>NC_050192.1:24056423-24781423 GCF_008315115.2 Sander lucioperca | reverse complement strand
ACCAGGGGCTCTACACATGACCTCGAGCATTGACAACATTGTTTGTGTACACATAGTTTACTAAAAAGAAAGGTTTTGAACAACTCACTTTAGCAGTTGTTTTTTCCGGTCGCGGCCATCTTGCCAGTCAAAAAATGTCGATCTCCGAATGCAATGTAACAGGGAGGAGAGTAAAGATGGAAAGCTCCTCAAGCTTAGTTCTGTATAAATGCACGGATAATTTGTTGTTTTGTCGTTAGTGAAACACAATATTGACCTTGTAGTTGAAAAAGGAGCCTCATATAAGAATGACATTTCCTCCTATGGAGTCCGTTCATTTGCAATCAGAGATCAACTGTTTTTGACTGGCAAGATGGCGGAGAGCGGAAACAACAACTGCTAAAGTGAGTTGTTAGAACTAGAGTAAACTGTGTACACAAACAATGTTCTCAATGCTCGAGTTCATGTGTAGAGCCCCTGGTGATACTTTGAGCAAAGTTTCATGTTGTGTCGAGCCTTCTTAGTGTTTTAAAAATAGCGAATTTGATGCGATCATAGTAGTGCCCCTAGCACTCCCATTCAAAAGGCCATTTGACCGAAAACGAGAATACGGTAAATCTTAAAAGTGGCGCTTCTGTCCTAATTATGCTTTTAAACTAAAGTTTGACTCGGGTATATTCACAAAAAGACCCTAGGTTGCATTTTGGCGAGAGTTACGCTTTAACTTCAAGTAGTGCACATGGTTTAGCATAAACAAAAAAAAAGCAGAGAAGAGCGATAACTGCCTCCTTGATTACCACAAGAGTTGGCATCACAACCAAGAAAGCACAGCTTGAGGTGCATTAACGGGAATAAAAGCACAGTTGGAGGGTGTCTGTGATCAATCAGACTGCCTGGCTGAAATTACCCATGAAGTGGTCGACATATTATTAAAACCCTATTATGGGCACATCACACAGGTGGGGCTTATGCGTGCAGAGCGCTGGTCGTAAAAACGCAAAATTACTGCCAAATGTGGGCTGCACTTAATCTATTTCAATATGCCTTCCAGTGTCTGCAGCTCACCAATCCTCTCCATTTATAATCTACCTATTCATTGTGATCAGGTCATAAGCAAGCTCGGTTGTTGTTTTTCTACAATGAGGAATCACTGGTGTTCCCAGGCCTGCTGGGAAATGTAGTCCTTTCAATGCCGGGCTAGGCAATTATGTGCCATGGAGGGTTTTGTTTTTGTGGAGTTTCATAAAAAGCACCAGATTTGCGCCAGATTTGAGTCAGATTAGCACACATTCATCTGTACTTTGCACACAATTTGTCCGTCGTTACTCCAGCATCCATCCTGGGTCTGCTCAAGCAGAGTTGTCTCTAAACTAAAGGCAAGCACCCAAAGCACATCAGCTGGCCCAAGTAAATGTGAAGTTCTTCCTACTATAGACTGCTGAGCCCCTTATTAGAAAAATTATAGAACATGGACAACACAATCCTTTCCAGAAAACACTCATACATGTTGAAGGGAAACGGGAAGCAAGGACAAACAGTAAGGTTACTGTTGTGAGAAATTCAAGACAGACACTCTAGCTGTGTCCTTGAACCAGACACTACACTCACAAAATCACACAAAAGGGGGAAACGACAAAAGGAACTGGAATAGATTATTTAAAATCTCACAAAAAAGCAAGTCAGGTGTATTGATTATCGTTAGATTTCTGCTACTTTCCAGGAAGAAGAGACATCTGACACCGTGTCTTTTCATTATTACTGGTAGTTAGAGAGACTGGATGAGCTGTGTGCCAAGTGACCCAACACAACTAACAGTTTGCTCTAAAGTCTCCAACTATATTGAAATCTATTCAGAAAGTGAAATACAAATTCTACAAACTGTTAGGGTCTTAGTAGCAACTTTATTTTTCTTCTAATGTGCGTCTTGGTGGCAACTTTAAAATTGATACTTTCTTTAAAAAACATATTAAGACTAAGTTATGTTTTTGAGTTCTTAAATGACAGATGTCTGAACACCAAATTTGCATTTCCGGGCTCTAGGGATAGTGCCAAGATAGGAGCTAGTCCAAATCCAGGAATCAAATGTTCTTTTAGACACCTGTGGGTGACTTAGCTGACGCTACGTCAGCAAAGAAGGATGATAATGTGGTAAACTGTGGGATGCGGCTTGTTTCAATGATGCAAAAAGACGTGAATATGTGCATACGTAATGATTAGACTTGTGCTAAAACATCTGCAGACTTTGTTACAAGATGACCAGTTGGATCGCTAACACGGTAGAAACAGTAGCTGTTCAGAATGCAGATGGCCATAATACGTTGCGTTATAAATGTCTGTCTCTGCACACCATCCAGTTACAGAATCTAATATCCCTTGGCACACAGAAATGAACTCTGCTACTTCTACTGTAGTTTGGCATCACAACCAGTGCTTAATATTGTATCACATGGCACAGAGGGAATTTCTGGTATGAACATTTTGGAAATAAAGTACTGTAAAGCATGTGTAAGAGCAGAACGATTTTACGAGCTATATATCAACAAACTGGATTCTGTTTCCAGTTTCGACACTTTGAGTCTGGCGTGACACTTTCTCCTTCTTGCTTCTGCCAAAACAGCCCTCAGGCATTAAGGGGTTTTAAATTATGAGGGAAGAATTGCGTGCTGCCAGGAAAATTACTGCTTTTGTTTCTCTCAAAGACCATTAGTTGGGATGGTCGGGCTGGTTAATTCATCCCAGCCCTGCCCATGTCAGTGCATTTAGCAACAAATACACAGAAAGGTGGACGTGGACAGATTAGGTGGTTTGCAGCTGGTAGAGTGATGACTCCTGAAATAGTCTGGACCACGGGTCACTGTGTTAGACTCTGGTTCTCCTCCTCACAGATGCTCCTCATGCCTCTAGCCAAACAGCTATAAATCCCACTATACTTCCACCTCTGGCTCTCTGTGACATTTCATTTACGTCACAGGATGCAGTTTATTCCCCAGAGAGGTGAGCACACCTGGGACACAGCGGGATGGACGTGCAGAGACTAGAGCAACAA
Organism: Sander lucioperca; assembly: GCF_008315115.2. NCBI lineage: Eukaryota > Metazoa > Chordata > Actinopteri > Perciformes > Percidae > Sander > Sander lucioperca. Next base: position 24,778,398 of record NC_050192.1, on the reverse strand, counting down.
CAAGCTCCAAATCTGCTATATTAGATATCTTTTTCAATGAGAATCTGAACATCTTTTTGACACGTTCTTAGTAAAATTGTTTGTGTTTTTGAACTTATCGCTGAGCTATTTGACTACATCTGGTACCAATCTATCAATTTAGTCATGAAGGGAAAAAGGTCATTTAAAAGTTTGAGAATTGATTAATTGTTCAGACCCGGATATACCGAGGCAACATAACACTCCCAGCACTACTTTGTTATCGAGTTCTGATGTGGAAGTAGTATTAGTAGTAAAAGTCTCAATCATTTTTCCGCACAATGTATTCACTCTACATATTTATTACATTTGGGAGCATAAACAAGCAATATAGTGCCTAAAATACTATGACCAACGAAATGGTTTAAGCTACATCTAAGCTTTTTATTTTTAAGGTGTTTTGAGACAAAAACGATCCCCGTCCACACGAGAGTTTTAACAGCAGAACTAAACCCTGTCCATATTAACCCGTTTGACAACGCATATCACATGACCATTCACATACACTGGGCATGCGTGTGCCGGTGTAAACAGGAGGCAGATTGTCTGATGTTACTTTGCGGTTGAAAATTATGGATGTATAAGTTGAAAATACAGAAAATACTTTGGAGAAAGAACAACAATGGCGAAAAGTAAGACCAGGGATTTATTTGCTTGGACTGACGAGGTGGAACTGTTACTGAACGGTATGTAAGCCTACCTAACCGATAAGACAGACTTGATGTGCGTCGTCATTTCCAAAAGGTCTCCGTGTGCCTGTCCAGACAACAAAGCAACCCCTTATTTTTCAAAACAAAACGGGGTCAGCAGTGTTTCCAAATGTCTCTGTTTCAGGGGCTCGGCAACACTGCAGTATTGTGGACGCAAGGTGTAAACTTAGCAAAAGATATTCGTTTTTAAACCAAAACGCCGTAGTGTAGATTTAGCCTTAGTTGCATAGTCATGTCGTATGCGACATGACACATTAAGTTGGAGCGCTTCCAACACTTTACCAGTTTAATAATCAGTGCAAGGAATGAGATGTAGTAATTCTAAAGATTATGGAAGTCTGGTGAATTTTTCTAATATTGATATCTTGACATGCCTCTAATATTTTCCCTTCACAAAAACACCATACATCAAGAACTAGCAGGGCAGGCCGGACATGAGTCACAAGCTGAAAGCAATTGCAAGACTTGATTCATAAAGTCAAAAAGCTTTGAGAAAGTGCTGGCCCTCTGGTTAAGATGACGGCAAAATCTATCAGAATCTCTCTCTTTACAAGAAGGATTTCAGGGGCTTCAGTGCTCTCTGGAAGGTGTTTACACAGATGGGATTTTTACAAGGGGGCAATTCAGGCAGATAACGCCAGTGCTGTTCAAGGTAGAATGAAAGGTCACAGCCTCAGTTCACACCTGTGTTCCTGTGCCAGGAATAAGAAGCGCTTATCCTGCTTTTTAAACCAGCTAGAGGTGAAGCTCAGGTCATTTCAGGTCATTGCAGGAGTCAGCCTTTATCCTTCTGCTGACAAAAACTGAAGCGTTTGGCTTGCGAGGTAATGGTGAAATAGAAAAAAAAAAACAAGGAAAAATGGTAACATAATGTCCCTTTTAAACAATGCAGTGTCTGTCTGAGCCATGCAGAGGGCAGCATGTCTCTCCATGTTTTGACCACTATTGGACGTCTGTGATGTCCATAATTACACATAGGTATCTGAGGGGGGGTTTTGAAGCCAGGTGCATTTGGTCTGGCTGTATCATTCTAGGAAGCAGTACACACTTGAAGCAAAGGACAAGAGGGCAGGGTGGTTGGCAAAGTTAATATAGGTAATCTGTGACCAGGAAAGACTTTGCAGCGAGGTAACCAATTATGTTCATTCAAGCAGAGCTTGAAAGTCATGCTTGCATTAGCTAATCAGCTATGTAAATGCATCACAGCAAAATCTAACTGGATAACGATTTTCAATAAATGTCAAGTTCCTTGACATAAGGGTCTATGGCTAACACAAAGGTTTTGACCATCCAAGCTAAAAGAGGTCTTCCATGTATTTCCACTGCTTCTTTTAAGGTCAATCAATCCTGTAGGCCAGTCAGTTTGACAGTAAGAAAGCTGGAATGAAGCAAAAAGATGCATCATTCATGCAGGTTCCATGTAAATTTGATCAGCAGCATTGTGTAGCTGTGCACACGAATACACACATCAAATACAAATACACAGGACCAATATTTTCAATATTATAGATGAGATAAGAAGCAAAAGTATGTAAGTTAGTAGAATGCAAGTCTTGCACACAGTAATCATCAGTTTTATGTGTGATCCTCTGAAAGTGATGACTGACTGTCCACACATTCAAAAGTCTCCCTTCCTTCATAGTGAATTACTCAAATGTAGTTACTCAAAAATGCATTATAATCACTTTGATTCCGATGTAGGAGTCAGATGTCACCATTATCAAATGATTCACATTGGAATTAATTTCTAAAAACTGGATAAACTTTTTGTCTTGTGTCTTACAGAATCAACATATCGTCATCAAGCCAACATTGACGATGAGGTTGTCACCATGGATATCCTGGACACTGCAGGGCAGGTGAGACAAATGATCCCTAACCCTAATCCAAACCTGTGTCCACATTTGTATTCGGGAAGTCAAAACAGAAACAAAGACTTGAGTTCTCTTACACAATCTTCAACTCAGCTCTGATTATAACTCGAACCCTGAATCAACTCTAACCCTTAGTCAACTCTGACTCACTTTTTTGGTCCATCCCATTTGGGATTAAAAACATAGCTATCAAAAGGTATGTTCCAGTAACACATGCACAAAACCAAAAGAAAAACACATAACATTATATGTACCTCTACAAACTTTCAAACATATCAGTAATATTTTAAATAAATTGTGACCAGTGATGTCAGTAACGCGTTACTTAGTAACTTTTTTCAGTAACGAGTAATCTAACGCGTTAAGTCACGTATGCGACAAGTTACGTTTTCAGTATGAGGACAGGTCACGTTTTCAGCATGTGGACAGTTCACTTGTACCACGCAGCGTCACAAACGTAAACAACAGCGCGTTTTCTAGCTGGAAATACAGTCACTATTTTGAGTTTGTGTCAGCTAAAGACGGCAATATTAAGGTTCGTTGTACACTCTGTGCTGGTGGCGACAAAGTGCTATCTAGCTACAAAAACACTACGTCAAATTTGAAGAAACATTTGGAGTCGCAGCACTGCAGTCAAACTTACAGAGCAAGTCCCACCAGGTGGTGCGAAGCAGAGAGCAGGAGGTCCCCCATCACCCAAACAACAAAAGCTGGACTTCGATGCAAAACCAGTAAGTGGGGGAGAGTTGAAGAAGTTGATCAGGCAGTATGTTGTAGCGGAAATGCTGCCCTTAACACGGTTGACTCGCTCTCTTTCGTGCCATAATAAACAAGATCCCTACTACTAGCAATGCCGAGCTGCCTCACAGTAAACCGGTTGTCATTTTTATGTTGAGGCTGTAGGGGGGTTGTCGGCAGTTGTTGAATGTAACTAATAAAGTAACTTGTAATCTAACTTTGTTACTTTTAAAATCAAGTAATCTGTAAAGTAACTAAGTTACTTTACAAATCAAGTAATCTGTAAAGTAACTAAGTTACTTTTTCAAAGTAACTGTGGCAACACTGATTGTGACACCCTATAGCAGAAAAAAAGGAATCTTGATAAAAGGCCTTTTCCCCTCTTCTTCCAGACTTTCTCCAAGTAACTGCTTACTTCTATAACAGCAAAGTATTATGTGGTTCCCAGTCAAAAGAATGGAAAACAAAATTAAGAGTTTAACTTTTATATTTCTGACAATATTATGTGACCTTTGTCACATAATATTGGCTTTGACATTAATGTATGTAATTGGTTTAAGAACTACCTATCAGAGAGACAACAATCTGTTAAATTGGGAAGCTTCAAATATGGAATTTTTAACAGAAGGTGTTCCACAGGGCTTAATCTTAGGTCCAGTTCTTTTCACCATTTATATCAATAATATCATTTCATCTTTGGTAAACCGTCATGCCCATCTGTACGCAGATAACAGTGCTGTAGAATGTTGCTGATTCTGTTCATCTAGCAATTGAAAACTTACAGCGTTCCTTTAATATTCTGAAAGAAGCTCTTAAAGACCTAAGACTTGTACTAAACGCTAATAAAAACAAAGTGTATGCTATTTTCCAGAGCCACTGATTATATTAACCTTAATATTTCCACTTTGAGTGAGAAAGTCACAGAATATAAATATGTTGGCATCTGGATTGATAAAAAGCTCTCTTTCAAATTTTACATCGATATTCTAGTGTGCCGACTCAGGCAAAAAGTCAGCTATTTTTACAGAAATAAAAGCATCTTCCTCATGTTTTGTAGAAAAAGGGTTGTAGAAGCTATTTTCATGTCAGTCTATAAAATTGTATTTTATATGAAAGTGTTGGGTGGTCTTCTCTTCAAGAGAGACGTGATACTTACTGGTATCTCTATCTATAAGGCCCTTGTTGGAAAAATGCCATTTTACCTTACAGAACTTCTCCGTTACTCAGAGGGACATTATCAGACTCGCTCTACTGACTGGCTTTTGCTTCATGTTCCACAAGCTCGGACTGAACTTGGAAAAGTCTCCTGGAACAAACTACAGCACTTTCTTAAAATCAACTCACTTGTGCCTTTCGGACTATTTAGAAATCTGGTTTTAAACCTGCAAACTTCTACTTGCTTTACATAATTGTACTTTGTTTTGTATCCGTATTATCCTAAATTTATTTAATTTTTTCAATTCAGAAAGGTTTTAAAGTTGTATTGTCTTTTTATCTTTCTCATGATGGTGTATTCTTTTTTGTTTTGTCTTAGTAATTATTCGATGACATTACAAATGAGGGCCGCCCCTCAATGATCTTTCAAATTTAAATAAAGGTTGAATGAATGAATGAATACATGTTGACCTTGCCTTTTCTTACAGACGTTGACACTTTTGAAAATACTTTTCAAAGAGTTGTTTGAGTGTTTGTAGGACTGGATATGAACCTGAATGGCACTATAAGATGGCCATTTCCTGCAATCTGGCAAAAACATTGCAGGGACTTGGCCATGAGGGAGAGCTTGCGCAAGTCCTCGGGCTGAAGATAAATATGCTGCACTGCTGCGTAGGTGTTCTGCTGGCGGCTGATTTCCCCTGCGACACTTCAGCCAAGTCATCTCTCTCTCATTATATTGTGGTCTATTTTCAGCTGGCATTAGGATGAGGTCTGAATGTTTCCAGACACGGCTTCGTTGGATGTCAGGCCTCTCCCAACTCTGATTGTATCAAAGCATTGTGCTAACTCATGATTTGTGGAGGTGGAGTCTTCTTTGTAGCTAATAAATTCCAGGTTCAAAAGTCGGTCAGGTATACAAACGTCAAACTTTCTTGTCTGCCCTCTTGAGGGATGTGGTATTTTTTTAAGCTTCCTCTAACAATAATTACGAGATCAGGATCTGTGTGCCTCCCTCCAGTCAGGTTATGATTTAAAGTCTGCCAGATGACCAGTTAAGTCCTGTTATAACCAGAGGGACTGTTTCTGCTTTAAAATTATCAAATTACGAGCACATACCTGAATGTTCACTTTCCTCAGAAGGATGCAGAATTCGTTTCTGGCTTATCCAGGTCAGGGAGAGAGCAAAAAGAAAGTAAGGAAAGTTAGGAATTGGAGGCAAATGCTTCTCCATAAAGAAATTAGATGTGTTACATACGCGAACATGGCTTAAAACTGCCAAGACTGAATATTTTTATGAAAGATGAAGTGTGCAGGGACTGAAAATGGCTTCAAACGTCGTCTGACTGGTTTCAAAAAGGTTAGGAGTCACACAATGTAAAGGAATAGTTCTATATTTTGGGAAGTTCACTTATGTGCCAAGAGTTAGATGAGAAGATGCATACCACTCTTATTCTGTATGGCAAATATAAAGCTACAGCTAGCTGCCAGTTAGCTTAGCACAAGGATGGGAAATGGGGAAACCGGTAGCCTGACTCTGCCCAAAGATCAAATCCAGCATCTTAAAGCTTACCAATTAACATGTTATACTTTTTTTTTTTTTTTATCTTTTTTTTTCGTTTTTACCTCAACAAATGTCTTGTATAAACAAGTTGTGGTTTTACAGTGGAAGTCAATGTTCCCAGGCAACAAATAGTCTGGTATAACCCCATCTTTTTCAATTTTGTACGGATTAAACAAATGAAATATTTATATACACATACATACATTATTTAGTGAATTTTAGAGGTGCCGGTAGGCAGATTTTATAATCTTTGGACAGATCCAGGCTAACCGTTTCTCTCGGGTTCCAGTCTTTATGCTAAGCTAAGTGGCTGTAGCCATAAGCGGAAATCGCGGGGGGGTCAGGACCCACCCCATGTTAGGGTTGTCCCCATCTAAAAATATTATTAAAAATATGCTGTGTATTGTAAATAACATATACTTTAAATAATTGTGTAAGTAGCAAAACAATAAACGCACAAAATGTGTTTTAAGTTTAGAAACATTTTGAGTCCCCCCTCCCTTGCATCACAGTGGTTTGGTCCACTGCCTGCTTTCCTCCTTTACTGTAGGTTACCTCTTACACACAGACGTCCAGTGGGACTCGTAGAAGAGAACAAAGTTTTAAATCGCTTCAGTAATTATTTAACTAAGTGTTTATTCACTTTAAACATCGGATGAAGCAATTCTCCCGAATACAGATAATGCAGTCATTAATAAATTACTGTAGTCATGAAATTTACGCCCATGGCTGTAGCTTTATATTTAGCATACAGATATGAGAGCAGTATGGATGTTATATAATTCGCTGCAAGTGAATTTACCAAAATATCAAATGAATCCTTTGAGAATCTTCAAAATTGGAGTTACAATTAGTAACACAATTCTTTGTCTTAATCTCAGGAAGACATCCAGCAGAAGGAGGGGCACGTGCGTTGGGGTGACGGATTTGTCATTGTGTACGACATCACAGACCGGGGAAGCTTTGAGGAGGTGGCCCCACTCCGAAATCTCCTGGAGGAGGTGAAGAAACCGAAAAATGTGCCTTTGGTCCTTGTGGGCAACAAGTCCGATCTGGACCATGTCCGGCAGGTCGGCACAGAGGAAGGCGAGCGGCTGGCAGCTGAAATGGCATGCGCCTTCTACGAATGTTCAGCATGTGCCAATGAGGGTGGCACTGTGGCAGAGGCTTTCCATGAGCTATGTCGCGAGGTGAGGCGCCGCAAGGCCATGCAGGGCAAGGCCAGACGTCGCAGCTCCACCACACACGTCAAACAGGCCATCAACAAGATGCTGACCAAGATCAGCAGCTAGGGAAGAGCCACACTACGGTCTGATGACACAATAAATGTACATTTCTTCTCATGTAAATGTTTTAAGCAATTTTTGGCTCTGAAATGGACGCTATGTGACAGATTTAATGTGGAATGTGTTCTTTACTTATACATTTTTCACCAGAAAAATAAAAAAGGTCCCAAGTGCAATCCCTATTCCCTCTGAAAGAGGTAAATCATGTCGGGACTTCAGCATGGGAGCCTTAACGGATGATTTCTCGTCCAAACGTTTGAGCTCATTTGAATCAAAATAATCCTGTATACTGGTGAGATAGGAGATGCTTCAGGATCATACATGATCCTGAGGTTTTTATCCTCTCATCTAACTCTTTAAAAAAATCAATAAATAAGCCACATGGCAGTCTGAAAATGATGCATGCAAGCCATCCTATTTAGCATGCAAAGGATCCAAGGATTTATTGACGTTGAACAAGAAAATTCGTAGTTTCCTCTCTGTATCTTGTCTGTAGGAGGATATTGTGATGTGCTTCGGCCCACATGCGTGTTCTGTCAGCAGTGGTCAAAGAAAAATGAGATCAGAGAAACGCTATTATGTAAAAGTAGATCCACTGTCGTTAACTCATGTCAACCCTAGAAAAATCCCCGTAGCCGTTAATGCCTGTCCTTCAGACAAACCTTGTAACAAAGTCCACTATGTTCTGTTGACATTAAATGTTCTGCAGTGCACTCCCTGCGTTTGTCCACAACATGTGTACTCAAGGTATTTTTCTCAAGGAACCAAAGCACAGGTTCAGAACATGTCAAGGCTAGGGATGTACCGATCCGTTACGGACATCAGGCTGATTCTGACTCAGACAGCTGGATCGGGTATCAGTGACAATGGGGCCGAGCTATTTAATTCCACGTTTACAGTATATACATTATTTTTTGGAATTTTATTTCCTGTTTAAGTTTTCAAACAATTTGTTGCTGCATTTAAAAATGTTGTACACTTCAATTGGAATTCCTGTTGATTTTGAAGATTTACTAAGTTGCTGGTGCACCATTTATTTTAATAAATTACATTTCAAGTTACATTTTGTTTTACAAAGTTAGGAAAGCAATGTTTAAGTCAAGCCTGATGTTGACTTACACATAAAAGAATGATCCCAGTCACTTCCGTACAGAGAGGCGTACAGTTTATTAATTAAAAACCAGTATCGGATGGGTACTCGGTATCGGCCGATAACCAGCCCAGGTATCGAAACTGAAAAGTCAAATCGGTGCATCCCTAGTCAGGGCTAATGATTCCTACAAAAGGGAAGCAGTCACGGTTTATCCCAACATGTCACATTCCAAGGATGTTCCCGTCCTCCCTGTTATTTTAATACTGTAAACTACAGTATGTATGATATTGCCTCAAGCAATGCTGTGTGTACAGAACCTAAATGGCATCTACAGTAGAAGATACTGTAATTGTTGAAGTGGAATGTTTTTTTTCTTCTTTATGTATGTATGATCAAAACAACCAGCTGTGCACTTGAAATTAAAAATAGATATATCTCACCAGTCTTCCTCTTAATGACTCCATACGTTTGTTTGACATCAATGTAAATGTCATCGCTGGGTGCATGATGTTCTACAGAAGCCCTTAGTGGTGTACTAAGTTTCAATTAATAAACACTGTGATTGATATGGACGCCTTCAGTCAGACCATCAAATGTCACATGTACATAGTGACAGTCTCCAAACGAGCAGAGCAGTGACGGTTTAACATATAAGTTTATGTCCACCTCCTGAAGCTCAGAGAGCCAGGAGGATAGCTGAATGAGGTGAAAAAATAGGGACAATGCTGGGAGGGAGTAGCCTATTTCACAAAGAGATTCAACAATACTGCCATAAAGAAAAAAAAAAAAACATGTATTTGCACATGTATTCCTGTTTACAACCATTTATATAATGTACAGTATGAAGACATTACCAATGTGTATGGGATCTGACAAAAAAGGTAACGCTTAAAATGTATTATTGCGTCGCCAAAAGGTGCAGTGGAAATGTTTGGATGCCCCTAAATTATGTGCCGGTGCACCTAAATGAAAAAATTAGGAGCACCAGTGCAACCAATTTAAAAGGATGGCCTGGAGCCCTGCAGCATTATTTTGGCCAATACGGATTTAAAAAAAAAATAAATAAACCTTAATTTTTATTGCCTTGAAGCCTGTAAGTAAAACCTATTCCATCTAATATTCTTACTTTCCCATTTAGTAGCCAAGAAAATTAAACAGTTACCCACTTCTAGCACAGTACTGTATTAGAAAAGGAAACCTCCCACTCAATTATCCTGTTATTTAGAATAGATTGCTGACTCAGGGAGAGGACACAAAAACTAAAAATGCTTTCTTTAGTTTGGGTGAAGCAGAAAGGAGTGGCCCAGCTTTCTGGCAAATAATTACTAGAGGCAAAAATCCCATAATAACCAGGGAGAGGAGCCACAGTGCTCCTCCTCATCCTGACCAGTTGGAGACTATAAAAGGACAATTGTAGTTGTTCCTCCCCTACTACTACAATATGAATTCTGACTGTCTAAAGATGTTTTGAACCCAGTTGTGCTCCCCTTTCAGTTCCAAACAGCACAAATTAAAGTTAGTTATGTCATCACCATAAAAACAAGGCGATAGTCTTGCTGTGTGTGTGACACAGCAAGACTATCACCTTGTTTATAAAGAAGAATGGATGTGGTGAGATTGTTGCATTTTTACTTCTGACACTAAGCTCCCATTACCCTCCAGCTGTTTTGAAGGCTGCTGGAGTTTTGACCTTCCGCTGTATCAGCCAAAGGGTCATACTCCAGATTTGATGCCCCAGGTGGCCAAAAGTCTCTGTAGACGTTGTGTGCTGTGCAAGAACATGGCAGTGTGCATACAGACACGCATCATTTCTCAACGGCATTAATGGAAATAACCAGACATAACATTTATCAGACAAAAGAAATTGAGCAAGCTTTTTGTGGTGGACAGAAACAATGTGGTGAATGCATTCCCCCACTATTTTACGTGTTTTCTATGATTAAGTTAAAAACAATGATGGTATTAATTAATTTTTTTGGCAGCAAAACAAGCTAAAAACACAACATTGACATACAGTATTATCCCCTTATAAAGTTGACATGGAGAACGTATTTGTAAACAGTTAAAAAACGTATACTAGGGATGCTAATTTAGATTTGTTTTTCTGCCCAATAGTTGACCCTCGTTAACTCATCATTAACCAAACACAAAGTTTGGGTTGTAAAACTAAAATATTGAGCCGAAAGATGCTAAAACCGTAGCGCTGTTAAGCCGAAGGGAAGTGCAGAGCCGGGTGATAATTCTCTGTGGATACATCCATACAAGCAACCCCTTTTCACATTAAAACCTAGTCATTTAACCATCTTTACTATCAATATATCGATAAGTGCAGGTTTAATAAACCTTTTTAGATTAAATGATCATATATGAAAAAAGTTACTTGGATATAACTCCAGCTCTATGTGCATGGCCTCCAATGCAGGGTTTTCCCGGCTTATAAGTGTTTTTGCACACCGCCTAAGCATATGAACGTAAAAACAATGTGGAGAGCATTTGGACAACGAGCAGACTTATTATACATTAATGGGGCCGACGCACGGGGCGGGCATCCACTCGTTGTCTTCGGCACACACATGTGAAACAGTGTCACAGCCACACACACGCAATCATGCATGTTGCACACACAGCAGCTACTGCAGTCGTCATGTTAGCAAGCGTGCGGCGGAGAGACATATTGAAAGAGAAAGGGGAAAAAAGAGAGGGAGGTGCGTTTGTCGACGAGTATGAAGTAGCAGAAACATTATAGCTGTGAACGTAGCAGCACATTCTGTGTACAGTTCATGTGTCGCTAACGGTGAATAAATGCTACAACTCCTCAAGAAGCAATACACGTTACCGTGTCTTCCTTGCTACCTCTAAGTGTAGGGGTTAGACACGGAGCTAGCAAAAACTTCAGCACAGACTCACTTTAAGGTGGACCAGCTATTCTCATTTTAGTGACAAAACTGCTCCCAAGTTTTGCCTTAGTAAACTCTCCCTCGCTGCAACCACTAAACTGGATGCAAATATTTACGTGATGACATCACTAATATACAAATGAGCGTATGACATCATTTGCACCCAAGCGCTCTAAAAACCCAGATTGATAAACCATTGCAGATAAAATGGTCACGCTGTCTTGCTATGGTTGGAGAGAGGTATTTCAAGTTATTGTCCGTCAGATTTTCATCTAGCTAACTGTCTAGAAAGTACCTATCAAAAAGTAAGTTCAAACAATGGTGATTGAGCATATGACCCACTGATGAAAGTGCTTGTATTTGCTGCTTTGTCAAGTAATACAATCTGACTTTCTGTGGCGACTTTCCCGCCCTAAATTCAACATTACATCTTAGAGCCAAAGCTGCCGCTAGAAACAACTCAACTCAAATCTTACGGACTACAATTTTAAGATGCAGGAGAAGGGATGAGGTAAAGAAGGGAAGAGGTTGGTGTGTGTATCGTCTCCTCAATTTCCTGTCATGCTGTGATGCTCTGAAACTTGGTGCAAAGTGGGGTCGAGAGTTCAAGGCAGTGTGGGCCCACTCGTCGATCTCCATCGCTCTGAAGAAAGACAGACACGTGGTGGCTTTGTTGGAAAGTGCAGCTGCAATGGCTAAGGGGAATGAGCGGGAGAAGCACCAAGGATTGATCCCACACAGCTCTCATTTCCAACAGGGTCTTTGCTTCTGGGTAGATGTGACGCAGGCACTGCCAGGCATGTAAACGTATGACTGCAACTTGCTGGGTTTTGAGTTCAGCTCTCATCTCCAACATCAATACGGAAGGTAGATGGGAGGAAGGGACAGTCAGAGACCAAATGGGGGGCACTAACCGTGGAAGCAGAAGGAGAAAAAGACACTTTTTGACTTCTTGGTGAAACTTCACAGTAGGCCGGGGCAGAAATGTTTCCATCCTGCCTGCGATTTGGCTCTCTGTGCATCACTATGGTTTAGACTTGTGGATGATATTTCTGTAGGTGGCATTTTCAAAATCAAATACAATTGAATCCCCTGCTGCCTCTTGACTGGTTATTTACTCCAAAACAGACACAAACAGCGGACGTGGAAGTGTAAGATTGTCTGCATATCCACGACAGATATGTTCACAACTGTTTTGTTGGTGGGTGCAATCTGCATATTCAAAAATGTTTTGTTTGTCAAATCTGGACACATAGCGCTTCCATGCAAACCTCGAAAAAATATTTTTTACTGTTATGTAGCAGTGGGTTTTATCTGGGTTTCTCACAAATATCTACTGTCTGCCTGAAACTTGCCAACATTCATTGCATTATTGTCACACTGTACAGCCACTGCAACAGCTACTGTAGCACAGCAGAGAAGAACAGAGAACAGTGGTGCAGTCTTTGAAAATGGCGCTCTTTGAATCTTCATGTAACGCATCCTGTCAGTACTCACGGTTCCTTGGAAACTCAGAAAGCGGTTACCACACCGTCTGTGAAACCCATCAGCGGTGCGCTGTCCAGTGGAGAAACGTCCTGACGCTCTGTCCAGGTTCACGTGCAAGGCTCCTCCTCTCGCGGCGCAAAGTCCTGACCACTTCTACTGCAGCAGCATCCCGAGCAGCTATCCAGAAATCCAAAAACACTAATAAAACCTATTTTCTTTCTAACAATTAATGTCCACATGAATCCATACTTACTCAGAAACTCGGGCGACCACAGGTTTCCCACGCAGGGCTCTCCTCAACCAAGAAAGTCAGGGTGACAGCTAAGCTAACTTTAGCTTAACTAGCAACAGTCCACGAGCCAATTCAGCGAAATTACAGACAGACAACGGCTCCATGTAAGGCTTACTTTCCCGTCTCACAGGGTTACAAAATACAATACAAAACGTCTGGCTTTCAACTTAGGTAACGTATAACTTTACTAAACAAAAAAAACGGCGTTTAGTCCCTAGTTCTCTGTTTGTTGTTCTCGTTACACCCACCCATCAAAGAACTCGGTAGGTTCCAGCTGCTCATCACTGATTGGCTAATTAAAAAGGCACACACCTGACTCTAACCAATTACCCCGTTGCACATGATGGATTCAAGTACTGTGCTAAACGGAGGACACTTGAATTGCTTCATAAAACTATTTATTGAGCCATATCAATGCCAAGTTATTATACATAATACATTACTTAGCCACTCCATATTTTAAAATGTATATTTGTAAACGGAAATGCCTGTCAAACCAAACAATGTAAACAAAATAAGGGTACTATATCTGCAAGCTCTCTTAACCCCCCCACTCTTTCCAACCTGTTCCTGTTTGTTTTCTTTTTTCTTTTTCTTTCTAAACATAGACTGTATATATTAAAATAATATATACAGTCTATGTTTCTAAGTCTTCTTCTTTTTCAGCATTGTGCTTAGCTATAGTAAAATATTCTGCAAACACTCTTTGACAGCATCTCTCTCTCTCTCTATTCTACTAACATCTCTGTAGGGAAACAAGCATCTCTAGAGCAAAATTAACTCCCATATCCTTTCAGAGGCTGATATCCCCATGCATCCTGTTTAGATATGCAATCATGGGGAAATGAACTGTACAGTGATTTCAGCAAACTCACATAAATAACCATGGGAGAGCATTGACTGACAGACTGAGATAAAAACACAGCAGAAGAAAATGTGTTGTCGACAAACATGCATAAATCAAGTCCAGAAAGTCAATAAAAGTGATTTTCAATGTTCACATGTACTGTATGTGTATTTCTTATGAACTTATTTGGCAGCAGACACGTTCTCGAGACCCACTTGATTAAATTGTTCCATTATAAGGCAAAGCAGGGGGGGGAGAAGAAAGAAAAGCATCAGTTTCATAGCAAAGGAAATGAAAGGCCTACAGAGAGGGGTAATGTTCTCTCTGTCAACAGGCCAACTGTCCAAGGCTCTTCTCTCCTCTTCAGTCCAATCTCTTACAAACAACATATTTCTTCCTTGAGTGGGCTGGAGATACAATGACAAGCTGTTTAAGTTGAACTTGGAGAGTTTATTTCCAAAGCGCTATACATTATATCTGCTTTAGAGGAGAAAAACATCATCGCCTGAAGTTCATTATTCAGGGTCTTTTACATGTTCTGGAGTATCCTGAAAGTGAATAAGTGTAATTATCAAAATGGGAAACTATTCCTTTAACTGGTAGTTTTGTAAAGTTATTGAATGACAGCTTCAATGGAATTTCCCTCCAACATGAATACATACTGCTATGGAAGTAAAATAAAGTGGTGTGTGGTACCATTGTTGGAGCCATAATAAGTCTATTGGTATTTCTTCATTTCATTGTAAAAACAAACACGATGATTTGTATTTACTTTATTTTTTATTTCATTTCTAACTTGTTAAATTAAATTATGGACTTTAAATCTGGAGAAATAACTTTAAATAATTACTAGAATACAGCTACCTCCGATCCTCCTCCTAAATCTTGCATTATTTGAACGAAACGTAAGGATCTCCGTGAGTGCTTATTTACCATACGAGTCACAATCCTCCTCAAAAAGGCAACTAAGGAAAATAAGATGAGTGAAGCAGTCGCCACAACAACCGTATACAAACCACATATGGTTTTAATGGACTTCAGTATACAAGCCATTCATATTTATAGTCAGAGAAGAAACAGCCTGGAAAATGTCTTACATTTAAATGCAGAGTGCTGTATTCTTTAAGAAAAACCTTTTTTGTCTTTACCTGTGGTGGTGGCATCTGGCCATGCAGATTGTTTGGGATTTATGTGCTGACGTTTTGAGATTGAGATGTCTTCACCGTAGAAACAGTTACAATAAAACACGGTGTGTCAGTCTTAATCCTCTGCAGAAACATGGAAACATGACAGCAGTGCTGCAGACGTACGACGAACTGAGGAAACCAAAGAATGAACCAAAGAACCAAAATAGAGGATTTCCATCTCTGCGTTTCTTTCTCCATCCTGTGCTCAATAAAATATCACAGTTGCCAGGCCAACCAAGGCCTTTCCTTGTTTTAAAGATACTCACTATGGTGATCAAGGCGTTGTACAGCTTAAATGTCTGAGAGGGGAATAGAAGGTTTCTCACAGACAGACAGACCGACAGAGACACACACACACACACACACACACGCATATGCACATGCACACACACGCGTGCGCAAGTGTGCTAATAGGGTACACTTATAGGTACATTAACATAAACCCACCCACACATGATAGGATGAAACCTTTGGTGCATGCTGAGACCTTCTGGGTCTGACATATAAATTGAGCTGAATAAACTAGAGGGAGGTTAAATATAGACTCCACCCTTTCAAATCAATGCTGCCTCAGGAAACTGAGGGCTGTATAGTTACACACTTCTACCTGCAGCATGGGGATCAGCTTTTTATAAAAAAATTATAATTCATAGTCATCGGAGGGAACAACATTGTAAAAAAACGGCAAAAGCTTTCAAATAGTTGAAAAGTCAGTCTGATTTCAACTCTGATCTTCTGAAAATCTTGTAGTACTACACTACCCACAATCCACACGATGGAATTGTTTTTCCTCATGCAGCAACCTTGTACATACAGCTGAATCACAGTAGTGCCAAGTGTCTCACAGTACACACACAAGTGTGTTTTTGTGTTTCGACAGCATAGCACATAAACACATTTTCATTTTCTTTTTGTATTATTCGGTGTTCCGCTTAGAATTTTGTTTCCCCTTGTTGCTAAGCAACATCCTGTTGCATCCCTCATGTTCACATTTACCTGAACATGGTAATTCAAGTGCAACTCTGATTCTGTTGGATTAAGACTGCAGTCATGCATAAATGACCACGAGGGGGCAGAAGAACACCACTGTATTGTTGCCTAGGCCCCGGTCAGACAGTTTTTTCAATGAGACCGCTTTGCTCGCTGCTTAGCGCCTTGTGTATTTTTGCCCTGAACGTCTCGAGTTGAAAAAACTTCACCTCAGAGCAGAAATAACGCCCGACTTCATTTAAAGGTGCTCTAAGCGATGTTGGGTGACGTTACTTCTTGTTGACGTTCAAAGTATTTTCAAACAAAACGAGACTAGCTCGCCCCTCCCTCCTCGTCATCCCGACGAAATGTTGTAGCCTAAAAAATGTGTGACATTGCTTAGAGCACCTTTAACTTCACTGCAAAAAAATGGTTGGCTGATTCGATGGCTGCCTAACAAGCCGTAAATGGTCTGATCAAGGCATCTTTGACTAAAAGGGCAGTTCAGTTATCAGTTATATTCAGTTCAGTTATAAAGTTGATTTTAAATATCTGGGCTTTTAACTTATTGCATGTTTGACTTTCTTCACCAGCCAGTTGCTAACTTTGCGTGTGTGCTGTTGGGTGTTGGACAGGTAGCATAAAGTGGGTTTATCAGAGTTTTTGCTGAAGACAGCTGCCTGCTGCCAATTATATGGAATTGTGCAGCTTTATTATTTGTGTAGGAGTTGCATTAATTAGAGATGTTTGTGTTGTGTTACTGCATGTTTTGTGCAAATGCAACTTTTCACTTTATAACAGTCTGCAAAGTGACACTAAAGAGAAGACTCTATTTGTGAGTACCATAAAACTGAGTAACAGAGTCCCATGAAGTCTGTAGTGTAAAGGTAAACAGTGGGACTATGCTGATACAATGTGTCCGTTGAACCCATCAACCTGTTATTCTTCAGGTAAATCTCCTTCCTGTCAAAACAACTCACAGCTGGATCCCAGACAGATTGGTGTTACAGATTGGCTACAGTAGCAATGACTTTCTTTCCACTGAATTTAAATGTGCGCAGATAGTCACAGATACGTTTTCGTTGAAAACACCATGAGATTAAAGATCATGTCCACTGTAGGTAGAAAGAAGACGGATATGAGGAGGGATGGATTTTGTTTGGGAGGACAACGCCCCCTTCTGGTTTAATAAATTCACTCTAGGAGTGTGCAATAAGCCTCTCGACTTGTGATTTGTTTGCTCTGAAACAGAACTTCAAGGTGGGACGAGAAGAGTAGACATAAAGACATAAAATTCCTTTTTTTCTGAGCAAATATATACGGAACAAAAGAGTTTTCTGGAGATTGACAATGGGTGAGTCGGTGTTTTTGAAGGGGTGCAGGCAGGCAGGCAGGCAGGGACCTGCGGCAGATGAGAGATTTGACATTCCACCTTAAGAATGCAAGAAATGGCACTGGCAGCAGATTACCATCAGGCTGCCAGTGGCCTGGTATGCAACATGTGTCTCAGATTGGGAAACAAATGTGAAGCACAGGACAAACTGTGAGAAGGTTTCAGGGTTCAAGGCGTCATAAAGGGCCAGAGGCCGACTGATGTGGACAGTACCAAAACCTGAGTACTTACAGGAGGAGAGTTGAATCACTTCTTAAGGATAATTAAAATCTACATATGCTGTGCGAGGTGACTCCTTAGTGAGCATGCTATCGCAAGTTGCATTGAACTGATATAAGTTGAAGATGGATCACTTCCAGGAGAAGCATAATGTAATGTTATGTAATCTGTATTTTATCTCTAAATCGCTGGTAAATCAACTGCTGTTGAATGTAGTCAGGGTGGCCGGCAGTCTACAACCTTCACACACACACTGTACTGCACAGGCTGCAGGTGCTTCTAATCTTAACAAAACATTCTTATTAAACTTGTCATCACTTTATTTTCTTAGTGAGATGTAAGAGAACAGCTGGAAGAACAACAAATGTTATCAAAATTAAGCAAACATGAAAAGAAGCTTTTATTCACCGACTTGTTGAGTTAAACCACTTTACTTCAGATGAACGTTGATGTCTTACAAGATTTTTTTGTTTTTATTTTAATATTATAAGGGAGGTTTTAGCAGGATGTGTCAAAGATAAGGAACAGATATGTGCAGATGCTTAGCAAATTGGAATTGTTATGTGGAGTATTTAAAAACATTTTGGTTATGTGCTTTGTATTTATCAGTCGTGGAATGCTGCATACAACTGTTAAGCATCATTAGTTGTTTTTTTTTATTCAGATATGCGTGCACGCAATGTGAGCGTTTTTTCCCCCCTTTCCTGTATTATTTCCATTTTACAACCACACATTTAGATTAACAACGTGATATCATGACGTTGCGTAAACATACACACCACTTTCTTAAGCCAAAAATAACCGCCATGAATACACTAATCAAGCTTTATTCCTGTGCCCAGATAGCTCAGTTGGTAGAGCAGGTGCACATATAGAGAGAGGTTTAGTCCTCAGCGGTGCGGGGTTCGACTCCGACCTCGGCCCTTTGCTGCATGTCAACCCCCCTCTCTCTCCCCTTTCAAGTCTTCATCTGTCCTGTCAAATAAAGGCCTAAAATGCCCAAAAAAAAAGCTTTATTCCTTAAAGTGGTGTAAACTATTTAGGAAATAACTGAACCTTTTCAGTTTGACAGGCACATTCAGACATGAAGTAGTCTCAGAAATATCTGCGTGATGACGCCATTGTTTTAAAAAGTCATGTTTGCGTGTGTGTGTGCAGTGACATATTCATGACTGAATGTTTTTCATATTATTATCTGTAACATTAGTGCCTAACACAACTCATTTGAACGCTTGACGTGAAGTGGGCAGTGGATGAAAGGCAGCACTGGAGCCCAGCAGGTTCCCCTCCCTGTGGCCTCATGTTGCCAGTCATCTTTTAACACCCCGAGCTTCATGCCAAGAGGGATAAAATATGGTAGTAATCCAAGATGATGGGATTTGGAGATTATCACCAAATATTCTGAAAGTTGCGTGTTTCAAACAGGATTTTTTTTTTTTCAAAAGTAGAGTATGAGCCAGGACTTCTGCTACAATGACCATAAATGGAGAGAAAAACATTGAAATCCTCTCATGTGGAGCGGACTGACAGAAACTGGAACGAGCCACAGGTATAATAAAAGTGGTACCTTTAATAACAGAAATCTTGCTTTTCAGACCAAAGAACAAAAATACAGAAAACCAAATAATGTTAATACCAATAAATTACAGAAACACATGAGATGCGTCACACGTCTCACAAATAAGCAGCCAGACATTGAGATCACGTAACGACCAAATTTACACACCTGAGGCACACAAGAGGGGTTGGTTTCCATGCCACATTTACACCGATATACAGAACGTTAATACACTTAAAATAACATACAATACCATCCACCATTCAGCAAAGAGGAAGGGACACAGTGGACTGAAAGATCGGCAAATAAACCCGTGCAATGACATTATATCTCTCAATTACAAAGGTCACATTTAAAGTGGACTTGGGTTTCCTTGCGGTATTAGCTGTAGTTAATGGCAAGTCTCTGTTGCTGCATATTCAACTCTGCGTTATGCATCAGTGCAACACACCTACAGTTGAGCCTGTGACTCAACCATGTCATGTCTGAAAGAAAATGAAATGTTAAACATAGCAGAGTTGCCTTTTCTCCAAATGAAACGTCATGTTTAACGGAAAGTAAAAGAAAAGATGGGGTGAAGTGATGCAACTGTGTCTCGCAAAATTTTGTGAAACGAGTACTAACACTGCACGCACTGTTAAAGAACATGGATGCCGCATCTGTGACATCTACACCAGGTTTACATTAGAAGGAAGGAGTTTTCAGTGAGGGAGCCGGAGTGGAGCTGAGGCTGTGATTGGCTGAGGCAGCTGTCAGTCAAGTAAAATATCTTAAAAGGGATCTCTCTTTATGCTTTATTTTCTTCTTGATGGTAGAACGTTTAACGTGTTCCTCTAATGCCCACTTCATGCTGGCAACAAAAAAGAAAGAAACAAAAAATGGGTACCAGGGCCAGATAAACCTGCTGGTGGGAACAAATCAGATGTGGGCCCCAATTGGCCCCCCTATCCCTGTATTACACAACAGGATACAAACTTTTTCTGAAAAACTGAATACATCAATGAAAAGCTTATCTGGCAAACCTTTATTGATGGTAAACTAAGATAATCTAACATCTGGCTATTGACAATCTGATCAAACAGAGGGCCTTTGCTGCAGTTGCCTCCTTTGGTCAGTTGGAAATCCATCTATAATAACAACAATGGGTAGACTGCCATATTCTCTCTAGAAGCACAACGTTAAAAATGTTTAGGTCTTAGTAGTTATATGCATTCTATTAAACCATAGGTCCATTAATAGGATATTGAAACTTAACAGAGTATGTTTGGGGAGTGATTGAGTAGCTTTTATACTGTGCTAGCTGTTACATGGAAGGCATTTACAGCCTCCATTCTGCTGCCTATGTTTGGATGTTGCAGTAATTTTGGTATCTGATCCTCCTCAAGTTGATGTCACAGACACTACATTGTTGTTTTTCTACAGTCCATGTATCAAACTAATCCCTTCCGGCTGACGGGGCAATTTCCAATCCCCTTTCTTGCACTAACATTGCTTTGCTCATTTCACAAAATCTTTTCCAGTACTACCACTCTATTGTCAGTTTCTGCAGAGCACTGCTGAACTTGAGGTAGTTACTAGCCAACTTTGCAGCTCAGTTTGAATTGAAATTGAAATGAGACAAATTAAAAACCCAAATTTCAGCATGAGAAAAGTGACATCAAAGTTGATCTTTCATCCTGACAGAAGTACAAGTAGCACATCACTAAACTGTGTGGTACGATTTCTCTTGGTTTGAACTCAAAATCAAAAACAGTTACTGCCTCTGCAGGGCAGGACAGGCCCCCTAATGTCTCTAAAAGTGAATGGACACAGTGATTTAAGTTAATATATCAGTTTCTCAGTGACGTCACAGCCATTATTGCGTGGCATTTAAGGGATAGTAAATCCTCATGGATTGGTTATGGCTTATCACACTGCAGTATAACATACTAAGTGGTAGGCATCTTTACAATAAAGAAAAAAGAAAAAAACAATATGATTTAAACCTTCAAGCGGTCTCACAATGAAATGCTAATTTGGTCCATTTTGACACAGTGCCAAAGGTGAGGAAACGCCTGCAAAAGTGCTCTACACTTCGAGATAAAGCTGACTGCAGATCAGAATCTTGCTTTTACAAACAATCTTCGGAGGTGTGAAAAAACTTAAAAAGTATAAAGATACTAGGACAGCACTCCAGTTGATTTTTTTTATTGCCACACGAATGAGTAAAACTTAAATGGCAATAAAGGAAAATGTTACTAGCACAGGTGAGCATGCTAATTGACCATTCACTAAACCCCTCCCCTTAACAGCATTTGTCCGATCATAGCTTAGCAACTGTTCAAGCCTTTCCATAAACCAAAATACACGAGCAATAAAGCAAGAAATGGATTAACCAGTGTGTTTATTATAATATATAATATATAATTATAACGTTAGCATGTCTGGCTAACTAGCTTACTGGCCGTTAACCTAAGCCTGTGTTACTTCCAGTGATAAGGAGCATTTCATATGACATTATTCTGTGGGGTTGCAAGTTATGTACATAAAAAATAATAAAAACAACGTTCATATATGTCATGTTGGGAGTTATTGGCAATCGACCTATCTGTCGTTTAGGTATGAGAATGTGTTGCTATGAAAAGCTTCTTTCCACTTAAGGATCCACTCTTTCAAAAATGTAAAAAAAATTAGAAAAAAAGTAAATCTGACACCATTATTGTTGTAAACAGCATATTAACCGTGTAAGAACTGAAAGCTTGACAGGTAGCAACAGTAAGAGGGCGGGACTTAGCAAACGGTCAATTAACTACTCAAATGCTGTGTTCACAACACAACAGCTACGTCTTAGTCATTTTCAGTGGAAGCAGCTGAAGCTACAAACTGACGGTGACACTCGCGTGACGAGCTGCAAATCAAAGTTGAGCTGTCAACTTTTTTCCACTCGCCCCAATGACGTGGTGAAGCATAAACCAATCATATGTTTTTTTTTAAATGCACACAGCTAGCTGTAGTACTGTATTATTTAGCTTAGTTAGCTGACGCTATGCTAGCTTTCTGTGTATGGCGGTGCACACGGGGGGGAGCGCTTGAGCAACACTTCAACGATGACTCAGCGACAATGAAGCTGGCCACGCTTGGCATTTTTGTAGCTTTTGACGCTTGATAGTGTGAACATAGCATACAAAACTGTGGTTCTGTGGCTCCTCCCACTGATGAAAAATGCAACCAATCAGATTATTTTCCATCCAGAACAACTGTTTGTAGACGTTAAACTACTATCCCTATCATTGCTTTGTACGATTGCTGATAATGAGCACTGTAGTGTGTCTTTTGACAATCAAAACACATTTTGAGCATTTTTAGCCCAACGAACAAACAATGTTAGTTTCTCATGTTTCTGCCAGTGAGACCAGCAAAGCACCAAATAAAAGCTTGGTCAAAAATTGCAGCTTCTCTTAAAGTGTCAAGCTTCATCATTTCAAATCAACATAGTGGAAAAATTATTATCAACAGAATTATTGCAAAATGGGCAGTTATTTTTGTGGTAGTATCATTATTAATCATAATGGCAAATATACAACTTGAATTACTCACACAGACACACCCACACACATCACTATACATTTTATACAGCTTCATGCATTTGAACAAAGTTGACCTTAAAATGGGGTTTATTATTATTATTACTATTATCATTATTATTATTATTATTATTATTACTATTTTTTTATTATTATTATTATGAAAAGAACAATAAAAACTCTGGAATCACAGGTCCATTTAAATGAATGCACACATCTCAAAGAAATTCAAATATCCTATTTGTATTGTATTTCTGTTTGTGGTATTTAGACAAAAAATAAGAGGAAATATGGATTATAATTTTCTTTTTTGTCCAGGTCCTTCTAAATGATAGACAAATCAAGGATTATTGAGTTTGTAGCACAGATAAATCTAGAGCACACTACAACACAGCTTGATCATTTCCTGCAAAAAGAACATTTGACACATTAGATTGTGATTGTGCTCTGTATGGAAAGCCAAATGTACTGTCAATCCCCTTCTGTAAGCCCGATGCAACAAACGGGTAACTATTATTTTATGGGCTTCCTAATTATTTCCTTGGAATAGAAGAACATTCACATTTCCTGAAAAGACGTAATTTAGTGCTAATTATATAGGAAAACTGAGACAATATTCAGTTGGAATTGTACCTCGTAATATTTCATGTGACAAATAAAACTGATTGATTGATTGATTGATTGGTAAACTTCCAAATAAAACTGGTAGCTTGAACTTCTTTTACCAACATAGTTGCATACAATAAGGTTTCCATCAAATAAATAAATATTTTACATAGATTAAATTGGATCATCGTCCATTTTTTTAGTCATTAAATCCAAATCACTACGAAATCATCACGAAATTGCAGCACCCATACAATAAAGCCTTACCATGGTCTTTGCTGTTTTTATAGAATAGTTAAAATCATGAGCTTGTGTTGGTTTTCGGTTAGAAAATACCAATTGGACTCTACGTATGACATACACTAAACATTCACGTGCAGTGCCAAAGCAGGATGGAAGAGGAAAAAAAAGTGTCTGCTTTGGCTGCTACCACTGCAGATGTTGTATACGCACTATTTGACCAAACACTAAAACAAAGATGATGATAAATGATCCTTGGTTGACGAGAATAAAGGAGAATAAAGATATAAGATGTGATGTTACACGACTAAATCTTTTTAGGTCTCAATTGAAGTCTCAAATAGAACATCCTCACTGTTCGCCTTTAAACACACACAGCAGTAGTACTGTAGTTATGGTACAAATCCCCCACAGAAAATACACTGCAGTGCCATTTTAGCACAAAACATTAGGAAAGAGAAGTACTGCAGGGGAAGATCTGGGCTAGGATGGAAGACGATGGCTGTAAGCCAGTAGAGCATTTGCACCTTATGAAATCACACGCTCAAAGGTTGGTTATAGCTGTGCGATTGTTTTCTTCACCCAGTGCGCGGGGGGGGGGGGGGGGGGGGTGTTTTTATGATATTATTAAAAAGCACTTTGGTAATGTTAGGTAGAGGAGTCACTACGTAAGCCAATATGTGTGTCTACAGCACATGGATGTCTGAGAAATGTGGCTGCTGGCAAGATGCTTAAAATCGCTGGTGAACCGTGAGGATTCAGTACATTTCTCATGAGTTAACCGGAACAGTTACAGATAAGAATATTGCGGCAGACATCTGCAAACGGTCTGGAAGCTGCGATCAATGTTATAATTAAATGTATACGTGTATATATGTATATATGTATAAGACACGACCCAATAATGAACAGTTTCACTGGTTGGACAAACAGAATGCAGAATTACGACTATATACCAAGCATTATGAGCTATGAGTATGATTATTTACTGTTATTACTTACCACTAGAAAGGCCATCAGCTGACTGCACTGTAGTGCACTGCACTGCACTGACATCCTACATCTCTTTAACATCTCATGTAAGGAAGCCCAGTGCAAATATGTCA
Organism: Sander lucioperca; assembly: GCF_008315115.2. Lineage (NCBI taxonomy): Eukaryota > Metazoa > Chordata > Actinopteri > Perciformes > Percidae > Sander > Sander lucioperca. The sequence goes on along the minus strand of NC_050192.1, from coordinate 24,753,595 downwards.
GCTTTTAAAGTTTGACATCTTCAGTCAACACACTGGCCTTTATGTTAGAACCCCAATATGTATTGGCCTTTCTAGTGATAGATGTATCATTGATCTGAGGACAGCGGGTTGCACCGTGTGTTAAACTTCACAAACAGTGAGAAGGAAAGAGAAGGAACAGGAAGCTGAGGCTCTGAGGTGGAGGGAGACTCCACAACAGATGAACCAGTCAGGGTTGTATTTTTTTCAAACCTGACAACTAAGAGAACGAGGAAGCTTCTGGAGAGGCTTTTAATCGGAGAAGAGGCTGGCGAAGGACTGTCGGAGGCTGCGGATGGTCTCAGCTTTGGCCTCATCGTCGGTCAGGCTTCCTCGTAACGTCTCCGTGAAGGTGTTGGTCAGAGACTGGGATTTGCTGCGCAGTAAAGAGAACAGTCGTGGACAAAAGTAAACACTTAATACTTAAATACTAAATAGGCTCATTAATCTTATACTGATGGTGTCATGGGCCGCATTTCGACCGTAAGGATTTTTGCAGTTCCTAGAACCCTTCTGTTCTCGTGTTCCGACTGGACCAGTTTGGGGATTTTTAAGTTCCTCTGGCCGCAGTTCCTGTAACTCTTTCAGCTCCTACTTCAGGGCAGGGTCTTTTCCCTTTTCCGCATAGTGGTGGTTAGATGGCTGTGTTATAATAACAAAAGGTCAGTTCCTATGGCCACTTGGCCAGTGCGAATTCAAATGGCAAAACCGGTTTTGGGGGAGAGTAGTTAGTAGAACTGTTTAGAAGTGGACTGTTCCTATAACTACGTTCCTGTAACTACTTGGTCGGAAAGAGGCTATGGATGATACAGAGAGGCGAAGTCCCTCCCTTTCCGGTGGACCATCATGGGACATTTAATTGGATTAACGGTAGTAAATGGGGAGAGGCTAATTCTTTCTTGAACCTGTTTGAATTGAGCCATGGATTACACATATGATGGTCATCAGTTTAAAAGATAATTTTCCAAGTCAAGAAAGTCTCAGTTTGTCGTAAAACTGTTAAAGTATTAGACTGTGAAAATACATAAGTAGAAAGACTACACACTTCAAAGTTGCATGGGTGACGTCTCGCTGAAGCTACGGCGTCTGTTTGTTTCGTACTGGGATGTAACGTTACACACATGAGCGACAGATTTTGCTCATTCTTTCGCTTCCCGGCTGATAAAACTTCGCTGGATAAAACACATCACGTAAAATAACGTCACGTGTTGTGGAACATAGCTTGGCTAGCTAGCTAGCAACCAAGCTGAGCCTCAAGCAAGGTGACGTATTTCGTGGGAGACGAGATATTGTAGTTCACCGAGCGGTTTCACACAAAACTATGTGGTACTCATACAAACTGAGACTTTCTTCACTTGCAAAATTATCGTTTTAATCGACGAACATCATATGTGTAATTCATGGCTCAATTCCAACGGGATCAACAAATTATTAGTCTCTCCCATTCACCACATATTTTTTTTCCCGAATGAAGGTCTCATGAGGTCTACTGGAAGGGGAAGGACTTCGCCTCTCTATTGGTGTGCTGTTAGTAGGACCCCAGTGTGGACGTACTTCAGCTGTGGGGACTGTTTCTGAGCTCCAGGCCCGGAGGTGGCAGGGATGGGCCCGGGCTGGAAGGCCTGGCTGGGTGAGGTGCTGGCTGATCGGGCTCGCTGAGGTGAACCCTGGGCCGACTGAGATGGAGAGGCGGAAGCAGAGCGGTGTCCCCCTGCAGTAGATACACACATACATTGCATGAAGATGAGTTGTTTTACTTAGGCGTAACACTGCTGCAGCCAGTGCTCTGTTGCAGTAATAAACAAACGCAACAAAAGTGTCTCCTACCTCGTCTGGGCTGTGTGGTCTGTGGATGAAGAATGATACAGGGACATCAGCACAGTGGATGAGAGTTTAAATGCTTATGCATGTACTAGCTAATGGTAATGTAGCTAGAACGAAGCTGCGCACTCAGACATCTTTGGGGTCTTTAATTCTGCTTTAAGATAAGGCTCTACACTAGTTGTACCTTTAAAAGTTATATATTATTGCATACAATCTGTGAGATAGTAGTGTGAGTATTCAATTGGAGCATTAGAAGTAATAGTCAAGATAAAGTAACAGCAGGAACATTAGCAGATGTAGTAATAATAGCATTTACTGTATACAGAGCTATTTCACATTTGATTTAATTGGTTTAGCTGTTGCGATTATATTGAAAAAAAATTATAATTTCTTTTTTATTTCACAACATAAATGTCTAAATGCTAGTTCAAAGTCCATACACATATAAAATATTATTATCTTGGCCTAAAAGTAGTCACTTTGAAATATACTTCACGTCTGTACTGTACTGGAATTAGAGTATGTACTTTTTAAATAGTAAACTAACCCCAGGTTGCTAAAACAATACTGAAAATACAGAAAAAAAAACAATACTGAGGACATGTCCTCGCAGTAGACATATTTCCAATGTCAATACAGGTGGAAGTTAAACTGGAATTAGGGACGGTACAAAAACTATTAGTGGGCAGAGGGGGTCGGAAAAGTGGGGTCTTATCTAAAGGTAGGGTAGTCTGACTTACCTTTGTACGTAAAGGTGTCAGATATAACGTACTGATGTACCTTGACAAAGGAAGTCTGAGGTGTGGAAACTCCCAGCAGCACCTGGGCCATCTTGTTGATAACCAGCTCTGTGATCAGCTGTCTATCTTCCTCCACGTGCTCACCAATTAGAGGCATGGAGCTGTCCATCACCTGCAGAGACAGAAAAATGGCTAATCAGGGTCCTAGATGGTTTCAGCAGAAACACCAAAGAACTGGAACATTATAACGTCTCCACTAGGTGGCAGGATTAGATCTCTTATCATGAAGATGAGCCGTGTTCAGGCCCCAAATGGTGTCAGTGGTAAATGGACTCTGTGGTTCTTTGCCAGCAATGATGAGTCATTTTACAGAGATCACATATACAACAATGTTCCCCGCAGTATTTTGCCACTGTTCAGACGATATAAGCTACAAAACACTCTGCTGGCCTTTAATATAATGTATTGCCGGATGCACTGAGCATGACACTGACTTTTCTGGTAGTTCCCATGCACTCACACTTTACAGGAAGCCCCTTGTCTTGGATTTGTCCTGCTACGTCCTCCAACCACTGCAGGGTAGTTAAGGAGTTTTTAATCAGGGGGTTGAGACCCTGAAGATGGGACGCAAAATTGACAAGAACAGGGCAGGATAGGATAAAATTTCTCTCTGATGTTTGTTTGTTTTATTTCTTTTAAAAGGCCATCAGCAGCCCAGCCCTATCTGATAATAAATCACATAAACCAAAGTAAAAGGAGAAACTTTAATAGTTTGCTGTGCGTGTGCAGCTTGAGATGATTGTATAGCATCATTTTCAAGGTCTCGGGAGACAAACATGTTGAGAGCTCGGTTTAGGCAGTAGATTAACTGAATACGTATTTATTTGAACGCACCAATCTCATCTTTCCAACCAACTGCGATTTTTCTGTGCCACACTGTGATAGGCAAAAGGGACCCAAAATTTGAATTCCCAGCGAGCAGCATATAAAAAGTGACTCCATCTATAAATATTATGTTGCTCCGGGTATGACTTGGCACATACTCTACCACATCAATTGCCATACACAAATAATTAAGATTTTTTTTTTTTTTTATTTCCCACCACTTGAGCTCACATGCACATACACGTGTACTGCAGAACCACAGAGCACATGGGGCTCAGAGACCCGCAGTCCTCCTCCCTGAAGACCAAAACAAACAGGAGAAGAGAAGAGAAGTGTCTGCTGGCTTGGATGCAGATGCCCGCTCTGGTAGATGAGGCTGCTGCACCGCGCCCCGGCCACAGGCTGTAAACACAGCGACGGGCATGCATTCATGTGCTGATCCTCATGTACACAGTGTGCGCCAAGCACAGTCCACACCATGTGATGAACGTGCAGGGATCCAGTTACAAACAAACACTGCACCAGCTCATTTCGCTAGAGAGGGCTTCCCCTTTTCTCTGGTTGAGGTTGTTTGTATGCGTACCATCGACATTCAATTCAAAATACTTAATTAATGCCTCAAGAGCAATTCCAGGCAAGCTAGGTTTAGAAATATAAAAACACACAAATCATGTGGTTTGGTGTTTCGTTAGATTGAAATTGTGTGACCTTTGATGGTAGTAGACACAAAGACTTTGCAGAGCCAGGGAGTTGCTAACGTTACACCCCCTCTTGCTAGCTTAATAATTAAATGACTCATTCAAGTTTTTAAAAAAAAGTTCAAGATAACCATGACAAATTTATCGGCGTTTATCTTATTGAGTATGCTGTGTATCCTTGTCCAATGCATACGTGCCAGGTGAGAATGAAAAGCTTGAAAGGCATAGCAACAGTAACTAAGGGGATGTTGCTACGCAAATAGTCAATTATAGAACCACTTAAAGGTCCCATATATATATGTATGTATTTTGGGTTTCTACTAGAACGTTTATATGCTTTGATGTTCAAAAAACACTATATAACACATTCTTTTTTGCATACTGTCTCATGCGGTGGCTATAACGCTCCAGTTAAGCGCCTGTCTCTTTAAGCCACCCTCTTGAAAAAGCTCAGTCTGCTGTCATTGGTTAGCTTTTCCTGGTCTTCTACATGCTCTCAGAGTCTCTGCAGTGCCATTGCAGCCGGGGAATGACTGTAATGGCACTGTAGCGTCACTTTCTACCTAAATATAGTATAGTTGTGACATCACAACCATACGGAAGTCCTGACTCATTTAAAGGCAGAGTTTCTGAATACAGATTGTGTGCATTTCACTGCAGATTGAGCGTTTTGATACTTTGACAGCATTTATTTGGCACATTGACCTGCTTTATAATGAAAAAGACATGACAATCTCACTTTTAACAATATGGGACCATTAAAGGTCAGATTAAAATATATTGTTCTACCAGCTACTGATACATCCACTGTATGAAAACCCAACTCTTTTTGCTACAGTATGTGCAAAGTGCAAGTTTTTATATACTCTGCAGAGTATATTAAATTTCCATCCAATAAAACACGACAGATATTGGTAAGACCCAGCCAAACCATCCTGGACCTTGTCTCATTCAGGTCCCTTTAGTTAAAAGCCCTTCCTGATGTTGAATTCTCTCCTAACATCATGTTTCATGGGGAAACACCACAAAGTAAAATAAAAATCTTTAATGGGACCGGGTTGTTTTATGCATGCCTGAATGTAATGAATCCGGGGAATCCAGAGTATTGAAATAACATTTAAAATCTAAACTGTTTTTATGTGCCAGTGTTTCTTACTTTTACCCTTTGTTTTTCAAAGTAGTTTGAGATGTGATCATTTACTACCCGCACCAGAGAAGCCTTTAAAGCCCTTCCTTTTCTGCGTGTACCCAGCTTTTTGGCTAGGATTTGGCGGTGAGGTGGGGCGTGGCACGGTGTTTTGGCCAGTTGAGTCATTACCACAGGGGACTGAGCAGAGGCCTGGCAAGCGACCGCCAGGCCCTACTTCAAACGGCGTGTGGTGGCAAGCAGCGCCGGGATCCACCCTGCTGATTTATTAGGATACAGAGTCATCTAGCAGAAGACTGGAGCTGCCACTGGCCTTTTCAGCACTGGAACATAGAGGTGTTATTCTGCACTTTTATTGAGCTGCACAGTGTTCTGTCTGGACAATGTACCCTGCTGCATGGGAAAGTTCACAACATGTGAAATGTGCTCATTCAAAATTATGGTGCAGTCGCAGTACAGGGATGGGCACGGGGTGATGTTTTTTTCTGGGAAAACAATTTTAACTTTAAGATAGCAATGTTTGTATTCCTCCCTCTTGCTAGCTTAATCATTTTTATGATACATTCAAGTTTAAAAAAAAAGAAAAAGTTCAAGATAAAAAAGCCAGTTAGATAGTTTGGTAACACTTTACTTGAAGGTATCTACATAAGAGTGACATTACACTGTCATGAACACATGACACTGTCATGACTGTGTCATGTCTGAACCTTGTGTCAGACAGTGTCATGTCACTCTTATGTAGATACCTTCAAGTAAAGTGTAACCGATAGTTTATCTAATTGTATCCTATTGAGTATGCTGTGTATCTTTAAACTCTATTTACTGTATCTCCTCTCCATCTCTGTCTGTATCATTCAAATAGAGTAGCTCGGGTATGTCATGGTTTTCATGTTGTGCTGTGTCATGAATGTCATTTTGTCAAGTAAAATCATGTCATGGTTTTGAGTCAAATCATGTCATGTCACAACATTAAAAATACCTTTTCCATGTTGTCACTTTCTGTTCATATCATAAGGCAAATACATGCCAAAAAATGTGACATCATGCTAGGCTGTGCTGTAATATAATGTGACATCCTGCCGTGTCATATCACAGCCCATATTATGATATAATATGATACCAGTGGTTAAAAAAAGAGTATTGAGATCTTTTACTTCAATAAAAGTAGCAATACTGCAGTATAAAAATACGTCCTGCATTTATAATTCATAAAGTACAAAAGCATTAGCAGCAAAATGTACTTAAATATGAAAAGTAAATATAGGTGACAGAATGGCCCCTATCAGAAAGTTATATTACCCTGTGCCATTGCATTATTAGTAGTAATTAATTAAGGTGTAGTTTAACTGAGGAGAATGGATATCTTAGAAGCAAATGCATAATATCTTATAAGCTGGTCTTATGTTTTGTATGTTAACTCCTGACTCTTCTTCAAAGTAACTAATACATGTATCTGTGCATGCTAACATGCTCACACTCACATCGCCATCGTATTGATGTTTAGCAGACATAATGTTTACCATGTTCACTGTCTTAGTTTAGTGTGTTAGCATGCTAACTTTTGCTAATCAGCACTAAACACAAAGAACAGCTGAGGCTGATGGGAATGACTTTAATTTTGCAGTTAGGGTAATACAAGTGTTGGAAGTACTAGACAAATTTAAATCTTGACCTGATGATAGCTCTACATGGAAAGTGAATGAATCCCCAATGAGTTCCATTATTATGTTGCATCATGTCATGTCACCGTTATCGGATATAAAATTATATCACCAAGTTGTGTTGCATCTGTCGTGTTGATTTTCTATTATCATGTTACATGTCATATTGTCGTTTTGTATAGTGTCATGTCATCTGACATTAAGTACTTTGCTGTGTCATGATGTTGTGGGATATCATGTCCTGTCACAGCCTTCTCTATTGCCTGTACACGTTTTCAGTGAATCAACACAAAGCTGGAGTTTGCTTCATGCTAATACCAGCTGCAGTGTACTGTTAATGAAGTGCCTCGGAGCAGCTCATTACTTCTCATTAGGGAAAGGTGTCATGGCTGATGTCTTCTGTCTGGAACAAAAAACAGATTCCCACTGTGATGGACCGGCAGCTCGTCCCTGTCACGGTTAATTAAATTCCATCATGCTGAAGGGTTAGAGAGAAAGAGACAGCTAGATAGAGCAGAAGAGGGGGAGGAAGTATTGCTCGTCACAGAACATTGTTACTCAACTGTGTCACCAGTTTCTCTGTCCAAACAGTCCGGCTCTAAGAAACACATCTCTGGGGAGCTGGTAGATATTTCCTGAGATTGAGTTTTAAAAAAAGAGGCTTATTTTCTCACTGCTGACCTCACCCAGTGTATAGATAGAGAGAAGTGTGATGTCATGGTCTCAAACTAAATATGGGCACATCAGACGTCCCAGACCGGCCTGTTTCCTCAGATTTGAAGACATAGGAGACCGCTCTAAAAACAAAACTGATTACAGATGATATAACTATTTCTCTTCTCTCCTGGGTATAATAATCAAAAGGAAAATTCCCCCAACATATCATCCTCTTACATAGTATATCATCAGTCACTGCTGTGCAAGGACATTCGAAGGCAATGTTATGATTACCCTTTCTACTGTTCTCCTAACCGGCCTTGTCTACCTCCACTTCAGCAACTGATTTTGTTTTGCAACAGCCCTCATACAACAGGATTAATGATTTTTAATGTGCCAGTAGAGAAAGTGACAACTGATAGCAGACGGAGATGTAATTAATAGAAAGCAAGACATGACCCTTACTAAAATCTCAACCTTGTTGTTGCTGAATTGCATTATAGTCTACTTTCAGGTCCAGTGTTATGACAAAGAATGTCCCCTTGAGGACACTAAAGTCTAAAGCAGTAGTTCCCAACCTTTTTGGTCTGAGGTACCCCCAAAGTCCTGTAAGAGCGGATGTTGTTATTTTTTTAAGGTTGGTTTGGTCAGCAGTCACACTACTATTAACCTACTAGACTACTACTACTTGCAGTAAAGCTGAAGGTTTTAACCATTTATCCATTAACGTTACTTTTAGCTAATCATTATAAAACTGTTTATTCATTACTTTTAGCTACCTGTTTAAACTTCTGTGCTCGCTTGCTGACTAGTTTTCACACACTCTTACATAACTTCAACATGTACCCACTGGGGTACTAGTACCCTGGTTGTCACTGCTGTAGAGGTAGAAATTGCCTCTGATGTTTTTCTTCCTGTTGAATGTCTATCTATTAATTTAGCTAGAAGACGCTACCTGGTAGAGCGTGCGCCCCATGTACAGATGCTCAGTCCTCGCCACAGCGGCCGCGGGTTCAATTCCAACCTGCAGCCCTTTGCGGCATGTCATTTCCCCCTCTCTTTCCCCTATTATACCTTAACTGTCCTATCCAATAAAGGCCTAAAATGCCAAAAAAAATAATAAGCCGCTAAAACATAGACCTGAAGGAAACTGCAGAGTTGGTGATAATTCTCCTCTGCCAAGAAGCTTGTTCGTATGTTTGTTTGTCATTCAGCAAGATTATGGATAAACTACTGGTCTGATTTTCATGCCTTGGCGGAGGTCTGCCCTTCTAGTTACTGTGAGTGACTCTATTCTCAGTTGATCAGAGGTTAATATAAAAATATCGATAAGAGCAGCTTTAACATAATGTTACATGATGTGATATTACTGACCCTTGAAGGCATTTCCAGCATAGTGTGACCTCAGTGGGATATGAATCCTAACCCAGGCAGTCTTACTGCCATGTTCATCCCATTAGGGAATGAAACCCCAAACTTAAAGTTACTACTCACCAAATGGGCTGTGTCAGGTCATGCAACAGTCATTTTATTTGTCCACAATCTGGAAACTGCACGTAGAATGCCAACCTTCACCAGTGTACTCAGAATAAACAGGCTGTGTTGGTAGTGAGTCAACCACTGTGACTTGTGATGTTTTCACTCTACTGCCTATGTTTGGTCTACAGACTAATCATTCTTTCAAGGCGTTGGTGATAATGTGCCATCAAGTCTGGCTACACCCTTCCCTGTGGACTTTTACCATAATATGAAAATAGTATCAGCAGGAAAGGAGATTGAATCCAAGCTAACGTTTACACTGGATTGGCGTTTTAACATGCTATGGCACTACACAGATAACTGGTGTAGGCCGAGTGCTGGTAACTTGCCAAGAACGTTGGAAATGTTTGGAATGGGACATGTTGTCTGTCTGTCCACCCACCTTTAACTCACCATGTGTAGCCCTTTGTAAAAATCTGAAAAGTTGATGAATATCAAATGAATCTACTAAACATACTTTAGTGATTGTTTCAAAATACACTGAAAGTAAAATATAAGGTGTATCTTCCTGATAGCAAGATTCAGCCTTTTTTTTGTTGAAACTCTGTCTTTCATTTTCCAATCTCAGACTGAAGTTGGGGGTTATTCCGAAAAACAAACTGACCTCGATGATATAGTCGTTGCCGTCTTTTCCATGGACAGCCTTCACTGCACAGATGTCTAGGCCACCAAACATCTCAGCGCAGGAGTCCACCCACAGCCGGTATCTGGAACACATTAACCCCAATAACTGATAAACCAATATTTAAAGACCCCATAATCACTGGAGATTTCATGAAGGGCAGGTAGGACTTTACAGGGCTCACAGTTAACAAATAAACTTGAACTATAATATTTCAAAAAGCTGCATCAGCATGTGGAGTTGATATATATGAGATTTAGCAAAAACACAGACGTCTTTGAAGGTATAAAATATACAAAAAGTAGTACATTGTCCAAACAGGTCATCATTTTCCCACTGTGTCTCTGAGTCAGCTCACCTATCAGTCATTGCAATCTGTTCCAACATGGCAGAGCCCGTGTTAGCCTTCCAGTTTCCAGAGATGGACGTTCTCCTGCAAATCACAGAAAAATACATGGAGAAATGAATCCACCCACCTCCGGTTAGAAAGCTCCACCGCTCTACCGAGACTTAGTCACTCACAACTCTTGCTTGTGTAGCTGAACAGAACACCTCATGGGAGAAGCTATCGTCAGTTCATCAATGATGATGATTGCCATCCACACCTACATTATGTTTGTGTCAGAGCCATTTAAAGACATGCTTTCATGGTGAGGCCAAGGGAAAATGAGATGAGATAAGGCTTGGCTACTCTTTTCCTCTGCTTTTGGTCAAGTAATTGTTTAGATACAGAGTCATGCAAGTTAAGAGGGTGTTGACTCATTCTCTTTGTTGCTAAAGAACAAGGTCTCTTGCTTCAGAATGGGTGTGTGGGTTTGAACGAGGCATGGGACCATGACTTCTCAGTATCTAGGAAAAAAGCAATTGTTGATTGATTTTTTTTGTTTATTAAACCTATTCATCATAAGAGCTAAACATTGTACATGAATCGATTGATTACTGCGGCAATATTGCATCGTGGCAGCTAATATGTTTTCCTAGCAGCTGAGGCCTTCTGCCATATTCGCCAGGGCTTTTAATGTAGTCATTTCAAAACTTGTTTCTTCAGTTTTTGACACGCTTAAAAAAAGGTTACATCAAAATGTAGTTGATGTTATTTTTCAATGTGGTAAAACGTTATAAAAAGTGTTCTGTGAAACCTACAAATTAACATATATCATGGCAGTGTTGGCCCGACACAGGGTGCCATGGGATCCAAATGTCCGTTTCAGTAACCGTTTCAGAGAAGAATTTACAAGAACACACAATACATAATAGCCAATCTCATTTCTCACTTTCTTTCAGTATATATACACAAGTATCAGCCATGTACATATTACCTCTTACTACTGTTTTAAGACTGGCCTGATATTCCTGCAGGTACCACCTGCTTTACTACTAACTACTTTACTAGTTAGCTAGTATTCTAGATTAAAGTTATAAAAACCTCATGGCCTTCAAATACACCTGCACAAAGTAAATGAGTCAGGTCAATGTCACTTTGCCCATCATTTTCTATACTATGTTGTTTTCACTCCCTCATATGCAAAGTAGGTTAAAGTGATCTAATGCCAAGATCAGAATTTGTGATGACTTTCTGAAAAAGTTAATTGTAGAAAATTCATGACTCAGATGTATTAAAATAACACTAAATCAGTGTACTGCAATGACCTAAAATTTTACTTGAAATTTGAATTGAATGTTTTCAACCTGAACAGATATCTGCTAAAGAACACAACAATATTTACATATTTGTAAATAAACCAAAACGTGCATTGAAATAAGGCAGATATCTGTAATGGTATCAGACCATTGATTGAAACCTACATAAAGTTACATTCTTTGATCTTGTTGGCCCCTACTGTCAAATGTACGATGCTGGCGGTGTGATCTTCTTACATGTAAGCCTTGTAGTTGTTGCCGATCTTCTGGATGCGGATATCATACTTGGACTGGACGTAGGGCTCGGTGGTGGCGTAGGTCCCGGCCAGAGCCACCACGCTGGTGATGTCCTGGAAGTCCTGTTGGTTTTCCACTTTGATCTGTGGGAGAGACGCCACTCGTTAGAGAACGGCTAATTAAAAAGCGTGCCGTCAAAGCTGGCGGTGGGCGCTTAAAATCCCACAGGAATTTCACACTTGTACACTGGCGGGATAATGAAAGGTCCCTGGATGGAAACATTGCCGGAGGCGGCCTTGAACTGCATAACCTCACTTCCATCAAGTGATTAGACTGTACACTATACACACAGACTGAGGGTAAATGACGCAATGGGAACCCATCAACACGAAACATGGCTCTTACATAAAACTCAAAGGTGTTTTTCACTATAACTTTTAGATAATTAGGTAATGATGAGGTGTGACATTGAAACGTGGGAAAGAAACAACTAGTTGCCCCTCAGTGGCAGTCTCCAAGACCCTTGTGTATTTCTATCTACACACTATCTTGGATACAGAGCCTATCATTGGTCTTCTGATGTCTTCTTTTTTGGTTTTTCTGTGGATGATGTTTCTGTAGGTGGTGCTCTTTTTCTTTGTCTTATTCAACTACGTTGATAGACAGATTTATGAGGTGTATTCCATCAGGTCATGGGAAATGGGGCATCTTAAATGTGGCTGTCACAACTCAGTGTCTAAGATGCAAAATGATTGAGTCCAGAGCGTCCACTCACTCATCACCATCCCTCTAACTGGTATCATCCCAGTTCTACACAGTGGAAGTGGTGGGAACCAGATAGTGAAACCAGGAAGCCCTGGTTTACTCCTCTGGGGTTTAAACTCGTCACTCTGTTTTGCTCTTCTAAAAGATGGGTTTAAGTGAAGTTCTCAAATGCTAAAATAAAACAAGTTATGTCAATTGTTGCATGTAAATTGCATGATTTAAGGATCGATTTTGTAGAACTTGGCGATAAAAAGTTGCAGTTCTAACACAGTCAAAAGGTTCAGAGTACTATCTCACTGCTAGATCGACATAAAAGAATATTGTGTCATTGGTGATGTAAAAAAAAGCTCAGTGACATACTGTTGCGGTCATACTGATCAATATGGAGCATTGAATGGATAGCACAAATGGACATTTGACACTTTGATCTACCAGCAACGATATGTGAGGTCTTAGTTAACAGTTTATTGTTGTGTTTATAAGGGTTTAAGTTAAGTGCACTTTCACACACAAACAAATCCAAAATTGAAGAAGAAATTGTCTGGGTGGAACAAAGAAATCCCAAGGAGCTTTAAAAAAAATGATGCAACACTTACCAAAAAATGAACAAGAGAATCCACAGTGGGAAAACAAATAAAGTAAAACCTGAGTAAGAGCGTGAATGGTTCTGAAACAATAAAAGGAGGTTTATATGTTTAAAAGAAGGGTGGGCAACTTTGAGGGTTAATGTGGTCCAGTAAACAGTGTTGTCACTTTGATGGGTCATAAAAAAAACTCTTATTGGAACCCACATAAAAAGATGTTGTCAAATGAGCTCAGATGGCAGACTAGCAAATATGGGTTTTTTTTAATTTCTCAAGCTGATAAAGTACATGTCAGATAAACAGATTTTAAATGTAAGAACCATTTCTCTTAGAGTTGAAGGCCAAGAGTACAGCAGTAATACAGCACACACTGTGGCCTCCATGTTGGAGAAGCTCAGTTATTAGAGAACAGCTGATGTTGTCTTTGAACCTTTATAACAGCTGGTCTCTATATTATTAATTATCTCATTCATTTTGAGTTTAGATAATGCTTGCTTATTAGTAAGTCCTAAATACAGTATATCTTACAGTCCTTCCAGAAAAACGCAATTATGCGATCGCATAATTCAATGCATAATCAGCCAAAGTCTGCATATTTGTGCGGGGGCCGCATTTTTTCAAATACGCCACACTTTCGCCGCATAAATTGCCGATTTCCGAGCAAAATATGCGGGGCTTGCATGATTTCATAATCCCCGCATTTTCGTTGCAAAAAAGTCACATATCTTAGCAGAAAGTTGAAAAATGTTGCGTTTACTTCACACAAGAGCAGCCATTTTCCCCTGTTGCCATGGGAACGTTATGAAATGATGTTATGAAATGATGTTATGAAATGATGTTATGAAATGACGTTATGAAATGACGTTATGAAATGACGTTATGAAGTGACGTTATGAATTGACGTTATGAATTGACGTTATGAAGTGACGTTATGAAGTGACGTTATGAAGTGACGTTATGAAGTGACGTTATGAAGTGACGTTATGAAGTGATGTAATTACGTGACGTGAACATCATAGAAAAGCTGCAAACCCCACGATGAAGCCATGATGAAACCGCAATTTTTGCAAGTTCCCGCAATTTCATTGCATAAAATTGCATAAATATCCCGCATATTCCATCGCATTTTTTAAGAAAACATGCTGCATAATCAAGGATTTTTGCCCGCAACAATCACAAAAAAACTTAATTTTTCTGGAAGGACTGATCTTATATCAGTGGATGCACCCTAGGTAGCATACGAGTAGATGGTTCCACTGGCTATAAGCTGCAAGTACTGTAGACCCCACGGTAAATGGTATTACTGTTTGTCACATTGATCAAATGTATGCATTTCCTGTTGAAACAGCAAGTTTGGGTCAGACATAATGTTAGCTAGCTTTTTAGCATGCTAACCAAATTAGTTTTATTGTAGGGTGACCAGACGTCCCGGTTTGACCGGGACAGTCCCGATTTTGAAATGCGTGTCCCCAGTCCCGACAAAAGCCTGTTGGGACACTAAAATGTCCCGGTTTACACCAGGAGCAGCGTGAGCCGATTTTGCCGGGACTTCAGCCCCAAATGTTTTGAGTGTAGCCCCGGATGTAACTTTGTCAGTTTATTTTTCCGAGGCAAATAGAACGGGCAACTACGTGCGGGGTCCGACCATGCTGTATTTGTTGCTATCACCTAGCAACCGTCTCTATGTGAGGAAAGCTGTGAAAGGTGAAGTTTTTGAAGGAATCATAGCCAAATCATTGTAATACATTGATGCCCTCAACACAAAGTTTAGGAGCGCAATACTAATGATTTAGTTTGAAGTTTCCAGTCTACGGTTCAGACTCAAACACACGGAGCTCTGAAGCGCACCTGTGCGTCGCTTAGTGTCCATTCTCTCTGTAAAATGCAGGGCAGTTTCAGGTTCATGGACGCGCTCAGCTGTGGACATGCTGCGGCAGATGTGTTGCGTTTGTGCTCCGTGTATTTCTGCAGTAGTTTCAGGTTTCCACCTCCGATGTATAGCAGCGTACAGCCACTTCCCTAGCTAAACTATTTGTCTCATTCAGAGACCCAAACGGGGCTCTGTGTCTGTCAGAAGGTCTGAGATCTACCATATCAGCAGAGCAATCAGGTAATGCACAGCAGACTATGGTGCAGGTAGCCTATAGATTATTTTCTGAAATATAGTGACTTTATTCTTTATTATAACTTTATTTTTCTCAAAATATCACGACTCCTCCAAATCACAGAGAACACAGATATACTGTATTTTGAATGTGAACAAAGACATGAGCAGAAATCTTGCTCAAACACATCTGAAATATAACAGTCCAGGAGTTTATTAATACATTAACAACAAAAGACGCAAAACAGGAGGGAGGAGTAAATTATGCCTATATGCTACATGTGTGCTGACTCAGATATAATTAGAAAAGTTGATCCAAAGGAGAATAAATAGTTGAAAGCAATACAGAATGCCGGAGAGCCTTACTTCAATATATTCCATTATGTTTTTATGTTTGGATTGTAATCTATGTTTCTCTTCACATAAAGTTAGACATTGATTCAGAAAAGGGTAGAAATAGGTGCATAAAAATTCACCAGAATGCAGGAAATTAAGTGTTTAATGCTCAAAATTTCACAAAAAAATTCTTTTGGTGTTATTGGAATAAATAACACTTCAAAAAATCTTTTTTAGAAAAAATCTCAACATAAATCTCACACTAAACTGAAAAAGGCTGTTGCTGCAATTTTGGTAATTTTACAGGAAAAAACACTGTTATTATTAGATGAGGAGCCTACGATAATAATGAAGTTACTGTCTGTGTCTATGTCTGACCTGGGCTGGCACATGTTCACGTTAAAAAGCGTGTGCGTGAACATGCACAAGCACTATGGTCACGCGCAAAGTGTCCCGGTTTTAGTTCCGGGAAATCTGGTCACCCTATTTTATTGGCTTGAGTTTTCATATAAGCCTGTTGTAAATACATCTAGTAAATACATACTTATGCATTAACTTAGCTTAAAGTTAGTCAATGTAACTTTTTAGAGAGGCAGTAACTTAGCTCTTTCTCTTAGAAAGTGCAAAGTTAAATTGCTAGGAAATATAACACACCCATGACCATTTCAGTACACTCATGTGTTTTGCTGCTACAGTCTTACTCGGTCTGGCATAGCCAGTAGCTTATTTTGGCTAATTTTTTTTTAAACAGTTAGCTAATGTAAGCTAAATTTATAAAAAAAAAAAAAAAAAAGTTTTAATCTAGGTGTATAATTATCTAACTCTATTGCTGTTTTTTATAAAGTAAGGGATTTGTTGAGTAAGAGATGTCTGCATATATTGTATTGTCCCCTTGCAATGCCATATATGCTATACTGTGCTGACATATGGGAAATGCATATAAAACAAATATAGATCCTATAATTAAACTTCAGAAGAGAACTATTCGAATAATACATAAAGTGTGTTATTGTGAATCATCTAATGAAGTGCCAGCATCTTAAAATCTCAAGATCTTGAACATTTAAAAACTTTGGAAATACTTTTTCGAGTTGTGGACAATGGCCCTCCACTTTTTTTTTTTTTTTTAATTAAGAGAAAGTATTTATAATTCAAGACAGTTCTCTATCTTTGAAATTGGTAAAGTGAGGACTAATGTAAAATATAGATGTGTTTCAGTTTTTGGGATTCAATTTATGTAATTAACTTAATGATGAGTTGAAAATGTGTACGTCTTTGTTGAGTTTCAAAAAGCTTTAAAGGTCATATGACATGCTGCTTTTGGATGCTTTTATATAGACCTTAGTGGTCCCCTAATACTGTATCTGAAGTATATTTTATATAGACCTTAGTGGTCCCCTAATACTGTATCTGAAGTCTCTTTTATATAGACCTTAGTGGTCCCCTAATACTGTATCTGAAGTCTATTTTATATAGACCTTAGTGGTCCCCTAATACTGTATCTGAAGTCTCTTTTATATAGGCCTTAGTGGTCCCCTAATACTGTATCTGAAGTCTATTTTATATAGGCCTTAGTGGTCCCCTAATACTGTATCTGAAGTCTCTTTTATATAGGCCTTAGTGGTCCCCTAATACTGTATCTGAAGTCTCTTTTATATAGGCCTTAGTGGTCCCCTAATACTGTATCTGAAGTCTCTTTTATATAGACCTTAGTGGTCCCCTAATACTGTATCTGAAGTCTCTTTTATATAGGCCTTAGTGGTCCCCTAATACTGTATCTGAAGTCTCTTTTATATAGACCTTAGTGGTCCCCTAATACTGTATCTGAAGTCTCTTTTATATAGACCTTAGTGGTCTCCTAATACTGTATCTGAAGTCTCTTTTATATAGACCTTAGTGGTCCCCTAATACTGTATCTGAAGTCTCTTTTATATAGGCCTTAGTGGTCCCCTAATACTGTATCTGAAGTCTCTTTTATATAGACCTTAGTGGTCTCCTAATACTGTATCTGAAGTCTCTTTTATATAGACCTTAGTGGTCTCCTAATACTGTATCTGAAGTATATTTTATATAGACCTTAGTGGTCTCCTAATACTGTATCTGAAGTATATTTTATATAGACCTTAGTGGTCCCCTAATACTGTATCTGAAGTCTCTTTTATATAGACCTTAGTGGTCTCCTAATACTGTATCTGAAGTCTCTTTTATATAGACCTTAGTGGTCTTCTAATACTGTATCTGAAGTATATTTTATATAGACCTTAGTGGTCTCCTAATACTGTATCTGAAGTATATTTTATATAGACCTTAGTGGTCTCCTAATACTGTATCTGAAGTCTCTTTTATATAGACCTTAGTGGTCTCCTAATACTGTATCTGAAGTATATTTTATATAGACCTTAGTGGTCCCCTAATACTGTATCTGAAGTCTCTTTTATATAGACCTTAGTGGTCCCCTAATACTGTATCTGAAGTCTCTTTTATATAGACCTTAGTGGTCCCCTAATACTGTATCTGAAGTCTCTTTTATATAGACCTTAGTGGTCCCCTAATACTGTATCTGAAGTCTCTTTCCCGAAATTCAGCCTTGGTGCAGAATTACAGCCACTAGAGCCAGTCCCACAATGAGCTTTCCTTAGTATGTGCCATTTCTGTGTCTGTAGCTTTAAATGCTATTGAGGAGGAGAGAGGGGGGGACAAGGTGGAGGGTGGGGGTGTGGCCTTGACCAACTGCCACTTTGCTTGTTTTCAAGCCATGATGTCTCTCTCTTTCTCATGGGTGGGCCAAATTCTCTGGGCGGGCAAAGCAGAGAAAGGGGAGGTAACCTTTCTCCTTATGACCTCATAAGGAGAAGATTCCAGATCGGCCCATCTGAGCTTTCATTTTCTCAAAGGCAGAGCAGGATACCCAGGGCTCGGTTTACATCTATCGCCATTTCTAACCACTGGGGGACCATAGACAGGCTGGGGGAATGCATATTAATGTTAAAAAATCTCATAAAGTGACATTTTCATACCATGGGACCTTTAACATCTAAAAGAATTAAGGGTTATAAAATAATTTTATTAAAATGTAAAATTACTAGGATTGTATTAAAGTATTTAGGTTTGTTTGATTTCTGGGTGATTCTGTGGGGATTATAGGATAGGCAAAAATAAGCCTTGGCTTCAGCCTATTCCTTTTTCGGTTAGCTATGGTGGCAAATTGTGGGAATGAATTGTTTCTTTCCTGTATGTTAACCTACATGAATGTATTCATCATCATCATAATTGTTTATTGTCTATCATATTATTGTATAAATGACATAAAAGGTAGATGTATGTACTACAAAGTTATTGTAAATGTGTGCATTCAGCTAACTTCTTTCATACTGTGAGTGTTGCTCACAGAGTGACTAAAGCATTGAGGCTGAGCACTGGACCATGCGCGTTTACAGTAAGCGGGCAGAAGTTGAAACAACAAAGTCAACTGAGGAAAGGGCAGTGACTCAGTTTACATCATGGCTCCAGAGGTAGAACCTGAAAGCTAGTGGCAGGTCCAGTTCTGAGCTGTAAGCACGCAAATTCATCCAGAGAATTACACAATTCTTCGGGGAAACAAACCGTAATGATGCAAACAGAAAGCAAAAAGGTAAGCCAGAGAAGGTGAAACACTGGCATGGAGATGAAGAACAACCCCTGGTGGAAAAAGACATGTCATACTGGTCAGTTCCCAGACCAAATGACATAGAGGCTGACTGGTCTAAAAACACGTAATGGGAACATTGGGTATAAAGCTTCACTTAGCTACTGTTATGTCAATAATGTTGGTTGAATAAAAAAGGCGAAATGAGTAGTCATATTTATTTTGTATATCCTATTAAGATGTGAATATACAAACTTTACTCTAACTCCCTGACTAAGAGCGAGTGAAATGAGACTACAAGCAGGAAACAATAAACATGTCTCCTGGTGAGATAGTGTTTTGAATTAATTAATAAAAACATTTAAATGTTGATGTGTGACATGATAAAATGTAATGTAACACAAGAAGAGAAAAGTTGTTAAGTTATTGAACTGCTTCAGTAATGTCACTTATGTCTGTTTAAAGTTTGCTAGTCTGTATCGACGACGGTTCATTTACGGCAGGGGTCTTCAACATTTTTTAAGCCAAGGACCCCTTAACTGAAAAAGCGACGGATCAGGGACCCCCTACTACATATGTTGTACAAATTGCATATTAAACTGGGCCTACAATAACGTGTAGTGTGGCCTAAACCCTTTATACATACCTTTTTAGTAAGATAATAAAATAATAATTGTTGGCATGATTTTCTAAATCATGTTTTAATGTTTAACATATGTGGCACAGTGAATCCTTAGGTAACAGTATCTGTGGATGGCTACCTTAGTGACCTATAGGCCAGTAAGCCTATCATCAATGTTTTTTTTTTTTTTTTTTCACAAATAGGCAGATTTATATTTGCTAATGATATGTTGGATTTATGTTTGAGACAAGTATGAGATTTGCATGAAAAAATTTAATGTTTGGTGGCCCCCCTTCAGTACCTCGGAGGACCCCCTGTTGAAGATCTCTGATTTACGGGATAGTTCTGTTGCGGTTGGAAGTTCCGCTGGATGTCCCTTACTTTCCGCTTTCTTTGAGTTAACTTTAAACTGTGGTCGCATCGAGCAACATTAACCGGAACCTCTGAGCAACGATACAGGCCAAAAATGGCTAGTTTTAAGGGAAATTTTGGGTTTGGATCGTGCAACAAGGCAGGCCTGCTTGGTTCTTTCAAAGAATGATCGTAAATATTTACAAAGAATATGTTAACTGCATTCGCTATCTAACTGGGGCATTTTGGGACCGATGGGCGGGGATTTGCTATCGACAAAATACACACGGGGATACACTGGTAAGAGAAAATGACATGTAACCATGTATCCAGCTAATTTAAATAGCTCAAGTTACTGTATTGTGTGAACAGTTAACTTCATTTAATATTGTATGTGGCGTTTTCTTTTGCGGGGTGCAAATGTTCCACGTAAACAAATTCCTTCCCGAGACTATTTTGAAGAGCCACGCTCACCGGTTCTGGAGCTTAGCGCCGCCCAAGACGATTGTGATTGGTTTACAGAAATGCAAACGACCCCCGACTGTTTATTCTCCTATCCAGGAATGTTGGGTGGACTAGCCAGGCCTTACTCCGTAGCGCTGTACAGATAGGTCTGGCAAGGTAAGACTAAAAGTTTGCTAACATTAGCCAACATTAGCCACCATAACCGATCGTACCAGACCATGTAAGGCTGTAGAAGCAAAAGCCCTGAATCTATCAAATTGAGCGAGAGTGCGTTTCATTGCTTCTGAGCTGAACTTTATAGTTTTAAGAGGAAATGTTTGGTATATTTCGTTTCAAGAGTTACATAGTTTGGCTTTAATAATGACAATGGCCCAAAATAAATGTGGTAATGATTTAGACTAAAGGTGCTTACACACCAACCAGACGGCCGACTGTCGGCAGAAAAGGCAGTCGGACTGATCAGTCGGGCCCCCGAGGTCCAAAAAATACCTCAAAACACACTGAGGTGACGCCGACTTGAGCATACGCTCTGCGTGTGCGCGAAACGTAATACATCTCCATAGCAGCAGGCGGCGCTTCTCTGTATTGTTTCCCAGAAAATGAAAACCAGTGCTGATAGGACGAACGCGTCACGTGGGTCTTTTTTCTCCGGAAATTCACAGCCACACTGTCATGGCGGCTTGTTCAGAATACAGTCTCATATTGTACTAAAATAGTTCACCGAAATGTGTTTCTGAAAACAATTTAAGCGAGAAATAGGCCATACAGTTGCTGAATCTTCTTCATTTCAGATTGACAAAGGTCAGTTTAAAAGATTTTCGTCAGATTCTGAGAGGCTCATCCGCTCGCCATTTCCGGGTGAGTCCCGACTGCCCTGTCTCTGACTGAGCATGTCAGGTCGGCCAAAATGAAGGCCGACAGCTCCTCCGACGGACGACGGCACGGAACACACCGAACAGACTCGAGTCACTGACCTCGCCAGACTGTCCAACGGCCGATTGTCGGGTTGGTGTGTCAGCTCTCTAAGGTGTTACATGTAGCAAGTTTTGGTTGATGTAATATTATATAGGTGGTGTTTGGGTCAGTAAATGTGGTTTTAGCAAGCTACAAAAAACCCTTAAAAGTTTCTGTCAAAAGCAAACAAAACAGCAATGACCTAAATCCCACATGTTCCTGTGCGTTCTCAGAACTCTGTGAGGTCTGAGGGGTTAAACGAGGTCCCTCTCTACAAGGGCCTGCCAAGTTCCCCTCGAGCCTTATGGGAAATTCTATAGCATGTCTGGCTCCTGAACAGGAAACCAAGCCCCTGCAGACAGACGAGGGCAAAAGACATATAGGAAGTGCCTAGCCCTGTGAATCCAAATAACTGGCGGGAGAGACAGAGACTCAGAGAGATTTGTGTTAGGGAGAATAAGTGTGTGAACTTTCTTATTGCTTAACCCATTTTGGAAACAAATCCTCTACGCTGTTCATTGCTAACAAAAGAGATGATAGACATCATTCCATGAAGCGATCTCCTTAGATTGTCTGAAATCGTTAGTCGGCTAGACTTTTGCACGAGACAACATCAAAAGTAAAACTACTGGTGGATTGTAATCAGACCTTATCAGTGGCGTGTCTGTCTGTGTGCTCTTCTGCCTTTGTAACGATCAGATATCCGCTCAGTGAGAGTAAACCAGGAACACACTACCCACTCTACAGCCTGATTAGAACTGTGATTTGGCCATCATGACTGATTTTAAAATCGGCACGGGGGTTTGGGTTTCCCATTTCTTGCCTGCTCTTCGAACCGCAGATCAGTCAAAGCTGTCGTGATAATATCACATGTTTGATTTGCACGGCTGGAATATAGACAATTCTGAGTGTGAGGCTGTGATCTGAGCTGGTGACTTGTGTGCTTGTCTGCAAAAGTCAGTTGTTGCAAGTGTTACACAGACTCTTTTAATGATGAGTTAGGGTTTTAAAAAAAGTTTACATTTTTTTTTAAAGTTCTTTAGTGTCTTCCTGGCTTAAAGGAGTAGTCAGACATTTTGGGAAATATACTTTGCTTTCTTGACAGATGAGCAGATTAATACCTCTCTCATAAACCTCTGCTAAATATGATAGCTACATAGACACAAGGCAGGACATTATGCTTCCATATAATGGGTTGGTTTAAGGTTAATTTTGAAGTCTGGGGTTTGAACTTTGGGTTCAACTTGTGACTAGGGCTGGGCGATATGGAGAAAATCAAATATCACAATATTTTTGACCAAATACCTTGCTATCGATAACGCAACGATATTGTAGCGTTGACTATTGGTGCTTTCACAAAATATTTACACAATGAGATTTTTGATAAATAATCATCAGTAATATAATAACTAAGTGGGTAAAGGCAAATAATAGAACAGTTACAACAGTCTGGTAAGTTCAGAAAATGACATCACTTGACTGTAATGCAGCCTTTCAAACCAGGAGAAGACAACACTTATGCCATATTACGATATTACGATATCCAAAATCTAAGACAATATCTAGTCTCATATCACGATATCGATATAATATTGATATATTGCCCAGCTCTAATTGTGACAAAGATAAAATGAATGTGTGTGAGTGGTTTTGTCTGTTTATCAACTCACCTTTCCCATGCCAGCATAGGCGTGACCCATCTTGACCACCACAGGGTATGAAGGGGTTGTTACCTGCACACAAGAACAACATCAGATTATTAGCTGGTGTGATAACCTCGGTCTTTCCATAGCTGGGTGGGGGTGGTGGAGTTTGTAAATTTGCTTTCTAGGCCTCTAAATAACACTCCTTTAAAAAGTGAGTGCCAAAGTAGAAAAGGCTATAGTTCCTGAGCCACCAACAGGTCTCAGGTTAGTTTTTGAATGCACATTTTCAATTTGTGCTGTTCAATTATGCTTCAACTGATTTTTTTTTTTTTGCCACTTGAGGATAGCAGAAAGCAAGCTGTGAAGACAGCACTGACATATTATCACCCTATGAAGTTGATATGTTAGCAAACTAATTATTTACACATCCAGCAGATTCGGAGCAAAATTCACATTCATTTGGGCATTTTCTGGCCTCCTGATAAGTCCAATATTAACTCTTCTTTTAGCAGGGTTTTTTTCTGCACCAAGTCACCAACCGTTTGTTGTTTAGTGCTGGGCAGTTACACTTTGTTTATCAGAGATTTGCTCTGAAAACTCTGTTTCTAAAAAACTATGCTAATATGCTAAGAGCTGAAACAGGGGCGGCCTCTAGCTCACCCAGTAAGAGCGTTCGCCCCATGTTGGCTGAGTCCTGCAGCGGCCTGGGTTCGAATCCGACCTGCTGCCCTTTGCTGTGTGTCATCCCCCATCTCTCTCCCCCTTTCATGTCTATCCACTGTCACTACTTAATAAAGGGAAAAGCCCCAAAAAATAATCTTTAAAAAAAAAAATAAGAGCTGAAACAGGCCAAAATACAAAACAATGAGCTGAAATATGCTAAAATCATCTGTAGTTCTGAGGGGAACTGCAGAGTTGGGTGATAATGCCCAGTGGGTTAGCACGAACGACACCTTTTTTACATTACACAGTCACTCATTTTTATAAATGTTTAACATAAAAATATTGATAATTGCAGCTTTAAATAAAATGCAAATGTCAATGTGTTAGAAAAATAATGAAAAATGAATGAATGAATTTAAATGTGATTTGAGCCTGCTTTACACCCTACCCTAAAAATTAGAACCTGCATATTAAAAGTTGGGGGCTTGGGGATTGTTGCTGTCAACCGTTTGGAAAAGGATGTCACACTAAGTAGGAACATTCAGAACTGTACTTGGTGTTCTAAATATACAGTAAGACAGACATGTGGTAAACACCACATTGAGAGACAACCAAAAGTGGAAAACTATTTCCTTTGCAACTGATTTGGATGTGTACATGAAGTGTCCAGAAGCGTGGCCTTGTAAAGAAACACATTGGCCCTCATGCCATCCCGCTGAGCTTAAAGCGGCCCAGTTTAAGATGGTATATGGAGTCGGAAGAATGTTGATTTATTACACAAAAGAACAAGGTTCTGGGAAGCTGGGGGGAAGACCACAGCTCATTGGGATGGGTTTGGATAAACCAGACGGACCGCAAACAAGCCATTTTTCATAGTTTGTAGACTTGAAGTGGATGAAACATCAACAGATTACCTCAAACCTCCCTGTGGTTTAAACGCCCCTTCATAAATCCACTGATACAATTGTAAATGGGATGTAATCTAAGTAAAGAGGGACTTTTCGAGTTTCAAAAGCACTTTCCCCACTTTTTTGTGTAATAGTTATTCGGCAGCAACGCCAGGTTATATACTGTACAGTAAGGAGCTCTTCTAGGTTCAGCATTTTTATGATCATTTATTGATGTTTAAATACAGATACTGCACATACTGTACATTTCCATACATAATCATCCAAACTTTGCATGGAGGTTTGCACTAAATAAATGTAGGTTTCAGGTATACTTTTAGACAGATGTAACTATTGCTTAAGACATTCACAATGCTTACATGCATGTTGCATTTTAACAAAATAATGTAGATGTAAGAATCCGAAGGTTGACACAAAGTTAACAGTGATTATCTTTGCCGGCACCTCCAGGTGAAGTGCACAATTAAATAACCACAGTTCAGAAGACACAGGCCAGATCATGCATGGAGATATACTGTAAGCTCAGACCTGCCAAGAGGAAGGGAACGCCTAAACAGCTGCTATCACTTCATCCAAACCCTCCCCGACAGTTGACAGGACTGTACATACTAAAGTTGCCGTCAGCTTGTGTTGCGCAGGGCCTTGAACAGACATCGAGCTGCTTGAGGGCGTGAGCGGCACTTCTGTTGACAGGTTTTGACAGTACAGGCCTGGCCGACATGCTGCCAAGATAAAGTGTTCTCTAATAGTCTCCATTATCACTTCACAAGTGCCAGAATACAGAGGGGTGAGACTGTATCAAGAAGTCCACTTTGTAATCCACTTTAAAGTGCTGTACTGTAAGTATGAAGCATTTAGTATGGATACATGGATAAGCGTGGAACATGGTAACTGGAAGAATATAGCACATTTCAACTATAATTCAAATCTTACAACTGATAAAAACCAAATCATTGGTAGTCATAGTGACATATTTCTTTTTACATTTTTCGCATTGTACTCAAGTCACACTGGATTGAAATGAACAATGAAAAGTTTAAAGTTATAAAATAAAACTGTTGATGGTGAGCATTTTCTCAACAATACCCACTCACTGTACTTACATTCTGTACATTACCTCTTTATATAATAGTTGTAAGTTATTGTAAGTGGAGGAGTCGGTTATTTTTGGACAGAATTCAAATCGCCTTCACATGTACAGAGGACTGAAATCTTAAGGATTACACATTTAAAGTGCTGACTTTCTGTTTTAAGGGTGTTAGGACAACGCCGGACTACCAACAAGGGAAAGTGGGCAACTGCCCCGGGACCCCAGATCTCCAAGAACACTGCTTTATACCAGCCCATTTTTGCCCAGGGGTCTCGGCGAAAATAGTCCTAATTTGCTAATGGTGTTTGAGACAGTTTACATCTATCATGGGTTAACAATGTAGAACTCTTAGCACTTTTAATTTACATACAGCAATCCCCCAATTTCACAACTATACAGCAGGATGACGGTCCTAATCGTACATACAAGCCAAGTCAGTTACACGGCCTCAATCAAAGTGATCATGTTTTTCACAACTGAAGACCAGAATGCAGTGAAAAAGTCCCTGAAACAAGCAAAGAAGGCAGCACAGGCTAGGGAAGATTCCAAGTGCCTGCTGATATGGGTTATAGAGTTCAAATAGTCATTGACTGTAAAGGGTCTGCAACTAAATATATAGTGGACTTTCAAGAGACAGATGTAAAAAAGAACTGAAGCAGAAGAGATAGACTTTACACAGCTGTTACTTTAAATGTGACACAAAATAAACTCCGTATAAATGTATCTTATAAAGTCTTACAATTAGTGGGAATTAAATTGGTTTAATTGCTTACAACAAAATGAGATCGTAATATATGTGCTTTTATGCTTTACAAACACCAAGCCATGCGAGGCCATTCAGAAATTCAAACTTTTCCAGCAGTTACGTGTGTGCGTCACATGACAAATGATAAGATGCCTGAGGTTTAGCAAGTATGTGTGAAAAGTACAGCAGTAGCATAGTGTGTCTGTTTGACTGTTTTAGGTGGAAGGGGCTGTAGCCACCCACTCTGTCTGGATGTTCCTTCCAGCCCTTTCCCATCAGTGTGGCAATGACGGCAGACGTTGTACATGTTGGGGAGAGACAACCACATCCTCTGCCCCTGACAAAACTGGAGCGTCAAACTGAGACATGCGCTCACTGTTTTCTGATGGACTCACAGAACATAAACATAAGATTGCCTCAGTTCAAGAAGATTTACATAAGTTATATCACATGTAAGCCATAAAGTAATCCCTGACATTCCTGAGCCAGACTGTCTGCAGGTTCATTCTGGCTGTTCCAGAGTCTGCATTTTGGCTATTTTATAGCCTGGACACACCAACAAGTGGCTAAATTCATTATTCAGAAACATGTGGTTCTAGAAGCTTGGTGACATTGGGACTCTTTGCAGGGGTAGTTAGTAAACTACTGTATTGATGTCTTCAAATGGAATTCGTGAGCTCATGGTTACGACATGGGAAGTCGCGTACATGATATGCTTGGCATTCAAGTGGTTACGTCGGCAGAACACAGCTGCTGGGCAACTGCAATATAAAAGCCAACGAGGCAAACAATTTAGCAAGCTAGCGAATTGGTAACGTAACACAGGGTTCGTTAAAGTGCCCATATTATGAAAAAATCACTTTTTCTGGGATTTGGGGTGTTATGTTGTGTCTCTGGTGCTTCCACACACATACAAACTTTGAAAAAAATCCACCCATGCTGTTTAGAGTGAGATACGGTTTCTGAATGTGTCCTGCCTTCAGTCTCTGGGTGAGCTGTTCAAAATCGGCACGGCTTTCTACGTCACAAGCCGAAACGAGCAGGCTAACCGCAACCATTAGCTCGTAGCGTTAGCATGCTAACGCTATGGCTAACGCTAGCATGCTAACGCTAGCATGCTACCTCGTTCTCAATAGCAAAGCACTGCTACAACACACACAAGTTCACCATAATCTACAAAAGAACTACTTACATGTGCGCCCTCATTTAGAAGTCTCCCAGCTAATCCTGCCTTGTAACTGACCAAAGTTGTAGAAACAGCCTTTCTTTTACTGTCTATGGAGCTAGCTAGCTGACATGATCTACATCTGAGCTACTGGGCATGTGCAGTGCAATCAAAGATAGTACAGAAGAAGAAGAAGAAAAGAGGTCTCACTCTGTAGCTAAAACAGAGACCAGGTGAAAAGAGGATCTGCAGCAGTGAGATAGAGCACTGCAGTACAACACAAATATGGTGTTTTTTGAAAATTAAACCATGTAAACCTATTCTGGTACAACCTTAAAATACAATTATGAACCTGAAAATGAGCATAATATGGCTGCTTTAAAAATATCAACATTTTCCCTAGACATTCTAAAATTCTGAAGGAAAAATCTATAAGACTATCCATATCCACACTCTATCCATACCTTCCGCCATTTCGGAACACGTCAGCAAACACGTCAGAACTCGTAAACTCTGAGCTTTCAGAGAATTTCAACTTCGGAGGATGTGAATACAACAAGAGGGGGCGTTCAGATGGACTCTTTTCATTAACATGGTAAATACAAACCCATTTCAATGCAATCTCAATGCGTCTTTCTATACTGTGCCGTTTACTCCCCAATGACATTTTGTTCTCAGGATTGTACAAAAGCTCTCTAAGCTAGCAAACTTGAAAGCTGTCTGTTAGCAAGCTTGTTAGTTTGGCCATCAAGGAGACAATACAGTAAGTTCACACAGTTTATTCAGAAGATATAGATGTACCATGGAACAGTGGGAAATTAAAAATAGTTAAATAAGTTAACAAGCTAAGATAACAAGCTAAGATAGCGAGTTCTGTGATTGGGACGTGATTTATTTTTCCGTATAGTTTTGCCTTTTTAAATGGTGGGATTAGGCGTTTAATTTTAAATTTTAAATTTTTTAACAGAATTTGTTTAATGTAAGTGGCACAGGATCCGCAATTTGAATGACTTACTCCTTTTCTTCCGGAGATTCCAGCTATAAAATAGAACCATCCTTAAAAAAGCCTTGGTGGCCATTAGCGCACGTAAACTCTAAGATCTGGACTTTTATTTTTTTTAAAGATTATTTTTTGGGCATTTTAGGCCTTTATTTCCAACAGCACAGCTTAGACTTGAAAGGGGAAAGAGAGGGGGAATGACATGCAGCAAAGGGCCGCAGGTAGGAGTTGAACACGCGGCCGCTGTGTCGAGGGCTAAGCCTCTTTATATGGGCGCACGCTCTACCAGGTGAGCTACCCAGCCACCCGACATTTTGGTTTTAAAGTTCAGCTTACTGTTTCATCCCGGCTACACATGTACCACTCTGCCTTTTGGTCCCAGAAGAAATCTGTAAAAGGCATCCAGTGTGGTAAAGACGTTAAGAAGTCACATGCTAAAAAAGCTAATTATATGGTGGGTGATTTCACCAGTCTAGGTTTTATTTTGTAACACACAGGCTCTCTTCAATTCCAGTAAATGTGCCAGACGACCAGACCTGGCACATGATGGAAATACTTCAGGGAAGCCCATCCACCCCCACACACATCCCCTCCCATTGGCTGTATATGCAAAGCTTGTTGTAAGTGAGTCACATAGGATTGTCGCTTAGGTCAGTGTCTGAGGTAAATCTTGCTTTCCTAACCACCAAACACTTCCATGTGACATTCCAATCCCTCAAACGTTCATCCGAAGTTTGTAGATTCCACAGTGCACATTTAAAACGTAAGGGGACCATGAGAGAAAGATTGTATCCATTATTGACATGTTAGTAGGTACAAACAAGGTACAGTACATCACATATGAGGACCACTCACAATGAAACGCATCTCTCCACTCTGACAAAACAATTACCACAAGATTCATTTAGTAGTTGTTCTGGAGCTTTTGATCATATCATAAATCTTCCTCTGCAGATAAGAGAAGTCCTGGTAAGTCCTGAAAATGGAAATTTTAACATTTACTACTCCATGACAAAGTCCATCTGCTAAGGAAGAATGTGTGATACGCTTAAAAGCTCCAGAACAGCAACTAAATGGACCTTGTGGTGAGACTGTCAACTGTTTCCTTGGTCAAACCAATCTCTATCTCAAATCTCTACTTTTATAAAGTGGATGCAAATTAATCACATCTTGATTTCATAATGGATTTAAGATTAAGCTAAAATTCTAACACATGTAAAGCTGTTTAACTGCTAAAACAAAGTGTTATGGGAACATTAAGCTTGAGGATTTCTTTTTAAAGAGGCTTTCAATGATATTATCAACTCCTATCTTAACAACATTAGGCATTCGCTATCTATATACTTCTTCATAATGATACTAGCCAAAACCCACATATGGGCCGGCTTTGTGGGCTACTATAAATCTACAACTTTGCCTCTAAAGAAGCATTAATTGATTTTTTGGGGGGCAGTAAAACAACCTCTGACTACAATTTTTAATAATAACTAATATTAGCACAGTATTAAAGTTGTAAAAACAAGCCACCTGGTGATTGCAAGTCAATACTAATTAGTGCATCTTTAAAAAGAACTTCTAACTGCTATAGGCAACCAGATGGAATTGCAACAACACTGACCTAACTAACTTCCTCTGCACTAAATTGAATTAGTACAGCCTGTCAGTGACTTAAATATGTCACACTGTCACAGATAGGGATGAAAAACACACAGACAGACCTGACATTTGATCAGCAAATGTCATGATCATCTTTAGATTATAGAATTATAGATTCTTTTATAGAATAAATTGTACTTCGTTCCAATTTAATTAATATAGTAAAGTAAGATAATGTACTGTAAATCACCCGTGAAGTATTGAACACAAAGCCAAGCAAAATGGGTCACACACACACACACACACGCTATTAAATTATTATGAGTGAAATGATACTGAAACAATGCAACCCTTTATAATCAAAACGTAGCAAGATTAAGACTTGCAGAACACAAAAAAGCCATATTAAGCTGCCGCGACACACACACACACACACACACACACGCTATTAAATTATTATGAGTGAAATGATACTGAAACAATGCAACCCTTTATAATCAAAACGTAGCAAGAAGATTAAGACTTGCAGAACACAAAAAAGCCATATTGACACACACACACACACACACACACACACACACACACACACACACACACACACACATACACATACACATACACATACACACACCTTCAGTGGCTGAGCAGGAGTTGGATTATTCTTTGGGGGCACATGCATTATCCAACAAAACACATGCTGCATCTATCCTGCATTTATGATCTCTTAATTTTTATTATGGCCACTCAAATCTGCCACATCAAGGAGAAGACATGAGGCGCAATGGTTTGGGCAGACGACGAGAGCAGGGGACCCCGACCCAGAATCCTTTAAAAGAGTCTGACCGCAGTGGGACCAAAGACAGCCTGCCCACATCAAACCCTGCCTGCGGATTAAGTGAGCCTCAAGAGACAAATAATGTTTATCATGCAAGTCCCAGCTAAGTTACTGACTGAATTCATACACCTGACATGAATGGATATTGCTCTCTTTAAAAGTGTTGCATGTATATGTTTGAGTAGATTCAAATAACGGCAGTAACCCTTCACTTTGACCTAATACAGATTGGAGCAATAAAACTGGAGAATCAAGGGAGTGTAACTGTATCATGGTTACGTGCACCAGTTATTGTCATCAGTGGGCTGTGATTGGAGAAACTAACTTTTATTATATAAAAGATTCTATAATGTTGTCTTACCTTCCACCAAAACAGTTGCAATAAACATGCATGCTTCACTTTGTTTGTACTTCCACGTAATAAGAGCATCAAGAGGCACTTGTATTTTATCAAATGGTTTACAGTAACTGTTTATAATAATTCAGTTATATTGTAAGCTATACGTACATACATATATGTATGTTTGAGCAACATCTACTTGAATAGCAACATTTTGTGCTTATTCACTTTCCTGCTGAGATTGCTAAAGATAAGGCTACAGCAGGAAGCCGAGCTTAGCTTAGCATAAAGACGAAGTAAGGAGAAGCAGCTAGCCAAGCTCTGTCCAAAGGTAATTGGCCTAGGGCATTTGTTTAATTTGTACAAAACCAAAGTGTAAGAGCAACAAGTTATGGTTTTTACAGGGTTTTTCCGCATTTTCTCAGCGGAAAATTAATTGACAACACAATGTTGAAAACCACAGCTTTCCGTTGATGCACTTTGATTCTTGTACAAAGTAGATATTAGTGATCTTAAAGTGCCCATAGTATGAAAAAAAAAAACACTGGTGCTTCCACACGCATACAAACTTGGAGAAAAAAAACATCCATGCTGCTTTGAGAGAGATACGGGTTTCTGAATGTATTCTGCCTTAAGTCTCTCGGTGAGCTGGTCGAAATCGGCAGGGCCGTCTACGTCATCGACCGAAACATTTGAATATTCCCACCATAAGCGTCCCCGCTGAATGTCTCACTCTGTAGCTAAAACAGAGAGCTCAACACACAGGGTGAAAAGAGGAGCTGCAGCAATGTGCAGTACAATATATGGTGTTTCTTGAAACTTAAACCACATAAACCTATTCTGGTACAACCTCAAAATACAATTATGAAACTGAAAATGAGCATAATATGAGCACTTTAAGGAGGAGCTAGGTACAGTAAGGACTACTACCCAGTCAGAAGCAGAGTATGAGGGCGTGCCACGTTAGCAGCTCGGCGAGCATTATAACGTGTGTTCCAAAGTGACCACGTTCGTCACGGAAGTAAAGGCTGGACTACAATAGAGCTGTTTGGAGCAGTTTGTGAACAGTGTTTTCTGTTGTAGATGGTAAGTCCCTTTGGGGTGGACTTTGGGCTTTTTCACTTTTTAAACCTATAATGTGCACAAAAAGTCATATAACACATTTAAGGAAAGGGAAAAAGCCAAAAAGCACACACATATTGTAAGACTTTTTATGAGTTGCCATGGTAGCCCCTGTGGGCTAACATCCGCCCCAAAACTGCAAGTAAGAGAAGATGCCTATTGTGTTAATGTGTATACAGTAAAAGCTGTCTAATGGGGCAGAGTAATTATTGTTGTGGAATTTAAGCTCATCTGGCTTCTATTAGGGTCCGTCCTGGTGTATTTCCATGAGGAAGACAGCTGTCTGGAAAACCCAACTTATTCCCGAGGAGGTTTCCAGGGCGGACGCTTCCTGACAACACCAAGGTGCTGATGGAGAAGTGACGGAGATGGTTGGTGGTGTCCTGTGGCGGTCAAACCACCTGCTTTGTCATCACAACTTGCTAAGTGACTGAAAGGGGAAGTCACGTACAGTACAGTATTCCACTTTATCTTTACAGAAGAAAACTGCCACACTCGAGCCAGTCTAATGACATTCATTCACTTAACAATAATGAAAAGGTCTTTGCTTTCTGGGAAAATGAAACAGCAGCAATTTGTTTGGATTTAACTCTTGACTAAGATTTCGATCATTTGTACAGACAATGTTATCCATTACATGTTAAGTCAGTGTGTGATCAACAAAGCAACAGTTGCAGATCACTAACAATGTCACCAAAATCAAGAACAAGAATCTTGCTAATAGTTTTGTGGAAGTTCATTCATTATTCACTAGTCTCGCTTTGCCAGACCTTCCTCCACAGCCCTGCTGAGGTGGAGGGTCCAGCTAGTCCACACAGCATTCCTGGATGGGAGAAAAACATGCTCTGGTTTATTGGCATTTCTTTAAACCAATCACAATCGTCTTGGTCGGCGCTAAGCATCGGGCAGAGCCACGGTGCCGCTGCAAAATAGCCTCGGGAAGGAACTTGTTTTGATGGAACGTGTACGTTCAAAAGTTGTTTTAGTCGTGCAACAGAAAAGTGATTGGACAGATAGTCTAGCTAGCTGTCTGGATTTACCCTGCAGAGGTCTGAGGAGCAGTTAACCATAGTCCTCAGAAATCCACAGAGTTTAGAATGCCAACACAAAGAAAGCAGAACGTGTGGGACAAAAGAGTGAAATCCGGCGGAGTTTCGGGGGGCAACGGAGCAATCCCGGAAGTGAAACGTCGTGGATATAGACTATTCAAGTACAGCCTGTTAAAAAAGATGGCAGTACCTACTTATTCAATTTAAAAGCTCTTGGGATGGTATCATGTCGGCCAGTGGGTCGATCCACCACTTTGGTCCTGACTGAAATAAGTCAAATACCTCTACATGGATTGCCATGACATTTGTTAGACATTAATGGTCCCATCAGGAAGAATTGTAATCATTCAACCATTGCAAGCAATGTGGTGTTCAGCGTCTTGCCCAAGGACAGAAAAAGCTGGGGATCGAACAGCCAACCCTGTGACTAGTTGACTAACTCCTAAGCCACAGCCACCCTTACATTCCCTACAGTAACTATATTTACAGTCTTTCGTTTACTGTGGGACATAGAGTGATGATGGGCTATGTACATGCTGTACATATAGAACTGGTTACATCCAGGTAACTATTTTGTTGTTTCATTTACTATCTCTCCACAACTTCCTTCACATAGTCTCCCACTGTAGGAGAACACACAAGTAGCCCAAACTTACCAATTACAGTTCTTGTGGTCACCACGTGGTATGTCCATATCTGCTATTGTCCCATGGTGTAGTTACATTTTTGAGGAGGCCTGTAGCCTGTAGTGTAGCTATGGTTGATATGTGTTTAGGCTCCTAAGCTACAACATAACTCCAACACACACAACTATAAATCCCCCATTATGCGGTCTTATTCTGACAAAAACTGCTCTTATGAGAGACTTGCTTGTAATATCTCAGTGATCTCACGGCTGGTTAATATTACAGATGGTTAACCAATATAATTTAATAACAGAACACAGCCACTACTTGAGTCCAGTCCATTCACTTTAAATAAACAGAGATTTGTTTGAAAGTCAGTGTTAAGTACATGTCCAGACTTACTAAAGGAGAGCTATTTCAGTCCAGCTTCTCTGCGGTTGTGCTGTAATAGGGACCTGGGCGGGCCTTATTAGTGCTAATCAATTCACTAACCTACATTCCTGCTTCAGAAGAAAAAGGACAGACGGACCTCAGGCGAGCCAATCCTGCAAAAACCATCAATGCTGTGCCACATTCCTCTCAGTCTAAAAAGGAAAAGTGATGTTTCTTTCCCATTTTCCAGGGGCTCCTGCAGTATTAGGTCTCGGAAAAGGCTGAGCAGAAATGAGGTGACTGTGTGCCGTTTTGGATTCCCTGTCCCATGATCCAAGGACTGAATGGAATCATTCACTCAATCCTTTCAGCTTAGTGATGCTGGCAAAAACAACCATGGATCCAAACCTGCATCTTTGAGCAACGTGAAGCATAAAAATTTACCAAAATAGACAGAAAGAGGTCAAATGGTGCTTCTGATTCTCATTTTCTCCAACCCATTTCTGTACCCACATATTCACTTACAGGGAGGTCAGAGGTCAGTGTCATACATTGCATGAAAGCCGCTCAGTGGCTGTACAACAATTGAGTCGCCTTTCTGTCACCACGTGGTTTTCAAGAACACATGCTACGCAGCCTTTCCTCGAATAGTTCCTTCCAATATCCTGTCTCCACTGAAAAATACAAGAAACGAAGGAAACATGCAGCGTCACTGTAACTTTCAGAATACAAAGCAGATTATGGAGTCTGGATTTGACGGCGCGGATAGAGTGGGTTGCCACCATTCACCATTATTGAGAATATTACTGCTCACTAAAGCATCGATCCCACAAAGTTAGTATGAAGTTATTTTTAAAAGCAGCAACAAGAAGAGTGGGGTGAAGGGAGATTCACGTGAGGCAAAGACACTGCTTGAATTGAAAGGATGGATATATTAAGGTACTCGACGCCACTGCCGCAACAAGTGCAATTGTTCTTGGAGGAATTGTTGGGTCTCTGTGAATTATGGATTAGACCTACTTTATCTGTAAAGTGTCCTGAGATAACTTTTGTTATGATTTGAAACTATAAATTGAATGGAATTGAATACTCTAAAACCCTTTTTTGTGTCTCATTGATGCAATTTGCTTAAAAAAATTGCACACCTTCTCGGAGTCATAACTCACTCAAATCTCAACACACAGGCATGATACCCATATTGTTAGATCCTGTGTGACTCACACTTTCCGAGGATATCATTATTTCAAATGTCCATCTCAAATAAACGTCCATGAGGCAGCTTAACAATCATGTAGAAAGACGCTCCTTTTAACTCCAGAACTTGCCTAAGAATCATGGCGTTTTAATGTTTTCTTCAGTATCAAAGTAACACAATGATAGTTGAGTAAGTGTTTATCCATGGGAACATTGCGAACAGGAACAGCTAATAGCTAATTTGGCATACTTTGAATGGTGCCAATTTGCCAAGAATGTAAACAAAAACAAAGCAAAGGTTGTAGCGCAAAGCATGATCGGAACCATAGTTCTAAAACTTGCACAATAAAGCATGATCATCAGCTAAATTGAAGTAAGACAAAAAGATGAATGAAAAAAGCTTTTTTGGGGCCCAGTGGGGCACAGTGTAAGACTTTAAAAACCTCTGATTTGGAGGTTAGAAGATTAAACCAGAAAGTGCAACAGGTACAAACACAGAAGCTGTGTTTTGGATTTCTAAAAAAGATAATACTGACACATTCACTCAAATTTCACAACATGACAGTAACTTAGTACATGTTCAGAAATGGTTCCAGCTTTCTGTTGCTGATAAGGCTCAGTGAAGGAAGGCATACATGAGGCAAGAGGAGTCAGCAACTTTTTTGACAGCAGAGGAAGGAAAGTCAGGCTTCTGCAGAGTGCATACCAGGGCTCAACCCAAATGTCAACACCGCCACTGTTTTCAATTAAGACACTGTACATAGGGAGGAGAGAGGAGAAACATCAAGGAGGAATATGTTTTGGAACAACTGGATGTGGCAAATCTAGTCTGTATTTAAACCGGCTGTGCAGGCAGGAGGAATGGGTGGTACTCTGTAACACACTACAGCGATACTAAAGCAGTGACTGTGATACACTAAGTTATCATAAATAAATAGAAAGTAATCAGGCTGTACAATCCCCTAAATATATTTCCATTAAAAGACATAAACAGGAATATATAATCTCCATCTGGATTAGTATCTAAATGCACATTGTGATAATCATGAAGATTGACTGCTGGCAGCCATACTTTTTGGATAACTAATGCAAGAATGACTTGTGCAAAATCTAAAGGGGAAACAGATTAAGAACCAGTTGTGTTCATTTAAATGTATCATGTTGCTGTGGTGCAATCCATTGGTGAAATGCCATCAAATTGTGCATGGTCGTTTGTAGATTTGTGCCCAAGTGCTCTACATTTTAAATAGGCCACACAGAGGAATTTGGCAGTTACTGTACAGGAGAATGGTATGGAATCTTGAAAAACAAGGTTGGTTGAAATTTGTGGCAATTTGTGAGTGTTTAGTCATCTTTATTTTTATCTATAAATTTCTTGCAACAAAATTATATGGAAACTAGTATAGCAAGAAATATTCCTATACTGAAAGAATTGTGTTGAACCAAGGAATCCAGACCATTTCTGCTTCTATGCCTCATTATTTAGGAGTTATTTATGAGCCATAATGTAAACACAATACTTTTTAAATAGCCAGGTGGTGGCACTATTCACACTTAATAGTATGTTCTTGATTCATCAAGGGCCTACCAACGACAAACCGGATTTTGCAGAAAT
Organism: Sander lucioperca; assembly: GCF_008315115.2. Classification (NCBI taxonomy): domain Eukaryota; kingdom Metazoa; phylum Chordata; class Actinopteri; order Perciformes; family Percidae; genus Sander; species Sander lucioperca. The sequence continues at coordinate 24,716,154 of NC_050192.1, read as the reverse complement.
TTGTCAAGTAGACATATCCTAAAAAATATGAAAATTTTACACTGAGCAGGAACTACAGTATTTAACCATACATTAAGTAAAAAGCAATTATTTTATAAGTACAAAAATGTAAAGTAATTTTGTGTAGCATACTTTTGTTTGTTTTTTCTTGTTTCCTACCGCAGTAATCATCTCAGACCCCTAAGATTCATTTTGTGAGCCCTTTTTGGGTCCTGACGCTCAGGTTGGGAACCACTGATCTACAGAAATGTGGACATGATATATTCACTACATCAAACAGATATTTGGGGGAATTTGCATTAGTTCAACAAATATATCTACTGTATTTCTAAATGAAATAAACAACTCCAGGAGAAACAAAGGAACAAACACAACAGAGGGTCAAGTGTTGGTGATATGACTCGGATTACTGGAAGAGATCCCCTCTGCAAGTTTAACTAAGACACTGTTTTTGTAAGCTATCTAAACACCATTATGGATATATTAACAGCTAGAAAAATAACAGTTATGCGACTGTGTTTCCATGCTGTGCATAAATGTTTTTGGAAAGTCTCCTGTCTGGTTAATGGGGGGATTCCAGCCATAAAAATAAATGTGGGATGACTTGCCTCCTGCTGTGGTTTGTCCAGCAAATCATGGTGAACTATGGTCAACAAAGCCCACACCCTCTGGTCTCAGCCAGGGGAAGGTTCATCACTACCCACAGAAACACATCCGTCCAGTAGAAGAGGTTTTAAACAATATATCATAGCTTAAAAAAAAAAAGAAAAACAATATATATATATATATATATATATATATATATATATATATATATATATATATATATATATATATAGGTGAAGTATGTAGGATCTCTCTATTGAGATTAGTGTATTTTATTGGGGTTTTTTTGTGGACAACATAGCATATATAGCACGTCAAGATTTTTTTTTTAGCAAAAAAGGTTTTAATAAAGTAAAATAATGATTCCTAACTTGAGGGTCGTATAACCGAAACAATACGCTGGAAGATGCTAAAACGCTCCGTAGAACTGAGGGGAAACTGCAGTTGGGTGATAATTCTCTGTGGATGTGTTACTACAAGAGTGACACTTTCTACATTACACATGGTCATTTGATCCATTGTGATATACAAAATGATTAACAAAATTAACTAAATAGGGCTGAAACGATTCTTCGAGTAACTCGAATAATTTGATTGCTAAAAATCCTCGATGCCAAATTCTTTGCCTCGAAGCTTCGTTTAGACAATGTAACTGACGTGGTATACCGCTGTGTTTCCGCACGGATGATTTTTACGATCGCACAACGGGCTGACGCTGCTGTTGACACATGCCGCGAAGACTGACGGCGCAGTTTACAAAATGAAGGAAGACAGCCAAAATAGTGAGGGGCTAAGAGAAAAGGCAGGCGGAGAAAACGACAAAAAGTTTGGGATAATTTTAAGCTGCAAAAAACAAAAACTCTGGACAAGTTACACAAGACAACATTAACGTCTGCATGCAGTCTCTCAACCAGCGTTTTACATGACTACAGCATGCTACTCTGCAAATAGCCAATTTTTAGAAAACAAGCTAAAACAAGCCCCTCTCTCTTAACCAGCGCCTCCTGCACATGGCTACTTAATATGCACGTGAATGACGTCACCGGACCATGCCGATGATGTCTGCATTCTTCATTCTTTCTAAACTTCACTCAGATTAGCCTTCTGAAAATGTGTCCCCCAGAACAGTATAGTTGAATAGCCCTGCTAAAAAGCTTTGTACAGTCACATGTACCTGGGCTTAGTGAACAGCTTTTTTTGTATATGCAGTGTAAATGCCAGAGGCATGAAGGGGAAGGGGGGTGAAAAAGATTTACATTTAGGCCACCAAAAATGTACTTTGGCCACCTAATTTAGGGGCAGGGTGGCCCATGCGGCCAGTGCTTAAAATATTAGCGTCCATTCCTGTTACTGTATGCAATTTAAGCAATAAAATTGTAGCTTTTTCTAAAAATGAAACCTTTCTTTTATATATTTACTATTGCTATTTACTATAAAGCAAAAGCATTTCTTATCCGAATACTTGATTAATCGATGGAATAATCGTTAGAATACTCCATTACTAAAATAATCGATAGCTGCAGCCCTAAAATTTTATTAGAGCAGCTTTAAAATATCAAACATCCATTGTTGAAAAGGAAAAAAGGCCAATTTTCTTTATAGCGCACACTACACTCAAAGTAAAAAAGAGTAGACCATAATGCAGTGCAACAAGACTGGTTGAGGAGAGTGGTGTAATCATAACCTTCTGCCGAATGAATGTTCTTTGAAGCGCTTGAATAAAATATGGCTTACAAATATTGCTTGAAGGAAGTGATAATTAACAGGTCTCACAGGTTTCTTGTGGTTTTTCTTGATAGGTTACATCATAAAGAGTAATTTCTGTGGCATTTTCCACTTCCCAGAGACAGTGACATGATACGATAATAGCTCTTCTTCAAGCAAAGGTCAGATGATTTATTCCTAAAACAGTAACTCATTTATTGCCTCCTTCCTGCCAAACATCATGGGAAGATAACAAAACACCCAAATGGAACGCTGAAACGTTACATATGCTTAGATAGACAAGAGGAAACAACTGACAGGGATGTCCTGCAGTGTGATGTCATTTCTAAATTTAACCATCTGCCTGAGCCCCTCCACCCTCCCACTGTGTGACGTCAGCACCCTGTGGACCCTGTTGAAACCCTTGACATCTGACCTGCTTGTGACTCACTGGTTTTCCCTCGACCATCTTCCATAAATTAACTTTCTCTGTCGTCCTCCCACACACACCTTCCCTCTGCTGCTCAGGTTCCTGGGAAACACTTGCTTTTTACAGTTTTCTGAGCAGAAGAAACTGGTATGATTTATTGTGTCTTCCAAATGAACTCTACTTGAGGCAAATTAATAGGGCACACTGCTAAGAGGGAATAACACACTGGTTTATAGAGGAGCAGTATGGGTAAACACACTTCTAAGTTTGGACTCCTTTCTCAAAACAGTCTAAGCGGTTATCTGAGGAACAGATTTTTCTATAAGTCTTTCTAAGAGCCTATTGCTGCTTGCACTGTATTCCCAGTGATCACCTGTCAAACAGCATGCCCACAAATGTAAATGTCAGCTTCCTCTAGTGTTTCTGCAGATGAGCTATAAGTGACGCATGTACAGTAGTAGTACACTTACTCCAACCTAGGTCTGTCCAACACAAAAGTTAGTTTGCCAATTAACCATGCAGGTTCTCTTTAGTATTGTGGTGTCACAACGCAGTATTCACAGTTAATTATAGAAATGGGGCAGAAAAACGGTCTTCGTGCAGAAACATGGCCAAAAATACAAACACAAATCATGTATTCCGACTGGGGGCAGTGGAACATGCTAACACATCACAGAGCAATATTAACATTCATTTTGACTTGCGTTTATGTTCACTTGACAAATGTAGGTCCAATATTCACTCTCCTTAAAACTTTGTTTTGTTCTCCACCAATTCCTGAAGGAAATATGTGGCTCTAGCAATAAATGTTCAGCTATACTCACCAGCTAGTTGCTAACTTTGTCTGTTAGCCATTTGTTGTTGGGTAGTGTACAGCTTTTTCACTTCAAACTGCTGCCTACTGCGCTGATAAATAGGTTGATGTGAACGCTGGTAGTGAGGCAAAACAGTAGAGTTGTGGGCCATAAAACCAAAACAATGAGCTGAAAGATGCTAAAACGCTCCTTGGAGCTGAGTGGAACTTCAGAGTCTGGTGATTATTTTCTGTGGGTTCGTCACTACAAGTGATACCTCTAACATTACCCATAGTCATTAAACCCATTGCTAATAATTATACATTACATGTATTAAACTGAAACATTCACCCTTTTTATAAGTACTGCAACTTTTCCTATATGACCAGACTGTTCACTTTGGCTCCATGCACCTGGCAACATTTATTTGTGAGTCAAGAGCACAAACATTTCCACATTGTCACTTTTTGTTTATAATTAAGTCCAAGCCCAAAGAATGGGTCTAATTCACAAACAACAAATATATAGATTTTTAATTTCTATGCTTACCTCAATGAAAATGTAACATGTTACTGCATCAATGACTTAGTTTGCATGATAATGGCATTATAAGACTGAAGCTAACCATTTTGTTTTTACTGTGCTCAGCATCAAACCAAGTTTAGGCATTCCCTCAACATGAAGGAATTCCTCAAAGCTATTTCCATGCTGTCATATGCCCGTGTTTATGGTTAGGCCTGGTGTCTCATGCCGTAATACAACATATTCATTATGTGGGGTTTCCTGACCGCACTCGCACCAAATATGTACAGTACAGTACAACAGGGGACCCTGCGTCTGAGGAAGTGAGCGATGTGGTTGCATTTGGCCTGCCTGAGTAGGACGACGTTACTGACCGTTCATCATATTTTATTGCGGGGGGAGTCCCATTGTGAGCGGGATCATGGGTCAGGGCCATGTTTGTGTTTCCTTCTCTGATGTCTTAACTCCACATCAGATGACTGATGTGCTGGAGTTGGAAAATTGGTGAGCATCTGTTGAAATGTTCAGTGGAGTGGACGAACTGAGCAAACACCACCAGGCCTTGATATCACTGTCTATTCCACTGGGAGGGTGGAGAAGAGAACGCCAGTCAAGCAACCAATATCTCACTGGACCGACAGCACTCAGATACGGAGCTTTGAGCTCATTTCCAACAATTCAGCCTCTATTGTTAAGATAAAAGCAACAGTGACAGCTAAGGGTAATGTCACGTCACTCCAAACCAACTGATACATCATCATATTATATAATATCACCATCCTACCCATGATCACATTAATAAGCACCTTGTGCGATATTAATAGTAGTAGTCAGTAGGGCTGGGACATTTTGCCTTTGCCCCGATTCGATTCTTTCATGATACATGGGTGCTGTTTTGATTTGCATTGCGATTTTTATTTATTGCGATCCAATAGTATTGAGGTTCGATAGTATTGAGTATTGCAATTTTCTCTTTCCTTCTTTACCAAACAAAAGTTGAATATAATACAACTCTAGAGACAATATATCATGATACATTTCTAAAAACCAATTGTTTTCTTAAAAGAATGCACATCACGTGTCAGTTCGGTTACCCCAGTGGACTACAGGTGTTTCCTCTCTGTCAAATCAGCCACCCAAGAAGTTGGCGAAAGATCCATCGCCAAACCACAAGATCCCAAATCCTCCTCACAAACTGAGAACTGAGGTCAACACTCTTTGCAACTGGGGAAACATCCAATTACGGTCTTCCTCGTTTCTCCTGTGACAGGACTTCCACTACCAGTCCTCCTCGCAACACAGAGCTGCAGAGCACGAGTCGTCTTGTCTGTCCCACTTAACTGGAATGGCATGTGGGCTGTACAACAGGGGCTGAGTGAGTCAGGCCTGGACGCTCTCCCTTGTTGACCGTTGCTCCCGGCGGTGCTTTCTTTTCAAGTTTCGCCTCTTCCTGTGTCTCTTTAGCGGCTTGTCAGTCGGATGAAAGGTATTTCCTCTGAGTCACCCGCTCTGTTCTCTTTTGTCAACCCAGAACCACGCAGGCCTTAAAGACCTCCGGTACACAATGCTGTTGTCTGCTGCTCCGGCAGCCGGCCAGCCTTAAAACATGCCTTTTTCTATTATTGGACTTTTTTTTTAGATGAAATGCACTTTGCTCTGCATTATTCTTGTAGTATGTTGGCCTAGTTCAGCAACATCATTTCCAGAGGGACCTGTTGCGTGGATCAAGTCGTCGTTACAAGCTGTGAGAGACACACATAACCAGAATATTCTGGAGCCTCTTTTCCGTTTTATCTTGTCCCATTTCTGACAGTGAAGTTAAACTAGAGCACGCAGTATTTGCATACAAGTGGCCCCACAACTTTATTAGTAAGGTTATAATATTCAAACATAGTGACCTTGTTGTTGGGTTGAGACATAGAGGAAGGCCTCATCTATCTCATTGTGGTCTGAACTATGTGAGGACAGCTGCAAGGCAAGACGACACATTGATCCCACACGCATATGGTGAGCAGCTCTCTCTCTATTCAACTTTGCACTCCTAAAAGGAAAATTCACCGTAATATACTCGTACACGTAATAAATCATGTTCTGATACTTGCTACTTTCCAAGAAATATTTTGTGATGAAGTGTTGCACTTTAGTTTGCCTTTATTTTGCAGCCGCTTTCCATCAACCTGCCTTGTAAACTTCTACTTCAGTTTGCGACTTCCTACATTTTCAAGGCTTGTTGACAGAAAGCAGGCGACGAGGTCGAACTTGTTGCTTTCTGTCCAGATTATAGAGAGTATAAACAAAGAGACAGTGGTGCAAGTTCAAGGTAATTTATAGCTCTTCATCAGAAGAGAGTCTGCTTAACAATTAACGGATATAGTGTCCAAATACATAACTTACGTATGTCGCTTTATTGGCTTGTGGCCTATATTCTGCTCATGTGGATGTACGAATTGGTCTATGTCATGATGGATTTTTCCCTGTATAATAGTTGAACATCTGTGAAAAATGGCAGCTCAAGACAGATGCCATTTGTCCTTGTTTAGGAGGAACTGATACAGAGATGTTCTGTTTAACGTGATGCTGTTTTTCATCACTGACACCGTATACTGTATGATGCTGTTAGACTACATTCAAATCCTCCACAACCACATGTCACATCTTCTGTATTAAACATGTGTAGAAAGAACATGACAGTAAGAACACGTGTAAAAGGGATATTTGTGGTTTTGGATGGTACTGACTGACAAAGGTTAGATACTGTAGTCCTTTGACTGCAAACAACGCTGCAGAAGTCCTGTCCTCACAGTGAAGAGGCAGGGTTCACACGCACACACACACACACACACACACATACACACACACACACACACACACACACACACACACACACTCTGAACAAAAACAGCTGATTCTGACTATACTCGCGGCTAATGTTAGCAAGCCAGCTGTGAACACACAACAAGTAAATAAGACAACTTTAGACAACAACTTTTTAACGGGGAGTCTCATTTCTCATCTCACCTCCTCCCCACACCTCCAAGTCAAGGGTAACACATAGCTGCCGGACCAGTCTATCAACTGAACACACAGAGACCAAACTGATCTCAACCTTCCATCAAACTCCTGGTCAAACAGTGAACCCCCAAATAATCTAAGTAACAAAGCTTCACTTGGGTTAGTAACTACATTTTACATTGTACATTCATAATGAGTGTTTAAAGGTAGACATCCCTTGATATATATATTGAAGCTACTGATGCAATAACCTAACCCCTTATTAGGCCTGTTTCCTTCCGTTGACCTTATTCAACTTGTTATCTTTGGGATATATGTAAGGAATGCAGGGCTGTTTTACCTGTTTATGTATGTGTGAAGTCATACTGTATATAATATTTCCCAAGTGAATCACTCCTTTCCCTTGCCTCCCTGGGACTTTGTGTGTCTGAACCTTTTTGTTATTGTCGCCTTTTTTGGGCATTCAAAATGCACCTGTCACGCATGCCGATCCAGCGTTTAACTAAGGAATGTCAATAATCTGTTGTTTCAGACTTTAGGTCCGAGGCTGAAATAATATGTGACCGGGCATTATCAATGGTTAACAGCAGCTAAGCAGCTGACCCGCTCTGGTCCTGCAGATGAGACCGTACCTCTGATAAAACATGACTTCAATGAGTATGACGTTGAATTTCCACAGATGGTACCGTAACTGTCCTGCTGTTCCTAACTGCTGGACGGAAACGTGTTGATGTACTGTACCTGAACACACCGCTGAACAAACACTGGCTTATTTTTTGGAGTAATAGTGAAAGGACAAAAACATAGTGGCTGATGAATTCTTGATGGGAGTCTGAGTCATGGGTGAAGGGTGAATGGAAACCATTCATGACACTTCCTGTGTATTATTCTAGTCTAAAACCATATATCCTGTTTGTTTTATCATTTGTAAATCTTGCTTTTTGTAAAGCAAAGAGAAAATAGTCTCATTATGTTGCAAATAAACGACTTAATTTCCTTAATGTCAAATGTATGAGAAAAGCAGTCATCTTTTTCCAACTTTTAATTTTAAAATCAAATTCACTTTTAAACCTGAAATTTGAAGCACAAGCTTATCAGTGCCATTCTAATAAAAAATAAAGTCTATATCTGGCCACGCATGTTCTTTAAACTGAGATAACTGTTAATGAAGGCCCATTGAGGGTCAGAGTTTCCCGACCTGATTATTTCTGTCTTGCTTATATAACCACAAGTAGCTTCAGCGCTTAACATAGCTCCCTCAGTCTCTGCAGATAAGCCTCTGCAGCGATAACGCAGCTCCACTCAGGTCCATGAACACAGTTTGGAAGGAGAGAAAAGAGGTAATTGGCTAGTTTGACTGAGCGTGCCCTGAGGGTAACTTGAGTGAATCCCTTTTAGAATAAAATCGGACTAAGTGTGGCTGCGAGTGCAGCCCGCAAGGGGCCATAAGCAGCCACAGGTAGCGCTGGCATGTCTTAACTTTTAGGCTCAATGTCTTGGATGATAAAATGAAAAATAAAAGAAAACCTGCTTAAACCCCATGACACCAAATGTATAAAAGAAGAAAACTGGAGCCTTCATTTGCCTTCACAGCTATTGTTTCTAACTGTTAAGAGATAAATCTGGCTGCACCCTGTACTCAATATACTCTACTGGAAGTATTACTAATTAAGGGGGCGTCAGGGGGTGGGCAGGATGACTAAGTGAGATTTTGGGTGAAAAGTGAGAAAAAGGAAAAATGTTAACAAGAGTAAAGCAGCCAATCTTTTGCATTACTTTGTTTTTAGTTGGAAACATTGTTCAAAATATATTAGAGCTGACAGGTTTACCTGTTAGTTGATCAACAGAAAACTAATTTGATAATCATTTAATCATTTCAGTCACTAATTAAAAAAAAGCCTGCTTCTTAATTCAGAGGAATCACCACTTATTTTTGTTTTATGTGATAGTAAATTGTATACCTTCTTGTTTTGGACTAACATCAGTATATAATACAGATATACTGTATTTTATGGACAGTATTGTACAGATGTGACTGGTATTGTTGCTATCTATCTATTTATCTATCTATCTGAAGAACAACTGAGCTTAAGGCAAATTTAAACACATTTCTAGCTAATCATGTGAAACTGTGTGTTCTACATTTATAATATCAGTTTATTATCAATGTTAATATATCTAAGTTAAGTTTGTCATTTATATGGCATAATTAAAAAATATTATGTTCGTTATACTGCATCATGGGAAAAAAATACAAACAGGTACCAATGGGTAGACTATGCATTTTTTTTTTTTCTTCTTTTCTTCATTCTCATTTTGCCATCTAACTCTCACTGTGTAGGAAAATAAGACCAAAGCATGGTCAAGTTCAAATATGCATAAACATCTTTTAGCCAATCTGATTATTTTATTTTTCTGCGCCCCGTGTTTATTTTTTTTGTGTCAGTCTGGAAAAAATAAGACGAAGCAGAGTAAAGTTCCAGTATGTCATCTTGTCTGGTGTCTGTGATTCCTAATGGCATCACCGGCCGCTGATTGGCCGCCCCTCCCGCGAGCTGCAGAGGTGGAAAGGGGGCGTGCACGCATCTCCGGCGCGCTATATGTACGGCTCTGCGCCTCTCCGGGATCAGGGAGAAACGCTCAAGCGAGGCGAGAAGCAACAACTGCCAGAGCACTTGACAGAGACTTGGACATTACATACCGCGTAGCCTACTACTACAGCAGACCCAGCCGGACTCCATACACACTTTATTCCAGCAGCATAGAGCAGTGGAAAAGTTTGGAGAAATGCAGTCAGTGTACCAGCACCTGATCAGCCTGCTGTTTGTCTTCAGCAGCCTGCACGTTATCCAGCTGACGGAGGGCTGCACGTGCGCTCTGACGCACCCGCAAGACGCCTTCTGCAACTCCGACATAGGTAAGGAACGGGTTAAAACCATCCGTTTACTGCTGTAAATCAGCGGGGTTTTCATTTTTACCCCGGTACTGCGAGCAGATGTTGACTAAACAGTGCTGCCTGTCACTCAATACGGGAAAGAAGACTGAGCTGCGATCAATTTAGGTACTGGATGCACGTCATTTTAGTAAAGCATGTTTTCAGCTAAATCTCTCGTTTGAGTATAAGGGAAACTAAATAAGTTGCTATTAAGGCCTAACTACTTTTTACTTTCAAATGTTTACCCCACAACTACTTTTGCTTCGTTTTCAGAATGCTATTAGTATTATAATGTATTACAGCCGTCCAACTAGTAGTCAAGTGTTGTTTCCACTATGTAATTGATATTGTTATATAACAAACCTATGTAGTTTATGGTCAGTGAGGGACACCAGTGATGGCTTCTTAAAGTGATGGCTGTTACACTAAGTCAAGGGTCCCCTTAAAATTTCGCCATTTCCTTGCTTTTCAACCCCACATTGATGAAGTTTTGATTTTATCATATCTTTTCAAGCTACAGGCATGCTTGTGTGGGAGAAGTATGGGTGGTGTGAATTAACACCAGTTGATAAAAGGATCCAGTCAGCTTAGATGTTTCAAATCGTGCTTATTTATCTGCACACTCTGGTATTTCTCTGTCAGGCAGCCACCCGGTTGTAACTCAGATATGCCCGGCCTCTGGTGCACAAACAGCGCAGGGGGGTGTGGGGTTTTTTTTTTTTTTTTTTTTTTAACTGCCTGGTCAAGACTGGGATTATCTGATCTGCCCTGTAAGGAGAGAGACTGTTTTTGGGTTGATAGTTGCAGGCAGTTTGGGGGGTGAAATGTGTCCGATGGGACAGGAGGGCAGCTTATTTGTAGTGGGAAAGGAGACACGTTTCTTTTCACTGATAACCTGTCACTTAAAGCCACATATACGTACCTAAGCAAATAGTCTTTTTCAGTGCCGCTGATATTTTGCTTCAATATCATTTGACCCAAAAATGTGAAACCATCACGAGGCTCTCTTAAACCTGACACATCATCAAACAATAAACTCTCAGTCTAAACTGAGCACACACACACACTGCAGCCATGTGTTCGCAGTGTCGACTAACACGCTACAAGGGAAGAGAGAGACACACACACACTGCAGCCATGTGTTTGCAGTGTCGACTAACACACTACAAGGGAAGAGAGAGAGAGACTGAGAGAGAGACACACACACACACACACACACACACACACGTATTCTTATTAAGGTGAATGACAAAAATAATCTAGCTTTTACACTTTGGTTTTAGTGCAAATTAAACCCCAGAGATATAACATTAATTTAACATTAATTAGTGAGCTTTGAAGGTGCTGGTAGGTGGAGTTTGTTAACTTTGGACAGAGCCAGGCTAGCTGTTTCCCCTCTTTCAGTCTTTATGCTACGCTAAGTTAACGGCTAGTAGCTACAGCTGCAAAGTCAACATACACATAAAAATCTGAATCCTTAATAACATATATTTTAATTATCATGCCCCCATCACTCTTCCAAAGAGATAAAATGTCTTTCTATATTTAACTGTTGATCCAACAACAAGAAATACTTTGCGTTAAGACTTAACGTGCATTTAAAATTTCATAAGCAGTGTCCTATTTACTCAATACGCTACATCACTGCACTACAAGGCTCTTCCTTTTCCAAAGGCTACTCCAAATGCAGCCAAGAAAATGAGGCTTCTTTGCCCAAATTCAGAGGACACAACCAGTGTAGTTTAGGTAGGCGTAAGTCACTACTTTTAGTTCTGACGTGGGCAGGAACTCACTATGATGCTTTGGTGAATCCTCTGTAGAGTCTTAGAAGGGAGGAGGTCCAGATTTAGCCTACTAGCCCTCTGAGGGCCCCACCTTTTATAAGAGGAATCCTGTGAAATATCACAGATAATGCACATAAGGACCCAAAATGATCACTTTGTCTCTTGGTCTTTGGTAAACCCCGTTTTCCAGGCCTGTGGGAGCGTCTTCAGCCAAGTGACCCGGTTGGAGCAATCAAAAATGGCGCTTCCAAAAACACATGCGATGCCTTTCACAGTCCTTCAGATAGCTCATGGTGTTGGCACCCGCTGAGATTTGCCAGTGTAGAATCTGGGACTGACTTCAATGGGCGCAGTGATCATTGCGAGCCCCACAAATCCCATTTCCAAGGTCCTGGCTTAGCTCAAGGTGTGCTTTGAATGCTTGCAGCCACTCTTACACCACAGTCCTCGGAGGGAAACACTTCTGAAACACCGGATTGGATTTCCTGGACTTCCGTAATTGTAATTAACGAAGTCCAGACATTCAAGATTTGTGTAGGAAGCCTGAATGGTTTGAAGTGATCCAGCTTTTATTGTCATCTTTCCACATATGACTTCAAATACAGGTTACATGTCCAGGCTAATGTTAAAGCAAGTCAAAGCATCAGTTCAGAGGCATAATGTGAATGTATACAGAACACATTATAAACAGATTTTCCAATACTGGTTCATTCTTTACTTTAACGTCTATTTCTATTACCTTAAGGTAACACCGGCACCTCTGCTTGTGTCCCCAAGCCAAGTTAAAACACGGAGACGTGTAAAACGCTTTCCCTTTTTATTTTGATAAACATACCTGGGCACCAGGCAATGACCAGGCTGCTTTCTTGTGCAGAGGACCCAGTTGGCTGCTATTAGGCAGCTGGGTTTAAAGCAGCCCATTCACAAGGGGAAATGAGCAGCGCTTGTTTCCCCAAAGCCCAACGCAAGCAAGATTAGAGGCCCCGAGGTGAACTTTGACCCTGAGATTTGACGTTGCTCTGTAAGGACGCTATTTCCCAAGCGCTCGGGATGACAGAGCAAACCTTCACATGCTTGCACCCCGAACCAGGTCAGTTGCTGAGGATTAGCGTGATATGTGTTTATGCTCGGTTTGGGATTGAGGATCAGGCCATTGAGAGAAACGGATCCCGCCCTGCTGTGGGTATTTTCTGCAGCATAGAGCAGCTTTGTGCAGCATAGCAGGTTTAGAGTGATGTATTGCCTGGGGCTTTGTGACGGCGCTCTCCTGGTACCACTACACTCTCCTCCTTCTACTAATGAGTAGCGTTTAGTTAAATCACCACCCCCTCTGTCAGCCGCACCCCCCCTCCTTAACTGCAGGTCAACAGGTGACAGATGATAATCTGAGGGAAGCCAGGACTCCTGTTATGAGATGCATTATGTAAGCTTGGATCAGATATCCGTAGTTTTCCCAAAAGTGAGCTAAAATATGATGAGATGTCAAAGGTTCTGGATTCCATACAAGCCTGGGATGTTCGTCCTATGAGCCAGGCGTATCAAATGTCCAGTCCATCCCTCCCTTCTCTGATGACCACACAGCCGCTCAGGGGTCCACCGTTTTAAACAGGAGGCTAGCAAGGGGGGCAATGGACCCAATCAGCCCAGCACACAGCTCAGTTCACCTTCAGTTGTACTTGCTGTAAAGGGAGCATTGAGTAGGCTACTTTGACATTGCAACAATTGTAATACAATTTATTTGTCACCAGAATGTCACCTTTATCTATGGTGGTTTCTAACTGTCAAAAAGAGTGAAGTCACACTTTCACGAAGAGAGCATTAACATAGATAATCCAAGCTACTATCAAACTACTATTAAATTACAAACAGGAATTTACAGTTAGGTAATCGTCTGACCGACAAGTCTAAAAAGAAAAAGGTGAGAGGCCGCCAGCGAGAAAGTGACACGGCAAGTGAGTGAATGACAAAGATAAGAATAGAGAGATAGGAAAAGCAGGCATTAAGGTAGCAAGCATGCCCAGATACTGTAACACCAGGCCAACTGACAAGGCTTCAGGTATTGGCTGGGACTCGCTTTTCAAGCAAATTTTGAGATAAGGCTTTGTTTTGAAGGAATTCAGAAACAGCTAGCGTTTGAGTTCAGATGGCATCGCATTTAAATTGAAATGGATTAAAGTTTCCCATGACTCGATCAAACAGAAGCATTTGTCACCTTGTTGAAAACTGGTCCTAATCAGGTTATCGGAGGTAGTGATAAAAACTCATACTTCATAGGCAGCCTTTGCACTTTGCCAACCAGTATGTAAACGTTGCAGGCTTTATGCTCAGGCGTTTTAGCAGATTCAGTTTCAGTGTTTATTTTTGAGCGTGGTAGTGTGTCGTCTTGAGAATTCCTCCTCCTCCCACTCGCCTCTTCAAACTTGGACCACTTTCTGCATACTAAAATCACCGTCACCCGCCCCGTGCCTCGCTTTACCACACACACACACACACACACACACACACACACACACACACACACACACACACGTATTCTTGTCATGCCTGCATTTTGCCACATTGTACGTAGGCTGAAATAAATGTTTAACTAAATTTCATGGTCACCTCAAGATTTAGCATTTGCATTTAAGCTTGTGTAATCCCCTGCTTTAGGCAAGAGATACTGAGTGAAAAATGGATTCACTTCTTTTTTTTTTTTTGCTTTTTTGTCAGGCCATGGTTACCTCTCTTATCACAAAAAGCCTCCCACTCTTGAAAATGTATCCTCTGCAGAAGATGAATACTTGTGCATCACATCACTGGCCTGTAATTCCTCATGTTTAGCAAACTAAGAGGGGGAGAGACTCCGATAGATATTTCAACTCCGATAGATATTTCAACTCCGATAGATATTTCAACTTTACAATATTACTGCCTTATTAACTGTTGTTATATTTATTACACAAATAGATGGAAGTATTCAAATTTAAATTCATAGTACCTGAATAAGTTCGGCCAAAAAGTTTTGCAAACATAGGTACTTCAGCTGCCATAATCACCATATTAACCACCACTAGTAGTGTAAATTAGGTAATTAATCAGTATGATTAATGTACAGATGTTGCATTGTCACAAGACTTCTTAAACTGGTGTAATACTAATGTGAAGCATCAAACGGTTACAGCACTATATAACAAATCCACGTTTTTGCATGAATATGTAAATGAATGCAGAAAGACACCACATTTGATCAGATAGTCACCTCTGTCGGGGAAACAGTGGTGTCAGTCGGAGTTCAATAAAAGTTGAAGTGAATATATATCCTTGTGAGGTACTGTATATAGACATATGCACATGTACATGCAGTTAAAGCACAAGTGGTACATAAAAAGAAGAGTTTAGAAGGCAGGAACTACTACACAGTATGTCAATAGTTTCCAGTTTAACCAAGGTGATGTGAGATCACATTATTATTAAGTGGGTTAAATAAACACTCGTAACGTAGACTTGTAGACGTGAGCGGGCAGCCGTGTGGTCGTACGTATATATAACTGCTGAAATGAAAAGAGGTCAAGGGGTCACTGCAGAGGAATGACACAAATCCTCTGTCTCTGGGGCAGCTGAGGCCCTTCACACATTCCTCTGGGTGATGGCACCATCACTGGCCAATTAGTGGCTGCCGTCCAACAAGAGGGGACCTATCTGGATGTACTTTGGTAAAATCAGCTGACCTGTGGCCCTTCAAACACGAAAGCTTGTTTCTCCTGAGGGTTGCTTTTGAGTTCAGGGCAGAGGAGGAAACTAGGTTTTGGGGTGACAATTGGAAAAAATAACGGCAGCAGTGTATTTAACAGAGGCAAAAGTATCTTGTTATATCTGCACATTCCTCTGTAATTGTGCCCTGCTTCCTCTGTAATTGCAGCGGCAAACATCTGTCAAACTGCATTTGGGTGCATTTAGTAGAGGTCCGTCAGGCAATAGCGCTCTTGGTTCATATTAAAAGAGTTGACAGATTAATGGATCAAATGTTCTGCAGCAAGTTATTGTGAAAGGTCAGAAAGCGGAGGGCAGGCAGTGGGGATTGGTACATTAAAACCAAGAGCTCTGAAATGACATTCGTTTGCCTTGGTTGTGTGCTTTCTTGTGAAGCTGTCAGTGAAAGTCAGTGAGTCATAACACAATGCAGACAGGTGAAAAACAATCACCTTTATGCTCCGCTGAACAGTGTTGCCTCACATGCAGTTTGAAAGATATTTCCATTTTGCAGTTTTGTAGTGCTGCATGGTTAATGGATGGTTGATATTCTAAAGCACCGTTTACCCTTGAGTACCTTTTTTAGAATTGACGTTCTGTTCACTTGCAGTGCCTTTACGGCCTCACGCAAGTACAGCAATAGGATTATTAGCCACGCTAGCGGCGTAGCTCTACTGATGGATGTCGGTTGGTCCGTCCACCACTTTGGTCCACAGTGAAATGTCTTAACAATTATGGATTGCCATGAAATCAAGGTCCCCAGAGGATAAATCCTGATGACTTTGGTGATCCTCTGACTTTTTATCTAGTGCTACCACTGTTTTTCGCCTAATATATCAACAACTATTTGATTGATTTCATCAATTGATCAAATTGATTTGATCAAATTTCATACAGACATCCGTGGTCTCCAGAGGATGAATTGTAATAACTTTGGTGATCTTCTGACTTTTCATCTAGCGCCACCATCAGGCCAAAATTTCACCTTGTCCAATCCTAGCTGTAACTAATTAGCTAATGTTTGCAACACCCTAAACTAAGATGGTGACCATAATAAACATTACCTGCTTAACATCAACATGTTAGCATTGGCATTGCATGCTCATGTTAGCATTTAGCACAAAACACCCAAGTACAGCCTCACAGAGCCCTGAAACCTCATCTGACATGTCCTTTTGGCAAAGACAACTTTAAAAGAACTTTCCTTTATATTTCACATTTTCATTCATGATCAGAAGAATTTCTCAAATACACCAAATTTAGCCAAAATGAACCAAATAAAGAACACTATGTTTCTATTGGTAAGCTCCTGGATGGCCACATTCCTTTGATTTGTTCAAACTGGTTCAAAATAAGTTTTTGAGGTTGTTTAAATAAACGCTTGGTTCAAACTGGGGTCTTCATGTCCAAAATAAATTTGTGGTCACCACTTTTGGGTGGCCGTGCTGTAACTGCTTCCTGTTGGAGTTCTATTTGTATGCCCATTTGAAATTTGCCTGGAAGTAGGACAGCAAGACAAACAGAGACCAAACAGAACATGCCACATGCCTCATTTCTTTCTCCAGTAAGAGAATGAAAGGCTCATCATTTCTTTTCCTTTCTGGGGAATGTGAGCCCCTGAAGAATGTGTTAAGGAAATTCCACCGGGAGAAGATAACAAACATGGCCAGTGTTAGTTGTGTCTGCAGCCGGTCGGCTGCGGGCAGCAGGTGAACTTCACAGATGATTGACTGCTTATGCAGGGCCCACAGCCCTGGCCTTTCACAAGAAGCCTCCACACTCCAACATGAGTGAAAGCAAACAAATCAAAGTCCCCCCTGAACATTTTCACCTCGCCGACGTTTACATGAGGGTCCTGCACACCGATAAGATCTTTTTCAAGCCCTGATCCCAATGTAGAAGGAAACAGAGGAGACACATACTGCACTCCCCGATGTTTTTAATCCAGCAAAAATCTGATTGGAGTCACATTTAGCCAATTATGATGTGAATAATACAACTGCAAAATCAAAACCAAGTTTCCTGTGATTACTACAAGTTCCATCTAACATGTGAGCAGTCATCCAAAAACTCTTAAACACCAGCAGTGAGAATGACTCCTTGATACATGCACAAGGCGTCCTTTTCCTCTAATTTCTGTTTCAAACTCAAAAGTCCCTGTAGTGTTCTTTTCCCATTGGTCTTCCTTTGCAAACAGCAGCAATGCAGAAAATCTGATAAACGGATTAACTGTGGTCCCAACCGGTCCTGAAATGGTCTTTATAAATGGGTTTGCAAATGCCTCCTACTGGCCTAGGCTGAGTGTTATTTGATAGATTGGATAGGAAAGCTCCTAGTTATATGTTAGAGGAATGGAACAGTTTGCTCAGATCATTTAACTCATTGTCCATCTCCTCTCTTCACAGTGATTCGGGCTAAAGTCGTGGGCAAGAAGCTCCTGAGAGATGGACCTTTTGGAACGATGCGCTACACAGTCAAGCAAATGAAGGTGAGAGCGTCAATCCTCTGCTGAAAGTGTTGATGAGCGAGACACTGAATCTCTTTCAGCTTAAAAGGAATACTAGAACATTTTGGCAAACATACCCCCTTTCTCGCAGAGAATTACATGAGAAGATTGATACCTGTTTCATGTCACTGAGCAAAACATGAAGCTAGAGCCGGTATGGTTAGCCTAGCACGGCTAGCCTAGCTAATCGTAAAGACGCTGTTTAAAACCGCTAAACTGGCTTTGTTCAAAGTTTGAAAAATCTTACTATCACCTCTAACGCTCATCAATTGACACATTATTTAAACATTAAATAACTTAATTAATGGACAACATCTGGCTAGCTGTCCCCCCCCCCTCAGTCTTTTTGATAAGCTTAAACTAAGCTAAGCATTTTATAACACAATTTGTAGTCAGTACATGTCTGTCTGTGTACAAACAGGCAACAAATAGGTTTAGTTGTTTTATTTTGGACAGAGCCAAGCTAGCCGTTTCCCTCTGCTTGAAGTCTATAGCTAAGCTAAGCTAAACACCCCCTGGCTCTAGCTCCATACTTAGATATGAGAGTGGTTTCAATCTTCTCATCTAAATACTCGGCAAGAAATCTCATAAATGTTGAACTGTTCCTTTTGCTGTAATGTCAGTAAGCGAGAAATTGAAGAAATGAACATGCTTGTCTATATACTGTAGCAGAATGCTTAAGTTGGACACGCTGGAATAATTGGCTTAAATTGCAATTTCCTTCGCTGACTTTATTTTTTTGGTTTTTATTATTGCCCCTTTTTTTTCTTCAAATGGTCAGATAGAGTTGGAGAGGTCATGCTCTAAGACCCCACACATTCTCTGCTACGTATATAATGATTCTGATTGAAACTAACTCATTTGATTGATTTGATTTTATTAGGCTCCCCATTAGCTGATGCAGAACATCAGCTACTCTTCCTGTGGTCCACACAAAACATACACCATTACAAAAACCACTGAAAGTGGTATTAACATAAAAATATATATTTTCTCCCATTTAAGATGCTCTTTGATATCCTATTTAAAAGCACAGGCACATAAACCCATACCCTGGATGTGGCAGGAACTCTATAGTTACGAGACTGTCTATCCGCCCCCTCAGCCGCTGTGTGATAGCTTAAAAGCAGTTTGGGATACTTAGCATGAAAGCCCGCTTTTCACTTCCTCTATATTCTTACATAACACTGCATATTTTTGACAGATGCTGACATCGGCCTGCTGCTCAGACAGGAGCCAGGCCGGAGGATTAGTGGGCTTACAGGCATTACAGCTCAACCAAACTCCTCGCTCCGAGTGTAAACATTTCACCAGAGTCATGCACTGCATCAGTACAATCCCAGTTTGTACAAAAGCATTAAGTGGCCTCTTGTTAGTGAAGCACACCAATAACCACTATAAGGATTAGCCTCAGGAATGAAATGTGGCCTTTGCACCTCTTGGGTTATTTATTTGTATTACAGTCTGCTGGTTTACACTGCAAACAGTGGTTTTCCTTGTGGGCTATAATATAATGCGATTCCCTCCAAATTTCAACAAATCTTATGAGACAGATGCCTTTGGCATTCCCAAACCGCCACAGTTTCAGGCTTAAGTAACAGTTTGTTCTGCTTTTCTGGGAGCGATGCGTCTAAACAGGGATTTCCTGTTGTTCCCAGACAAATAAATTACACTGAAGAAAACACAACAGTTCTCAGGGCAAACACTCACTGTTGGCTCTGCATACCCAGGATTAATAAAAGGAGCTGATGTCCACAGTTTAGCAATGCCCTTGCCAAAACAGCATCAAAGTTGAAGCACATTACACAACGTAATCATGTTATCTATTATTTAGTTAAGGGCAGAGCCTATTACTCCATCTCTCGAGAGGCATTCCTTAAGGAATGTCATCTGATAAAGCCAGCGTACTGTTTTCATTCCTGATTATTTATGTGAAGAGAGTCAAGGGTGTGGGGTACAACATTGCACTTTTTTAGTCAGGTTTAAACTCCAATTTTGTTTTTCCGTGTCTTGCAGATGTACAAAGGATTCGACAAAGTCCAGCATGTGCAGCACATTTACACGGACGCTTCAGAGAGTTTGTGTGGTGTGAAGTTTGACATCAACAAGTACCAGTACCTGATCACAGGTAAGCTCACTGGCTGACATTGTTTTTTTTTTTTTTTTTTTTAAATCAATGATCAACGTTGGCAGGAAAGGGTTTTACAAAAGATGCTACCAAGCTCCATTATGGGAAGTGTAGTTTTTTGGAGCTTGACCCACACTAGGGACTAAAAGTCAGAATATCTCAGCATCTGCTGCTTGGATTTTGACTATTCTTTTTCCTCATCTGTCTTTCGCAAGACACCCAACTATATGGAACGATACAAAATAACTGGAGTGCCCCTTTAATTAAGCTTGAGGGAATTATGTGCATTACTGCATTCAAACGATAACAGGATGACAGCCAAAAAGGTCCCATTCACTGAAGAAGTCCATGGGGTATGGTCAAAAGCTCTGAGCAAAGCTTAATAAGTACATCTTAAGTTAAAAATATTTTACGAAGTTGTTTCGAAGGGGAAGAATGAAACTCCAAATCTCTTCTAACTATTTTACATGCATTTTTAAAAAAAAACAGCTGTTCCTGTGTACAATAGAGGCATATATTTTCTCACTGTCCCTGTACTGCAGTATTTATGAAAGATGAAATAGTAACTAATGAGATGCCTTTGGGATTGGAATATATTTTAAAAAAAGGTTTACTTTATCAGATCTTTGCTTCAATCAAAATTAAACATTTAATACCATGTTTGTGACATGACACGCACAACCATCAAAACTAAATTGGTTTTAACTGTTGAGATGCTAAATACTTTTCAGTCAGGTAACTGTTGTTGTTCCTTCTCAGAGTGTTTGCCTGCAGCATTACGAGTTTATTTGGCCTGACGTACTCCCTCACCCCCTCAAGGACTTCTTCATTTGTCCTGTGACACAACCTTTCCCACTATTTATACCCTACTATTTGCCACTGTGCAAGCAGGCAAACCGAGGCCCTTTTTGGAAAAGAAAAAACAAATGTTGCACTTACTTCCCTTGACTTCGTATATAACTGTCACTAAGTCCTGACCTGTAAATATTGTAACTGCACCCCACAGTGCAAGTGAACGAGCCGGCGTTGCCAGGCAGCGACGGCTATGTTTACCCAGTCCGGCTGCGAGTGACAT
This sequence comes from Sander lucioperca, assembly GCF_008315115.2. NCBI lineage: Eukaryota > Metazoa > Chordata > Actinopteri > Perciformes > Percidae > Sander > Sander lucioperca. Next base: position 24,694,926 of record NC_050192.1, on the reverse strand, counting down.
CACTGACGTCTTTCGCTGCTCTCAAGGCGTCTATAATAAGTCTCTGCATATGAACAAGGCTGCATTACGGGCAATTTAAAGGCACCAGGTCCTGTGAGACGAGCTGCTTGGCTCTTCTTTGATCGAGCCTCGAGTGCACTGGCCCTGATTAGTATTTAAGAAGCATGTCACACACTCGACACCATGTAATAAGCCTGCGAGTGACTCCAGTAATCCCAGTGCGGCGATGCAGGCAGAGCGGGAAGTTTCAGGGGGGGTCGAAGAAGCACATATTTGTGAGCTGTCAAATTCCCGCGTGGTGACAACACGGTGAAGGAGACATACGGTGACAAATTGTGACGTTCCTGAGTGCTCACAGGCCGCCGCGGTGCACCTGTCTCAGGAGTCGGTAAGCCACAAACGGCCTGGCGCTAAATTTAGATGTCTGCTGACCTTTTGATATTCAGAAATAGGGGTGTTGGTTTAATATGGGCTTACTGTGTGAGATTGTCTTACCATAGATAAACAAGTTGGATTGCTTAAGCGGTAAGTTTATATTATCCTATGTTACATGCGAAGGATAATGAAATTAGACAAATAGCAAAATGACATACCAGCAATATGATGCAACATCTGAATAAGTAACTCCCAATGAGGCTAAGATTAGCAAAGTTATTGGTTTTCTTAAAGCAAACACTTCGGAAAACACGGAATCTCCGGAAAACCAGAAATCTGGATGATGCCATCGTCTATGCTGTGTTGGCAACGTCTGTCGATCAGTTAACCACTTTTTTCCAAACTGAAATATCTCAACAACTATTGGATGGATTGGCATGAAATCTACACCTGTGTCTGCAAAAGAGAGAAGTCCTATCCATGCAACCTGATAATCAGGTGTTGATTATTACTTGAATCAAATTTTAAGAATGAAATCTCAACCCTCGCTGAAACAGCAGAAAGCTATTTTCAAGTAGTACTTACAGCTTATGCTGTAGATTCAGCTTGTGACTCAACATGTCAACCAATACCCTCCGTTCTTTCCTTCCTCAGGTCGAGTGTATGATGGCAAGGTCTACACGGGGCTGTGCAACTTCAACGAGCGGTGGGAGCGCCTCTCATTGGCCCAGAAGAAAGGCATCAACCATCGCTACCAGCTGGGCTGCAACTGCAGGGTGAGTGGAAACCAGCAACCTCCAACCGGCAAGGACAAGAAAGATGAGGGAAGAGGAGGCCGGAGGAGGAACAAGAGAAGGAGGAGCTAGAGCTTACTGCTCCTCCATTTTACAACTAAAACTAAACCTAAAACTGCTGCAACGGATTGACCCCTTCTATAAAGTCCACTAGAGAGTGCTTATTAATGATTACAGGAGGAAGGAAATACTTCTAACACAAGTAATGTGAAGGGTCAGACCAATTCAGGCACATCAATGCTACTGTGTCACTTCTATTGCTAAAACCATTTACTCATACTTAAAACAACCCTCACGGTTACATTGCTGTTGTTATTGAGACTGAATTATGAGCGTACTTTCCACTTGTTATACTTCATGGATGTTCAGCAGAAACAGAAATAGAGAGAAAACAAGTTTTACTACTATCACTGGGAGTTATTAAATAGTCTTCATGCCCAGTTTTTATGCGACTCAAACATGTAGCCCGCCGCTGTGCAGCTGCTGACCCGCCTCGTAAACGTCCTACTGTTACAGCAGTGTCCTGGACATCTGCTAACACTATCGGCCCCTATCAGTATAAGTGGATTAGCAGAGAGACCTATTTTTTTCCCAGTGCGGGCCAGTGCCTGTAAACTGTGTTCAGTGTGTACATGGCAGCAGCCCAGAAGGCATCCAGAGAAGGCCAACGATCAACTGAGACTTCAGTCTGAGAGTCAGTAAGCACAGGCAGGCGTAAACCTCATCACATCAACTCATTAAACGCACTCCGCCGGCCTCCGCATTCCTCCACAAATGATGATTTACTGCACTGGAAAGCAGGAAGCATGGCGTACCGTTTAGAGAATTATCACATCTATAAAACCACTCAAACGAGGAAGTTATGCCGAACATCTCTGAACCGTTGGGGACACGCTCTCCAGGCTTGAATAACACCCAAAATGGGAAGTGTGCCTTCTAACTTGCTGGCTCATTCATATCCAGATAAGTGCAGCTCCATGCAGCTGATGACTCCGTTTTGCTGTCACTAAATACAGCATTTCCGTTCATCACCTCTCTGAGTAGTCATGTGAATCTTCCTGTGAATTCACGCTGTATATTCATCCGTGAAGCTGCTTTTTTGTGTGAGCACCTGGAGGTGTGATAGCACGAAAGACGCTCAGTAAAAACTAACTGAATCATTACAAAACTACAAAAACATCACTGCTTCAGGAAGATGGCTGACATTCATTTAACATTCCACAGCACAAAGCATACAAATGCCAGGGTACACTTACTGGTTTTGTACTTAGATATTTTAAAAAGCTGCCTTTTCACACCTCATCTAATGTGCTGCAGTAAATGACTGAAAGCTGAAAAGCAGTAGAGAAATGATGAGATTCCATGTTCTAGATGTTTCACCAAGCGCATGTTCACGCTTTTATATTTCAACCAAATCATATACTCACTTCCTTTCTAACACACTTATTTCTCTTGTACAATTGTGAGATTTGGTTCATATGTTAATGGATCATTAAGCTAATTCTACTTTGGCCTTTTGCACAAACTTCTAGACTGTAGACTCACTGTTGAAGTTGCATGCTACTAATTACGGTTAGCTTTAACAAGAAAATAAACTCAATACAGCATGTCCTTAAGCAACATAAAAGGAATCACTTTGGAAACTATACTTATTCGCTTTCTTGGCAAGATTTAGGTGAATAGATTAATAGCACTCTCACCTCTGTATGCTAAATGTGAAGCTAGAGCCAGGGGACCGTTAGCTTACGTAGCCTTAGCCTGTAAGCAGGGGGAAACAGCTAGCTTGGCTTTATCCAGCTTTTAAAAAGACACCTACCAGCTCACTAATTAATGCATCATCAGCTAATGAATTAAACAAACAAGATACACATTGTTTCTAAGTGATTTAGAGGTGCTAAACTTGGGAAAGACCCCCTGTCTCTTCATGTTTCCAATCTTTATGTTAGCTAAGCTAATTGCCTGCTGGCTCTAGCTTGATATTTAGTGTACAAAGATGAGAGTGGTGTCAATCTTCTTATCTAACTCTCACTAAGAAAACAAATAAACCAATTTCCGAAAGTGCCAAACTATTCTTTTGAGGTTAACCTAGCTTTAGATTTGAAATATGAAGGTATGTAAGTCATATTAGAGAATTAAAAAAATAGAGCAAAGTAAGGATGGGGATGAGTTTGAAAATATATTAGGGTATATTGTTTACATAATAAGCAGGTATGACTATTTTAGTAAAAGTGAGTCGGGCGCCTGGGTAGCTCACCTGGTAGAGCATGCACCTATTTATAGAGGTTTACTCCTCGACGCAGCGGCCACGGGTTTGACGCCGCCCTGCAGCCCTTCAGTTGTCCTGTATAAATAAAGGCCTAAAAATGCCCAAAAAATAATCTTAAAAAAAAACTACAGTGAGTCTACACTAGTTGTTGCTAATATCCAGTTTTGTTTCCTGCTTCATGGCTACATCTTTAGTTTCGCTTCTGTCTCTGTAGATTAAGCCCTGCCACTACCTGCCGTGCTTTGTGACCTCAAAGAACGAGTGCCTATGGACGGACATGCTGTCCCACTTCGGCTATCCCGGCTACCAGTCCCGGCACTACGCCTGCATCCAGCAGAAGGAAGGCTACTGCAGCTGGTACCGGGGCACAGCCGCACGCGACAAAACCACCATCAACGCCACCGACCCCTGAACCCCAAACGCACCCTTCCCCAAATCCACTGCCGCCTCCCTGACTCCGTCCTATCCCGATATCTTCTAGAGTATTACAGGACTCTTTAAGCTCACTGGCCTGGGTGTCAGCCTCTTTAAAAGGGGCAAAAAAGAGAAAAGAACAAATCCATTACAGTGCCTGTTTCGTAGCACTTCTGATTGAAAACAATACCTTTTTTTGTCGTGCAGATCGCCCTGTTTAACTTTCATTTTCCCACAAATCAAACTTTGCACCAAACCTTCTCTTCAGGGTTCAGTGGTAAAAAGACAGACATTTATAAGGCTAATAAGAAGTATAAGACCTTGATCAAGCGCTATTGGATCTTCAGATTTAAAAAAAACTAACTGACCTGTACACAATTAAAAGTATTAATAAGTATCATTGGTGTTAATTAGCGACATGCAGTTAGCGTACTGCTAACCTAGTATTTTGGTCATTTTATGCATCGAGGCAGTTTCTTTCGAAAAGCAAGGACTGAAGGTCATGAAGTATCAGATTTATTTCAATCAATGAAAAACGAACAGCCAATGATCACTATGTACATTTTAGATGTAAAGATGTTACATTGCTACACTTGCTAGCATTACAACATAAACTTCTGCAGTTCTACACATCAACAATACAGATAGAGTGCCATGTGAGGTTTGATCTCTGAAAGTTATACCTCTCATAAGTTAATATCCCTTATATTATTTTTGAAAATGGTATTGTTTTACAGTGAAGTATACATTGATTATCTTCACAGTTTTTACTGTAACATGTGTCTTTATGGATAGTAGTATCTCTGCTTACCTGAATGTTTGCAATGTAACTCATTTTGCAGTTATATCACAAACAACGCCCTTTCTGTTGAGCACTGTTGAATATCAGAGAAAGGCTAGAAATCTCTGTGTTACAGTGCCAACGCAGGGACGAGCTCACTTCTTGCAGAGATGGTGATATTTTATTTTTTGCTGTATATAACATAAGCTACAGAAATGAACTATCAACTCAGCTGAAACCTCTGTAATACATTTATTTATATGTTTATTGGATGACACAGTAACTATGTGGTATTATCTGGAAAAAAAAGAAGAACAAAATATATAATAACGGGTCAAAACTACATTGCGACAACCATCACAGCCTGTGCAACCTTCCAGAATGAAGGACCAGCATCTCCAGTGGTATGGTACTTATGGTACTCCTGTTTGTTAGTTTGATCATAGTTCCCCTGACTGGTACTCTACACCAATCCAATGAAAGTCAAGTATAAGCAGAGGTTTCAGACATTGAGATATTTTTTAAATGTATATTCAATCTTTTTGTATTTAACTATTTCAAATGGACATTATATATATATATATATATATATATATATGAAAATAACAATATTGTCACTAAATTCATTTTTCTTCATTTTTCTTCACCTGTTCCTATCTAGGGTTTTTTCGTATTTTCTTTCCCAGTGCCATACCTTCAGTCCATTCCATGAACAGACACAAATTTGTTTCAAAGGGAGTAACATCCCCTTATTCACTGACTCTAAGAAAATATTAGATCGCTAATGCACTGTGGCTTTGACCAAGTTGGTTGTTTTCAAAACATTTTGGGAAATATGCTTATTTGCTTTCTTGCTTGGAGCTAGATGAGCCAGTTAACTTAACTTACAGTCCATATTCTAAGCTAAGCTAACTATCTTGTGGATGTAGCTTTATATTTAACGGACACACATGAGAAGGATAGAGACATTTGCGTCTATCAGCAAGAAAGTGAATAAGCTTATTTCCCAAAATGTCAAGCTTTTTTCTTCTTTTCTTATTCATTCATCTCCATTCCAAAATAACAAACGTGTGCCGTTTTCCCTCAATTTTCTTCATGTGAAAACAGCATTTAAACCACCTCCGGACACTAAAGCTAAAGTATGATCAAATCAGAGGAGGAAGACAGGGATGGTTTATACCTACTCAACAAAAGGCCAATATCTGCCTGATAAAAGTATCTAAATTACAATACAATTATTTGATTTAAGTAGTGTTAGTCTACCATGTTTAATTTTGCACCACAAGTACTCAGCTAGTCATCTTCATAGCCTTCAGCCTGTCGGCCTCCTCTTGATAATACATCTTTGGCTTTATGCAACATACAATCGTGATTAGGTATCATTTAGTTTTTAAGAGGTTACAAAAACGTTAATATTTAATGACATTTGAGGGAAAATACTTTATGTAAAGCAAACCAATCTACGCCAGTAGAGATTTATTTTGTACAAAGCGTGTCCTTTCTGTCTTTATACGTGTTGACAAGGCTCTTTCACCAGCTGTGGCGTTTCTCACTATTTCTGTGGTTCATGTTTGTGTAAATATACTGTCTGCTTAACACAGAAACACTTGGTCAAGTTTGAAAAAAAAGAAAATCCAATCAAGGAAGCTGTGTACAGTCTGTGTGTAAACACTGATTCCCGAAGAGTGTGTGTGTGTGTTTGTGTGTTTGAGGGAGGGGGGCGGGGGTCCCTTGTAGGGGTTATAGAAATGTTTGACTTAATTTCTGTGTTTTATATTTTTATAATAAAGATTTAATGAAAAACGCGCCACAGGAGGTCTATGGTGATTTTTTTTTTTTTTTTTTTTTTTTGTCCGAGTGGGTGTCTGTTCTCTGTATTGTGTTAATAAAGAATAATGTCTACGAGGCACTCACCATCTGCGTGTGGTTGGGATAGAAGGTTTGTTCATTCAGGGGAAATTTCTCAGGACCGAGGGAATGGTAGAGCTTAATCATCTGAGAAAACTGCAAGCAGAAAATAAACAAGACAGTCAGACGTCATTATTTAAGCAGGGAGGACAGGGGAGGCTAGATGGAATTTACACCTGTATACAATATAAACCAGTAGTACAGTCAGACACACCTGTTTCCCTGAAAAGGAAAAATCTATTTTCAGATCATGTTATTTTCCTTTTTTGGTGGACTGACTTCCTCTTACCTGCCTTACCTACTTCAGTTAATGGTTTTGAACTTGTTGCATCAAGCTTGACATTGTAGCTAGGGCTGGGTATCGTTTGAAAAAATTAGAATACCAGTACCAGTACGCCTAAAGTGATACCGACACCAATATAGTACTTCATTTGAAATATCTTTTTTATTTGTTTTCGACGTTTTGGTGGCATCTCGGCACGCTGAACTGCCAACTCCAACAATTACACTAGGCTTGACTTCACCACACTACAAGATGGGTTGGTTGTAGCTGCTTCGGTGTTGGGCCAATCACACGTCGCATTAAAACCATACAAAATGTTTTTGTTTTTTTTCGACATCTGGGTACAAAAAGGATGGAATGCAGGTATTGTTTGACTAGACAAGTTTCGATATTTCTTGGTACTGGGTTATACCCAACCCTATTGTAGTTGAAGTAATTGTAGCTGCATTGTATTTAGGGAAGTTTTCTCCTACTATGGGTGCAGATATGTTTATCTACCTAGAATGTCTGGGCATAATGGCAGCTCTAAAAAGAAGCCCTTACTCTGACTCTGAGCTACTGACAACCAAACCGCTCGATGGTGTTTTAAGCCCCCAACGTCGACTTCAAGGCAGCGCTGCGACCCTCGACTTCAAGGCACCGTACCCTAACCATTGCCTAATCCTAGTGCCTTCCAGACGACGTTGGGGGCTTAAAACACCAAACACCAACCAAACCTGACATTTACTTTTGATGTTTTAGATCAACAGCAGGGTCACATGTTCCATTAAATCCTACATTTTTTCAGCCTATACATTTTTTGGGTGTTTTGTTTGTCCTTGTACACCTTAAATATAAGGAATACAATAAAATAAATGCATTTAACATTTAGTGTATTGAATTGTATTCATTGTTTATTCTGCCTATTCTAAAGATATACTGTAAATCAAAAGAGAACCTTCAGATTTTATTATAAACAAGTGTTGATATAATAAATATAAAACTTTGGGAGCATCACAATAAAATCTAAAAACGTAAGGTATGCTTTGTAAAAAAAATAAAAATAACGGAGCTGTAAATATGTGGTAAATGAGCTACAACATGGAGAAGTGCATTCGTGTACCACATTATGGAAGTATGTGTGTTGTTGTGGAACATATTTGCTCCTTTAAGCTTATACTTCCGTGGAAAGATCACAATTATGAACTCATGCAGACCTAAGCATTCACATCGTTTTCACTGCAGTCTTGCATCTTGTCTTCTCCGAGTACAGAGTGAGTAATAATGTGTGATGGCTGTGGAGGCCCCTTGCTCCGCTGACTCCAGAGACAGGTGTTACAGCTCCCTGTAATGGCCCAAATAAATCAGCCGGGGTGGCCGCCGAGGGAGGGACTCACGACACCTTTGTGTGGGTTAAAGTAGAACAAAGAGAGCAGTTAAAGATTGCTTACCACCCAAGGTTTGCTGCAGAAGTTGTAGATGGAGAAGAGAGAGTTGCTGCTCGGGATGCCGCCGAAATGCAGGCCGATCACAAGGTTCCTGAAATCCTCACCGGGGATCATGCTGTAGGCGTGCTGGCGAATCAGGACGAAGTCTGGCTTGAAGGACCTGGAAAATGGACATGGAAAACCCTCAGAAAGTGGAGTTCAGCATGGTTTGGGTTAACAATTTGCAATGTTCTGGGAGAGTGTAAACTGACTTTTAAGGTCTTCTATGGTAAAACTTAAAAAATTTTTAAGGATACAATGAAAAAAGGGAAGAATTCAAAAGCACTAAAGATTAATTTTTAGACATGCTAGCGGTGTGGATGTTAGAATGGCAATGTCTGTCTGTCGGTTCACCACTTTTGTCCAGGCCGTATTCAAGACATTGCCATGGAACTTGGCACACACATTCATGTCCTTTTCGTAGTGGATTGTAATAACTTGTGGTGCTGTCCTGACTTTTCATCTAGTGAAATCTTTCGGTCGAAATTTCAATTTGTCCATTGATTTATCATCAAATATCTGCAAAACTAATTCCCATGAGCCTCAACCATACTTTGTTAGTGCTAATTAACAAATAGTACCATTCTAAAATTGCTAAACTAAAATCGTGAACAATCTCCTTTCTGTTTATAACTCTGGCCTGACTGTCAGGTCCGACATCACCAGCATGTTGGCTCCACCCTAACTGACAGCTCTGTTAGCACATTAACACACTGTTTCTGGGCCTTGTGTTTACAGTTGAGGGCTCCATTTTTCAGCAACTTTGTCGGGCTGAAGGAGTGAGGAAATGCTCCTCGGTGCACCTAATCTTTTTGGACCATCTATCCAATTAACGCAGCTTAATCCATCCTTTGCAAACTGTTCTGGGAACAGGGCCAAGCAATCCATCAGGCACCTGGAGGTCTCATTTAAAGCAGGCCACATTTCATATTAACACAGGAAATTTACTTTGACTGCAGTCATATTTTACCTATTCATGTTTTCAGATTTCCTTTAGGTACTGCACAACTGTGCATGTTTCAGATTCCTGTCATGAATTGTACTTTTAAGTAAAAAAAAAAATGTCATGCTAGCAAGTGTTGTCTTACGGTAACATGTTCTTATTTTGATTCTTATTGGGTTGATCAGTTAGGTGTCTGTGATGTGGAGAGCTGTTAAAAAATACTATGCAACCATTTGATTGCATTATTATACTTTAGATTTCTACATTATAAATCTCTTTTCCCAAACTGTAAAACGTATCTGAATCATGCAGCATAGGTAATAAATGTAAATTTACAGTACGTAGTGTACTCTTTATATGTACATACATGTGTTTTGCCTTACATGATTATGGCTTTGCATACACTTTCAGACAGGATTACACATAAACAGATTCGTATTGTATATGCCAATTTAGTGCTATACATCTACATGTTTCCATGCATAGAGAAAATAAAGTATGAAGTCTTTATGAAAGAGCTCATAATCAATTGCGACAAATTACGATTGTGTTTTCATATGAAAATAATAGCACTCATACATTTTACATGTTCAAATATTGGATTTTTAAATATGGTTTTTAAGTGAGAACATAATTCAAGGATGTGTAAAGTCAAAATCCAGTCATTTAACAGTTTGATTAGCACTTTGAAACAATTATTAAAATTACAAATAAAATTGCACAATTAATGCTGCTTTCATTAATTTTTTTTAGTTCGTTGTCACCTTTGTCTGCCATTTGGTGCTGAGCAGGTAATGCACAGTGGGCTTATCTGTGGGTTTTCCACTGAAATCAGCTGCCTGCTACAGCTGGAAACTAGGGTGATGAGAGCGGTGAGAGTGAACCCAAACTGTTAAACCAAAACAATGAGCTGAAAGATGCCAACACATTCTGTAGAGCTGAGAGGAACGTCAGAGTTGGCTAAAACCCTGTGTGAGTATGTTTTGGCACTCCTCACATTACACTAAATCATTTGATTCACTGTGAATGCAAAAATAGTGATACGTGCAGCTCTAATAAGGCAAATTAAAGCAAACATGTATTTACTAGATGTTTTACACAGGTGAACAACCTACAGCTTCACAAAGCTCTCACTAGATTACTTTGGTTAACACTTGCACATCACAAATGCACAATAAACATTAGCGTGCCGTGCACATATGCACAGGTACATAAGAAGTAAAGGGCTGCAGGTTGGAGGGTGAAATTACAGCCAGGCCCTCAAACAGGCTCTGGATCCTCAAGTGTTGCTTATGTTAGACGGCACAGACAGGACTGGCAGGATGACTGAGGAGTGATCTGGCCTCGGCGACAGAGCGACTACAGCTGTTCCTCCCTGCTGCTGCACTCAGCCACAGTGGCAACGGACCAAAGGCTCTGCTATTTATACTGGATGAAGCTGTTTATTGAGGCTCCAGAACCAAACCAGACTCAACAATTCATGTGAAACACAAGTTCCTGGTAAGTACATCGGCTGGTTTGGGTAACGTGCCGTTTCTAGCAAACACCCAAAGTCAAGAGAGAACAACATTGCGCTTAAGAGTGTGCAGTTCACCGCTGTATAAGCCAGGACATTGGCTCAAAATACCCCTGTATAATCAGCCTTAAACAAAATGTTATGCTTCGTCCAAGAGGAGCAATCCACTTTCCAATCAGAAAACCTTCCAATCCACATCAGCTGGGTTGAATGCAGATATGGCTGCAACTATTATTTCATTTTCGATTAATCTTCCAATTACCTTTCTTGATGAATTAATTCATTTTTCTATAAAATGACAGAAAATAGTAAATAAGCCCATCACAACTTCCAAGAGTCCAAGGTGACGTCTTTAAATTGTTAACATTAGTTAAGGTGACCTCTTATCCTTTCTTTTTATCTATTATGTTTACTACTACAAGCTGTACTGTTGAACAGCACAGCAAAACTGTTTTATCTACGCAATGCTAAGCCCATGCATGCATATAACCAGATAGACGACACCTTTGTGCTACCTCATTACCACAGAAAGGCCAGATGAAGAAAGACATTCAGCTCAGTGGGATGGCTTTCACCGGGCTATGGTTAATGGAGCCAGTGCCCTATAGCAGCAGAGCATAACTGAGGTTTGTCCCATTAACTCTGTTTTTCTGTCTCTTCACTCTGACTCGTTTTGCCAAATCAGGGCTCCCTGCTGGTCGTGGATTACACTAAAGCGGCACATTTATGCTTTACGATCCAAATCACTCGGGCCCCACAGTCATCACTTCGCGCACGATATGCTAATGCGCCCTTTGAATGGGTTATCGGTGGTGCAATAAAGGCTGATGCATGCGCTGATAGGGGGATTGCAGGGTTATAGATAAGGACATGAAGAGGGAATGGATCCATGTGGTATCATAAGCCCACGCATAACACTTCAACAGTACATTGAGCAAGATACATGTAGGTACAGACATGCTGGAAAAACTATCCATCCTAACAAGTCATTCTTGAAGTTAAGTCAAAACAACCTGTGAAAAGAACAACATCATATAAATCTAAGTTTAACCCAAGTGTCTTAATACTAGTGAATCGGATTTATGTGTTGTTGATATTGTCACTTATTTCTAGACATGAAATATGCTTCAACTGGTGTTTTTCATATGACGTTTTTCACACTACTGACTGATTTTTGACTTGTTACATTTTTTTTTAATTCATATTGAAAGGGACACTGCATACCTGTGCTTGCTGTATGTATGCGTCATGGGCTGTTTATAGGGAACTGTAGCATGCCTCAAAACATTAAAATACTTAAAGCTGCTACAATCCATATTTTCATATTAACAAAGGATCTAATGACTATGTGTATGTGAAAGTGGTCGCTCGTAGTGATGAGCCCACAGAGAATTATCACCAGACTTTGCATTTTCCCTCAGCTTTACAGCACGTTTTAGCATCTTTCAGCTCATTCTTTTGGTTTTTACGGTCCTGCAACTTTCATTTTTCGGTTGAGTCTAACAGCTCTCACCAGCGTTATTTCCAGATGCATTAGCCTATTGCTTTCTGTAAAAAAGCTCTGATAAACCAACTGTATGCTACTTGCCCAGCATCAAATGGCAGACCAACACAGTTTAGCAGCTAAAGAGCCAGATGTTTCCGTCAGAGGTTGGTGGAGATAAAACAAAGGCTAAAAGGAGAGTGAGTGTTTAAGTGACCAGAAACACAACATCAAGTGAATGCTAATGATGCACCCTATCAACTTTATAATCTGACAAAATGTCATTGTTATGTTAACAGTTTGTTTCCACTGCCCCAATGACCACAACAATTCATTAAAATTAGGGCTGTCAATGGATTACATTTTTTTTAATCGTGATTAATCGCATGAGTATCCTAGTTAACTCACGATTAATCACAAATTAATCACACATTTATCTGTTCTAAATGTACTTTAAAAAGGGATTTTTTTCAAGGTTTAACCCTAACCCTCAAGTGGTATTTGAGACTCGACTAAGTCTCAGTTCAGTAGTTCAATATATTTGAATATATTTATAAGTCGCTAAGAAAGTTTTAAAAGTCGCTAAATCTAGCGAGAAAGTCGCCAAGTTGGCAATACTGTCCACAACGTTACTGCTGCAGCTTCCTGATTTCCCTAACAACACATCAGAGAACGTCCGTGTTTAAATGCTCAAAGCACCAATTCACAAAGAAGTTTACCCCTCTCTATATCTGTCTGGTTATGGATACACTGCAAGTCTAACAGTTGCACAAGACCATTATATAATAAACTGTACAACAGTGCCAACAGGATGTTTTCATCAGCATTCCTAGAACAGAAAACAATTCAAACCCAAGACAATATGCTGCCATTTTGTTCCCTAAATCCATTTATCATACAGAATCTCTGACCTTCTAATAGGCTCCACAGGGATGTCTGAATTGCGGGGACCATTTGTCTTTATACCGGCCCTGTGCCTGGCTATAAGGCTGCTAAGGGCCTTATCTTCCTCCCATCAGTCTGTCTCCCAATGATAAGGATAATCGGGGTAGAACTTGGCGGGAATGCCACAAATGTACTCAGTATGTACTGTTTGATCAGCACAGCACTTGTACACAATGGTGCATTGTGCCGAACTGGCTCTCCGTCATCGGAGGGAAATGCACCTTAGAAAGAAAACTCTGTGCTTTCCTGTTACGAGGACAGACACTATAGTAAAAAACGCTACGTGGTGCAACAAAAATGTTATGCAGGCTTATACCAAAAAACTAAAGCTTAACATTTTGGGAAACGGCTCATTTGCTCTCTTTCTAGGAGATGAGAAACTTGATACCATTCTCCTGTCTGTGAGCCTGTGAGTCAGGCTCTGGAGCTGTAGCTGGGTGGTGAAAAGCTACAGTAGCTTAGCATGAAGACTGGAAACTGGGGTAAACAGCTAGCCTAGCTCTGTCAAAAATTTCAAAAACTTGCCTAGCAACCAGTGGCGGTTCTACATTGAATTACACCCAGGACAAGACCCCCTTTGAGCGCCCCCCTTGACTTATACTGTCATATTTTGTGCAGAATTGTGTTCATTGTCTTTTGAAAATGTTGGAGGTGGAGATTGTGCAACTTAAAAAGCGTGTTTCCTGTTGTGATTGCAATAGTTAAATAACTGGATTCTCTTAAGTGTGTTTTTCAAATGTTCTAATGAAAGATTTGTGCAATTGAGAAATATAATTTTCTCTTTCACTTTTGTTATAATATATATATATATATATATAAAAAAGGTGCCAACAATATATACAATCATATATATAAAAAATGTAACAAGAGCAGAGAGCGAAGAATATAAAATATTAAGAATAATATGCAAATAAAATACAGAATAAATATTCTAAATAGCACAAATCCTTCATCACACAAATGTGAAAACACACTAAAGAGAATCAAATTATTACACTATTGCACCAAGAACAGAAAACACAAACTAAAACTAAAACCTGACCAGAATGTTTGCTTTTCAGACGGCTGACACGAACACACACACGCATATCAGCTCGATAACAAAGCTGTAAAGTAGGCTATCTTTCAACTCAGGATAGGATTGGAGATGAAAAGTTTAACTGACACATAACCGCGATCAGCTTTGTGTGTCATGAAAAAATGCCGCCCCAGCCCCACTTCGCCCGTGCCAAAAACAGCTACTGCTAGCAACACCTCTAAAGCTCACATATTAACACCTATCTCGTTTGTTTAATCTGTATACAAATAGTAGTGTAAAAACGACTATTTGTGGTTTGATGGGGAATTGCATGCTGTAAGTATTTCTTGGCTTAACTGAGTTCGCTCCACAGAATTATGCCACATCAAATATAGACTACAGGCAACCAAGTCGGAAAATGGTCAAGTTAGGCTCCGGCTTGTTTCCAGTTGGAAATATATTGTTATATATGTTGTTTTTGGTTGTTAGGAAACCACTCCAAATATGTAAAAACGCAGAAGTTGCTTGTTTATGCTATTTAAATGATGTGACTACAAGGCTAGCAAGTTGGAGGAACCATCTTGGAATAATTTGCGCATGTCCCCTAAGTCAGAATAACGTTAGGTGTCCTTGTTCTTCTGCCAACAATGCCTGAATGCAGAATTATGTTGCAGATGGATAAACCGTGGATACACCACGTAACTCCCTCTAAAACCACTAAATGTCACTTTAAAATGTGTTTGTGTACACATTAAAGAAACAAGATAACATGTGTTAGCAACTTAGCTTAGCTTCCAGTGCTAAACAAAGCTAATCTACAGACGTGAGAGGGGTATCAATCTTCTTTTCTCACTCTCGGAAAGAAAGCAAATAAGCCTATTTCCCAAGATGTCGAACTATTATACAGTGTCATTATGGTAAGGGTTCTTTAAGAGATGACAGTTTGTAAAGTCTTTCAATGGTCTGAAAAACTTCCATAGCATAACATCAGTAAAATACTACAGAGACTGGAGTTAGTAAGTTTAGTTTATCTTTCAACGGAGCTCTCAGTTAGTTCTCTCTGTTGCAACTTTACTTTGTCTTTAAGGCCAACAAAGCTGCAGTATTATATAAAATGTTTGCCTTGTGCAATATATTATAATATCTGCTGCAAATCCAAAGCAATTCAATTGATCATTCACATATGACAAGGATTGCCTTTTGGCAGCAGTGTAGCAGAGCACTTTTATTTGCATGTAAGAAGATGTTTAGTCCTGTCAAACATTATACAAAGACATTACCTTTGGGGTTTATTTTCATTCTTCCTTTGGCGCTCTGCTAATGAAAACTTTGTATGCTTTTGTTAAATGATAAACATCATCAATCAGAAACCACTGGAGTCTCCAAAACTCCCCTCTGTCCACTTAATTCAATTTTGTGTAAATCAACATTTTTGTTTATTTTAATTGGTAGACTGAGAGCCACTTGGCTGACGGCAGGGAACAAATTGTAATGTTGGAGCAAAGTTTGATCAGAAGGTGGACAAAGTGGGTGTTGGAAAAGCAGAATAAAAGAAATAAAAGTTAAAAAAATATATATGGAAATGCAAACAGATAAAGCAGTTCCATTATGTTGATCCTGTACATTACATTTTGGAAAGTTCTTTTCTCTTTGACGGTTATGAAGTTTTACTAAAACAAAAAAATCAGACAGTTCTTTGATTGCGTTTTTATCTGGGACTGTGGGCAAAGAACTCTCCATCCTCCCTGTGCACAGTGACTCCCTGGAGCCTAGCATCATGTTGTGGTCCCCTGGCCTGGATCTAGGACTCCCTGTGGTTGTGGCTGTGGCTCCAGGCTCGGTGGCTCCAGAGCGAGCTGGCAGTGGCTCAGATCCTGGGCGGTGGCCTGGTCAGGGCTGCCAAAATCTCTGGATCGCCTCCAGATGCAATCGCACCCCAGGGTTCATCTCTACATCACGCTGAACGCAGCGAAGGCCACGTAGAAAAAAAGGACGCGCGCCAACAACCAAAACTCCTCTAAAATCCAAACAGGAGAGGGTGTAGCTTAGGCACACCTACTCGCAATACCAATTAGAGAATGTTTAGTTGCTTAACAGTGATTGTGTTGAGGATTATGAGAGGAGTCCCACGGGAGGCACAAGGAATGAGGAGAGGAGCTGCAAGAGCGATAGAGCATCAAATGACCTCTGGCAGAAAGGGAAATGAGTGTTGTTAGGAGTTCGAGGGAATTAGCGGGGCCATTTGTATTCATGGCTATATTACAAAAGCAGGGATGGTGGAGTGGGCCTCTGTATGCTTTCATTACAGTCACAGTGCTCCTAAAGGAAACCACCCTCAGGCCTCCTAAAGCCATGTCTGAA
The DNA here is from genome assembly GCF_008315115.2 of Sander lucioperca. Taxonomy (NCBI): domain Eukaryota; kingdom Metazoa; phylum Chordata; class Actinopteri; order Perciformes; family Percidae; genus Sander; species Sander lucioperca. The sequence goes on along the minus strand of NC_050192.1, from coordinate 24,678,373 downwards.
CTCAGCATGTCTGTGAGCGGGATTTATTTGCTCGGTAACAAGATGAACCTGTCGGAGGTATTAGGTGTTGAGGCTGCTCCAGGCAGACAGCTCCTTCACTGATTAAAATGGGCTTTCAAAAAGGGGGGAGAGAGAGGGGGGGTTAAGGATTGTTTGTATGTGTGTGCATATGTGTGTGTGTGTGTGTGTGTGTGTGTGTGTGTGTGTGTGTGTGTGTGTGAATCGTCTCTGTGTGGTCTAAGCACCAAATCGTCACCTGAGGTAACCAAAGGAGCAGAGTCTTAGTATGTGCTCTGTAGGGATTGGAAAGGAAAGAGGGGTGGCCCCGTCTGGCTGAGACCGGTAGCTTTCAGGACAGAAAATTAAATAGAAGGAGGACAACAACAACAACAACAACAAAATCAGACAGGGATCTGCTAATGTAATCTGTCTGAATCCCTCCCTCCACCTATGGGGCAGAGAACTGCGAGGAATGTGATGCGGCTCTGGCAAAGGTCGGGAACCACACACAGCAGAAAACGTCTGTCTGAACACGTAACTCAGCGTATCGTTGAAACAAATTCAGAGAACTCTCTCAAATCCAGTCAACAAAAAATGTTTACTAAAAAACTTTACTGCTATGAGCAACAGCCGCCGCAACGTCTGTGTCAATTGAAAATCAGAGGGACAGAGACGTCTCTCGCTACAGACTGATTACTGCAATAAAAAAAAACAAAATAAGCCCCTTATTCCAACATCATATCAGCAAACATGAACACGTCAGGCTGAATGAATGGAGTCAAACAAAATGGCAGTTCAGTCTGGTCATCAGGCCACGTGTAAACCGACTGGTGTATGTCACTGTCAGGCTACATATAGTTTTACTCCTTAATGAGCTGTCATGCAGTCAAAATGCTGTGTATTATGCCAAACAGCATTCTTGGCTTAAATTAAGCTTGTTTCACTGACATTCAGTGTAAGTCAGGGCTCCAGACTGCGACCAAATGGTCGCATTTTGCGACCAAAATTTGAGAGTGTGCGACTGAATTTTACATCCAGTCGCACATGTGCGACCAGTAAATTTACCCCCTTTTTTTTACACGTTAAACGTTGAAATTTCGGTATCTGAGAGCGCGTAAGTGCAAGCTTATCTGCGCTTATCTGACAGCGGAGCTCTGACACAAACACACACACGCAGAGCTGCAGACGATGCAAACTACGTCGGCTCTGCAGTTTTGTTGAAGTCACAGTGAGTCACGGAAATGTAGATAAAGTGGTTTCAAGTGTGGTTACAGTTTTTCATAACTTCACGTATACAGCGTTTGCTGCGATATGATATTAATGGAGAGCCGAAAGCGGTCGCGGTGTTGTTGACGTTACACTTCCTCGGAGACGAGCAGTGTTGCCAACTCTTTTCCAATGAAAGTCGCTAGCACCAGCTCCAAAAGTCGCTAAAAGTCGCTAGATGACGTTATACGCTCATTTGCATATCTGTGACGTCATTACGCAATCATTTGTATGAAGCTTAGTGGTTGTGTCAGTAAGGTAGATAGAAAGAAATAGAACTCTTTAGCCAAATAATCACAAATTCAATACAGGAATTTATTTTACCTCATAATTATTACTTAGGTAGCCTATCTTTGAAGTAAAAAAAAAATTCTACAAAGGGAGGGAAAAAGATTGATAAAGAATTCTCAAAGAAGGCTGGCTTGCCCAGGTCCAGGCCAGCTCAGCGGAGTCTTTCTCCCGTCGCGTCCTGCTGTCTGTCCTACCTACACCAGCCCCCGCACACCCTGTCCCCCTCCCCTTCTACCTGCCTGTGCACTGTGCGCAGTGCTGCTGCACATGAGGAGAGAGGGGAGAGGCTGCTCCGCTGCTCCTCTGTCACAGAAGACTGTTTTGGCGGCTACAGGAGAGAAATACCTTGCGTGCTCGCTGGACAATACTGGCGACTTTTCCACAGAAAGTTGCCAGATTTGTCGCTAGTCACTTTTTTGAAAAAAAGTCGCTAAGGGGGTATGAAAGATCGCTAAATCTAGCGACAAAGTCGCTAAGTTGGCAACACTGGAGACGAGCAGCCGGGCACAACGGTGGTTTCTATGCCCTGGTGACTGACTGAGGTTGTAAGGCAAGGCAACTTTATTTCTACAGCACCTTTCAGCAACAAGGCAATTCAAAGTGCTTTACATGAAACATTAAAGAGCAGTTAAAAACGGTCATGAAAATAAAACAGGCTAAAAAAGAATATACAAATACAATAATAAACAATATATATATATATATTTCTTTTACTGTCATGACAGCGATGGTGCTGTCAGTTAACCTTCTATGTTGCATCTTCAAAAGTGACACTGAATTTGAAACAGCACATTGTAATTTCTGCATCTATTATCAAAGTATTTATTAGTAATACAGTGAAAATTAGTAGAAATGTGAATATTTGGTTAGCATGTTGATTTACGGTGTGTGCCCCTAAATTTTCTGGTTGTGCCCCTAACATTTTCAGTTGGGGGCCACTGTGCTCCTAGTGAAAAAAGTTAGTCTGGAGCCCTGTAAGTGTAGGTATCAGTGCCCTCACAGGTGCAATAATGTGAGCAGCAAGTGTTAATTAGGCCCTCTAAGAGCAATAAATGTTTTGTTTTGAAATTTTAGCCATCTATCTGACGCTACCAACCAGAACTACTTCCAGTGAGTTCAACATTAAAACAAGCTCAATAAACTCCTCAATCACCGGCAGTTAATGCACCACTCCCCGACATTAATCATCACTAATTAATCAACTGGTTTTATGAACCACACCGGGAGCTCTGTGAGGATGAGGAGAGAGACGTTGCTCTGTGGCTCAGCGTACTTTAGCTGCTGTGATCCGTCTTTCAGCCAGACCAGTGTTCCCACTTGGAGCCGAGCAGCTCGCTGGAGGTTTTGGCAGCGGCGAGCGGAGAAAGGGCTGACTACAGCAGTGCAGCAGTGAATAACACGCCATAACTACTGTACCTTGTGGCGTGTCGCTGTGCTGTACTGTAGGCTGTGCAGTGCGTGCCACGTTGCACATACTGTACAATAGCGGTGGCAAAGTTGCATGTCACTTTTTATTTTATGGCCTGGAACCAGCAGTCAGGCTCTGTTGCATCTTTTTATTTAGTTGTTTTGGCTCATCAGTTCATCACCAGATGCATACGACTTTGCACAGTGCGTGCACAAAGCAAGAAATTAGTATACACATGCTTTTAAGAAGATGTATTTAAAGCTCTGCATTTGCATGGTTCTTTTTATATATATACAGTGCTGCTCATAAGTATTCATACCCATGGTCAAGTTGACTAAAAAGAGGAATAAAAAAAAAAAAAAAAATCATCTTTTGGAAATTGATCTTAATGCCTTAATTAAAAAAAATGAGGAGAAATCCGACCTTTTAAGGACACCAATTTGTTTTGTGAATTAATAATGTATTGTAAATAAATAAATGTTCTTCCTTAAAATACAGGGGCCATAATTATACATACCCCTATGTTAAATTCCCATAGAGGAATATTATTATTTTATATATTATTTTTAAAGGCCAGTTATTTCATGGATCCAGGATACTATGCATCCTGATAAAGTTCCCTTGGTCTTTGGAATTAAAGTAGCCCCACATCATCACATACCCTTCACCATACCTAGAGATTGGCATGGTTTTATTTCAGTTAGCCTAATAGCTGGTTTGATTTGCATTGATATTAGCTATTAGGCTAACTGAAATAAAACCATGCCAATCTCTAGGTATGGTGAAGGGTATGTGATGATGTTGGGCTATTTTAATTCTAAAGGCCAAGGAAACTTTATCAGGATAAATAGTATCCTGGATCCATGAAATAACTGGCCTTTAAAAATAAAAATCTGCCTTCCTCTATGGGAATTTAACATAGGGGTATGTATAATTATGGCCCCTGTATTTTAAGGAAGAACATTTATTTATTTACAATACATTACTCATTCACAAAACAAATTGGTTTCCTTAAAAGGTTAGATTTTTCCTCATTTTTTTAATTAAGGCATTAAGATCAATTTCCAAAAGATGATTATTTTATTCCTTTTTTTAGTCAACTTTAGCATGCACTTATGAGCAGCAATATGTGTGTGTGTATATGTATATGTGTGTGTGTGTGTGTGTGTGTGTGTGTGTGTGTGTGTATATATATATATATATATATATAAAGCCTAATTTCAGTTATTGTGTCACACGGCGAGGTCCTTCAACAGTGTCAGAGCAGCCGTGGTATTTCCATTAATTCATCACGAGTGCATATGTGTCATTGGCAGTGATATCTCTATTAGATCGTCAAAGATTAAGGAAGGTACTCAATGATTTAGTTCATAACGCTCAGACTTTACAAAGCGCTTCACTATAAAGGATATAATGAAAAGAACATAAAGCGCCATAAAATGATGCCTCCTATCTATGTAAAGAGAAATAAAAATAAAATTGAGGTACGTAGACTCACACAAAATCATGCACACTCATTCACTCAGTCTCTCACTGTGTTTTTCCATTGTGACTTTACCATAAGACTGAGCTCCTTCTAGGAGAACATGAGTACACACATTCTGACTGTATACATGTTTTTTTCTCTCTCTCTCTCTCTCTCTCTCTCTCTCTCTCTCTCTCTCTCTCTCTCTCTCAAAAGCCCGCCTGGGAATGACTGTAACTGTATGTGACTGTATGAATTTACACAGCGAATACACAGTACAAAAATAAATAAAACTTGCGTCCAAATGAATTAATGTAATGTGGAACTACTGTTACATACGCGTTTCTTAGGGACACCTAATCTGTAGCCCCGCCTTAGCTCTGAAGCTCCCAAGCTCCACCTACATGTCGAGTCGGTCCAGTGAGTCCACACGAAGCAAACTAGTCCCTTCCATATACAACCAAACACGGATGTACTGTAGCTGTATCCCTTCTTGCCTCGACCACAAATGGCTTCCAGGCCCATTTGCGTCGCTGTTTGCTCCGCTATTAGCTCCGCTTTTAGCTCCGCCGTTAGCTTCGCTGTTTGCTGCTAGCTCCGCTGTTTGCTGCTAGCTCCGCTGTTAGCGTGTGAAGCTAACGCCACAATTCGCCAACTGCTCTGTGTAACCGAAGCTGCTCTTTTAACACCCCTGCTCTGTGCATTCACATATGAGAGCAGCGCTTGTCTCCCATATCACACTACTAGCTGATTGTCTTATTTTGTTTACAAGTTCCAGATGGAGTCTGGAGATGATGTGGGGTAGCCTACTTATTGTTTACTGTTTACATCTTACTTTATACACTTCAGGCTGTTGCAGCTAGCTCAGGGGAGAGACTGGATGACACTAGGTGGTACAGCCTGAGACAAGCACAATAAAAAAAATTGCCTTCTGCATTTTTGTTATGCTTTTCCCTCCACTGTACCGAACCGAGGTATGAACCGAACCGATAGACATCACAGCCGTACAGAAGTCTTGAGGACTCGTTTAAAGGCACAGTTTCTGAATATGGGCTGTGTGCATTTCCCTGTGGCTTGAGCGTTTTGATACTTTCACAGTATTTATATAGCACCTTGACCTGCTTTATAATCCAAGAAGACATGGAAATATCACTTTAATTTTCTACAATATGGGTCCTTTAAATGACAATGTGAGATCATTTGTCTCCATTCCGCTGGGTCTTTAACCATACAGTAGATTCATATTTTTGTAATGCACAAGTGAGTGAAACATCACTGTACAAACATCCCTGAAACCACAGAACTGTGAGAAAGTGTGCTGCCTGCATGGAGCCAGCCGAGGAGATGTGATCAGAGAGCATGCCTGTGGTCAGAGGTCAGAGCCCTGAGAACGCAGCAGCCAGAGGACACGTGGAAAAGCAGGAACCTGCTTTAGACATACAGTACAGTAAACGTGTGGGTGTGCGTGTGAGCAGCCCTCCCCTGATCACACAAGCACACAGAAAAATGTAAATCAGACAAAGTGCATTTAGTTTGTGCTTGGGAAACTAGTGTTTTGTCTGTCTTGTGTCTATTACAACATTATTCTGGCTGAGAATGAAACACACTGCTATCACAGAAATAATGAGCTTTCATTGGCTATAATCTATCACAAGGACATATTTGAATGAGTTCACACTCTGGGGTCTTAAACTGGTCTTTTATCCAGAGAAACTTTCAGTGTCCCACTCAATACACTTCTAAAAATGTCATTCTAACCACTTTATTTAAATGCTTTATTAGCCATCAATTAATCAGATTGCTAGCTAAAAACAACCATTATTCGATTTAGTCAATTTCAGAGTCATCAATGACGAGCTAAACCACAACAGTTTGGCAGTGAATATCAGTGTTTGTGAACAAGGCAACAGTCAAACCATCTGCAGCCAATTTGGCTTCTCTATTATTACAGCAATATCACCAAAAAATACTTAAATACTTAACCCATAACCTCCATTCTGACAACAGGTTGCATTGTAACATCAGCTCTATGATTACTCTCGCTTGATTTCACACTGCACGGCATGGTGAGGCCATTTCCGGGACACACGCTACTTTTAACACCGATAAAGAAGTTATTTTGCAAAACTGTGTGGAGTCGAAGCCAAAACACAGATTATTCCCCAAGAAGGCTGGAATGAAGACTGCTGGGCTGACACTGGATGGCATGCACTCAGTTAGCTGATCTAATGGACCAATCAGGATGCAGAAGCCTGAAGAATAAAAAAGCATGATAGTTTGGTGTGTATGATCACTCTCATAGCCAAATGGCTAGTGAATGTTCAAATTTTAACAGCCACTTAAAGGTGCTGTAGGTCGGATTGTGAAGATCGAGAACTTAGCCAAAAAATTTGAACATCGACAACTTCTCATGTCCCTCCACCCTTTCTGCTAAAGCCCAAAACAGTCGCATAAGCCCCTCTCCCACAAGTGAGAATGAATGCATGTGCATGAGCAGTGACTTGACACGCAGTTAGACACCCCCCCGATCGGTGCATCTGAACAGGGAGCTGTGGATTTTTGCAAATCGCACTACATGCTGTAGGTGGTGCCAGATTTTATTTTAAATGACCTGCTTCATGTAGTTCTACTGGAACATAGGGTCAGTTTCAGCAAATATGACAGAAAGTTAGTTTTATAAGGCTTACCTACTGCACCTTTAATAGATTAGAGACCATTGTTTTTTGGCTGGTTAATGAAGCAAATCTACTAGCCAATTGGATATTTTACCAGCATTTGGCTGGTAAATGGTGCTAATTATGAACCCTGAATGACGGTTGATGCCATACTGGGTGTCAAGGCTAGAGCTCTAACATACCAACCACTCGAGCAAAAAGTAAGCTGAAAAAAGGTTGCACTTCAGGTTTAAGTGAATAAATAAGTAGAAGCAAACTATGTTCCCAATTCACTGCAACTAGCAGAAATATTGATCTTTGTACTAAAGTTTTTGTTCTATTATTCTCAAGTGTAGGTGAGCTAACTAACCAGGCACCAATGGTGTCCATGGAATTATGCAGATAATTAAAAAATTATTTCTGGTACCAAATGATACATATTGGTTTTATTTAGGAGCAAGGGAAATTGTATCGTGTTTTGGCTTGTTGTATATTTGTTGTATTTTTGTTCTGAATCCATTCTGAATATTAGTCCAGTATTTAATACACCACATTGTTAACCTTTTATTAACTGATGTGTTGGCCGCAGCGGAAACAAGCTGTTAACATTAAAATATTATCATTTTATAAGTTTAAGTAGCGAACTTCTTAGCAGTTGCTTATTCACGCATCCAGCAGATATGGAGCATGCTAATGTTAGCATTCATTTGGAGTCACGTTTCTGTCCACCTGATCTAACTCCAATATTAAATATCCATGTTTTAGTCTCCACCAATCCTGAGGTACTTATCTGGCTTGTTAGCTGCTAAATGTAGCAATGGATCTATAGGTCCAACAGCTAGTCGCTGACTTTGTCTGTTTTTTCATTTGGTGCTGGGCAGGTAGCACACAGTCAGGATTTAGAGCATTTCTGCTGAAAACAGCTGCCTGCTGGAGCTGGACACACACTGATGAGAGTGAACCAAAACAGTAAAGTTGCAGGCCGGACAACCAAAACAATAAGCTTAGCGTATCTAATATTTGTCTATCTTATATATTTTACTATGTCGTTTCTATCGCAATGTCGAAAAAACCAGCAGCTGAACCACATCACGGCAATATAGAAGTAATAGAAGATTTTGATTTTGACCATATCACCCAGTCCTACAGTAGCTTAAAGATGCTAAACACTCCATAGAACTGCGGGGACACTACCGTTAGTTAATAATTTCTGAGGCTGTGTCACTATGAGCGATCCCTTTTATCTTACATGTAGCCATGGAACCCTTTGCTAATACACAAATATTGATCATAGCTGCTTTAAAGCTGCGATACCTAATTGTTGAAGTATATTGGTTTTGTTAATAAATGTTTTTTTTGTTTTTTTTTTAAGTACCAATGGCATGAAGTCATCTTTTCCATCCAGATCAGCTGATCATCAGTGATCTCCTTGAGCGGCAACATCACATAACAGAGCAGTCTATTTAAATACCCGGCTTCACGTGTCCAACTGCTGCTGCTACAGGAGCTGCTTACTGGCCACAGGCCACCTCTGCCACAGCAAGATGAAAAGATTATTTTCAATTCCAGATGCACCCAAATGCCCAAAAATAGAATAGAAATAACTTATTTGTTTTTTCAGTGTGAGACAAGGTATTCTTTGCTGTGATTATTGGCATCAATGCAGGCCGTTGTCACCATTGTCAGTCCGACAATAGCTGTAATGAAGGGTTGTATGACTTAAAAGCAATCTGCATAAGTAGCTTACTGGTTACCACAAGAGCTGGCATTGAAACCAGTGGCGTAATGGGAATTATGAGTACTGTCAGAGCGCTGATCAGATTACTTCGCTAAAACTCCTGCTTGTATAACATGCATTTTGCAATATGGCGTAGCATTACGGTGATATATTGCCAACTAGAGCTAAAACACTGCTCCAAAGCAGATAAAAACAATGGAAGAGGTGACAAGTTGTATAACTTTGATTCATTTTTCTTTTGACTGTGTCACACACATTTCCCACCTGGGTTAAAACAGGGTAAGATGTATTTTTTGTTCTGTTTTCCCATAATATAATCATTACAGCCTTGATTTCTCTGAGTGCAAGCAATGTTATATATACACAGTCGCGCACAATGCTACCGAGAGAAAAGAACAGGAGTCTTTGTGCAGGCTCACTGAGGCAGACTACAGATTGCGTGGGCTAATGCGTCAAAGAACTGGAGCTGCCTTTCGTCCTCGAGCATCTTACCTGACCACTCTGGTGCCACCTTTGTTGACCTGCATGTCCACCATACATCCCGAGTTGACGTAGGAGGCCAAGTTGATCTCGGAGAACTCCGCCTGGGAACACAAAAAAAAGAAAGACTAGATTATATGTCACATCCCACAACAACATACTGTATAAGGTCAAGTGTGTGTACAGTAATTTAACTTTGACTCAGCACTCAGATGCACAAAAGGTCTTTCTGACAGAAATACTGTGTGTGTGTGTGTGTGTGTGTGTGTGTGTGTGTGTGTGTGTGTGTGTGTGTGTGTGTGTGTGTGTGTGTGTGTATTGCCTTTGACTCGTGAAAGTCATGCAATGGAGCTACAGATGCAGGCTCCAGCACTTTAACTTGACATTTTTCTTTATAAAGATAAAGAAAAGACAGGAGAAGTACCTCAGACCACCAAGACAGACAACAGATTCTTTCAGGTTGACTTCATTTTACATCTATGCATTTGCACAGCAGTAACACAAGACAAGAGTCAGAGAGACAGGGATAGTTGGTGAGAGGAGGTAAATTGAGTTATCCCCAGTCTGTGGCCTGCTGGACAGTGAGAGCCTTGTGAAAGGCCATAGCCCGGCTACCTAATGACTCAGTCAAACTACCCGAGACACTCGAAAGGAGGGGGCGACAGTCCACTTCTGGAAATGGCCTTTCTAGATGGACAGGGACCAGAGAGAGACAATTCAATTTTCCTGCTAATGATTGTCATTCTAGTCAAGGCATCTATTGACGTTAATGCTCCTGACCAGATTTAGCATTGTGTCACATTAATGATGGTGTTTTTATTTAGGGTTTCTTACGCAATAGGGAAAATTCTGTGTCTGGTAAGAGGCATAGGTGTGGTTTATAAAATGTTTTTTTTGCATTCAACTGACAACTCATTCTTGCATTTTTTGTAAGTTTTATAATACACAGTCAAAATAAAGTTACTGTAACTCAAAATATAAAGAGCTTAGAGAGCAATTTAGCTGCATCTGAAAAGGGATGTAGGGATTCTCAAAGTGGGGTCCAGGACACTTTGCCAGGGGGTACATAAAAGGTTTTCAGATTTGTTTATTTAAAATATCTTATCAACTTTTTTTTTATTTTTTTTTTTACAAAAGGCTTCATAGTTCAATGAATAATGTATTTTTTTAAATTTATAATAATTCATAGATTACGTTCTAATCTAACTAATCTATAATATAGAATCAGCAAATATGTATACTAATATCTTTCTCATACATTTCTCTTGTATTTTTCTTTCGCATAAGGAAGACTAGAAGTGTAAAAAAAATAAAAAAAAATAGGCTACGTCAAATTATTCCCCGGTATATTCTCTATCTTGTAAGGGGTCCTTGACTGAAAAAAAGATTAAGAACCTCTGGGGTTTAGTGCTAATTAGGAATTGTTGACATGCTAACCCGCTAAACTAAGATGAAGAACATGGTAAACACTAGGGCTGCAACTAACAATTATTTTCATAGTCGATTAATCTGTTGATTATTTTCTCGATTAATCGATTAGTTGTTTGATCTATGAAAATGTCAAAACATGGTGAAAAATGTAGATCAGTGTTTCCCAAAGCCTAAGATGACGTCCTCAAATGTCTTGTGTTGTCCAAAACTCAAAGATATTCAGTTTACTGTCACAAAGGAGAGAAGAAACTAGAAGATATTCACATTTTACAAGCTGGAATCAGAGAAATCTTATTTTTTTTAATAAAAAAATGACAAACGATTAATCGATTATCAAAATAGTTGGCGATTAATTTAATAGTTGACAACTAATCGATAAATCGATTCATCGTTGCACCTCTAGTAAACAGTATGCCAACTACACATCAGCATGTTAACATTTTCATTGTTAGCATGCTGCTGTCAGCATTTAGCTCAAAATCACTGTGATAAAATTAATTCTGTTAACATTACCTATAACTGTATTAGAGTCTGTATTCAAATTATCAGTGGCATGGCCAATAAAGTTTTTTAAGACATGTATTATTATTACAACAAAGGGGCTTATGCACGATTGCCTCATGAAGGACAACCAGTAACCACACTACAAGAAAGTTACATGTGCAGTTAACATATAGCATGCTGTAGCATATAGCACAGCCAAGGCTATTGGCTACATGTTTACAATATTGGCTACTAATATAATAATAGTTTGCTAAATGCTTGTTATGGCTCACAGAATGGTATTTGTTGGATCACATATATCCCATGTTCTCTGACAGGGCCAAGGCTCCATCATCCTGAACTCCAGGTATACAAAGCCCTGGAGGGAGGGACGCTAAACTGCAGCCAGTTGACCTTAGACATAAAACGCTGCCATTTGTTCGTCTTCACGTCCCTTCCGAGTATGAGGAGTGACAGTAATGTAGTGGAATTAATGGGCCCTAAACCAGCAGCATGCTGACTCTCTGTAGAATAAACAAAAAACTCAATTTGACATGATGTGGTCGACTACCAAACACAACACTACAAAAAATAATCATGGCTGCATTTCATTTGTCTGTGAGTACTCAAATCCTGAGTCAGCAATGGACCAGACTCCCTGGTCTGGTCGACTCCCTCCTAACACTGCAGTGTGTAACAATGACATGCTACTCAAAGGAAAAACATAATCAAATCAAAATGTCATCCATACTGTAGATCTTCCAAACTGAGAGCAGTTCAGCTTTGTTTATCAGCTCTGACACAGAAAAACCCAATCACAATGTGTGTATATGCTGCTTTTGACTGACTCACAGAGCCAAAATGATTGTAATTGCAACAATGTGTATCATAATAAGACTTTGTTACCACAAAATCAACAGCACATTTTAATGTATAGCTTGACTATAGTCTTTCATGCTAAAGAAGTGATTATATGAAAGTTTATCATATTTTGGGTGAAGACAATCATTTATGCTATTCAAAACATTTCCCATGGACACTCAGGGATTTTGGAGGGAAGCCCTGCACACATGCACAGCACATGGCTAATGGCATATGGCAGTCGGCTAATCAAAGAAATAGGTTTGTGTCTGGAGGGTTGATGGATTAAATCGTGGACTGGCTAGGTCAATAAATAAGTAAAAGGCTCATCTCCCAGCATGGAACACTTTGTAGTCAAAGTACTATAATAGAAGAATAGCAGCATTCTGCAACTATACTGGAAACCTATAGAAACTTAATCTTAAATGATTTTTGTTTAGGAATACTTTTTGGGGATTTGCACAAACGCCTTGCCTAGCTAGCCAAAATAAAGAGCAGCAGTTTGACAGCTGATCATCACAGCTGATGCTGCGATAGCCTCACAACAACACAACCCTGCAGTAAGCTGCTCTGCTGTGTAGGCTTCAGCCCCCTGCAACGACACCAACATGGAAGCAAATCCTCTAGCTGACCCTCTACTCAACCCAGCTCCTGCCAACATGCAGAGCACGTCAACTGTTATCTGCACATTCTCCTGCTGTGATCGTCACTTGAGCCTGCTTTACCAAGCTTTACATGGGCTTTCATCTACATAAAAAAAAGGAAATATTATCAGCAATATTCTCTCAAGAGATAAATTTCCCTTTCATCCAGCGCCATGGCCCATGTAAACTCTGTATGGGGGAGTGAGTTGGTTTTGAAAAGAATGAGCCAACGTAATGAAACTGGGTTTTTTGGCCAAGAGGGAAAACAAAACAAGACACCCACCTCTTTTATTTATTGTGTTGCACTCTCAGAAGAAGAGCAGGGGGCGAGTAAATGCCTTAATCTTATTTAAGGGACAACGAGGCGCCACTCTCACTGTGCCTCAAGGACTTGCACTTGGCTCCCTTCCTTTTCTCAGCTCTTCTCTACTGATACCCACCTCTGAAAGAAACATCTGTGTGCTCAGCAGCACATGCCTTGCTTTTAAAAAAAAAAAAAAAAAAAAAAAATAAAACACTGCACACACACATCCTCCATCATTGCATCTCCTAAACAAATCCCATCCCAAACACAGGGGCCTACGCTGACTTTTGCTTCAACCTGATAAAACCAGAGAGTAGGCAACATTTTGGCTAGGACCGAGCATTCCACGTCATCTCTGATTGGCTGGTTCTAGGTAAGAGGAGTGCTAACAACCATTCATTGGGCAGTAATGGTCATGGATGAAGTGGCTGGTGCGGGGCACAGGTCCAGAAGCCAGGACAGGAGGCTTTTCACAGCACCATGGTTACCATCACGGTAACACATTCAGACACTTGTCTTGGAGCAGCTCTTGCCCTGGGAAAGGAAAACAGGAAGTGCTACATGGGGCAACTGCTTCCAGAGCTTGATTCTTCTCATCTGTTGACCTGCATTAGGGCTGAATTAAGAATAGCTTTCAGATAATCTGTTAGGAGGAACAGAATTACGGAAGACAGCATGGTTGCGATTAGGTTTAACCTTGTCTCAAGTTGAATTTCTCTCACTACTGAGCCTGTTCTTCTGTTATTTGAGTTTCTGCCAGCCATAGTCACCCTCACTGCTCACTAATTTCTTTATTTACAGTAATCTAAGCAAACTAGAAATGTAAAACACATTTCATTCCCTCAGCTAATGGAAAGGCTTTCATGGACTTAATACGTATTGAATCACTGTTGTGTTCATATGTGTGTGTTTCAAAAAAGGCACTTTAATCAACTCAATCTTCTACTTGAATTAACAATATACCTGACAAAAAGTACCGTCGTGTAAGGCACTGGTTTAGCTTAGCCGCACTAATTTACAGGCAAGCCTCATTTATCCCTGCAGTGCTACGTGCACTCTGTCCTGACTGCCAAGCCATGTGAACCTGTGGACAGTACAGTAAACACCACTTGACGGCAGCTCATCTGGAATCTCTGCGAGTATTTTTAGATTCGGACTAACCCGTGTCACTGAGGTTCAGGTGCCTTTTGTTTGGTCACGAGTCAAATTGTAAACAGGATCTTTTGTCCTTTGGCAAAAACAACTTGGAAGGTCTGGTCGAGCTGCACTGCAACTACAATCTGCAATGTTTTCTGGGAAGCACGAAACCAAGAAACTAGAAAAAGCTAAAAGTGCTTACTCGCACGGAATACTGCAGGTGCGAACACTGTAAATAAGTCTTTGAATGTAAATATAAGGAGTTGAAGTGTCAGTTTAAGTTGATGCACTTAAATAGATTGAGTTGTCGTCTGAAGCTAAGGTTTCAGTTGAAGTCTTAAAGCTGAACGTAGCTGAAGTCAGTGTTGTAGTGGCTGAAAGTTAGTTTAATCTTGTGAACAGTTTGCGAGTAAATGCTGAAAGCAGCTGAACTGTGAGCTGAAGAGAAGAAAACAGAAGACACTTCAGTCCATGTCTAAGCCAAGAAAGCCAATGTTGATGTGTTGTGTGAGCACTAAAAGCAGTGGAAGTGTAAACTACTCTGACATTCTAGATAATTGAGATGGAAATATACAAGTATAGAAATGAATCCTAGAAACATTCAACAATAACCAATGAAGATTTAATACTGAAAATAAAGCATACTTTCTGCGAAAAGAGAACTTGAATACAATGTATTATATTATTATTAGGAGCCAATGTTTGCAAAAAAGAAAATAGATGTTCCCATAACTGTTTATGTGGATCTAAGCAATAATTACCTTACTGTGCTTTTTATTTTCCCTCTCCACAAATGCCCATTATATTCCTTTTAACACTAACCTTGTTCCACTGATAGTTGTTCTTTTTTTATTTTTGGTCCTGAGTGGAAGACCAAAGTAGAGAAGCCGTTGATAAAATCGTTGTAGCCCAGATGGAGCCTCTTATTGTGTGGTTTCCTTTCATCTGAAAATAGATGTTTTTCTGTGACACAAAGTGCTTCTTTTATTGCCTCACCTCTTTAGTTTCAATTGGGAAAACCTTGACCAACCAGGACCTGCATGAACTACAACTTTGAATAGAAAATGTGGCATAGAGTTGTTACATTAACGCCGCATTGTAATGCGTGCTTACTGGGGAATAAGAATGTGCAAAAAATTGTCTGGCAATTTGTAAGTTGACAAGTTAGGAGTTACATGAGGTAAAGCTATTCAGTCTTGTGTATAAATGTTAAGAAAGAACAGACTGTAGTGATTTGATTGGTAGCTGCAGGGCAGATCCTTTTTGTTTACTACCTCTGAATTTTTAATAACTCTTGATAAGCTTGGTTGAATCACATACTGATGCAATTGAGGGGCCTGAAGTACAGTGGACCATTCATGGGCACCACGGGAGAAGTATTTGCTGCTAATCACTACCACCTTGTTGTACAACAGTGAAATAGTTCATTGAGGCACTAAATGTCGAAATCCAAGACAGATGCTAAATGCAGCAGGGCAACAGAAGGCACGAGGGCAGCTGGAGCAGTCAAATGTCTGCAGCAAGTACCAAACAAAACCGTCTTGAGCTAGTTCTACCCAGATGCCCTATGTCATGTGCAAAAACCAGCCAAAAAAGGCTACGGGTAACATACAGCCAACTGCCTGTGAGCTGCCATGACTGCAGCAGAAAGGAGCGTGGATAGCGCTGAGGTCATATGCCTGCTGTGCAGATGTTGCCCTGCCCCGACTCAAACCACACATAGTCCAGCAACCCTGAAGAACCACCCCTTGTTCTTTCACAAACAACAGACCCCTTCAAATTTAACAGCCTAATTTGTCCAATTGTGTAAATTGCAGTGTTTATAACTGTGCAGGGATTGTGGGTAGCAAACAGGCAGTTTGTTTGGCAGCCTTTTGCTGGGTGTCATCGTGTCTGTGATATACTTTGATTGCAGCTGGTGAACATTAGTTATGACATTTTTCACAATGGACTGTCAGAATTGTTACAAGCATCACAAGCAGGGTGACGACTTTCAGTGCAAAAGATCTCAGCTCAAGAGGTCCTTGGCTTGGCACTGCCACCATGGTACCCACATCTGAGATACTTGCAATCCACTAAACTCCAAAGATCTCTGAAACGCACCAGTGTACTGAATGAAAAGTGGTGCGCTCCAGAGATCTCTGGGTCCAAGTGTGAAGTGGCGAGCATATGCGTCCAGACAACAAATCGGTTGAGTCAGTGGGCCTAATTATTGATAGCCACCTACGTAAGGGATAATGTAGAGTGAGCCGGTCATTATTGCAAATTAGAACCCTGAGAGCGTGATGCAGGACTTGGTCTTGAAGCAGCCTGGAGGGTTCCTATTCGCAATAATGACCGACTGGCTCTATATTGTCCTGCTTATTACAAGGCTTATTACAAGGCTACTCACACAGAGGTTACCCACTGATGACGCCTGCGTCCCGGTCAGGACAGTCAACTTTAACACTGTTCCGGCAGAAGCCAGGTCGCCCTGCTGAGTGAGCTAAACATGGAGCTAACTAATGCTCTGTTAGCGCTGTTAGCGATCCCCTCTCTCTCTTTGTGATAGCCGATCGGCGGTATGAGCTTCTTATTAGCACAAGTATTGATTTAAACGATTTTATTGATTGAAAATTGGTCCTCCAGAGTCTATGATCAGAACTCTGTCCATTGCAACGGTCTGTTATACAGAAATAACAGATCGTAGAATGCAGTGATTGACCAATCAGAATCGAGTATACAACCAAGCCTTGTGATAATGTGAGATAAAACTCCTGAGGAAATATCTATAAAGAAAATGACACACAATTGGCTCAAAAGCTGGGGTCAACCTTCAAAGTGAGACTATATGAAATTCCAAATGAGAACAGACATTACTGACTTGACAAGTCATTGACCCTAGAACTCTTTCCACTTGTGCTTCTGTTAGTGTAGGTTTTTTGGCATTATCCCATAATTGTCGCTTAGTAAAGTTACGGTCTCACTTCAAAAGACCCTATCTTTCATTTTTCTGATCATATCCATTTGGCAAAATTTAGCATGCATATCAGTATGATTAAAGTAGCATCGTGCCTAAATTCAACCTCTCAAAGCTGCTGACTTGATCTTTGAGTCCAAGTGGACGCTTGTGCCAAATTTGAAGAAATTTCCTCCAGGGGGTCCTGAGATATATCGCGTTCACGAGATTGGGATTAATTTACTTTTTTGTATTTGGCTCAGAAGTTACCTGTCAGCAAAGGCCCTCTTCTTTACATTACTGGCTGTGTTTTTCATTTGGAATCATAACAAAAAGGTATGCTGTGTTCCTAACCTGACCGTGTGGATCGCTTGGCATCCAGAGCTACTACTGAACATATTTCATTATTTTTGAAAAAAATAAATATAGAAAAAAGGCGATGGCTTCGAGCCGGGTTTTAGTAGTCACTTAGGAGCACAAAGCACCACCACCAGCGCTCCCATGAGCATCTGTTCCATGGCTAAAAAGAGTTAACCGTTGGACACAGGACCTCAGACGTCTGCCAAATGTAACTTTAAAGTGGGTCACGTAAATGAGAGGGAACGATCCACAACAATGGGCTCACAAGCGTGCTGTGGGGCAGTGGCTGGGGAAACTACAGGTGGCAGGGCAGCCTTAATGAGAGATATTACATGGAAGAACCAAAGCCGCTCTCTCTTTTTTCTTTCATACAGATTGGCATCAGGCTCACTCGCTGCAGCATCACATGCTGTGGCGAGTCTGTGCTGGAGTCTAAAGATGGTACCTTATATGGCAGCAAGTAAGCCAGAGAAGACTTATGTTGGTTTGGGGCTTGTGAGCACTGATTCAGAGAGCTTTAACAGCATGAATACAATAGATGACAGCTAGCATATGTTGGGCAAGGTCCATCCAACTAAGATAGAAATGATCACAATTTATATATGTGTTTACTATAATAGGTAATTGTAAAATGCATAAACTTTAGGTAGCAGCTTTAACAACCAAGACTGCTTTAACCTGAATGCTGTTGCTATGTTTCAGTGTAGGTGTACGTCATTTAAAAAAAGTCCATTCAATTTCAAAAATGTTTGCTGGGTTAGAGATGGTGAAGGCCAACAAGAAAGTGGGATTAAAGAGTGAGAGAGAAAGTGCAGTGGGTCTCTCTGCTTTTATTGTCATCCCCCGAAAGGGTTATTCTCAGCATGTCGCAAACTTTTCACACAGAGATTGTGTTTCCATCGTCTTAAGGCTCTCAGCGAGGTGCACACACAGTCTATGAAGAGTCTGGCTGCTGAAGGCAATTAGCGACTGACTTGTTATCGTCAACGCGGAGGGGCTTCTGGGAACGAGCGGAGGGTCCAACAAGATCTAAGTAGGTCACAGTTGGAACTATAGCTGAGCTTTAGGGGGGGCTCGTATGGTCCAACTCACTATGAACTTAATGGGCCTAATTAACTCCACATTTTTATCGGGTTTCAATATAAAAAAAAAATAAAAATTCCATGCAAGTTCACGTTTCATAGAAAAGTCTTGATTCATATTCCTACCCTATCACGGCCCAGAAAGAGGATGTGACCACAACAGTAGAGAGTTGAGCAAACAGGCTATAAAATCACCAGTCCGGCTTTTTGTGGTCCCCTTTTTTCCTTCGCTCATAAAAACCCACCACTCCATTTCAAAGGCGGCTCCGGGCTCAACAATGGCTTGCAGATGTATAACTGAACAGTTATTTGAGGTAAATTAGATGTTATCTACACAATGTAAATACTGTCTAGACACATATTTCTGTGCATACTGTATATAATATTGGCACACTTGTGTTGAATTAAAATCAAGCTACTTAAAAAAGAAATGCTTCAACATTTAGGAAATAGTTTTTTTGCCCACTTACGTGAGTAGATTGATACATGTCTGTCTGTTAAGTATGGAGCTAGAACACCTAGCTTGGCTTAAAGACTGAAGGCAGTGGAAAACAGCTACCTATATTATTTTTTTACACTTTAGTTTGAAATATTATGTATTAAAGAGGCGCTATGCAGTTTTGGCCATTTCTTTGCTGTTTTCTTGCTTTTTGCTGGCAGGTTTCTCTATAGAGCTCCCCCTACAGCTTCGGAATAGATATTTGGCAGCTCCTATGTTTACTTGTGTGTGACTCCTCGCTCGGTCAGTCTGCCGTTTCCTCTTTCTCCGTTCCTCCGACAATGCTTTCCTAGCTTTCTGCTTCTTTTTTGCCATGACGATAGTGTGAAAAACTCCATCGCTACCTTGTTAGCCGGTTCCTGAATGGGCGTATGTGTGCAGTGCTGTGAAGCAATTTGTTACATCGCGAGACGTGATATCACGCCATACTTCCTGACGCTGAGGCCAGCGGCTCGCCGGCCGAAAGTTGCAAGGGTGGTTTTTCCGCTCACAGGCGCTAGGGGGGAGCGAGACTACCACCATTCAGTTCGAAAAAAAAGTCTTATAACCATGCCAATGACTCTGAAGCTGTTCAGTTAAGGTAAATTAAGCTAAAAAAAACTGCATAGTTCCCCTTTAATTAGTGAGCTTTAGATGTGCTAGTAGACTGATTTTTATACTTTGGGTTTAGCCGCCTGGCTGTATTCCCGTCTTTCCAGTCTTAATGCAAAGCTAAGCTAATGGCCTCCTGGCAATTAACTCCATAAGCCCACAGACATGCAGATATTGTCATCTAACTCTTGGCAAGAAAGTCAATAAGCATATTTCCCAAAATGTCAAACTATTCCTTTAAGATAAAGTTTGACTGGTCATATTTTAAGTAGCTTGTTGGATATAAAAAGTTAGGGTGGCCAGAATTAAAATTCCCAACGGTCTTCTATTTTCAGGATGTGTATTACAGAGTTCATGAGTTGATACATCACAGTGGGACAGTTTTTAATATTGCAAAGTAAGAGTGATAATGCACTCTGAACATATATGTTACTCTATATAAAAAGTAATGCACTCTGCGAGTTTGGGTTATCATGTTCGTAGTTAGCATGAGTTAGCTAACTTGCACTCATTAAAGCTACATTGTGTAAGAATTTCTCCCATCTAGTGGTGAAATTGTATATGACAACCAACTGAATATTACTTTCTAGTCCCTCCCATTCCGAGCACATTTCAACTCCTACAGTGGCTGAACCCGAAATGAGCTCTTAGTATCTCCATTGTTTACACGAAGCTGTTCTAGCCACTCCAATTGGTCTTGTTGCTTTGCCTGTCGCGTTGTCGTTTTAATTCTCTTTTTCCCGGGCAAGTAATCTCCCCCTGGCCATTCGTCACGGTGCCACTGAGTGTAAAAGCGCGAAAGGCGGAGGTATATGTCCCTCTTTGGCTAATGTATTTTAAAGATGGAGGCGCTACATGGCTGCCGTCATTCAATGCGTTGGCTACAAACATCCACAATGGCATTTAATTAAAGGCTGACTGAATAATTAAAGCTGCTTTTAAATGTCACAGATTTAAAATAATTTATTAAAATGTGTAAGTAGGCAGAATTTGTTAGATCCACCTTACCTGCTCCACCCGGATCTCATACTCTCCGTTCAGCTTCTTCCCTCGAAAATACTTTGCCCTGCAAAGAAACAGAATACAAACTGTCAAGGAATTGACAAAAAGGGAAAAAAAAACAACCATATATTCTATATACAGTGTGAACCTTTTATTTATTTAATAATCTGCAGACATGACAATTGTACAATGGAGACCAATCAGATTGTATTTATGACTATATTGCAAGGATTAAGATGTGTACTTCAACATGTGGATTCCTTCCCTGCACAGTATGTGCTCCAAACACTCCTTAAAGTCAAAACAAACTTAAAATACACTTTGTTTATTTGATTAAAGGAGAACTGAAATGTCAAAAGACCTTGCAAAATACCTTGTGAGTGGGCAAAATGACTCATATTTTCCATAATTACAGAATCTGACCCTGCTTTGAGTAAACAAAATCTCTTGGCAAAGAGTAATGTGAAATATAGTGCTTTTAATAAAGAGAAATCGCTGATGGAAGAATAGTCCATGTGGGTGTAATCTTTTTTTTGCGTTTCGGTGACTACAGTGAATTGATATTTCTGTTCCTACACAATCCACTGTAGTTACACGGAGCTCTCACGCTTCTTTAAAGATCACATGGAAGAAATACAGGAATCATCCAGCACTGATGCACTTGCTTCCTTGCAGTCAGAACCAGTGAACTTGCAGTCATTGGAAGAGTTATCACCATCAGGCCTGCAGTATTTAGATTGATCGAGAAGCTGTAGAGTTGTAGTAGAGAAGTAGTAGAGTTGTATACAGAAAAACCACAGTGGAAAGTTGACATTGTAGAATTTTTACATTTGGGTAATTAAAGTTTACATCGCCCAATTAAACTTGTTTATTGATTGAGTTTTGCCAACATGTCATCCCACCAGATTCCAATTCCTGTAACTTCAGCCAGGCACAATGGTCTTTTATGCACGCTTCTTCTTCTCTGATGTTTAGACAGTTAAATAGATTCTCTAGCTATTTAATTTTGCACTTCCATAAAGTCGGGGGGGCTTGACATTGCTCTCTATATTTCCCATGATACAACTACATTTTTTGTTCGTTCAAAATCTGCATCCTGTTGTTGTGGCTTTGTTGTGAGAGCGATGAAGAAAAATGCATCACACAGGGATCATGCCAAGATCATGGTGATGACTGCACAAATCACATATTAAGTTATTAAATTAGATTCTTTTGCCGAATCAGATTGTTTTATCCTGGCCTGGTAACAATATGTGAAGGCCCGGTATTTGCCCACGAACCGGGAATTCCGGACCACCGGCAAATAATCCGAGAGAGCGTGATGTTCTAGCGACGCAAACTGGCCTTGAGCTTTCACAGTTTTCAATGACACTTTAGAGAAAGGAGCGAAAGGTCGATGGAAGCCTTCTTGAGCCTTAACATGCAACAGGGTTTATGGGAAATGAGGCCTTATTTTGGAGAAACACCACAACTAAACAAATACATACTTGTTCTTATTTGACTTGCATGTGTATTTGACAATGACATAAATACTAGAGCCCTTTTAGCTTTTGGATTGAGGATGCTCTAAAGCATTTTACTGTTTGTAGCCATGTTGTGTCCCAGTGTTCTGTGGGTCTCAGCGCTGAACTCTCACCCCTCGCAGGCGTGGGACAGTTAACAATCTGTCGAGGGCTTCAGGCTGGAGCTGTGTGTAGCTAAGGATCTGGGCTACATGCTAGAGGCCTTCGGTAACTGGGACAGGCTGTTTGGGATTTAGAGCGCCTATCGACCTACTCACACCGAAACACATTTTCCTTTTGCAGCATTTTATCTCATAAAAAAGCCTCTCTCCTCCTCCACTTGTCTTCTCCATGTCCGCCTCTTTGTTTTTTAGCTCCCTGCATCTGTCCTTTTAAGTCCGTTCATTAACGTTCATTACGGCCACTGGGGGAGGGAGATCTTGTTCTTAACATCTCCCAGCTGTTTTGGGTCTCCAGTGGTCTCATTCTCTGTAATTTTGGAGGCTGTGAATCTTCGGCATGACTGACCTACATACTAGACAGGCAATGCCCCCTCTCACCCTGGACCACCACCACAGAGCATGAGGCAGGACCCTCAGGCTCACTGGCTAAAAATGACTGGTATGCGTTTCAAGGCATTGCAAAACATGTCATCACTCTTAAGTGATCAATTTAATTTACAGGCCGCTGGGCTCTCGGGGCTGAACAACCGCTTTACATGTGTTCAAATGTAAACATTTAGCTCCGAAAAAGGAGGTCTGGGCTTTCCTTCTCCCAGTCATGTACACACCCACTCTATAAACACCATGGAGCTGAATTCCTTTTTTTTTTTTTAACCATGAGAGTATTTTTACCATGTTCCTTCTTTTTGTGTACCATTAATAGGAAGCGTATGAGTCATGTATGTGGACAAAACAATTTGTCCCTCCAGGTTGTTTTTTTGAAAGTTATCTCTGCTTCTATTTGTTTCCATGCCGCTAAACTTGATGTTCTGCTAATACTGCGGTGTTTACAATAGGAGATATTCTATGCTGCCAACATATTTTTACATGAAGATTAAATTCCCATGTTTAAGTTTAGCTCATGTTTTTACTATGAGGGATGCAAGGTTCCCATTAACAGAAAAACATTCAAATTTCATTGTAATCTCACTGGTAGTCTAGATATTACTAGTGCTGTACCAAAGTACTAATGGAGCTTCATTCATAACGCATAACGACATTCAATTTCTAAACATTTAAATGCTGCACAGCTTTTTGTTTTAAACCCAATATTTCTGCACAGTTGCAGATAAAGATTAGGCTACACTAATATTATGAGTATTATATAATTTCTAGAATAAGATTCCAGTGGTGGCTGCGCAGGATTGTTTCGGACTCGTGTGATCCAAACATTTCCAATAACTTCAGAGCTTTGTTTCTGTCACAGCATATTGATGCTATAAGGCTTAGGCCTCGATTATTATTTCATCATCATTTTATGCCCTAATTGAATTAGCCTGCTGCCTACATGTATTTATGACAAAACCGACAAGTTATATTCATTAAAAGAAAGTTTTAAAAAAAGCTTAATTTTATCCAATGAATCACTTTATTAAAATTTATGATTTTGTTTGAGGATTTTTTATTATTTTTAGGGTGAGGACGTCATAAAATATGACAACAGACATTCAAAGCTTCATTCAAAAACCTTAATAGAAAGAAAGACATTCGGTACAGCCCTAGTTATTACCAGTCAAGGCCGACTTGGGGGCCAAACCAACATAGCCAAATAAACATGTTTTTCTTAAGACAAGGTTGACTTCATTTGGACTTTTGGCTTTTACAGGGGCCTTAACCATTTTTTTTACAATCTTGAAGCTTGTGGTGAGTCTACCTTGGATGGTTAGGACATTATGGCTAAGGTTCACCAAAATCATTTGGTTCATCAAAATCTGACCAGAGATCTGTTGAAATGTCATGGTTTAAGGACCTTCAGACACAAAGAGCTAATGGGGACAAAGTTGTCCTGATTAGGTAACATCTTTACCTTTTAAGTACTTTGAAAAAAAATAGTTCTAGTAATTTCTAATGCTGGCCTGTTGGTGTTGGCACCATGATTGTAGTATGGATTAATAAATGCCCCCAAGAAGAGGGGGCATTTGAGCCTTGAGATGTTCAGCAGTGTGTGGGCTCCCTTTTTTTTCTTTAGACAAGACGTGAAATTAAAAACCTCTCCGTATGGCTCAGGGCAACCAGAGGATCTCATAGTACTCTGCTACGTACATGAAGAGGTAAACACTTTGCTGGCGGAGCGGCCCTGAATGAGCAATCAGATGCTCACTCATCATTCAGAACACAGCGCAAACAGACTGACAGCTTCTTGGCAGAGAGAGAGAGAGAGAGAGAGAGAGAGAGAGAGAGAGAGAGAGAGAGAGAGAGAGAGAGAGAGAGAGAGAGAGAGAGAGAGAGAGAGAGAGAGAGAGAGAGAAAGAAAGAAAGAAAGAAAGAAAGAAAGAAAGAAAGAAAGAAAGAAAGAAAGAAAGAAAGAAAGAAATCGTCAGTGTGGTGATGCTCCCGGAGACTTTGCTGTGTACTGCTATTGTGGATCAGTCATTGCTGGAGGCCAAGCCTGTCAGGACAGAGCAGCATTTCCCCGGAGACCTCAGCCTCTCTGCTGGAATGCCCAGGAGGAAATTCAAGAGCGATGGATGGACGGACACCCTTCCACTGTAATACCTTCACTGTGTCTTTGAGTCTTCCACATTTTATTCAGACCGTACAATCTTTTGCCAAGAAGTCACTGATACATTTAGACATATTTAAGGGGTCATGTTCATGTTATTAGTTATAATAAGGAGCCAATACTGAGTATCTGCTGATGCAGTGTCCCACTTTGATAATTTTCGTGCATTTGTAGAGTAAACACTGAAGTAGGCCTAACATAAAATCGGTAAATGACAGAATGGTCTTCAAGTAGTCGGTATCGACTGCATTTCATTTATTGGATAGTTCCGGTGCCGCTTAAAGTTCCACGGATGTCCCTCATTTTCGGCCGGATGTCCGTTAAAATTATCTTTCTTTGTGTTGGCATGTCTAAACTCCAGTTGATTTATGAGGACTATAGTTAACTGCTCCTCAGATCTCTGCCTGGTAAATCCAGACAGCTAGCTAGACTATCTGTCCAATCTGAGTTTCCCAGCCAAAACAAGCGCCAATAAACCAGAGTTTTTGTCCTATCCAGGAATGTTGTATGGACTAGCCAGAACTTCCTCTGCAGCGCTGTGGAGATAGGTCTGGCAATGCAAGACTAGGCTTCAAGTAATATATAAACACTTTTTTCTATTTTATTCTTTTTACTTCAAATTATTTTGCTAATTTGACTCTGGATGTCAAGCTGGTATTTGTTATATCATTAAACCAAAACTACATGTAATCAAATCATAGGATGTATTGATTATTCCCAAAACAAAAAGTAAACCGATAATTGATCTTTACCAAATAATTCAACTTTGTAGCTGATTTGACAATAACCAGTGTATATTCTAAAGCATTTCTTCATAAAACGTTGAATTGCAGCTGTGTTTGAAAGGCTCTGTGACACTAAATAAACCTGTTTGGTCTTAAAGTCTAAAGCTACATGAGACTCGTAGTAAACCTGCAAAATGGCCCTGAAAGAAATGCTCCGTGTTTTTAATTGAATTATTTTCTTTGGATGCCAACATGTACCTCCAGACAAAAACTATATTTAGACCAACTTATATTTTTGGGGGTTTAGGATGCAAATGAGAACTCATGAGTGTTTGTCCCCTGAGTTGTACATCAAACTAAGCATTTCATATTACACATGACTGTAGTGCAACGTAACGTTTTAAACAGACCAACAAACATGACATCATTTGTATGCATTTATTTTTAAAAGATTGTTTGTGTATAAATGCATTTTCTTTTCCTCAGCCGGGCATTAGAGAAGCTTTCTGTACCACTTCTTCTTCTTCTGCTTTTTCATTATCTGGTTCTGAAAATCTACCAGCTGGGACCTCATGGTGCTCTCCGTCCTCTCCCACTCCTGCTCCTTTTCCTGCTGAGTCAGCTTCAGGCTTTCTGTGGCCTGAAGGAGGGATGACTTGTCCTCCTTCCACTCGTTGAGATGACTATCCAGCTGATGTTCAAACTGTTTCTTAAGAGCAGCCATGAGGTTCTTGTTGTTATTGTCCTGCATCTCCAGCTGGGCTCTATGGGAAGCCTGGGATCTTTCCAGTATCTCCTTTGCCTCCTCTTCTTGTTTTAGGAGAGCTTCCTCCATCTTGTTGAACTCATTCTTCAGTTCCTGACCTTGAGCCCTCTCAATCTCCAGATAGGTTTCCAACTCTAACTCCACGTTGGTCTTAGCTACTGCGAGCATCTGTCTTTCTTTACGAAGCACCATCTTCTGAGTCTCCACATTATTTTTAAGGGCCTCCTTCTCTCCCTTCACCTGCTCCAAGTCGACTTTCAGGTCTTCAGTAATCGAGGTTTGCAGGTCCAGATCTTTTTGGGCTTTTCGCAGCATGATGCAGATTTTTCCCAGCTGGGATTTCAGATACTCTGTTTCCCTGGATGAGGAGTGGACACGTTCAGCCAGAGCCTCATCCAGCTGGGCTCTATGGGAAGCCTGAGATCTTTCCAGTATATTCTTTGCCTCCTCTTCCTGTTTTCGGAGAGCTTCCTCCATTTTGCTCAGTTTATCCTTCAGCTCCTGACCTTGAGCCCTCTCAATCTCCAGATCGCTCTCCAACCTCACGTTGGTGGTCTTAGCTACTGCGAGCATCTGTCTTTCTTCATGAAGCTCCATCTTCTCAGTCTCCACTTTATTTTTAAGGGCCTCCTTCTCTCCCTTCACCTGCTCCAATTCGACTTTCAGGTCTTCAGTAATCGAGGTCTGCAGGTCCAGATCTTTCTGGGCTTTTCGCAGCATGATGCAGATTTTTCCCAGCTGGGATTTCAGATACTCTGTTTCCCTGGATGAGGAGTGGACACGTTCAGCCAGCTGAACTTTCAGGTCACACATCTCTCTCTGCATCAGCTCTTTCTCATGGCTCCAACTGCTGCCCTCTCTCTGTTGTTGGAGCTGATCGAGGACATTGGCCAGCAAGTCCTCTCGGATTATCAGGTGAACTCTTCCCTCAGATTCACATTGGGTGAGCCTCGCCTCGCTGTCCTTCAGTTCACACCGTACTTGTTCTTCAAGTGAACTGAGATAGAAATTAATTTGCGGTTCAATCTCTCTGGAGTTGAATTCCATGTTTTCCAACTTTGTATTCTGATGGACCACAGTGTTTTTTCTCCTGTTGCAATAATGTGCACCTTTGGATTGTCACAGTCAAATGACTCTCTGATACAAACTGCCGTCTGAGTGAATTTGTGTCAGAACTAAAGTTGGGTCCCAGTATTCATAGATTCTCAACATTCTTAAAAGTCTTGTTATGACATCATAGACTGCATATGTCTCTTTATCTTTTCATTCCAAATGGTTATTGATCTATTCCTTTTTATCTTTGATTCTATTGTTGCTATGGGATACCAGTTTGTTTGTTTATGTTTGAATATACAGTGGGAATGTAATGGTTTCTGATGATTCCTAAAATATGGCAAAGAAAGAACACTTTACAAAATGTGAAAAGGAAAAAGATGGATGTCTTTGCACAAGAGCAGTACACACAAGTATGCGCCAGTTGGGACGCCATTTTCTCTAACTCCAATAACCATGTGCGCTCAGCAACTACCTATTATTTAAGATGTGCATTTACCATAATAAAACATTTTTTTACTTTTATTCAAACTGTCCAATACTTTTGAAGCTATCCCTATCCCTTGCTGCTGCAACAGTGAGAATTTCCCCATTGTGGGTATGAAGGGCTTTTCACGCGGGGAGCGACACTTCGCCTGTGTAGTCGCGTGGATCCGCAGGGGGTCTCGCTCCTCATGTGAAGGACAATGCTCCACGATTAAACGCCAGGCCATCAATGTGTGGTAACCATGGGGATTCTGTGCACTACTGTATCCCTGCCATACAACTGAATGAGAGTAGCTGACTGTGCTATCATATATCCCTAATCACAGGTCGATTTATAACAAAAAGTGGCAATCCTAGTCTTTTCCTAAACACGATCTGTTATTGTTGATAGCTAAAGTTAGCTAAATTAGCATAGTCATAATTACGGACGTTACCCGATAAATCCAGTCATGTGCCGATGCTCTGACAAGCAAAAGCCCCGCTGTCTATGTCCTGATAACTGTTTAGAAAACAGTATATTTTAGTGAACTCACAAACTCGCAAGAATCAGTCTCTTGTTCATTGATTTGCACGGCGTGTCGCTCACGTAGGGAACAGTTCAACACAATTCAACTCTTGCAGCGGGCAGGCGTGACGAGCACGAACGCGAGTTTCACGGGATTGTGCCCGCTTGTCGCGTCGCCTGTCAAACTGCCCGCGCCCCCCTACCTGCCCGCTCGCCTCTCATTGAAAATTAATTACGAGGCGCGACAATAGCTTCCTGTGTGAAAAGCCCTTAAAGGATTTTGAATCTTGAATGTTTAATCTTAACTGAAGAAGTGTGAAAAGTTCTGTTCTTTGGTGGGTTAGGGGATTTTCTTTTATATTTACCCTGATATAATAATATGTCTGAATACAAATATTAGGTCTGCAACACTGGCTATAGCTGTGTAGTTGTCTTTGATGGTGACAGATAGTAGGTAGTGGTGGATGCTTACAGTTTGTTACGAGTACTTATCCAGTTGACATTTGCTAACACAATAATGTAAAGGTGTGCTGTGGCTTAAGCTGTCCATCACAGTTTTTCCTCCAGATAGAACAGTTATGTTGCCTGCTGTGGCCCCAGTGAAACAGGTGACCACAGAGGGTATACGATCAATGTAGATTTACGGAAATGCATGAAAAACACAACACATCTGTTTAGAGAGTGACTGCTGGAAGACTCTAGGAACACCACATGGTGGCTTGAAGAATAAAAACAAGATGACATCTGTAATTACTACATGACCGTCAAGTAAATTAGAAATTTGTCCAGTGTGGTTGAAGCTTTTATCTTGACTTTTTTTTTCAGCAACCCAGCACAGAGATTTCAACAGCAAGGCTGCATACAGTATGCCTATTCCTTCATAAATCAACAGAACTCCGTTGCCTAAAGGCAAACACTGTGACAGAAAAAGCTAACACACAGCAGCAGCCAAATATTTGGTCTTTTTTTACGAGTTGCACTGGTCTCAGGGGGTCGAGCTTTAAATGTTGCTTCATGCTCTGTAAGCACCTTTTAAAGTGGGCTCTGAGATTCAATTTCTACGAAACACTAACTGTCAGAGAAAGGCTCAATGGGGTTTTAAGCCGAGACCTTCCTCTAGTTTATCGGTGTTTTAAGTCCCCAACGTCTCCTTCCAGGCAGCGCTGCAACCGCTGACTTCAAGGCACCTAACCCTAACCTTAACCCTAACCACTGCCTAATCCTAGTGCCTTCCAGGCAGTGCTGCCTGAAAGGAGACGTTGGGGGCTTAAAACACCGATAAACTAGAGAAAGGTCTCGGATCTAGAGTCACTTTTTGAAATGATCTTCAGGCAGACAATAAGACCTCATAGGCGCTAGGAAGACCCCTAAAAGTGCTTTAGTTTCAGATACCCGTACTGGAGGTAGAACAAAGCACAGAGTTTTTCATTTAGTTTTTTTTTTTTTTTTTTTTCTCCCACATTTGAAATGGATTCTTGTATAAAAATATTTTACTGCAAAAGTGGTTCAAATGACAGCTATTGTGACACACCCAAGTGCAAAACAAAGCCAGGCCAAAGACACATTGAGATGCGATCGCTCAGACCACATTTGAAAGAGGGTTTGGGCCACGTTAGTATTAGTGTATTAGTATTTCTCATGTCACAGAAACCACCGAGAGTAAATCGTGTGTTATGGATGCTATTGTCGGTGATGTGTCTGTGTTTTTGTTCCGGTGCTCTGCACAGTTCAGACACCCGGCCGCCTGCTGTTATCCCTGGCACGGAGGTCCCCGGGGACCGCAGGTTCATAAAATGGGCCCAAAAATCTGAACATAATACACACATACCGTTGTCGGGTGGAGAAAAATACGCCCTTCATTACACAGACAAAGCGTTTTTTCATTAGTCATCGCACATTTCTGTAATAGGCTAAATAATGTATGATTTATGTGAGAGTAAAAACTGAAATGTATACACACAACAAAAACTCCTATCTATTTCTGTATATGCAAACGGTAATGATGTACGTGTTTATTTGCATAAAGAGTGTGGAAGTGAGATCCGATCACAAGTAGCCACTCAAGACGCATGTGGAGAAGCATTCTAATGCCAGCTGTGAACTGACGCATTTAACAGCTGTCCACTTGTGATCGGATCACCCAAGACACGTGTTAATGTTATGTTAATACCAGGTCTGAACAGGGCCACAGACACTCGGCTAAAATTTGTCAGTGATATGTTGCATATAAAATACCACAAAAAAGGTGGATCTGGAAATAATGCGGAACAAAGTGCCTAATCCTGTGCAGACTGAGAGGCTTCTTTTAAGTGTTCTTCTTCTATTTATTCCGACGGCCTATTCAAGACCTAACGGCAACAACCAAGTTCTAATACTGAAGCCAATATGAATTGGCCTAATGATGTATGACGCAATGGCAACTAGATACTGGCTCCAAGAAAATTGGAACTCTACTGTATTGAAGTGACTGGGAAACATCCCGGGGAACAGCCTTTTCTCCCTGTTGAGGTCGGGAAGAAGGTACAGAATAGAGCAGGCAAACACTGAGAGGCTCAGGAAGAGATTCTACCCTCAGGCCACTAGGATCCTAAATGAGGTCACTGCCTAGGACTGCCCAATAATATAGTTTCTTCTAATGTGCATCTTGTTGCTGATTTATGTTTCGAGAGTGTACGATTGATTAACAAGGCTCTTAGCCTATCATAGTTAGCTGTAATGGTTTCTGCCCACCAGAACACTTATGGGTGACATAACTTGATACTCGGAGACAAAATTGAGACTGTCGCCCTATATACGTTCACATTTTGGCAAATTGGCACCATTCAACGTATGCCGAATTAACTCTTAGCAATTACTGTTAACAATGTACCCATGGATGTACAGATTACATTGGATTACTTTGATACTGAAGAAAACTTAAAAACCCCATGATTCTTAGGGAAGTTCTGGAGTTATAAGGAGCGCCTTCTTTTCTAAAGAATTCTAAGCAGATGTATGGACATTTACTCACAATGGAGATCAGCGATAATGATATCCTCTGGAAGTGTATGTCATGCTGAATCTAAAAATATGTGTATCATCACTTCTGCATGTTCAGAGTTAGAACTCAAGAGAAGAAGTGCACTTTTTGACGCACGTTGCAGCAATTGAGTCCAAGTACCATAACTGCCTCCATAGTTTTAAAACCTCTGGTTTAACAGCAATGGGAAACATTGAATTGGATATTGGTGTCAACTTCAAGATCAATCCTAAAAATGTAAGATCAACATGTGTTTATATAAGAATCCTTTCAGTGTGAAGTAAAGTATTTCAATGTGTGTTTGTGACCGATACTGTGCTTTGACTCAGAAGAGCTGCTGCTGATTACAGAACATGTGTGAGCTCAAAGACTGCGAGCGCCGATTGTTCCAACAGCAGGGGAAGAGTGTTTCCTTTAAACCTCAGAGGCTATTACACATCACCATCTGCTGGTCAAAGCCCTTCCCTTCTTAACAGGAATATCGAAGCATGAGAAGAAGTGACCAACGTTTCTCTGTGATGCTAAAGTTGAACTACAGTGCCACATGGTGGCCATACAAGGAACCGGCTGAGTTACAAATCAAACACAATCAATCTGATCTAATATAAATCTTTATTTTTAAATTAAAATATATTGTATATTTATATTAAAAATGTATCTAATAAAAGCCACTATCCAGTTGCATTTTGAGAAATGTAGGACACCGTGTTTTTGGAGCTTGATCCATACTAGGGAGGACTAAAAGTCAGGATATCTCAGACTCCGCTGCTGACGGTCTCTGCAAGCCAATCTGTCCAAAATCTACTACAGTGCACATCCACCAAAAAGGAATTTGTGAAAAAAGAAAATACATGAAAGAAGTTCTTTAGCAAAATAACACTCCTACTTCTCCAACTGCATATTGTGCAAAAGGCTCAGTCTACATGCCACAATTTGGAATTACAATATAATGCAATCCAATACATTATCACAAACTATGGCCTTGGAAATGACCAATTTAATCAACAGTATTTAGTCAAATTTAGGGCTGCACAATATATCAGTTTTTATCGTCATCGCAATATCAACTTGCGCAGTAAACACATAGTGAAAGACAAGCAGAGATTATTTGTGTTAGTTGACAGAAAATATCAGTAGAAAACTGCACTTTTTATATTCCATTCAATGTTCAATTTGTTCAATAAAAGAATGTTGAAAATTATTTCCTTTCATTTGTTTTAAATTCAACAAGCAATTTGTTGTATTTTAGAAGAATACTGAAAGCAGCAGAAATGCAGAACCAAGTGCACTTTATTATGTTTATTTATCGTTAGTAATATTGTTATTGCGATATTCAACAATGTTATCGCATATGGCATATTTTCCTCATATTGTGCAGCCCTAGTCAAAGTCTCAACAAAAACTGAACATTAGAAACTTCCCGAAGGTAGGATTTATAGCAGGGCTGTTGCAGGGGATTGCATTAGATTAAACAGGTGTTGCTGTGTCAACCCTGTTTAAAATCCTTAAACAGAGTCCTTCACAAACATTACTTTCTTTATGGCGCTGAAAAAGCCCTTGATGTCAAAGGCTCCATTATTCTCGCTTTATATAAGCAACTGAGTTTGTTTAGGTGAATACAAACTGCAATCTGTTCAGAGTGAGGATGGGTCCTCAATGAGCCTGAACGCCTCAGTAAGTGGATGATCCTCTGTCGACTCATTTCAGAAACACTGGGATGTGAGGAAAAACGGGCCCTTTCGGGATTTCAGCCAGCGGGATAAAAGAATATTGAGAGCAATCTTGTCGCTTTTGATAC
Organism: Sander lucioperca; assembly: GCF_008315115.2. Lineage (NCBI taxonomy): Eukaryota > Metazoa > Chordata > Actinopteri > Perciformes > Percidae > Sander > Sander lucioperca. The sequence continues at coordinate 24,645,161 of NC_050192.1, read as the reverse complement.
GGCTGTCAGCGGGGCGCTTTAATCTAGTGATCATTCTTAGACCCCGGTCTGATCTCCCTGCAGAGCCTCATATACAGATGCTTCGGTACACAATGATCCCGGCTAATTGTGTAGATAAATTCAAAGGGCTGAAAATAGCTGAGAACAGCTTCACTGAGGTCGATTTACCAGCAAATGTCAGGCAACAGAATAATTACCAATGAAATGGAAGAGCGGTTTATTGATTCGGTAAGACAAACATGATAAACTGGCTGCTGCATGTCTTGACTGCAGCTCCGGACATCAATTCCTCCACAGCGTGCAGCAAAAGATGGCCAATATCAGCCTCTAACACGCATGCATGCGCTGTTGCTGAAAGATGATCTCATCGGTCTTGGTTAACGTTCATTTATTTTTCATCAGGAGGAAAAGACCTTCCTCTCGTTTCCATGACAATTTTCATATACTGTATAAAAGCCTGTGAAAGCCAAGGACGTATGAGTCTATCATAAACAATAAGATGTCTTGCTCCTTTCAAAAACAATGTCTTGCTCCTTTCAAAAACAATATAAAAACCCAACCACGCAGGAGCGTAAAGACAATAGTGTGAAAACTTTACTTTTCACCCCTCAGACACTCCTCATATGCTAACAGATTTTGATAATGCTAATAAGCTTACTGACACTGATAAGCTGCCTTGAAAGCAGCATGTTAAAAGAATAGATAGATAGAAAGATATTGCATGTAATAAAAGATTCCACATAGGTTAAGTTAAACAAAGCCCAGGGATAAAGAATGTCACTTACGCAGTTTAAACATATTAACCAGTCCTTCCAGAAAAATGCGGCGTTTTTTTGTGATTGTTGCGGGCAAAAATCCTTGATTATGCGGCACGTTTTCTTAAAAAATGCGATAGAATATGCGGGATCTTGCAAAAACTGCGGTTTCATCATGGCTTCATCGCGGGGTTTGCAGCTTTTCAATGATGTTCACGTCACGTAATTACATCACTTCATAACGTTCCCATGGCAACAGGGGAAAATGGCTGCTCTTGTGTGAAGTAAACGCAACATTTTTCAACTTTCTGCTAAGATACGGTCATGTGAAAAAATTAGGACACCCATGCTAAAGTTGACTAAAAAGAGGAATAAAAAAAAAAAATCATCTTTTGGAAATTGATCTTAATGCCTTAATTAAAAAAAATTCATTAGTTTATAGCTGGTTTGATTTGCATTGAGAGATGATTTTATGGAAAGTACCCCATGCCAATCTCTAGGTATGGTGAAGGGTATGTGATGATGTGGGGCTATTTTAATTCCAAAGGCCAAGGGAACTTTATCAGGATGCATAGTATCCTGGATCCACTAAATAACTGGCCTTTAAAAATAAAAATCTGCCTGCCGCTATGGGAATTTAACATAGGGGTGTACTCAATTATGCTCCCTGTATTTTAAGGAAGAACATTTATTTATTTATGATACATTATTCATTCACAAAGACAATTGGTGTCCTTAAAGATTGGATTTTTCCATTTTTTTAATTAAGGCATTAAGATCAATTTCCAAAAGATGATTTTTTTATTCCTCTTTTTAGTCAACTTTAGCATGGGTGTCCTAATTTTTTCACATGACTGTATATGTGACTTTTTTTGCAACGAAAATGAGGGGATTATGAAATCATGCAAGCCCTGCATATTTTAAGCGGAAATCGGCAATTTATGCGGCGAAAGTGCGGCGTATTTGAAAAAATGCGGCCCCCGCATAAATATGCAGACTTTGGCTGATTATGCATTGAATTATGCGATCGCATAATCGTGTTTTTCTGGAAGGACTGATTAACCTTTTGAAAACAATGGTAGAGCTGTCATCTTCTATTTTAATACTACTCTGCTTCATGTAGCAGAACTGTAGCGATGTTATTTCCAGTCAGTAAAGATAGCAAGTGAGCCAAGATGCTCATTCGTTTTTGGGATGTATTGTGGATTTTTAAAGGCAGTTAAACTTCAAATGAACTGGAACAATTTTGAAACACGTGACAACAAATAAGTCACAGTTCAGGTCCTTATCTGTTGAACTAGGAACTGGTTTGAGACCAATCAAGACATTTTAAAACGCAAAAAAATTTAATGATTTCTCTTTTAGACATAAGCAACGGATTTCAAAAAACATGCAGCAAAATGTGAAAATATACCTTTTTTTGTTCAACTACCCATGCACACACATGCGAACACCATGAAACTCACCAGTCTGTGTGCTGATCATCGATGACCAGCAGGATCTTGGGCTTGCGTATGACCGGTTTAGGGGGCTGACCGCTTCCTGTTGAGGCTCCATCAGCTGCGGTTGCTGCAGATTTGGCGTGTGCAGCGGCGGCGACGTTCTGGGCCATCTGAGCACTCTTCACCACGCTGGAGAAGGAGCTGAGGAAGCTCCCTGTGCCCAAAGCTGAACCCGTGCCCGTGCCCGTGCCCGGCCCCGAGCCTGAGGCCGGGTTGGAGGCCGGAGTGGGGATGCTCGGGGGCTGCCGCCTCTCTGTGGCCGGGGAGGCGGGGGAGGAAGTGGACGAAGTGGATGAGCCTGGAGGGGTTGGCCTCTGCAGATCCATCATGTAGCCGTTGGGGAGGTTGGCCACAAAGCTGCTGTCTGACAGGCGCCGGCGGAGGTAGTTCATGGTGATGGGCTGGTGGGTCCGTCAGGCCAGAGGAGGAGAGGGGGAAGAATGCTTGAAATCCAGCACAGGGGACAAAGGAAGGGAGAGAGGATCTGTTCACAATCAGTTTCGCAATGCTGTTCTTATTTGATTATTTGTAACATCCTGTTTTAATGAAAAACAAAGTTATCAAAGCTGCACATATCAATTTTCTTATATTAACAACGGAAGAATTACTTCATGTAATGGGAAAGGAGTCACTAAGAATTGTAACTCAACTCTGTAGTTCCCGTCAGCTCTGAAGAGCGATTTTAGCATCCGTCGGCTAATTGTTATGATTTTACGGCCCAGAACTGCACTGAACTGAACTGAACAAATTCTATGCCAATTTCCCAGCAATTTCTAACGGCAGACAGAAAAAGCTAGCCTGTAAACGCATTTGGCAGCTTAAGAGGCAGATATTTCCCTCAGGAGCTGGTGGAGCCCCAAAGCGGAGCTAAAAAGGAGAGTGAATTTTAGATTTTTATTCAGCAGGTGGTCAGAAACACGATTAACTGAATGCTAATGTTTCTCTATTTTTGCGAGATAAAAAAAAAAATATATATAGAAAAAAGTTTGCTGCTTTACTAACCCATTCATCATATCAACTTTGTTGTGTTAACATCTTGTTCTATGTATGCAGGCAGCTCTCATAATGCTATTTAACTGTGGCTCTTAACAGTGAGTGAGTAAAAAAAAAAACACAAATGGAGCCTTTCATTTTGAGCGTTCAACAAGCTACAGTATGTAGGTATTCCTCAGGATTTAGATATAGGCCTAGATTTAGTTCAGATGGAAATTGTTAAACATGTGATGCTTTTCTGCTGTCTGAAGATCACACTCATTAGCAAACATCAGATCTGAGACAAAGAGTCAGAGTGGGAAAACAAGTGTCAAGCTGAGAAAGGTAAGATAAGATAAGCCTTTATACAGCAGTGAGTTACAGCTCATTTCTGTGTAAAGCAGATAGAGCCCGCTGGGAGAAAGGAAACAGTTATGTAACACATGGAACCCAGCGTGGAAGAGAAGAGACATTCAAACAGATTAGCTATCAAACTGCAACCAAGCTAACGGAGGGGAAAAGAAACCCTTAAACCTGATTAAAACTAGGACGCTTCTCATAGCAAATGGAGCTTGGATGAGATGAAAGTGCATTTCTTATTGAGGCGTCACGTCTCAGGCGGATGTGCCCGGTGTTTGCGGCCGTGTTTTTGTAGTTAAAAGGGGAAGGAGGGTCCAACAAGCTCCTCAGAAGGAGGAAAAAGGATGTAGGGCAAATGTTCTTCATCTTGACAAGGCACTATAGTCAGACGATCACCATCGGGAAGTCTTTATGCAGAGTGAAAGTAGTAGCTTTCTGCCTGAGCATCTGTAGGCAAAACTATCTCCTGATCATAGCTGTTGTAGCAGTGGTGTAATCATGTTTCTGTCCCCAATACTGCACGCATTCCAAAAGGGGAAATTCTATTTTCTCCCTCCCTGCCTGGAAACTTTTACCTATACGCCGGTAGCAACATGTGCTGGGGTTAGCACAACAAGTTGATTGGCATGCGGGTCAGTGACACTATGGCGAGCACAAATGAAACGCCAGAGCTGAAAGACCTGCCTGCCGGTTCCCGGTCAGCTACAACAGCACCGGGGAGAGAGGAGCCAAAATCCTGATCCCCGCTACATCCATTTTCAATTTCAGAGCATAAGAGATGCTTTTCAGTTTTATGGAAACCAGATAATACTTGAATGTCAGACTTATTCTTATATTACTAAATTAATTAATACTTGAGTTTGGGGATTCAGAGTTTGCCTAAGTGCATTCCAGCACGGTAGATGCTTGTTGTCATGAGGAATAACACTAAAATGGGAGGCGTAATATGGCTTCCGGCAGCAGGGCTGAGCAGCCTATCCTATCACAGAGTGAAGGGGCTTCCCCCTGGGAATTATGCGTATGTGTCAACCACCACAGGGCTCTTACAGAGCACACTAGCAGGGCAAATTATAGAAAATTGCTAGAAAACAGACAGAATAAAGACGAACAACAAGCAGTGGCAATTATAGTCACAGGGCCACTGATTGCCAGCTCAGCCCTCTTTGTAACGACTTGATCCCATTGGACAGATAAGAAGCTGTCTGCTGAAAATCACTATCTTTACACCGTTGGCACATTTCCCACTTTCTCAGCACCCAATAAGCTGCTTTCTCTCTGAGCCTTAGCACAACTGAAGCGTTTAAATCCTTAAAGGCTTTGCCTCTTAGTTCTCTGTGCAGTATATCCACACTGGGAGGAATCCACGGGAACCCCATGCTCTGTTACTTAACTGTTAGAAACAGAAATAGGACGAAAAAGAGCACTGTGTGTTATCTATGTCTTTATGAGCTTTCAATAATACTTCATTCTTGTTTGGCAAGAGTCTGTTGGGGCTAAATCATAAACCGACTTGGAATTAGCGGCTGAGAACATAAACTCATTATGAATATGTTTACTGAGGTAATAAATCAAGTCAAAAGTAGGGTCATTTTCCTATAGACATCTAAAGAAGCGGACTTCTTTTTGCAACCAGTGGAGTCGTCCCCTGATGGAAATTAGATAGAATGCAGGTTTAAGGCACTTCCGCATTGGCTTCACTTTTCAGACCCGGAAGCTTTTTCTATTTTTTTTTTTTTTTTTTTTTTTAAACAGTCTGTGGGCTAGGCTAACTATAAAAATCAATAGAAAGGATATGGTTGCTATTTAATATGCTATTTGATGCTCAATATTTACAGACTGCACTCCACCCTGACAGAAACCCATAACTGAAAGCTGACAAGTGGTGCAGTAAGCAGCGTATAAAAGGAAATATTAGAGAAGTCCTTAAACTCTAAGAGCAAAAAGAACTTTGGCTCAGCAGTAATCACAGGCTTTGCTCTCTAATGATGGGGAAGAGCAGGGTGATGTCACACCAGACTCTGGGACCCCTGCTAGTGTACAGTGTGTGTTGGGAGTGTCTGTGTGTGTTACTTATTCTATATTTAAAAATCTTGTAATTGATGAAGACACCGCTTAAGGGAGATGGCAGTTCCGTCCTGCTGTTCTCAGCTTCTTTTTATTTTTTGCATTCTGACTGTGTACTTGTGGAATCTATCACATATTCTGGAGGCTGTTCTGTGAATTTACATACCAAAGCCTGTTAGAAATTGTTGACTAAATAGTTAGGGACACACTGTGCTGTCATTCCATCTTGGCCAAATTATGCAATAATGACTAATGTTCCTTTTCAAATGTAACTGCGTACACACCAGATGTGGATTTTCCTAATGAGCCAAATGATGTGAAGCACACTCGAATGGAAGATGTGCTCCTCACTCCATTTTTTTCCTAGTATTCAGCCTCTCTGAATAAAAAATGTAGAGTATGTGTATTTATTTTGTGTGAGAAACTAATTCCAAAATGTCTATATATTGTTTATTTGTAGTTCATTTAAATATTGGGTTTTATTTGTCCACCCCTTCATGTCTGTTATATGGTTTGGCCGGCCCTGGTGTGTCATTAGGTCTGTCTTTGTTGAGGTCAGAAGTTGATCGATAGAAGATTATTAAGCAACTTTTTTAACGACTGAATCCTAATTTAATTTTCTTTTTTTTTTTTTTTTTTGAAATACAATGCATGACTTTATATGTGGATGTCAGAGCTGAAACGATCAGTCAATTAAGTGATCAGTTGCTCAACAGAAAATTAATCGGCAACTATTCTAATAAATATTAAAGTCATTTTTAATTGATTCATTCCAGCTATTCAAACAGGATCAGCAGGAGGCGTCTGGATAGCTCACCTGATTGAGCGTGAGCCCCATGTACCAAGGCTCAGTCCTTGATGCAGCAGCCCTGGGTTTGATTCCGACCTGCGGACCTTTGCTGCATGTCGTTCCCCCTATCTCTCCCCTTTTACATCTTCAGCTGTCCTGTATAACAAAGGCCTAAAATGCCCCAAAAAATAATCTAAAAAATAAAAATAAAAAACTTGACCAAATGTGTCCGTGGTAGGGGTACGGAAACGCCGGAGTAGTGTGGACCCCACACTAACACACAGTTATGTCCCATGCTGGTAAACTGTAACGAGCTTAAAGGGATCAGTGTGTGTCTCCCTGCTGTGCAGCAGTCAAACATGGCTTTAATTATTCATGACAGTCTGAGCTGGGGGGCCGAGAGTGTAACCAGTGTAATGGCAAAATTACATTTAAGCATGATTCTTTACATTTTTCTGTTTTATTTCTTTCTGTGTTTCTCTCACAAATGCTGGAAGGGAGTTTCTCATTCCCACATGAAGATTTTGATTTTCTCTACAATATGTGGAGCCAGGAAGTCTGGAGCTGAATGCGTACGGCCTTTGTGTGAACCGATAAAGGTACAAGGTCACGGTAAACTATCTCCCTACTGTAGCAGTTGCTCCCTTGCCAGTCCAAGATGTACGGGGTATGTGGCCCCCACGTGATAGTGGGGCAAGAGGGGAGAGACGCAGAGGCTCCAGGGTGTCTCTTATGATTTAGATTGTATCCTGAGTTCAGATATGCCTGTAAGAAAATGCAAAGTCATGTTTAGACCAGAACAGGCTATCACTCCCTTCTCCTCTTTGTGTATATAAGCTCAGTGTCCTTGATCAACCAGTGGAAGAGACTTTTTCACACTTGAGCTGATGTGCCTTCTGTAAACCTGTGTGCTTCCGGTAAACTTGCAAGTTTATAATAAAATACAAAAACCTAACTTGGTTTAGTCTTCGACTGTCCTTATTTTGTTTCACTATTCCATTTTTCAAAACTCTACACCTGCTGCATCGAAAACTTCCACTACACCAGTTAGAGCACAGGGTGGCTGGACTCAAGTCAGAGTGAGGAGAATGAAATTGAATAGCGGTGGGATAGCAGAGGGAAGAAATGCTACAATGGGAGGTAGCGTTTAACCTGCCCAAAGGCATTCTGGGGGATTATAAATAGCCATGTGGGACTCGCTGCCAGATGGATGTTTACGACAGTCACTATCCTGGAGTTTTAGACAAAAAATTCCTTGGAGTCAGAGCTGTTGCCGTGGTTACCATAGAGTATTTTTTTATTCAACGATGTTGGTCAGCAAGTCCATCTGTCTGTCCGTCCGTCCAACGCTTTCAGGTCCAGAGCACGATATCTCGACAGCTTGTGACCAGTTTGAAAAGACGTTTGATACAAATATTCATGTTGCCCAGAGGATGATATCTATAGATTTTGGTAACTTCCTGTCATTTCCTCTAGCGCAGTGGTTTTCAAACTTTTTTCAATAATGTACACGCTTTGAAATATTTTTTTTAGCCACGTACCCCCTGAACAGCGCAAAACATTTTTGGTAGAAATAAAAAGCCTTAATAAAGAGGTACAACGCTGTGCCTGTTTAGGGTAAACAACAACCATGTAAATAAAAACAAACTTAAATGCTAGCCTCGATTTTCCATCCATCCATCTTCTTCCGCTTATCCGGTAACGGGTCGCGGGGGTAGCAGCTCCAGCAGGGGACCCCAAACTTCCCTTTCCCGAGCCACATTAACCAGCTCTGACTGGGGGATCCCGAGGCGTTCCTAGGCCAGGTTGGAGATATAATCCCTCCACCTAGTCCTGGGTCTTCCCCGAGGCCTCCTCCCAGCTGGACGTGCCTGGAAAACCTCCCTAGGGAGGCGCCCAGGGGGCATCCTTACCAGATGCCCGAACCACCTCAACTGGCTCCTTTCGACGCGAAGGAGCAGCGGCTCTACTCCGAGCTCCTCACGGATGACTGAGCTTCTCACCCTATCTCTAAGGGAGACGCCAGCCACCCTCCTGAGGAAACCCATTTCGGCCGCTTGTACCCTGGATCTCGTTCTTTCGGTCATGACCCAGCCTTCATGACCATAGGTGAGGGTAGGAACGAAAACTGACCGGTAGATTCTTTAGATTAGAGTCTTTACCCCAAGTGAAGGAGTTCAAGTAGCCTCGATTTTCAATGTTTAAAATCTATCACTAAATTAAAAAAAAAAAAAAAAAAAAAAAAAATCACAGATTTGTAAATCTCACATACCCCCTGCAGTACTCTTAAGTACCCCAAGGGGGGACTAGTACAAACACTGCTCTAGCGCCACCATCAGGCCAAAATTTCCCCTTGACCAATACATTAGTCTGTGAAGGGATCTCAAAAGCCAATTATACTGTGACATTTGCTATACAGATTTATGGTACCTATAGGATGGACCATAATGTTTTGGTGACCACCTTAACTTTTCTAACATCACAATTGGTCCACATTTTCCACAGAAAATGCCTAAAAATATCTAAATATAAGACATAAAATCTATTCTTATTCTATTTAGACCCTTTTGAATTTATTGCCTTGACATCTTTTGTAATTCCATCCAGGCTACAGGCTCTAAGAATAATAAAATCATGGTTATTCTTTGTTTCTGTCCATAATATCTGTCCAATGCTTTGGTTTACTATAGATTCCTATCAGCCTCAAATAATTAAAAAAAATATTGGCATACTAGCATGCTAAACTAAGATGGTGAACATGGTAAATGCATAGTAACATCAGCATGTTAGCATTCTCAGTGCAAGCATGCTAACATGCTGACGAGCATTTAGCTCATAGCACAGCTGTGCCTTAATATAGCCTAGAGTCGCTAACATGGTTGTAGAGTCTTCTTGTTAACTTCTTTGCAGCATTTCACAGTATTTGACTTCACCAACCAATAGCTAACTCAACCAATGCGTGCCAATAGTCAACATCTTTAGACAAAATCCAACCAATATCATGGAAAACACAGTAATATTTAGTGTTTCCTCTAGGGCTGGGCGATAGGGAGAAAATCAGATATCACGATATTCTTGACCAAATACCTCGATATCAATATTGCGGTGACATTCTAGGGTTGTCAATTGGTGCTCTAACAAAATATCTTCACACTTAGATTTTTGATAAATAATGATCAGTAATGAGGACATAATGTCTAAGTGGGGAAAAGGCAAATAATAGAACACCTAGAGTCAGTCTGGTAAGTTCAGAAAAGTACATCACTTTACTGTAATGCAGCCTTTAAAACCAGGAAAAGACAACACTTATGTCATATCACGATATTACGATATCCAAAATCTAAGATGATATCTAGTCTCATATCACCATATTGATATATTGCCCAGCAATAGTTTCCTCCAAATTGAATCCTTTCGATCCTTCCTTAAAATTTAGAGTATCATGATGCACTAAAACTAATCACTGAATCCCAGCCTAATTCAATTCTTTAAGGGTGGATAACTCTTTAAGGCTGATTAACACACCGCAACTACTCAAAGGTCAGGGAAGTACAGGACACATTACAATAAAACAAAGAAAATCATGTTTTGCTGCTTCAGGATTTTTTTTTTCCACAAATATGATCTGCGAGAAACATCCATCATATCAGAAGTTGATTATACTCCTAAAACAATATCTCAAAACTCATTAATGGCATGGATTTAAAGCCAAGATATTTACTGCTGTCGTCTCTGCTGTGGTGAGACGTCTACAGAGAAGATGGTGTTGAGTTGTTGTGGGAGGTGGTGTGAAAGCCTGCTTCTAATTTTAATCTTTAAACTTGTAAAATGCCAGCTTGTGAAGACACTATTAGGCTTAGGCTGTTGATTTCAGTGCATTGCCTCTTTTTTGTACAGACTTTACAGGCGTTTCCAAACATTAATGTGACCAGACGAGACATAAAAAAATAATTGGAGCATAATTACAAAGACTTGGGATGGGAATCGAGAACCGCTTCCAGTTGATACATTGGTTCCAAATTCTCTGATCCATCGGAATCGTACGCCTCCTAGCTTATCAATTCAGAATTGGCCATGAATTCCAAGAGCCAATCACAGCATTGCATCCCTGCTTTAAATCTGTTCTTCTCTCTGCTGCGGTCAGTTGTCATTCCAGGCAAAGCGTGCAACCCTCCTTAGGGTTGGGTACCGAAACCCGGTTCCACTATGGAACCGGTTCCTACGCAACCGGTAGGAATCGGACCGGATTAGAACGCAAATTTCGGTTCCTCATTTCGGTTCCACTTAATGTGTCGACTGAAATATTTTCCCTTTGTCGCTCCGAAAGGGATGTAAAAATACCCCACTTTCTCTGTAGTCTACCGATAGCTAGCTACCGTAAATGTAGGCTACTTTTAAAATGCCATATTTTCCCTCTGGGCTCACCAAAATGGATGTAAAACCATTAACTGCACGTGATCGCTAGGAAACATATTACATCTTTGATGTCATTTTTCAGTTTTTCAAGAATCGGTTTAGGAATCTGAATCGTTTTAAAAGTATCGGTTCAGCATCGGAATTGTAAAAATCCAAACGATACCCAACCCTAACCCTCCTCCTCGCCTTTCACCTCCGGTCATCGTCATCCACGGCACCTCGGGTCCTCCTCCAGCGGGCCGCACCTTTTGGCTCCTTCCTTCCGGTCTTCATACTCCTCTCCACCACCAGTGTCTAGACTCCACCGGGGGATATTCCTGCTTACTTTTGGCTTCTCTACTCCCTTATAAAATATTATTTACACAGCGATGGAGTCTAATCACCAAAGACTCAATACAGGTTAACCTTATGCATATGTGACAAATAAACCGACAAATAAAACAAAGTCTCTCCTGATTGAAATATGCTCTCATTTTAGTTACCCTGTGTTCAGACTCAGAGATAATAAAACAGTTGCGTTGTTGCGTTTTGTTTTTTTTCCCCCCCACACAGAAAATTGATCAGGAATCAATAAGGGAATCGATAAAGAATCAGACCAATCAGCAGACTCGATAGTGGCATTAGTATCAATAAAATCGTATCAATTCCCATCCCTAAATACAACTGCAATACACAGGTTGACTTCTAAATTAGAAACAAGGCAGCTTAAAACCTGATCTGAGAATCTTGCTGCTTTTTGCACTTGCACAACTACCCAGCAGGAATGAGAAAGTCACCCTGCAACTGTGAACCTTGACGACTGCAGTGACAGAAAGTGCTCGGCGACGCAACGGTGTCAGCTCGCTGCGAGAGAGTCTACTGCAGCAGTAGCAGCGACGAGCTGGTGAGGCGAGGAGTCACAGCCGAGTCACCACGCAGTGACCTCACTGCACTTCTCAGTGCAGACGCCACGTTAGCATCCACACACAGACAATGAGGCGATGGGGTAGAACCATCCTTAGACCTTTCTTTCACAGTGTCAAGAAGCCTTCAGGTTAAATGTGGTAGCTGTGCAAGACACAGACCTTTTCATGTGAAAATTTACAAATTCTGAAGATACTGAACAACAAAATATTGTCTTTCAGCACTTCAAAACAAACTATAGACCTACTTAATACAATACACCATCCATTCTATTCATAGTTATGACTAACAGTCTGTTGATGAATCATTTCCATATAAAAAGGATCAGCAGCATATTGATTGAAAGTTCCATTCATAACAAACCAGCCCCCACATTACTACAACTTGTTTCTACATCAAAGTCTCCTCCCATCACAAACTGGACACGTATCTCCATGAGGTCTGGTGCACAGCCAGCTGATTAAGAACAGAAAGGTCACTGCTTTGTTGCAATTTATTATTTCACCAGAAGAAAAAGGGATCATTAGTGGCCAAAGCCAGGCTTACACGCTGAGAAGCATCTGTTCGGAGACAAAAAAGATACCTGGTTATGGAGGGAATACTTGTGTATGCCTCCCGATTGCCCGATTAATATTTCATGCCGTTTATTTTGCAGTATGGCGTCAGTGTCATCAATATTCAGGGCTGAGCTGTCACATGCATCCAGAACAGACACATGTGATATCACCTTTTTCTAACTGATTCCACCCCTTTAAATGTAGTTAGAAAAGGACCAAGAAAACAAACTGTAATCTCTAAAATCGGATAACAAAAAATGAAGTGTTCGTGAGGGGCCCCATCACTGGAAGAAAAAAGCTGATTGAAAACATAGATACTTCAAAAGGCAACTGTACACACTTCTTGTAAACTATCCTTAAAGTGGTTAAAATTAATATTTATATATCTGTTTACAACTACTTGTACATGAAAGAAGTCACTCATAGTGACAAACATGACTCTGCAGTTCCCTTTAGCTGTACGTTAGCAGAGCGTTTTAGTGTCTTTCAGCTCATTGTTTTGGATTTCCAGCCCGAACATTTCCCTTCAGTCTCACTGCTTTAAGTAGCATTGTTTTGCTGCAGCAGGTAGCTGTTTTTGGCACGCAAAAAAAGCTCACTCCGGGCCCCTGGTTAGCTCACCTGGTAGAGCAGACGCCCATATATAGAGGCTTATTCCTCGAAGCAGCGGCCGCTAGTTCGACTCCGACCTGCGGCTCTATGCTGCATGCTAGCTGTTTCGTCCTAAAAAGCTCTAATGAAACCACTGTAACGGTTACACTAAAACAACAGCTTAGTTAGCGACTAGCTAGCTAACGTAACATAATGGAGCATTTAGCCAATAAATAAGCAAATGTTTCCCTCTAGAGTTGATGAAGACCAAACGATAGATAAAAGGAGAGTTAACTTACATTCGGCAGGTGGCTAGAAACACGACTTTTACCTAAACACTAAATAAGCAACTGTTGGCTAACAAGTTCGACAAATCAACTTAAAATGTGATATGTCAATGTTGTGTTCTGAAATATGGTAGCCAAAGTGGCCATTCTGTAAGTATATAACGTTATTTTGAAAAGAAAGGTTTCTTTTCAAAATAACGTTATATACTTACAGAATATTCAATATGGGTAGGTTTTTTTAGGGCACAACTGAAAAACCAGGGGTTTTAGCTGGCCATTCTCATGAGGCAAAGCAATCAAAGCAGAGTTCAGAGAAAAATATGAGCTTTATTAGGGCTGAAATGGGCTTCACTACATCAGTTTCACATCTCTAAATAGGATGCACAGTGTCTATAATTGTGATAGACTGACCTCTGCCTCAAAATGCGAGTAAACTGACTCTATAATCCACTGCCTCTCTTTTGTAATCCACGGTCACAATCATTAAATGGATACCCCCCACCTTTCCCGCGTCCCTCCCCCTGATAAACTGCTCCGTGGAGAAGTGAGTGGACTGGGGGGCTGCAGAGACATAGCTGAGGGAATCCCTGCACAGACCTACTGTAATACATCTCAAAGCTGCCAAACCATTTAGACCAGACTGACACAGCAAAATACTGCGCTCACATGTCAAACCCCATCTTACCCGAGGAATAGTAACGACAACAGCAACAAAATACCCGGAAAGGACGAGCTTCATTGTGTGAAACAGCTCATTTCTCTTAAAAGGACAGCCCGTAGCAGGATACACACACACGCCGACTAACGTTAATGTTGGAAACAAAACGTAGGAAGGATGGTGGAGATAAATGATTTACCTGAGCGGTGGTCAGTGATGAGCAAGTGTCGGATGATGAAGACCTGCCTCTTCTTCTTCTTCTTCTTCTTCTTCTTCTTCTGATGCTGCTTCTTCTTCTTCTTCTGCGCTCAAGTCCACGGTCCTCCTCAGCCTCCCAGCCAAGCTCTCTCTCTCTCTCTCTCTCCCTCTCCCTCTCCCTCTCCCTCTCCCTCTCTCTCTCTCTCTCTCTCTCTCTCTCTCTCTCTCTCTCTCTCTCTCTCTCTCTCTCTCTCTCTCTCTCTCTCTCTCTCTCTCTCTCTCTCTCTCTCTACAATGCATGCTGGGAACATGATGGGTGTAGTGCATTCATTACCGCAGTCAGTCCGTGAAGCTCATTGGCTAACAGCGAAATTGAGAGAGCATCTCGCCCCCTCAATTGGGGAATCAAATGTGTAACAGGATCAAATTCATAGATAGGATCAACAAGTTTATACATTAAAAAAAGAATCACAAAAATTGAATATAATTGTGATTTATACAAATACTTGTTTGGTTGTTTTATTTGCCATATCGCCCTGAAATTTATCTGAAATTTTTCAAAAAGGTATTTTTATTTTAATAGGAAATTCATCAAGAATGTAGGTTTTTTTTATTATACACTGGTATTTTTCTCATTAGACTGTCATGGGACCAGTGCCAGTCCTAGACGTTTGAGGGCCCTAAGCAGTATTTGGTTTGCCCCCCCCCCCCCATTGTAACATGTTGCCACTTCACTTGGCACTAAACCAACTTGTGTATTGTGAATATTAGTTTAAGCACACATAATGTAAACATAAGCATGTTGACTAAAATGGGACCTTTTAGAACCAATACTATCTTTAAATAATCTACAGTAAATACAGAATTTGTCTTTTACCCTCCTAACCCTATGAATGCTCCTTTTCGGGGCCTTCTGTTTGATCTGGTTAAAGTTTGATGCATATTTTAAGTTGTCATCGGGGAGGGCTGAATCTTACCTGTCTTAATGTGTAAGATGTCCAAATGTAGAAAGGATATGACACAACCAAAAATATATGATGCACAAGGCAACCATATGGTGAAGAATATACATTTATTTAAATATCCATTACATTGTGCAAAGTCTGGTAATAGTGATCAAATGAGGAAAACAAGACAAAAGGAGCACTGTTTAAATAAAATGTTAACGTAAATGTAGTTGAAGCTAGTGAATATTGACTTACATTCATCAGGTGACCAGAAACACGACTTTAAATAAATGCTAATGTGTCTGCAGAATGCGTAAATACAACTTTTTGCTACTACATTTCACTATAACGGACGTCAACGTTGTTTCCCTGCTGCCCCCCAAGTGTCGAATAAATCAATGAATAATGCTTCAAAGGGTGTGTTAGGGGGCCCTCTCGGTTTACAACTAAATAGTAAATGAACATAACAGTAGTGGAAAGATAAATGATGGAGATATCTGTCTGTCAGGCTGATATCAGCAGAGGTAAATATTTGATGACGGGACTCAGCCACAGAAGAACATGTCGACCCAGCTGTCACTGATGTAACAGAGTGTAATGAAAACATCATCAATCTCTTTTAACCCACACAGCCATGACGCCACCGAGTAGCTCCTGTCTGTTGTTGAGGTTGCTGCCCTGAAAGACAATTCTCTGTGTCATCAACAGACATTTGTTTTTAAAACTCATACAATTAATGTTAATAATAACATACAGAGCCTAATAATGACACTGCAGTCTCCAGTCAACACATTTCACAACAGGATCATACAGTAAGCACAAAGCTGGATTAAGAAAACTTGTAATTAATGCATGGATAACTGTGTGAATGAATGTACAAATCCTAGGATTGTGGTGGAGCTAATTACACTTTAATGAGAAGCCTCCAGCCCTCTGGAGACCAACAGCACACTCACAGATGCTGCCATAGCAACTAATTAATTCCAAATTCAGAGTAATACTGCAGCGTCATCTTTTATCAGCATTAAGTTGGATGTTTACAGGCAAATCTGAGTATGAATCTGAGCCAAAATCACCTTTTTGTGGGTACGTTTCAGCTTCGAGCCTCAGTTTGGTTGTTTAATGGTGTCAGCATGAATTCATGACATAACCAACTCTGTGCCATGAATACATGAATTGCCCCTTCTCCCTCTTGAATCAGTGAAACAGATGCTGCATCTGAGACAAAAACAGAGGCACAGGCTGTACCCCAAAGTGCAGCACAAACATTGTCATCCAATCACAACAAGACGCATCTGCACACAGCAGCTGCATAGAAAATAGAAACTAAGATGGGCGTACAGCCTCAGCAGATTGGTAGTCTCTATTTCACAGTATTGTTAGTGCAATGTTTGTCAGTATCTTCTGGGAACCTTGCATGTCTGTACAAAATCTAATGTAAATCCATCCTATAGTTGTTGAGATAATTCAGTCTGGAAGTGGTGGACTGACTGACTGACTAACTGATTGACATTGTCATCCCTTTGCTAGGCTAAAAAGAATAATATAAATATATAATAATATAAGAAAAAAAGCCCTGACTCAGCTTTGAAAGCGTTGGCTTCTGTTTCGTGCCGTATAGCAATCCAGCAAATGTCCCTTCTGTAGCCCACTGTAAAATGTTGTTACCATACATACCTTTGGCTGATCCAACAGGTGCGTTATTGATCTATTGAGGCTACAGTAGATCTGCTGACCACAGCTGTTATTGAAATCACCACAAACATTTCAGAAACTCAACAAAAGTGTCTCCTGCTATCAGCCAAATAAAGATCTGACTCACTTCCCCTCAGCCTGGGCTTTTGCCGCTTTAGCATTCTTCCATCAGTTGAGACCAAAAGACCATGACTCAGCAAAAACATAAACACCTCAAACACCGAGAGGGTGCACGCAAACAAAGGGAAGGGAGACATATTTAATTCATAAGCTCTTGCAATGCAGGAACACCTGGTTTTCCAATATGCTGAGGCCTGGAAGCTCCTCACAGCTGTCTACCAACAAACAGCAGCCAGGGCAAGACACAGACAGGAAGTAGCTGCTTAGGCTGGTTAATGTCAGTGGATATTTACTGTCACTGAGTGGGCTGTTGCATCCCGCGGGGCACAGCTGCGTTTCCCACTGGACAGCTCCATCCTAATGGGCAGCAAATGCATAATGAAGCACGGGTCGGCAGAGAAATGGACGCGGTGGTTTTGACAGCCAAATCCCATTTTCACCCTGGGAATTGTCTCTTCGTAATCTACTGTACGGTCAGAGCCGTTTGTCTATCTGCTCACAAAAAAAGCTACGTTTTTAACCAAAGTGGAAGAAATGTTCCCAATTAGTGCTCTAATCATTTACAGCACGAGTCCCTTGGGAAAAAAGTCCTCCGCCACCAACCCCCCGTATACCCTAGTGCTTGTGAATCTACTCATGTTTGGTTAACATCAATACAAATTGTTCAAACACAATTTCATTTTGAAATGGCACAGAGTTGCATAAATTAAGAACGTATTAAAGCAGCTGAAATTGTTTATATCAATTAAGTACACATGCCACACACCTAATACATTACCGCCAGAACAGAAACTATGGTAGCCTATGATAGTGGTTCCCAAACGTTTTCACGTCAAGGACCCCTAAACTGACACAAATTAGACCACAGACCGCCATTTGTAAAGATTTTGTCCCATGGCCCCCCGCATCTGAGAGGATTTTGCTTTTGGAGGTTTTATTACTAGCCTCGTGAGACCGTCCTGATCTCGCAAGCTCCAGTTTTCCACTCGCAGATCAGTCTGGCATCTTGAGACAGAGAAAATTTGGAGCCGTTCGCCAAACGACCGATCAATCAGCGTTGGTTTTGAGGCGGGTTTAGGTGTGACGCAACGAGAAGCGACTGTTCAGTCTAAACATGTTTGATAAATCGTTGATCTGATTGGTTGATTTGGCCCGTCTATTACCAACGGTAGTGATAGACAGATGGTTTATCCAATCAGCTAACCAGTATTTCGCCCCTTCCCAAAAGTTCTCCAACGGAAAGTTCCCAGATGGATATGCCGAGCAAATGTGAATCAATCCATCTGGCGGAGTCAGGTTATTTTATTGCACATGTATGAAACCCATGACCAAAATAGTCATACAATATGTCATTGTGTTACTTAGATGGAATTAAAGTAAAAATAAATGATTATACCTTTTGCTGCGGACCCCCGGAAACCCCCTCAAGGACCCCTGGGGGTCCGCGGTTCCCACTTTGGGAACTGCCCTATGAGTACATTTATAGGTTCGCGATTGTTTTAGGCTCTTTTAAATTTAAATTATTTCACAAACAAGACTTCACAAATTCACCAACTAGCTAAACGGCAGATCTTTTTCCACCATTGGTGGTCCAGCAGCTCCCAAGAGCATCTGGCTAAATGTCTTCCCATCAAGTGTTGTCATAGAACATGCTCAAAGTATGAAAGTAGTTTATTTCAGTTAATTTTTCAGTTAGGATTATTTACATTTGCACTGATCAAAGTACATGTCATGTTTTTAAATGCCTGAAGACAGTAAAATGGAAAAATGCATTCTGGTTTAAAACAAATGAATGTCTTAATGTTCATACAGAAACATAAATCACTGCATAAAGTTAAACATCACCAAGGTGTAGTATAACTCTGACACTGTGCTTTAGTGTAAATCGATGCATTTCTTCAGCGTGTGGAATGATCCAATGAAAAAGTCAGGGTGCATAAGTATAGTGAAATCTCATCTTAATATGCAAACATATTCACAATCACACAGTGCAATTTGTCAGGAAACACAACAGGAGGTGGTTTCTAGTGTATGTGTACTGTGTGTATGTGTGTGTTTGTTGGTGGGGGTGGGTGTGGGTGTGTGTGTGTGTGTATGTTGATGGGTGATTTGCAGCCCTAATGTCACAGGAAGCACCAGCAGCCATACTGATGATCTTTTATGCCCTGCCTCATTTCACTAAGAGGCTCAACATGACCGCTGGTGGCGTTTTCAATTTACTTGAGTCAGACAGAGAAAGATATAAAAACAGAATATAACACAGACCATAACAGTGATTCTGTGTGCAGTTAACAATAATATTACATTAATTTATTTATTCAATGCACAAAATATCAGCATTTTGCAAACAGTTCAACATATTTGGGAAATGGAATTTTTAGTTGCAGTAGAATCGTAGTGTAAGCAAATGAAACAAAAGCTGCAAGTGGTGCTGTTAACAATTGTACTCTAAAATTGTGTGAAACAGAAACGGCTTACATACGAACTACAAAACCTCATTTCATCACATTTCATAAAAAAAACATTTCCTGAGCAAAATGTATTAATCAATGTGTTAATTTTACATGTATTTATGTTAACCACATATCAATAAGTGCAACGGTCGATGGAAACAGACTTAGTGAATAAACCATGACGTACATGTGATAAGCTTACATTGAAGACACAGAAAATAGTGGCAGATAAAAACATGAACCAAACAGAAATGCTATATTTCCGTTGCGTTTTCGACGTGGTTTTCGTTCATTTGAAGTTTGACGCCTTACAGCACGTCATCTTCTTGCGCCCTCTTTTACTGCAATGCTTTCATGTCACCCGACTGGAGAATTAGTGCCACCAACCGTTTATCTCCTAATATTCGCATAACAACAGTGGATGGAGAGGCGCATTAATTTGCATTTTCTTCTGCAGATTTTCTGGAAATTGAAAAGTTGTGTTACATTTGGATTTATGAACTTGGCAGATCTGTCATTAATATTTCCTGTTCACTGTAGTTCTTTCTACTGCACTGTTTTTATACGTGGGATTAATCATTCTAGTGTTATACAGTCTTCTAATTAAATAAACAGTCTAAGTGACACTACTGCATTGAAGCCACTCTACTCCTCACATTTCAAAGGATATCATTGCCTCATTACGAAAAGGACTTGTTTTTGGGTCTTACAGCTTTGTCCCTAAGCAATGACACAGGAATCAGACTTCTTTGGTTTCGGACTTGGTGAGGAAGGTGGAGGAGATGGAGATGACGTGGCTTGGTTATCTATTCTGCTGCGTTGGTATTGGTAAGAGGATGTGCTGGGTTGGTAAGTCAAAGTGCTGGGTTGGTATGAGGCTGTGCTGGATTTATAAACGGATGTACTGGGTTGGTGTGAGGGTGTGCTGGATTTATAAATGGATGTACTGGGTTGGTGTGAGGGTGTGCTGGGTTGAACCAATGTGCTGGGTTGATAAACTGATATACTGTGTTGGGCAGCTGGTCTGATTGTTTGTGGAGCTAGTCTGATTGTTTGTGGAGCTAGTCTGATTGGTTGGGGAGCTGGCCTCGGTACTGCTACTGGTTTGGGTGCTGGTACTGGTCTCGGTGCCGGTACTGACGCAGTACCAAATAAGTCAACGGGCGGTTGCGTGGTCTTGTACTGCAGCAGGTACTCGGGGTAGATCTGGTGCTTCTCAAACACGACAAAGATGGAAGGGGATATAACGTCGTCGACGCAGCTGTCAAAGAAGTTTATGTCTCCACCGTCCTTAGAAGGAGGTCGGACGTAGTCGGAGGACCCTCTGGTGTAATCTCCCACCAGCACCCGTGAGATGAACAAGGATTTGACATTAGAGTCACCGGTGTAGCTGTGGGAGTATTTTGCATCCCGGGCAAAGTAACTACCTGGGTTTGGACACAGAGATGTCTGGATTATTGTAAGATCTGTTTATTTGGTCTATAAAATGTCAGAATGTAGCAAAAAAAAAAAAAAAAAAACATATTATACTTACTATCACATACAACAAAGAAAAGCAAATCCACACAATCATGAATCTGATACTAGTGAATGTTTGGCATATTTGCTTGATAATTGACTTAAACCACTGATCTATAATCAAAACAGTTGTTTATCAATTTTCTGTCAATCGACTTGTCAATTAACTAATTGTTTCAGCTGCTGTTTTTAAAAATGTAATTTTTTTGGCATTTTAAGCCCTAAATAGCAGATTGCTATCCATTGTAATCCGTCGTCTTGGGAGGAGCTATGACCCTTCTGAACCACAGTAAACTATTCTAAAGCTATACTGATGGACAGTTTAAACACCAGATAGGGGTAAAAAGGAAATTTGGGGAGAACTGCCCCTTTACATTTGTGTGAGCATTGAGGGTGATGTTAAGATTTTAGGATTGGTATAAGATACCGTCCTATCCTCCAAGGATTTATGGCCAAGCAAGTAACACTTAGAAGGAATTTTCCTTGGTGGTTGGTGCATACATAAAGATATTAAACATTAATATTAAATAAGGAATAAGTACAAAAACAAAGGTGCACAACATAACTGTTTAACATTAATCAGTAAACAGCTTAGAATGAAAGTTTCTTCAACTCACCTTTGCCATAAACTGTTCCATGAGTTCCACAGATTCTCCAGTCAAAGTTGGTGTGACAGATGACATCTACGTATTTAGAGTCAGTGCCATGAAAAAGCTTTTTTTCAGTCACATAGGGTCCCTTGGTGTTGATCTTCATCTGCTTTTTTTGCCTTTATTTAGGAAAAATTAATCAGAAACTTTAAATCAGGTTGATACATTTAGCAACGCGTGCTAATGTGAATGAGACTATAATACGTACTTTGGCTCAACAGCGGCCACAAGTTAGTCTGGCTATCACCAGACCAAGCTCAATCTTTTAAGATTGAACATTAGTCTGGGGAATCTGCTCTGTATTTTCTACTGCACAAGAGGCGTGATCAACAGGCATAGTTCAAATGACTCTGTGCGCAATTGGATAGTCCTTCAACCAATCAGACCAACGATCCGGGTGACGTAGCAGCGACAGCGGCATCAACGGGTTGCTGCGCTTCTGTGGCCGGCTTGTTGAATGTAAACAACAAGCTGCTTGGTCAATTCTCTATCGCCATCGTGTTAAACCTGCCAATAGCGCGCCAGGTGGATAAGCCAGTTTGTGATTGGTTCCCGCAGATTTCTAACGGAAGCAAGATAGATAAACGTAGGTTTCCAGCCTGAGCTGCAGGGCGAATCAAATCGCCGGCAGATCGGGCTGAGTTTACCCAGTCTAGCCACAAGTGGCAGCCACAGAATAATAATACATACTAACTCGTGGCTATTCAATTCAATTCAATTTTATTTATATTATCAAATCATAACAAGAGTTATCTCGAGACACTTTACAGATGGAGTAGGTCTAGACCACACTATAGTTTACAAAGCCCCAACAATTGTAGTAATTCCCCCTAAAGAGTAGGACAAGTAGAAAGTCATAAAGTCAGTGAACTGACTCAGTAATGGCAGTTACACGGCAATATCTATTGAAAGTTGTCTAACATCAGCCACCTTAGGCTACTTGCTGTAGCAGCAAAACCCCTCAACTGAGCAACGGTGCATTTTACTGCTTATACGTTCAACTTCTCTTTTGTAAGAGGGAGAATGTGTTGCTTCTTCTTTATAAAAGTTACATACTCTCGCTTTAACAACCAGACAGTGATGGTTATCTGAGCAGATACAATAATAACCCAGCTAAGAAGCCATTTAAACACACGACCACTGGGATGGATAATACTGTAAGTTTGCGAGACAAAGCACATGGAAATCACCTACGTACCACTGAAAGACTTCCCAAAGAGCTTTGTTCTGAATCCTCTCAATTTGGACAATGTCAAAGCCTCTCATGGTTTTACAGAAAAGAGTTTCAATCTCCTTAAATTCATCCGAGGAGCGCTGCAGGGGGACTCGCTGGAAAACACAAAGAGAAAAGAAATTGTTGTTAGCCAGGCTACATTTTTTTATTCTGTCCAAAAACCAGCGGAAACAAATTGTGAACCTCATATTTAATCGTCAAGCAAACTTTTGAAATGTCGCAAAAAAGAAAATGCAAATTTTCAAAATTAGCGTCTTTCCATCAACTGCTTTGGAGTTAATAAAGTCACCTTGTTTTTTTTTTATTAATCTCTTCACCCTGTCCGTATCCAAGGACAAGGGGGGGGAGGGGGGAGAGAGAGAGAGAGAGAGAGAGAGAGAGAGAGAGAGAGAGAGAGAGAGCTCTGTCCGGGTCCTGGAGGGGTCCGGGGGAATGGACTAGTATAGGACAGTATGGTGTGAAAACTACTCGCGTGGATGATGTCCAATAAGCATGCATTGATTCCCCCCCCCCTTTTGTCAGAAAATCTGACCCAGAAGACGAATAAGCAAATATGCACATCGTGAAAATTATTACGTGGATTTGGCTACTTTGTCTTGTTTTCTAAAATATGTAATTGCGTGTACAAAACCCCAATTCCAATGAAGTTGGGACGTTGTGTAAAACGTAAATAAAAACAGAATACAATGACTTGCAAATCCTTTCCAACCTATATTCAATTGAATACACTACAATGACAAGATATTTAATGTTCAAACTGAAAAACTTTAATTTTGCAAATATTTGAGATTTTGAATTTGATGCCTGCAACACGTTCCACAAAAGACTGGGAAAGTTGAGGAATGCTCAAAAAACACCTGTTTGGAACATTGCACAGGTGAACTGGTTAATTTGTCATGACTGGGTCTAAAAGGAGCATCCCCAAAAGGCTCAGTCGTTTACAAGCAAGGATGGGGCGAGGTTCACCACTTTGAGAACAACTGCGTGGGAAAATAGTCCAACAGTTTGAGAACGTTTCTCAACGTACAATTGCAAGAAATTTAGGGATTTCATCATCTACAGTTGATAATATCATCAAAAGATTCTGAGAATCTGGAGAAATCTCTGCACGTAAGCGGCAAGGCCGAAAACCAGTGCTTTGCCTGAGCCCGCTAGCATCAACCTGAGTCACGTTAACTGTACTACTATGCTTAGCTCGTAGGTGGTAGCTCCATGTTGGAGTGCTTCGGTGATATTTTAATTCGGCTTTACACAATGTGCATATGGCTTTCGACTTGTCTACTGAGCCGTCCGGGAGTTTTGGAAAATAAAAAGCGCCATTCAGAGTTGCTGCTGTCTTTCTCCATTATGCCTGCAGCAGCAGGATGTGTTGTTATGAGGAAGTATGGCAGCTTGATGATAAGTAAAGGTGCGGCAAAGGGTCAAAATAGTAACCTAACTGGATTCTAGTGATTTTAGAACAGCTAAGGGGCGTTGTTAGGCACGACGCAAAGCCGAGTGAAGTGTAAAATAAATTAATAAATGGCGGCATGCGATTAATGTGATTAAAAACGCGTTATGCTCGGCCCTTAATCGCATCGCGATTAACGCGTTGATGCTGACAGCCCTAGTTTTGGAGCAACATATGCTGGCATCTAAGCAATGTCTTTTTCAGGGACATGCCTGTTTAGTTCAGCTAGACAATGCCAAGCCACATTCTGCATGTGTTACAACAGCGTGGCTTCGTAGTAAAAGAGTGCGGGTACTAGACTGGCCTGTCTGCAGTCCAGATGTGGTGTTTTCACAATACCTTGTATCCTGTTTGAGGAATCTGTGTCTTGTCCCAGTGGTCGGGTACATCGGTCAAATTTAGTTGACCAGGAGGCTTTCTGTGGTCAGAAAGCAAAGTAGGATTAGGATTAGTTTTATTGTGAAGTAGTTTAATTAAATGTTTCTTAAAAGGTGGAAAACATCAGCGGGACCACCAGTATATTTGGGATGTCGTACCTCGTTTTCTTTGATTTGACATCAGCTGCGGAGACAAACAGCGGCCGTCTTTTCACGAGCCTCTTGGTGCCATACTGCTTGTTTGTCTGTATCATGTCTGAGGAAAAGAAAAGATTATAACCGCTTGAATATTTTAAAATGCTCAAAACTGTGAACACAGAGATCCAATGCGTAAAATCGGTTTACCCTGGAAACTGAGTGAGTATGACTGTGAACCAGCGGTGAACTCCACCACATCTTTGTCATTGTCCAGAAACTTCTGCTCCAGTGTAGGACTGTCTACGTCTGCTACTTTGCGTCCACCAGCCTTCAACACAAGAGAGATACGTCTGTTTTTACCTCAAAACATGACCAATCAGGAGCCAGTTAGTGTACAATAAGCGGAGTGAACGGTCTTGCGTGATTTGTAATGACACATTTTGGTACGCTTGGATTTTTCCAGGTACGAAACAAAACCAAACCAAGGGGAAATCACTCCAAGTTTACAAACTCATCAACTGATTAGGACCAAAGCAAACAAACTATAGGTGTGAAAACGCCCTTAATTCAGTCCAATAAACAGTCCAATATGAGCGTGGAAAATTCAAAGTGGCCGAAATGGGTTTCCTCAGGAGGGTGGCTGGCGTCTCCTTTAGAGATAGGGTGAGAAGCTCAGTCATCCGTGAGGAGCTCGGAGTAGAGCCGCTGCTCTTTTGCGTCGAAAGGAGCCAGTTGAGGTGGTCCGGGCATCTGGTAAGGATGCCCCCCTGGGCGCCTCCCTAGGGAGGTGTTCCAGGCACGTCCAGCTGGGAGGAGGCCTCGGGGAAGACCCAGGACTAGGTGGAGGAACTATATCTCCAACCTGGCCTGGGAACGCCTCGGATTCCCCAGTCAGAGCTGGTTAATGTGGCTCGGGAAAGGGAAGTTTGGGGTCCCATGCTGGAGCTGCTGCCCCCACGACCCGACCCCGGATAAGCGGATTAAGATGGATGGATGGATGAATGGATGGAAATTCAAATGTATGCAATCCGGTTACAATCTCCGCTGCTGCTTATCTCTTTCCTTAGGGATGCTGCCACACAGCCTGAGCTGTTTGCACAGGCTGTGTGGCAGCATATCTGCCTCTTTTCATTTTTTGTGTGTGTGGATGTAGAGCCATAAAAGACACAATTCATACTTAAATGATGTGCATGGGTAGCAGCTTAAGAAAAAGAGTTGCAGGGTTATGTAAACACATGTAATCATCAGTTCAGCACAGGTTCAGTAGACCATGAGTGGGAAGGATAAAGTGGGAAGTATTATTGTGATTTGAGTTTTTAAATGTCTGTCCCTTTAAAAAGCAGAATCCAAGACAAAAAGGATAAGTGGTTTCAGATAATGGATGCTTATATAAATTCCATTTCAGAGCAAAGTTAGGACAGCCTTACTTCTTAACTATCTTGTGCGAAATTTAAATAATGTAAGTTTGCTGCAGTGAACAGTAGCACTGCTGCAGTAGCATTTAGGGTTGTAAATGTCACTGAAATAAAGGTAAAGTGGCCATTTTTAGCCCAAATCAGCTCCAATAGCTTGGCTTGCCGAGGCAAGTTGTCAGTTTGCATATCTTCAATAAAACTATTGCCTACTGCTGCTACTTTTTCATGCAGCTCTACTGTTTGCTAACTCGCACTGTTGCTATGAGGAACTGTTTCAATGTTTATAAGGTTTTCAATGACGTGGCGTTACTGGAGAGTAATGACTTCGGACTTTGATCAGCCATATAAAAGGTCAGATAATACAGTATATACCTTGATTGGCTGCAACATAATGTTGCAGATTGTGGAGACTGGGACATCTCAATTTCAGAATATATACCATATCACGTTACATAAATAATCCATTGTTTCTATAAAAACATATTGATGAGAGCAGCTTTCACAGGACACAGGAAAGGCAGAACTCCAGTTACTCACAGCTGAAGCGTACATGTTCCACTTTCCGAACTCATCCTCCCAGTACCAAACCCACTCAGTGGTGTGGATGAAGGTTGGCTCAAGCAAAGAGTTTGTGGTAGAGAGTCGTCGGACTTTGTTCGATCCACGGGTCATTGTGTCAAAATGCACAGGTGGGGTGCTGTAGGGGTGCTGACTAAAGACAGCAGAATAGATAACTATTAATTCATACAATTCATGTTGACAGTAAATAATGTGCTACATTTTACCAGTACATTAGAAAAACATTAGATCAATACTGGGAGTTCCTCTTCAGCTAAGCGTCTGTTGGCTGAAGCATATTTACCGTACAGACAATGACCCCTATTTCCCAGCGGGCGCGTCTGCGGTGCGCCCTGGAGGCACCGCAACCACCGCGAGCAATCACGGCCGTTCAAGTCAATGCTTGATATTCCACCACCTGCCTCACGGGGCGTCCAAGAAGTGGTGTGGTACGGTGCGTTGCGGGTCAGAGTGGTAACTTTCGGCAAAAAGTGAATACGTGTATTTCTCAAAATCCTTTTTTGACAAAAACAGTAATTTCATCTCTCGGAACATGGGCGTTGCTGGTCTACTGCAGCCTTGATCGGTTTGTTTGTGTTATTGTGTGACTGGTGAATCTGGGCAAACCCTTTAAAACACCAAAGTCACACAAACACAAACTAACTAACTGATGGAGGCTGCGGCAGATCAGCGACTCCTGTGTTCTGAAAGGTAAAATTACTGTTTTTGGCAAAGGAGTCTGGTGGCTATGAAGAGGTCATAAAGGGTTGTCTGACGGTAAGGTAAAGCGGTAAAAATATCTAAATATAGCATTCACTGAAACTGATATTAATGTTTTTAGGTTGGCCTTTTGTTAGGGTGCCTAAAATAATAAATTCTGTTGCAACACGTGTTGCCTCGACCACAGCAGTACATTGCTTAGATTCTGTGCCAGTACTCCTGCTTGCTTCTCCAAACTGGGGACGTGCTGACCACCATCTACTGAAAGTAATACACCGACCATGGATAAGTACCTCATCCAACCACACTTCAAAAAAATCCGAACTATCCTTTTAAGGCTTTTTGTCATTAAATAGTTGATAAAATTGGTTGTTTCAGTATACATCTTAAGGTTGAATTTAAAAATTAGATCTTCCCAGAACTACGATCTCATTGAATGTGAGTAGAGAGTACCTGTATGTGTTTTTAGGGTCACAGTAGTCCTTCTCAATCGCCTCATTTTCATTATCAGTCAAGGCGGTCCATTGATTGTCCTCTCTGACCTCCCATCTGTACGGCATCTTGTCGTGAGCTTTAAAACATCGCTCTGAGAAGACATCATCATAGAAACTAGATTGATGATGATGATGACGTGATATGCTCTAAACTCTATAGTACACAAAATAAGTGTAATTATTACTGTTTTGTTGGTTACTTACCCTCATGTATACAGTTTCCTTTGATGAAGAACATGCATATCTCAGTTTTATCTGAAGGAAACAAACAAAAAGTGCATTGTAAAGTGGTGTTGTGCTTTTGTTTTCTTTTACAGTTTAGAGTTCTTTCAGAAAACTGTTTCAATAAAAGCTTTTGCAGCTGGCGTAGTTTACCTCTAACAGGCCTTTGCCTTTGTCTTCTGTTCGGTCCATCCTCGGCGTTTGCATCGTCGATGACAGAACCGGGGTTGTCATTAGTGGAACTGGTTGATGGTCTGCCTATGTTCCCGCCTTTCTCTCTGACAGCTGTTGAAGTTTTATTCGGTTTTTTTTTCTGACCATCGTCGCTGCTCGCATCGGTGCAGCTGGCAGCAACGGAGATGTCACTGGTGGAAGAGTTTAGCCAATCGTTCATTCCATCGTCGCTGTACGGATCTAAGGCGTTGATTTTCGCAAGGATGTCATCAGTGGAAGAGGTTTGTTGTGCCGGTTGACGGTTGCCTGGGTTTCCTCTATTTCCTCTATTGCCCCTGTTGCCCTTGTTGCCTCTGTTGCCTCTGTTGCCTCCATTTCCCCTGTTGCCTCTATTTCCCCTGTTGCCTCTGTTGCCCCCGTTACCTCTCCCTCTCCCTCTCACTCTGTAATTCAGGCCATCGTCGCTGTTCGCGTCAGTGTTGTTGGGAAGATTTTGTTGCCTTCTGTCAGTGTACTTCAAAGCCAATATGTTTGCATAAACAGACTTCAGGGAATGAGTGAGGTCTTCAGGAACGCCTTTCTCCTGCAGGCTCTTGTATGGCTGTGGAGCATTAAAATCATGAGCCTTGGAGCAGGTGCAGTCGCGGTTCAGGAACCTCTCACAGATATGCAGTCTCTTGCAGGCGAAACCCTCCTGACACAAGCCAAACTCCCCGCCACCATTGTTGTAATTATGACATATCTGGTATAGGGAGAAAAGGTGGTTACAATCAAACAAAGCAAAAAGCAAGGAAAACAACAAGCAGGAAATTGCTGTTGTGATAGTGACATTTCATTTTTCAGTGACCAACTCCTTTAAGATGATAAATACAGATGTTATCCAGCTACTGTAAATCCAAGTGTTGATGAAGTCAACAAAACTTCTGTTACTCTAAAGGACTCAAGGGTTTCTTGCAATCATATTTTTAGCATCTGACGACTAGGGTTTAATACATATCCAAACCTGTTTGGAAAAAAATAGTTACTTTTTTTATGTGTAAACCAAATAGGCTGATACGTAGAAAATATACTCATCACTACAGAAATAAGTAAATCGAAGTAAGTCCTAGACTGGCTGTGGTCAGCTAATGTGCTTCTGCACTTGGGTCAGAAAATGTCATATTTAACGAAAAATATATATCCCTACTGTGTACCCTTCCATACACTGAGGCAGCAGTTTTTAGCTCTGATTTACTGACCTACAACAATCGGATTTGAAAAACCACTCTGGATGAATCCTGTGTATGTAGTGAAACTTACATCAGGCAGAAGCCAGTTGTCGCTCTGCAGCAGCAGTGTGCACAGCTCGGCCCGGCTCAGACTCTCCAGCTCATGCTCTCGCAGTAACCCCGCATTGTGATCAGAGTCTAGCTCATGGGAGAATCTGCATCCTGTCCTGTCATCCATGAACACAACACACATAGTTCAATCATGAGTATAATTTTTAATATACAGTTGCTCTGTAAAAGAATACATTCCTCCATTTTGTTATAATAATTATAATGTTATATCTACAAATTGGCTAAATGCTTTATTACTGAATATAAATGTTTCTTATGCGTTCCTATGTTGGTTGAAAAGTCTAACATCTGCAAATAGTATTGCTGTTTTAAAAGTAAAACATGATAGACAGAGCTACATAAATATAACAACACAGTAGCACATCTACTACACAACACATGAGTTATGGTAGTAGCTGTAAAGAGGTATTAAACACACTTCAGTGTCTTATTCTTGAATGACACAAACCTTTTCTACAGGGACATGCTAAGAGGGCTAATGGTCACCATTGCACCAGAACTGTGAAACACAGCTAGCAAGATCATGCTACCACTAATGTTTCTGTCATAAGGTCATATGAAATTTGCATTATATAACGTAATATGACAAATGTCGTCAAGGATTAACAATAGTTCGACGTTTTGGGAAATACGCGTATTTGTCTTTTTGTCAAATGTTATGAAAAGATTGATAGAATTCTCATATTTCTATGGTAAATATGAAGCTAAAACTAACAGCTGGTTAGCTTAGCATAAAGACTGACAAACAGTACACCAAACAGGTTTCGAAGTTCAGCACTAAAGACTATTCTTTAAATAGCATTTATTATTCTGACTTTGAAGCTACTTAAAAAGTCTAAGGGACATCAGAGTTCACTGTGCTAAATTAGCTAAGCTGTAAAGGTCCTACGTGTCCATGTTTTTTTTTTTTTTTTTTTTAACATAACTTTAGCCGTTGACAAATGTGAACTTGTAGCTAGGCCAAGCCAAAAAAAAAATATATATATACTTGTCTGTTGCACATCAAACGCCAAAACAAACCTGTGACGGTGCTATTCATTAAATAGCAATTTAATTACACATGGAAATGATACTATTTTTTAATTTCAACAATAAAGCTTCCTTTATAAACAACAGATATCTCTAAAGTAGTCACAGGCCTCTCCAACTGCCCAACGGTCATTTGACTCACGTTAGGCCTTATACCTTTAGCAAAAATAGGCTATTTACCTCGACCGAGTGAACGGGCAGGATCCGGTGAGGAGGAACTTTTTACACAGGTGCAGCGCCCTGCATGATCCCGGACACTCTCTGACTCTGCACAGTTTCAGTCTGGTCCTGGCCACCACCTTCGGCTGCCCGAAAGGACAAGACAAAGCAAATCTATCTTGGTTACTAATGATATCATAAGTTGCATCGCCTAAGCCGAGATTCAATATCAAATAATCAGTGTCAACTGATCCTTGATTGGCGCAGATGATCTTCAATATTTCCGACTCCATTATTTTGACGCTCTTCTTTTCTGTTTCCGCGTTTCCTTCCAACTCCGAACACAAGACAGCAACCGCTGAGCGGATGCTGTGTTCAATGGAACAGGAACGTTCAGTATCATTTCTGAGGCTTGGAAACCGAAACTTAACTATATTTAGCAGAGTTATTGCTGTAACGCTGCTCTCCTCCGCTTGGGGGCGTCGTCGTGTTATATGACCTCATCCCTGTATTCATAGGACTGAGGAGATTTTTCCTGTTTTATAGTTGATCTATCCTAATAAATGTCAGACATATTTATATTCATCTTGGGATCTCTACCATTAACAGTACAGACATTGAAAAGCCATGACGTGAAAACCAATAATCTAATATATATTTTATTATCTTTATAAAATAAGAAAGACACTGAAATTACACTGCAAGAAAATCATTTGTCATATTCACTTACTGAAACATCTAGGTCTGTGATACATTCTGCCACTGAAGACATGTTTTACTTGTTGCAGCAGTTTCATAAATTCATTGGTTTCTGAAAAATAACAAACATGATTTAATAATCTAATGTAATACTCTGCATTTTATGTTTCTGACCAGCATTAATCATTTTCATCTTGCTTTTCTTTTAACGTGTCTTTAAGGTCTAGCCAAGTGTTTTTATAGTAGGTGTGTATGACTATATTTGCCACTTTTTAAAAATGTGATTACTGTAATCCCATTAATGCATTCTGTCAGTCCCACCAGCTGAAACCGGCCTACACATCTCCCCTGTACACTGTGTACAGAATTATTAGGCAAGTTGTATTTTTGAGGATTAATTTTATTATTGAACAACTATAGCGCTCAGTCAATCCAAAATGTTAATAAACCTCAATCCTGAATATTTAAGTAAGTAAAAGTGAGATTTTGGCTTTCTAATGAGAAAATCTATGTGTGCAGAATTATTATGCAGCTAAATGAAAAATGAAAATGTTACCATCTCACTTGTTTATTTGCATCTGTTAAAGTGAGAATAATCAACAAACAACTCAATTTAAACATTTCTGAAAAAAATAAAATAAAATCAGTGACAATATAGCCACCCTTCTTTTCAATAACAGTTATAAGCCATGAATGGAAATTCATGGAGTCTGTCAGTTTCTTGATCTGTTGATGATCAACTTTTTGTGCAGCAGCCACCACAGCCTCCCATACACTGTTCAGAGAACTGTACTGTTTTCCTTCAGCGTAAATCTTCCGTTTAAGAAGGGCTCACAAGTTCTCAATAGGGTTTAGATCAGGTGAGGAAGGGAGCCATGTCATTATTCTGTCATCTTTGAGGCCTTTACTGGCTAGCCACGCAGCAGAGTACTTCGATGCATGTGATGGAGCATTGTACTGCATAAAAATCATGGTCTTCTTGAAAGATGCAGACTTTTTCCTGTACCACTGCTTGAAGAATGTACCTTCTAAGAACTGGCAGTAGGTTTGGGAGTTCATTTTGACTCCATTTTCAACCCGAAAAGGTCCAACTAGCTCATCTTTAATAATGCCAGCCCATACCATCACCCCACCTCCACCTTGCTGTCGTCTGAGTTGCAGTGGAGCTCTGTGCCCATTACTGATCCAGCCACGGGCCCATCCATCTGGTCCATCAAGAGTCACTCTCATCTCATCAGTCCATAAAACCTTAAAAATCTGTCTTCAGATATTTCCTCGCCCAGTCTTGACGTTTCAATTTATGTTTCTTGTTCAGTGGTGGTCGGATTTCAGCCTTCCTTACCTTGGCCATTTCTCTGAGCACTGAACACCTTGTACTTCTGGGCACTCCAGGTAGGTTGCAGTTCTGGAATATGACAGCACTGGAGGATAATGGGTTCCTGGTAGCTTCACGTTTGATTCTCCTCAAATCTTTGGCAGTTAATTTGCGGGTTTTTTTCTCAACACGTTTCTTGCGACTCTTTTGAGTATTTGCTACAAAACGTTTGATAGTTCTGTGATCACGCCCCAATATCTTAGCAATTTCAAGAGTGCTGCATCCCTCTGAAAGACTTTACAATTTTTGACTTTTCGGAGTCAGTTAAATCTCTTTTTCTGCCCATTTTGACTGAGGAGAAGAAGCTGCCTAATAATTATGCACACCTTGATATAGGGTGTTGATGTCCTTAGGCCACACCCTCCCTCATTACACAAACACACATCACCTGAAATGCTTAAATCCAATAAGCATTCAAGTTTATATAGCTTGGAGTTGGAAAAAATGCATAAAAATTATGATATGGTCCAAATACTCATTTGCCTAATAATTTTGCACACAGTATTATTATTTTTTTGTTAAAAAAAAATAATAATAATAATAATTTCAATACATTTTAATCCCCATAATAAAAAATGTATATCATAGGTGATGAATACTCAATAATTTTTTGTTTTAAAGTTGTCCTTAATGTAGATCAACTTCTGCACATTTGTTTTCAGTTTTGTTTTCTGTAGGTCATAGTAAAAAAAAAAAATCATAGACATACAGTAAGTCCTAGACATAAGCCTACTTTTTCCAGGAAAAGTGGCAGGTTCTTCTTTATGAAAAGTAGCTTCTCTGAGGAGACTTCCGGTGCACCTTTACAATGGCGGCAGCATAAAAAGTGAGCTCCCCGACTTAAACTTTTGAACGCCCTGTTCACTTGTCAAAAAGCAACTGGCATACAGGTTAAATATAAATCGGAAAGGGCGAAGAGTATGCCGAGAGGAAAATTAGGAAGAAAGTCTCAAAAACCCAAGGTACATGCCAGTGGAAGCGAAGATGAAGGCATGTTAGCTTCAGAGCTAACAGATCAGGACGAAGAGGCCACTCAAAACATGGCAAGCCTGGAGAAGATACTTAGTGAACTGCGAGATTTCCGTTGTGAAAATTCAGACACTCTAAAAGAAATTAAGGAAGACAGAGTGGCAAATATCAGGATTGATAAGGCTGAGGGGCAGATATTGGAAGCCGAGGAGCGGTTGCAGTGTGTTGAGGATGCTACACTTGAACTCCTGGAGCTACACAAACGGGTTGAGAACAGACTGGTGGATCAGGAGGGTCGCTTGCGGAGGGAAACGTCAGGATTCACGGGGTGAAGGAGGGAGCGGAGGACAGCACCACGTCGATGATTGATTTTATTGAGAATCTCCTGAGAGAAAAGTTGGAGTTTCCTCCATCACTCCACCTCCAGATCGAGAGAGCCCACCGGGCGCTCGGGTCACGGTCCCCCCGGGTTCCCCACCGAGGTCCATCGTGGTAAGATTCATGAGTTTTAGAAGCAAAGAAGAGATAATGAAGATAGCATGGCAGAAAAGAGGCTTCCTGTACGAGGAGAAGTAGGTGTTTCGGGTTCATGACTATGCTCCGGAGGTATTGTGAAAGCACATTTACAACATGGCTGAAGAGGCGACTAAGGACATGGTGAGGAGAGGGTTTCAGGTGGAGGTGGTGAAACCCAAGGAGAGTGGACTAGAGAGGATCAGGTGCCTAACCTGGCAGGGCAGCCGAGCAAAAAAGGATTAATCATCCAAAGAGACAAAACCCGGATTTAAACAAAAACTGCAAACTGTTAAGAGGAACTAAGTCTAAATCAGATGGACTTCGGATTCAAGGAAAAGGGTTGAATAGTTTCTGTGTACTTGGATTATGATCTGCACAAGATTAAGGTGAGGAATGGACATCTATTCATTTAAGTTGGTTTGGGTTACTTATCTATGCTCATTTTGAAAGGGCAATTTCCTCTACATATTTTATCAAAAGTCGGGGAGGCTTTTATTTTGCTGTAGCTCTTTATTTTACTTCCTTTTGCTTTTTCTTTTCGTTTTTTCTTTGAGCTGTTGGTCACATGGACAAAACGGACCATAGCATAGAGGGCCCACTCCCCCTGGGAGGAGGGGGACATCCCTCAGAGCGGACTTGTCATCAGGACTCAGATAGGGTTGGAATGCAGACCCCACGCAAGGAAGTTTTCTGGTTAATCAGTGGTTCATCAGTGATTAGTTTTGTTTCTGTATTTTTAATGTTTAGGGCAGTTTGCCAATTTGGTAGCATAAGGGGTAAGCATAGGACGGAGGAGACGGAAAATCAGCGAATATGGCAAACCAGAAAAGATTATTAAAGATAGCATCATATAATGTAAATGGGATACTCAACCCAATTAAAACATCTAAGATACTAGGTAAAATGAAGAAAGAGGGGGTGGGAGTGGCTCTGCTGCAGGAGACTCACCTGTCAGAGAGGGAGCATGAAAAGCTTAAAAGAAATGGATTTAATCAAGTATTTTCTTCATCCTATAGAACAGGTCATAGGAGGGGAGTGGCCATTGTAATATCAGGGAAAATCACTTTTGAACAACTTTCAGAAACATCAGACAAACAGGGAAGGTTTATATTAATTAAGGGGAGGGTAGAGGGAGAATTGGTCACTATTCTCAATGTATATGCGCCCCCAGGGTCAGACTGGATATTTTACAGGCAAATGTTTGATTTGATGACATCAGAGGGGGGAGGCATTTTGATTTGGTGGAGGAGACCTAATTCTCAGAATAAACCCACAAATCGACTGTTCGGGCGGGGGGATACAGAAGTCCACAATTAGCAGAAAATTCAGAGGGCTATTGGCAGAGTTGGGAGTAATCGATGTATGGAGAGAACTAAACCCTAAAGGAAGAGACTATACTTTTTTCTCATCACCTCATTCAGTATATTCAAGGATAGATTATTTCTTGATGTTTAGTAAGGACAGTTACAGGATTGAAAAATGTGAAATCAGGACAAGAGACCTATCAGACCATAGTCCAGTGTATTTGACTTTAGCTATATCAAGAGAAACAAAGGCAACACTTGGGAGGCTGAACATAAATGTTCTAAAAGGTCAAATGAAGGAGGAATTGGTTAAAGAAATTCAGACGTATGTAAGGGAGAATGATAATGGTGAGGTGTCTCCATCTGTGCTGTGGGATGCGGGTAAAGCTGTAATTAGAGGGAAACTAACTGCTAAATCAGCATATCTGAAAAGGCAAAAACAGGAAAAACTCCATAAACTAGAATCAGATCTTAAGAAACTAGAAAAACAACATAAAAATAAAGTGGACGAGAAATTAAACCAAGAAATCAAAAGGGTTAAAACAGAAATAAATGATATCCTGGCACAGGAGATTCAAAAAAAGCTGATGTACTTGAAACAGAGGTATTACGAAACAGGAAGTAAGTCGACAAAGTTGCTGGCTTATAGGTTAAAAAAGCAAATGTCAATTAATAATATCTATAAAATCAGGGATTCATTTACTAATTTGACAAAATATAGGACAGAAGAGATACATGATTGTTTTGAAATGTACTACAAAAATCTCTATTCTCAACCAGACATAAATAATAAGAATCAAATAGTCTCATTGTTAAATTCTTTAAATTTGCTAAGAGTGACTGAGGACCAGAACTCAGCTCTGATCAGGGAGATCTCGACTGAAGAAGTCAACTCGGCAATTTCGAAGCTGAGGACAAATAAGGCTCCAGGCACGGATGGATATACATCTGAGTTTTATAAAGTGCTGCGGGAACGATTGACCCAACCATTGAAAAATGCATTTAACTGGGTACTCAAAAAGGGAGAAATCCCGAACTCCTGGAAGGAAGCCTTCATTTCAGTTATTCCAAAAGAAGGAAAGGACAAATTGGAATGCTCTAATTTTAGACCAGTGAGTGTTCTTAACCAAGACTACAGACTATTCACTGCCATCCTAGCCAGATGTTTAGAAACAATTTTGCCAGATATAATTCACCAGGACCAGACTGGATTTATAAAACAAAGACAGACACAGGATAATATTCGGCGCACACTACATGTAATGCAAACCATAATCAAAAAAAGATTAGAAGCAATAATAGTGGGACTGGATGCAGAAAAGGCATTTGACTCCGTCAGGTGGGATTTCCTGTATATGGTACTGGAGTGATTTGGTTTCCATGAAACTTTTGTCAAAACCATTCAATCTCTCTATAATAAACCCACAGCTAGGATCAAGATCAATGGAAATCTCTCAAGCTCCTTCATACTAGAACGTGGATGTCGTCAAGGCTGCTCAATTAGCCCTCTCCTCTTTGCTATCTATTTGGAACCCCTGAGCCAATGGATAAAACAAAACAAAGATATTAAAGGTGTAGACATAGAGGGGGATGAACAGAAAATAGCATTATTCGCGGATGACGTATTAATATACCTGACACAACCCACTGAGTCTCTTCCAGCACTTATGTCAACACTTGAGGACTTTGGTTTATTATCAGGCTATAAACTGAATGTGAAAAAGACACAGGTTCTCACATTTAACTATGTTCCGGATCGAGCTGTAAGAGAAGGATTCAAATTTAATTGGGAATCAAAATCCATTAAATATTTGGGAGTCAATCTACCTCAAGACCTATCTCAACTGAAATCCATAAATTATGATTAATTAATTTCAAAAATAAAATCTGATATGGTAAGATGGAACCTAATCCCATTGACAAGCTTAGCTTCAAGGGTAGAGGTGATCAAAATGAATGTTCTTCCAAGGTTATTGTATTTATTCCAAACTCTGCCAGTAGAAGTAAAAGACAAAGACTTTACAGAATGGGACAGATACATCTCTCAATACATTTGGCAAGGAAAAAGACCACGGATAAGATATAGAACTCTACAGCTTCCCAGAGTTAAAGGGGGACTAGCCCTGCCCTGTTTTAAGAGTTATTATCAGGCGGCGCAACTAAAAACTATGTGGAACTTGTGTAATCCTGCCTACAGCGCGAGATGGAAAGACATCGAAGGCCACACATCGACTACCATTCCAATACAAGCTATATTAAATGATAAAAAACGTGGCTGGGTTTATCCCTTAACATTTGGTATGAGATTATAGCAAAGAATAACCTTGTAGAGCAGAGTAGGTTACTGCGGTGGATTGCACATGATTCAGATTTTACACCTAATACAATGGATGGGAGCTTCAGAAGTTGGGGCGGGGGACCAACAATATTCTGGGAGCTCCTTAAGAAGAAGAAAATTTAAAGTTTTCAAGATCTACAGAATCAATTTGGTTTGAAAAATCAGGATTTTTACAGATTTTCAGATGAGGCATTATATGGAGCAAACAATAAAAAATTCTAGTTTAGATGAGGTAGAGTCAGGAATTATGAAATTCTTTATTTTAGCATATGAATCAGATCTGGGCAAGAAATTAATCTCAAAATTATATAAAGAAGTGGAAAATTTAAAAGGTCATAATACAGTATATATAAGAAAAGTGGGAGAAGGAGGGGGGAAGGATGTTGTCAAAGGAGGAATGGGAAGAGATCAATGAACAATGGAAGACAACATGCTCCCTCTCATGGAGAGAATATGGTTGGAAGAACACAGTAAGATATTTTATTACACCAGCACAACAGAAATCTCAGGATACGAGATGTTGGAGACTATGTTGAGAAAGTAAAGCCAATCATTTTCATATCTTTTGGGAATGCCCCTCCATTATACCTTTTTGGCTTGAATTAAAGAAGTGCATGGAAAACATTTTGAAAATGGAACTTCCATTTACGTTTTTCGATTTGTACTTTGGAATAGTGAACCAGAGATTAATATATTCAGGGGACAAATATTTATTTAGAGTAATGTTAGTGGCAATGTTAGTCACCAGGAAGTGGCTGAAAACGGAGGTACCTAAAATGGAGGATTGGGTCTAAGTAATATATAACATTTACAGGATGGAAAAGCTGACTTTCTTAGTTAGACTAGAATCAGATAAATTTAAGAATTTCTGGAGTAATTGGATTGATTTTGTAACACCATTGAGAACAGACTTTATTTGGTAAAAACTTTGTATCTTATGGATCCCCTTGGTTCTTGCTACAAATTTTGACTGTTCAATTGTTCATAAGATTATGTTCGGCATTATCCTTCACCAGGAGAGAGAGGTCTTTACAAGAGGGGAATGAAAATGTGGTCTGAAGTGAAAAATGTACTCATTTCGAGTTTACTGAGTTTTGTGTTTAACTGTGATTTTTTTGTCTATTTGTGTGTTTGATCCCTGTTGTGAAATATTTGTAAGTTTTGTATATGTGAAAAACATATATGTGAGATGTTAAATGCTAATGGCACAATGCTGAATGGAATCAATTAAAAAAAAGAAAAAAAAAAAAGAAAAGTAGCTTCTCTGCTTTCATGGAAGTCGGTTCCTCGTTTCGAGAGTAGCTAAGTTAAAGCATACTGTCTATGGTTAAAGCAAGCTGGCAAGTGCGTTGAGTGATGTCATTGAGTGTGTTGTCATGAAAGGAGAGCGAGCTGTACCGCTGTTGGAGTGAGAGTAAGTCAGCGTACGAGTGCTGCTGTGTGAGGAAAACGAGATAGCAAAGACGATCTGAAAGGAGTTAACAGTGAATAAAACAACAAGCTTCTAAAGGCAATCTACGCTGGTTGCTAATTGATCCTCTCATCAAAAACGGCATTGTTCGCTGAACATTTATTCTGTCTTTTAACTTATTTTGGTTGCTGAACATTCGGTGCATCCCTAGTGGAGGAGATGGCGTGGGTTGGTTTACTATTCTGCTAGCTGGGTATTGGTAAAAGGATGTGCTGGGTTGGTTTAAGCAGTGCCGGTCCTGACCTCCCTGGGGCCAAAAGCTAAATTCTGCCCTCCTACCTGACCCGTGAGCCATTAAGACCATTTCCAGACCATTGTCCTCGCCAGGTCATTTTTCTGGGGCTTCAGCCCCGAATGCTTTTTTTAATTTTAATTTTTTTTTTTTTTTAAATGTAGGCACAGAGTTTAGGTGGGCAATAATATTGCTACATTTTGTCCAGTGCCGTGACGTTTACAGTCTATGTCCACTCTCTCTCGTTAAACTAGAGATGAGCAGCGCGGCTTCTGTGGTCTATGCAGCTTCAGGTAATTATAATGGACGCTCTGCTGTTGGCATGCTGCGGCAGATGTGTCGCACTTGGGCTCCATGTATTTCTGCCGTAGTTTTGGTTTTCCACCGCCGACGTAGAGCAGCGTACAGCCGCTTCCCTAAACTCTGTCTCATCCATAGACCAGAGACCCAAACAGGGCTGTGTCTGTGTCAGAAGTTCTGAATGAGATACTGTCATATCAGCCGAGCAATAACGTAATGCACAGCAGACTATAGGGCAGGTGGATTTATTAGGGGTCCAAGACCGAGGGGTCTGGGAAGTTTACAGATCCAGCGGAGCTATGGAACCCTATTGCTTTCCAAAGGATTATTATTTTTCTCCGCATAAAACTGATGCTACAGCCTAAACCATACATGGTGGGGGGGGTGCCATTTTCAGGAGTGGTCCAGATCCCTGCTCGGACCTCGGACACAAAGATTCAGCCACTTCCACCACTAGGTGGCGCTATAGCAGAAAAAAACCCATTTGGCCTTATAACTCCCAACCTATACATAGCACATTAAAAATACTTGTATCCACGCGTTCCCTGAATTCAGCTGAATCTCCTGATATAGGCCACGCCCATTTCCGCCTATACTTTTATGCGCGAAAAATCGTGATTTATCATAAACCTACTTTTTCGAACTCCTCCTACACCGTACAACCGATCTGCACGAAACTTGGTAGCTAGCATCTCCAGAACGACCTGATAAAAAATTATCAAAACAATTTTTATCGGATGAAAATTGTGCAAATTACGCACAAACAAATTTGTGTAGCTAGCTACAAAAACACAAACTTTGCCATATCTCAGCCAAAATAAATGCTATCAAAGCCAAACTTTAGATTCTTGTTTGCCATGTCCTCTGGGGCTCCAAAACAAATTTTACAAGTACAAAAAGTTTATGTCTCATGAATGGCTCACGAAATTTCGCTTACGAAATTTTGAGGGTACCATCAAGGGCCACTCCTGAGGCCACCCCTACAGTGGGGTACTGATTTGTCAAAGTGGGCGTGGCCTATGGGACCCAGGTTTGGATTCATCAATTATACTAATGTGAGCAACTTCAAATTTACAGTGTAGATGTACAATGGTTCATGGACCTCATATACCAAAAAATACACATATGGACCACTAGGTGGCGCTGTAATGAAATAAAATGTGTTTGACTATAACTCCCACATTTCACATTGCAAATTACAAAACCTTACATTCACGTGTTCCTTCAATTGAGCTGAATCTGATGATATAGGCCACAGCCATATCCGCTAAAACGTTTTTTCGTAATAATGCGCAATGCGCAAAACCAACTTTTTCGAACTCGTCCTAGGCTGTGCGACCGATCTGCACGAAACCTGGTACATAGCATCTCTAGATAGACCTGTCCAAAAGTTATTAAAAGAATTTTGCTACGTTAAAGTATGCGCATTTGACGACCAAACTAATTTTCATAGCGAGCTACCACACACATATATCTCGGCCAAATAAAATGTTAACAAAAAACTTGAGATCATTGTTCAACATCCCACTACGATGCTCTGTACCAGATTTGGTGAAGATCGGCCATTAGGGGGCGCTATAATCAACGTTTATTTGTTTTGGCCAATAACTCAATGCATTTAAATGGGAAATTTGCAATTGCATTATCTCTGCCACAGTAAGTGCTATCAACACGAAACTTGTGATGCTTGTTCGGCGTGCCGCTCTGAGGCTCTGTACAAAATCTGGTAAAGATCAGCCATTAGAGGGC
This sequence comes from Sander lucioperca, assembly GCF_008315115.2. Classification (NCBI taxonomy): domain Eukaryota; kingdom Metazoa; phylum Chordata; class Actinopteri; order Perciformes; family Percidae; genus Sander; species Sander lucioperca. The sequence goes on along the minus strand of NC_050192.1, from coordinate 24,603,462 downwards.
ACTATAGCCAACGGAGACCAGATTGGGCCCTTTTACCCCTTCTGAGGTCGAGCGCGTTGTATACGACGCCAAACGGCACTTCTGATTCATCGAAGATCAGCCATTAGCTAACTTAGACCAGTTTCGGCCCTTCTACTCAATCAATAATAATGGGATATTTGCAACTGCAGAGTACCGCAGACCTTGCGGCTCACACCTCTCGATATTCACCGTTTGCCTCCCCACGTTACGCTTTGGGGCCCGCTTTCGCGCGTTCCCCGGGTCATCGGGGGTGACTGGCACAAGGAGGCTTGGACCCCGTCATAACTGCTTGCAGTTCTAGTTTTAATTGAAATATTTTGACTTTATTCTTGTAATATTATAACTTTATTTTTCTCAAAATATCACCAGTCCACATCTCAAAGAACTAAGATGGGATGAGTTATATTTTGAATGTGCAGAACGTTTTGAACATGAGCAGAAATCTTGCTGAAACACATCTGAGCTGTTAAAAACCCAGGGGTTTAATGTATCCATGAGGTAAATAAGTGCCACATGCACATTTAAAGAGGTTACTTCTCCAACAAGATGCAAGAGAGGAGGGAAGAGTAAATTATGCCTACATGTGAGCTGACAGCTGTCAGCAGAGATGAGAAAAGTTGATCAACAGGAGAATAAATAGTTAAATGCAATACAGAATGCCTGAGAGCCTATTATGTTTCATTATAGTTTTATATTTTGAATTGTCACCTGTGTTTTCCTTTACATAAATATATTTCCAGCATACATTGATGCAGAAAAAGGTAGAAATAGAAATTAAGTGTTGATAGATAATATATAATCTGCTCCATCAGGCCCATTCAAACTGGACTCCTTTTATACATGTTCAAATATAAAATACTTTTTATACTATGGATTGTTATTATAAATTATTATTTTATTATTATTTACTGAGAGTTGTGCATCCATAATGCCCAGCTAATCAACAGTTTAAATTCAATTTATACATCAAAAGTCAATGTCAATCCAATGCTTTCCATTTTCTTGCTAGCACCACAACAAATTCCATTCTCAAATTTTTAACACTTTTACAGCTAATTCACCTGTTACTCTCGTTATTACCTCCTTCCTAAACAGCCAGGATCAAGTTGAGTTTTTGTTTAAACTAAATATGAGTGGTGTGATACCTTCATGCCAAATTAATCAGAGCACAAAAAGTACAATTACCTTCCAAGTTACTGTATGATCAGCTACTGACAAGCAAAAGGCTATTTTTAAACAGAGTCCGACGCAGTCAGTCCACATGAAAACACACCGGGTCTACATTCACTTCCAGGTAACTTCACAGAGAACATGAGGGCAAAATAGCATCACTGATCTATTTTTGCCGAATCTTCTTTGTCTTTTAACCGAATCTGCTCTCTGTCTAGCTCAGCTAAAAACACCGGCTCTGCAGCACGTTACTGTGTCGATCACTACCAAGCCTGTTTGTAATAATGTGATCTTCACCCTGTTCAGCTGACTTTAACAGATAGTACGTGAATGTCTTGCTTTTATTACAGACATGTGAATGTGAAAGTAATGTTTACGCCGTTTGCGTAGATGCTGTTCTTCGCCCTCTATTGTCTACCACGCACGAGCAGACGATGCGCAGCAGCGCCCTCTGCGGTCACAGTTTCTGATGGGTCACAGCTTTCGGTGCAACACCAGTACTAACGCAGTATCAAATAAGTTGACGGGCAGTTGCGTGGTCTTGTACTGCAGCAGGTACTCGTGGTAGATATGGTGCTCCTTAAACACAAAGATGGAAGGGGATATAACGTCGTCGACGCACCTGTCAAAGAAGTTTATGTCTCCACCGTCCTTAGAAGGAGGTCGGACGTAGTCGGAGGACCCTCTGGTGTAATCTCCCACCAGCACCCGTGAGATGAACAAGGATTTGACATCAGAGTCACTGGTGTAGCTGTGGGAGTATTCTGCATCCCAGTAACTACCAGGGTTTGGACACAGAGATGTCTGGATTATTGTAAGATCATTGTACTTCATGTGCAAAGAATCTAGGTAATCAATAAATATATAATAAATTAACAATTATCTGTTCATTTAGTCTATAAAGTTGCTATCTAGCCATCTATATCTTCTATTTTTTTAAACAGAGTCCGACCATAGACTACATATAAAGAGAGTACGACGCAGTTAGTCCACGCAAAACAGACCAGGGCTACATTCACTTCAGCTAACTGAAACTGTTTTACCCGAATATTCTGTCTAGATCAGCTAAAAACACCGGATCTGCAGCACATTACCGTGTCGTTCACTACCGAGCCTGTTTGTAACCGGTAGACTACAAACAACGTGATCTACACCTTCTTAACTGACGTTAACAAATAGTACGCGACTGTCCTATTAATACAGACGTGAACTAACCACAGACCGTTTCCTTGTGCATGAACTCACTGTGGTGGGCTGCTGAGAGTGAATAGGGGAAACACTGGAATGGATTGGATTTACTGTATGTGGTGTTATTTTAATAAATGTACGGGAAACACTGCTGTATGAAACTGCCAATTCAATTAATTTACTTACTTTTACTTAAAGGTGCTGGGACGACGTTCCTGATTGTTCCCGCCTACTTTAACAGGGTTCATACGCATTTTAACCAATACTTTTCCGTGACTTTTCCATGACTTTTTGGCAAATTTCCATGACTATATATTCCTGAAAATGTCAGTCAACATTATACAATAACAATAAAAATCTGTGTTAAAGTTTACCCTCAGAGGTTTAACAATAAAATGAAGGACAATTTATGTGATTCATAGTTGGATTTGTAATAGAATAGAACGTTGAGGTTAAGACAACGTGAAATACATTTATTAATCACATATTATGTTGTGTTAAAAAAAATTCCATGACTTTTCCAAAACTTTCTGCGTTTTTTTATGTTTCCAAAACCTTTCCAGGCCTGGAATTTGCTTTTTTTTTTAAATTCCATAACTTTTCCAGGTTTTTTCAAAATGTATGAACCCTGTTTAAACTCTGGTTACAGCTGCTGTTTCCTGGTTTCCCAAACTATAGAGCAGCCCAAATCACAGAACGCACGTGTGTGAAATTAGTAACGTTAAAAGGAATTTGCGTTAACTCGTTATTATCGTGTTCATTTTGACAGCCCTATTATATTACTACTAAAACATGAACCAAACAGAAATGCTTTATTTCAGTTGCGTTTTCGACGTGGTTTTCGTTCATTTGAAGTTTGACGCCTTACAGCACGTCATCTTCTTGCGCCCTCTTCTACTGCAATGCTTTCATGTCACCCGACTAGAGAATTAGTGCCACCAACCGTTTATCTCCTAATATTCGCATAACAACAGTGGATGGAAAGGCACATTCATTTGCATTTTCTTCTGCAGATTTTCTGGAAATTGAAAAGTTGTGTTACATTTGGATTTATGAACTTGGCAGATCTGTCATTAATATTTCCTGTTCACTGTAGTTCTTTCTACTGCACTGTTTTTATACGTGGGATTAATCATTCTAGTGTTATACAGTCTTCTAATTAAATAAACAGTCTAAGTGACACTACTGCATTGAAGCCACTCTACTCCTCACATTTCAAAGGATATCATTGCCTCATTACCAAAAGGCCTTGTCTTTGGGTCTTACAGCTTTGTCCCTAAGCAATGACACAGGAATCAGAGGTCTTTGGTTGCGTGGTCTTGTACTGCAGCAGATACTCGGGGTAGATCTGGTGCTTCTCAAACACAACAAAGATGGAAGGGGATATAACGTCGTCGACGCAGCTGTCAAAGAAGTTTATGTCTCCACCGTCCTTAGAAGGAGGTCGGACGTAGTCGGAGGACCCTCTGGTGTAATCTCCCACCAGCACCCGTGAGATGAACAAGGATTTGACATCAGAGTCACCGGTGTAGCTGTGGGAGTATTCTGCATCCCGGGCAAAGTAACTACCTGGGTTTGGACACAGAGATGTCTGGATTATTGTAATATCTGTTTATTTGGTCTATAAAATGTCAGAATGTAGCAAAAAAACAAACAAACATATTATACTTACTATCACATACAACAAAGAAAAGCAAGAAATCCACACAATCATGAATCTGATACTAGTGAATGTTTGGAACACCAGATAGGGGTAAAAAGGAAATTTGGGGAGAACTGCCCCTTTACATTTGTGTGAGCATTGAGGGTGATGTTAAGATTTTAGGATTGGTATAAGATACCGTCCTATCTTCCAAGGATTTATGGCCAAGTAAGTAACACTTACAAGGAATTTTCCTTGGTGGTTGGTGCATACATAAAGATATTCAACATTAGGGCTGGACGATTTTGGCTAAAATCATAATCATGATTAATCGAACAAGTTACCTCAATTACGATTATTGAACGATTATTTAAAAAAAAAATCTTTTCTTATACTGTAAATATGTTCATGGTTATTTTTTCTAATGAAAGAGTGCATAATCCTATCTTTGTGATTCTAAAATAAGGAAACAACACACAGATAGCAATTAATGCTTATTTATTAAATATTTCAAACAACTGAACTGAAATCTACAACAGTAGATTTTACAATGAAATAAAAACGTCTTTTAAAAAAGTAATTTAAATTTTAATGTAAAAAAAAAAAAGTTTCCTAAAAATGTAGAAAATAAATAAATGTCCATCATAAGATTAACGGGAACCTGTGGTTAACTGTCTTTTCGGAGTTAAACTCCACAAGCGTGTCGTGCGGCTCGCCGGCCGTCTCACTCTCACACACACACACACACACACACGTCCACAGCGCAGCAGGCAGAGGCGGGGTCTGTTCTGAGTATAATAAAGCCCCGTATGTGTTGAGCAAAACATTACGTGAATTACTACGAGAATGGACGTGCATTTAATATAGGAAAAGTGCACAAGTATTAGCATCATTTGTTGTTGTTGTATGTGGCGCTAAGGTCTAGTGACGATGCTATAAAGACCGTTGCCGTGCTTGCGTCACTCCCTTACCCCTCCTACCAGTCCCTATGGCCACTTGGCCAGTGGGAATGCAAACAGGAAAAAAGATTTTGGGGGAGAGTAGTTCTTAGAACTGCTTAGAAGTGTACTTTTCCTCTAAAAAGTACAAGTACTATCCGATCTGAAAGCACCTATGGTCGCAGACTGGACGGGGCGGAGTCACGTGACTACACACGAGGCGGCCGTAATATGTTTTATGGGGAAAGTACATTAACACACAGTGGGCGGCCGCGGAAATATTAATAGGATTAAAAGACCGAAATAACCGACTTGGTAAATTTATCGGTTATAGGCTCTGAATTTCGGTTATGATTATTTTTCGATTAATCATCCAGCCCTATTAAACATTAATATTAAATAAGGAATAAGTACAAAAACAAAGGTGCACAACATAACTGTTTAACATTAATCAGTAAACAGCTTAGAATGAAAGTTTCTTCAACTCACCTTTGCCATAAACTGTTCCATGAGTTCCACAGATTCTCCAGTCAAAGTTGGTGTGACAGATGACATCTACGTATTTAGAGTCAGTGCCATGAAAAAGCTTTTTTTCAGTCACATAGGGTCGCTTGGTGTTGATCTTCATCTGCTTTTTCTGCCTTTATTTAGGAAAAATTAATCAGAAACTTTAAATCAGGTTGATACATTTAGCAACGCGTGCTAATGTGAATGAGACTATAATACGTACTTTGGCTCAACAGCGGCCACAAGTGGCAGCCACAGAATAATAATACATTCTAATACTCGCTAAAGAGTAGGACAAGTAGAAAGTCATAAAGTCAGTGAACTGACTCAGTAATGGCAGTTACACGGCAATATCTATTGAAAGTTGTCTAACATCAGCCACCTTAGGCTACTTGCTGTAGCAGCAAAATCCCTCAACTGAGCAACGGTGCATTTTACTGCTTATACGTTCAACTTCTCTTTTGTAAGAGGGAGAATGTGTTGCTTCTTCTTTATAAAAGTTACATACTCTCGCTTTAACAACCAGAGAGTGATGGTTATCTGAGCAGATACAATAATAACCCAGCTAAGAAGCCATTTAAGGGTGCCCGGATAGCTCAGTTGGTAGAGCAGGCGCCCATATATAGAGGTTTACTCCTCGACGCAGCGGGAGGATCCATCAACTGGGATGATAATACCGTAAGTTTGCGAGACAAAGCACATGAAAATCACCTACGTACCACTGAAAGACTTCCCAAAGAGCTTTGTTCTGAATCCTCTCAATTTGGACAATGTCAAAGCCTCTCATGGTTTTACAGAAAAGAGTTTCAATCTCCTTAAATTCATCCGAGGAGCGTTGCAGGGGGACTCGCTGGAAAACACAAAGAGAAAAGAAATTGTTGTTAGCCAGGCTACATTTTTTTATTCTGTCCAAAAACCTGCGGAAACAAATTGTGAACCTCATATTTAATTGTCAAGCAAACTTTTTAAATGTCTGAAAAAGAAAATGCAAATTTCCAAAATTAGCGTGTTTCCATCAACTGCTTTGGAGTTAATAAAGTCACCTTGGCCATAGAGCAAGTTTTAATTTTTCTTTCATGTCAGCCAGTCAATATATTAATTTACTGATTTGTTTGCATACTTATTTATCTATCTTCTATGTTTTTTTATTAATCTCTTCACCCGGTCTGTAACCAAGGACTCTCCAGAAGGGGGGGGGGGGGGACAGCTCTGACCGGGTCCTGGAGGCCGATGGGGGGTCAGGGGGAATGGACTAGTATGGGACAGTATGGTGTGATGATGATGTTTGCCTGGTTTAAGGGGCTTCAGTGACACTGTGTGTCTCTGTGAGATAAGAGTTTTTCATTCCTTCAAGTAGGGCTGGGTACCGAATTCAATAAGCACTGACTGAGTAAATCTCATCAGCGTCAGTGAGCCAACAAGCATGCAGCATGCTTCTACCAAGATCAAATAATGTCTGTGATTGGCTGTCTAACGTTACACAACGTAGAGACAGGCAGGAAAAACTGTACATGACACACAATTTTTATAAAATTGGTATCGATAAAAGGATCTTTTAGGAACTAGTATCAAAGTCACAGTATTGGTACCGGTATCGAAAATATTTGAACAATACCCAGCCCTACCTTCAAAGCAGTAGTTTAGTTCCACTTCAGAATTAAGTTGGCTTTATTTAAAATTGTTGGTTATTGTCAAAAAACAAACAAAAAAACAAAAAACAAAGCCAACAGTGTGTTAGTCAGCCTCACAATACTTTCTGACTTTGCTACCCTATCCGTGGCACTCAGCCCAAGGTAAATCTTCATCTCATCTATCATTCTCGCACTTTTTGGGTTTGTGCCCACATGGTTAAATGCACTTATTGTAAGTCGCTTTGGATAAAAGCGTGAGATAAATAAATGAACTGTAATGTAAATCTTTAAAAACAAGTATATATATATATATATATATATATAGTTCTATCTTTAAAAAAAAGGCAGTCTTGTGTACTTGTATAATTTATATTTTAATTCCACTATACATGGATGAGAGAAGGCACAGTATGTGTATAGGGTGACTGTTATGACAGCTGGGGGTGGCAGTAAGACTCTTTATTTTAATTTTATTTATTTATTTATTTATTTTTTATTATTTTTTTTTTTAACCTTTACTTTTTGGGGTAAGGACAGTTGTGAGCTACCTGCAGTCATTCTGGTTTGGATGGTGGTTTATCTTCCTTCCTGTTTTGATATTTTTGTGAACACAGAGAGCACTTGTATGTTGGTTATGTTCTATTTTGATAAAAATTAATAAAATCTATTTAAAAAAAAAATTTAAAAAAAAAAAGGCCTAAAACAGCTGGGCACTTTTATCAAATGTTACTTAATATGACTTGATATATGATTCACGATGTTGTAGGGAATGATAATTTTTTCTTATTTTCATTCAAACATATTAAAAATATTATGGTGTATTTTTTTGTGAGGTACTGTACCAAACAAATAATTTTTCTTAAGTCTATAGAATACGATTTATTATTTATTTTTTATTTTATTACGATCTCTGCAGCAACACAATACTTAATTCGGAATATCGCACTAGTCCATAATGCGATTTCGATAAAATTCCAATTAATAGTTTAGCCCCAGAATACACCTTTAGTGGCCTTTGGTAAAGAAATTGGCTGTGGTTTTCCAAAATAAAATTTTTATTTTCTTGTAAGTACAGGACAGAACCTTTGCTGATTGCCAAAACAGCACAATTTATGTTCTATACAGTATGATCTTATTTCTTTGTTAACAACACTACATTGAATTGTTTCCCCCTTTTGTCAGAAAATCTGACCCAGTAGACGAATAAGCAAATATGCACATCGTGAAAATTATGACGTGGATTTGGCTACTTCTAGCAGTTAGTTATTCTTGTTTTCTAAAATATGTAATTGCGTGTACAAAATGTGTTGACTTCCGGAGAGGTCACAACCAACACCCACCACTGACCATCAATGGTGCTGCTGTGGAGAGGGTGAGCAGCACCAAATTCCTGGGGGTGCACATCAGTGAGGACCTCTCCTGGACCATCAACACTGCATCACTGGCGAAGAAAGCACAGCGGCGCCTCTATTTCTTACGCAAACTCAAGCGAGCAAGAGCCCCCTCACCCATCATGGGCACTTTCTACAGGGGCACCATTGAGAGCATTGTCACCAGCTGCATCACTGTGTGGGGTGGGAACTGCACTGACTACAACAGAAAAGCCCTGCAGCGCATAGTGAACACAGCTGGAAAGATCATTGGGTCCCCACTCCCTTCCGTGCAAGACATATACAACACCTTCCTCACCCGAAAAGCGACCATGATTGTGAGCGACGACAGCCACCCTGCACACAGTCTTCTCAGCCTCCTGCCCTCTGGGAGGAGATATAGAAGCCTCAGTGCCTGCTCCACCAGACTAGCAAACAGCTTTATCCACCAGCCTGCCAGGAAACTGAACTCTCTTCCCTCTCTACCCCCTCTCTCTCTCTCCCCCCCCCAAAAAAAAACAACCTCTGGACTCTGAAGTTGCTGCTGTTTCCTTTTGTACATAGCATCTTTTTGCACAAAACTCTGGACTTTGAAGTTGCTGCTGTTGCACTTTTGCACACTTTTTGCACTACCCGACCACATCATATAACAATGTTTGCTGCTTGTGACAGTCTTGTGTTTTTGTCTTGTGATCTTGTCTTGTGATATTGTTGCAGTTTGTTTTATTGATTTTGTTTTAGTGTTAGGAATAATGTCTGTTGTGCATTTTTTTTATTCTTCCCCGTGGGATGGTGAGAAACAAACTTTCGATTCCTCTGCATGTCCAGTATATGTGAAGAAATTGACAAATAAAGATGACTTGACTAAACCCCAATTCCAGTGAAGTTGGGACGTTGTGTAAAACACAAATAAAAACAGAATGATTTGCAAATCCTTTCCAACCTATATTCAATTGAATACACTACAAAGACAAGATATTTAATGCTCAAACTGATAAACGTTATTGTTTTTTTGCAAATATTCAATCATTTCGAATTTGATGCCTGCAACACGTTCCAAAAAAGCTGGGACAGGAGCAACAAAAGACTGGAAAAGTTGAGGAATGCTCAAAAAACACCTGTTTGGAACATTGCACAGGTGAACTGGTTAATTTGTCATGACTGGGTATAAAAGGAGCATCCCTAAAAGGCTCAGTCGTTTACAAGCAAGGATGGGGCGAGGTTCACCACTTGAGAATGTTTCTCAACGTACAATTGCAAAGAATTTAGGGATTTCATCATCTAGTCCATAACATCATCAAAAGATTCAGAGAATCTGGAGAAATCTCTGCACGAAGTGGCAAGGCCGAAAACCAACACTGAATGCCCGTGACCTTCGATCCCTCAGGTGGCACTGCATTAAAAACAGACACAGGGTTCATACACGTTTTCCGAGGTCAAGGTCCATTTTAAAGTTTTTTCCAGCACCTTACACCAACGTAAATTACATACCAATACATACTCACAATTATTATTTAGTGTTTTTATCACATTAAAAGAGATAATGCTATAAACAGCCAAAATTGTGTTTCTTAATAGCAGAAGGATCAGATATTTAAGCAAAACACAAGTTTTATTTTTCAAAATGTATCACTGTCTAAGTAGACTTTGCTTGCTATCTAACCTGCCTGAGTCAATGTAAAAACTGAGCACTGAGTGGGAGGATTTGAGCCAAATGACATGAAGCTAGGTCATTCTGTGTCTAATCAGACAAAATCCAGGAAAACAGTTGCTGCACCCTCTTAGACTTTGCTTAAAGTATGCTACCCTTAATGTCAGTCTTTTCACACTTTTTTCCAAATCTAGGGCATGCCGTACTAAATCTACAAATCTACAATGTACTAATCTACAAATCTACAATGTATTAATCTACAAATCTAGGGCATGCCGTACTAAATGGTTTATTCATACTGACATGTTTGTCTTCCACCCAACAAAGTTTGGGCTGCCTATGAATAATACTTTTCATTATATTAATGTCCAAATATTGCTTCCCAGATAATGTGATTTTCAGGCTGTAAAACTGAAGTAATTTCAAGGGCTGAAAATATGAAGACATAGGATTTGAACAGAAATATTTTACAGGCCTTGGTTTTGGGACACATTCTTGACAGGTTTGAACAAAATCTGAGACAGTGCAACAACAACAACCTGTAATTCCATTTTAACCCAGAAGACTCTGACAGTGCACAGGCACTTGCCTGATAATTAGCCTATATTAATTGAAAAAGAAATGTATTTCATTGCCAAGACATATACATTTATCCAACGTGTACAGCAGGCTACTTCAGTTGGCTAACTTGAAAAGTCTTAGACTTACTCTTCATGTGACTTGAGAGCGCCGCAGGCTCGGCCATTGTGAAAGGCTGCAGATCTTTTTTGCAGACTTTACAAGAGGCAACTCGTGGGGTTTGTCCCAGTTTAATCCATAATTTGTATTTTTCATCTTCCAGCCAACGTTCATTGAAACGACACGTGCAGTAGTGGTTTCATGGGGGAGGAGTCACACATGGAAATAGACTAGCAGATCGCAATCACACATGCACAAGTGAGCATCTTTCATTTAACAACATTTAATTTCTCCATTTAATAAACAAACTATTCAGTCAGATAGGTATTTGTTGTGAAAGAAATACGGTCACAATTTCAAACATTTTCAAGCATTTTATCCAAAATGTAAGCACTTTTCAAACCTTGAGAACACAACATCAAAATTCAAGCATTTTCAAGGATTTCAAGCACCCGTACGAACCCTGCCAACATCGTTATGTAAAGGATATTACCACGTGGGCTCAGGAACACTTCGGAAAACCATTGTCAGTTAACACAGTTCGTCGCTACATATACAAGTGCAAGTTAAAACTCTACCATGCAAAGCCAAAGCCATATATCAACAACACCCAGAAACGCCGCCGGCTTCTCTGGGCCCGAGCTCATCTGAGATGGACTGCTGTGGTCTGACGAGTCCACAGTTCAAATTGTTTTTGGAAATCATGGACGTCATGTCTGCTGGGCCAAAGAGGAAAAGGACCATCCAGATTATCCAGTTATCAGCGCAAAGTTCAAAAGTCAGCATCTGTGATGGTATGGGGGTGTGTTAGTGCCCATGGCATGGGTAACTTGCACATCTGTGAAGGCACCATTAATGCTGAAAGGTACATACAGGTTTTGGAGCAACTAGTCTTTTTCAGGGACGTCCCTGCTTAGTTCAGCAAGACAATGCCAAGCCACATTCTGCACGTGTTACAACAGCGTGGCTTCGTAGTAAAAGAGTGCGGGTACTAGACTGGCCTGCCTGTAGTCCAGATGTGGTGTTTTCACAATACCTTGTATCCTGTTTGAGGAATCTGTGTCTTGTCCCAGTGGTCGGGTACAGCGGTCAAATTTAGTTGACCAGGAGGCTTTCTGTGGTCAGAAAGCAAAGTAGGATTAGGATTAGTTTTATTGTGAAGTGGTTTAATTAAATGTTTCTTAAAAGGTGGAAAACATCAGCGGGACCAACAGTATATTTGGGATGTCGTACCTCGTTTTCTTTGATTTGACATCAGCTGCGGAGACAAACAGCGGCCGTCTTTTCACGAGCCTCTTGGTGCCATACTGCTTGTTTGTCTGTATCATGTCTGAGGAAAAGAAAAGATTATAACTGCTTGAATATTTTAAAATTCACAAAACTGTCAACACAGAGATCCAATGCGTGAAATCTGTTTACCCTGGAAACTGAGTGAGTATGACTGTGAACCAGCGGTGAACTCCACCACATCTTTGTCATTGTCCAGAAACTTCTGCTCCAGTGTAGGACTGTCTACGTCTGCTACTTTGCATCCACCAGCCTGCAACACAAGACAGATACGTCTGTTTTTATCTCAAAACATGACCAATCAGGAGCCAGTTAGTATGGTATGCAAAAAGAGAATTACCGTTGCTGTTAAGAAGGGCTCAACTTTGAGGGTTGGAGAATTAAATGTTTTTCTTTCTTAGGGCGCTTTTACACCTGCCTTGTTTAGTTCGGTTGAATCGCACTAGAAGTCATTTGCCTCGCTGGTACGGTTCGTTTGGGCAGGTGAGAATGCAGCAATTGCACTCGGGTGAGCACCAAAAGTGGACCAATTAAGCGTACCGAGACCTGCTTGAGGAGGTGGTCTCGTTGCGCTTTTAATCGAACTCTGGAGCGGTTCATTTGTGGTGAAAACGTGCTTTGACCTCGAACTGCACCAACTATATATACTCCACAAGTCTGAGCTAATGTCTCCTGTAGTCAGGTGTGTTTTGCAATCTGCGATGCGGTAGAACATGCAAACTGTAGCAGCTTGCAAGTTTCTCTCACAGAAATAGACAGCAGTCAAGCTAACCGTCTCACATTTCCGTGGTCAAACTAGCCACCGCTGAAGTTGGAGCAGAACGAAGTCTCGGGGACCAGAGCAGACGTAGTAAAGTCACTCACAAAACAATGTCTGATGATTTAAATGAAATGAGCTGGTGTGACCACGGAGATGGAAGAAATATGCACTAGTCAACACAGGACCTTCTCCCTGCATTTACTTTCTTGCTCCCGCCCCAGATACATCCGACTAGGCCTGGGCGAAATGGAGAAAATCAGATATCACAATATTGGATTTTTCCAGGTATGAAACAAAACCGAACCAAGGGGAAATCACTCCAAGTTTACAAACTCATCAACTGATTAGGACCAAAGCAAACAAACTATAGGTGTGAAAATGCCCTTAATTCAACAGTCCAATATGAGCATGAACATAGCGTTAATGGAGAGTAATGACTTCGGACTTTGATCAGCCGTATAAAAGGTCAGATAATACCGTATATACCTTGATTGGCTGCAACATAATGTTGCAGATTGGGGAGACTGGGACATCTCAATTTCAGAATATATACCATATCACGTTACATAAATAATCCATTGTTTCTATAAAAACATATTGATGAGAGCAGCTTTCACAGGACACAGGAAAGGCAGAACTCCAGTTACTCACAGCTGAAGCGTACATGTTCCACTTTCCGAACTCATCCTCCCAGTACCAAACCCACTCAGTGGTGTGGATGAAGGTTGGCTCAAGCAAAGAGTTTGTGGTAGAGAGTCGTCGGACTTTGTTCGATCCACGGGTCATTGTGTCAAAATGCACAGGTGGGGTGCTGTAGGGGTGCTGACTAAAGACAGCAGAATAGATAACTATTAATTCATACAATTCATGTTGACAGTAAATATGTATGTATGTACTACATTTTACCAGCACATTAGTTTGCTAAAAACATTAGATCAATACTAGGAGTTCCTCTTCAGCTAAGCGTCTGTTGGCTGAAGCATATTTACCGTACAGACAATGACCCCTATTTCCCAGCGGGCGCGTCTGCGGTGCGTCCTGGAGGCACCGCAACCACCGCGAGCAATCACGGCCGTTCAAGTCAATGCTTGATATTCCACCACCTGCGTCACGGGGCGTCCAAGAAGCATGCGCGAAGCGGCTCTCCGCTCCGCTAAAGATACGTGCCAGGTCTATTTTTATGCGAGCTGCGGGCTTTTGGGACCGCCGGACAGGAAGTAAAACAGTTAGAGCACCCAGTCAATTTACCAAAAGAGACCACCCAATATCCCATATGTCTCCTCTACAACACCACGGACTATGAGAGATTCAACTTGGAGGTGGAAAAATATAATAATATAAACACCACAGATGCTTTTTATAAGGACAACACCAGAAAAGAGAAGGCATGATGGAGTTTAATTGCAGGAGTGCTTGGAGTGGAAGGTAGATACTAGCTAAACAAACATGTTTTATTAGTACTTTAAAATACTAATAAAATCTGCAAGTTGGGCAGCAAGACGCTCCACTTCTGAGACGCTCCCGGTGTGGTATGGTGCGTTGCGGGTGAGAGTGGTCTCAAACCTCTAACTTTCGGCAAAAAAGTGAATAAGCGTATTTCTAAAAATCCTTTTTTGACAAAAACAGTAATTTCATCTCTTGGAACACGGGCGTTGCTGGTCTACTGCAGCCTTGATCGGTTGACAACGGCAGCAGTTTAATCACTGGATACGGAAAAGGCTTTTGACCGCCTAGAGTGGAACTACTTGTGGCAAGTAATGGAGAGGCTTGGTTTGGGAGCCAAATTCATTGACATGGTACGTACTTTATATGCAAATCCCACCGCCATAGTCTGAATTCACAGGCATTCCCCGTCGCACGGGGCTCGCAACAGGGATGCCCGCTACCTCCCATGCTATTTGCGATCTCTCTTGAACCGTTAGCCCAAGCCATAAGGCAAAATAAAATATGTAATGTCCAGATTAAATCTAATAACAACTCAATATCATTATTTGCAGATGATGTTTTGCTGTACATCTCTGACCTTGAAGACTCTGTCCCAAAAATTCTTAAGATCTTTAACGAATTTGGCTCAATCTCCAACTGTAAAATCAACTGGAATAAATCTAATCTTCTTCTGTTGAACAACAGACAGGTATTAGTGATACAATACCAACCCAAAGCAAAATGACATATTTGGGCATCACCATTCACGCATCGCTACAGCAAGTTGTCCAGGACAACTATGAAACTATACTAAGTAGTGTTCAAAGAGATCTGGCCAATTGGTCTGCGCTGGCGGTATCGATACAGTCCAGGATCGCTGTCGTTAAAATGAGCATAGTTCCTCGTGTGAATTTCTTAAGTACAATGATCCCCTTACCCCCACCAATACATTTCTGGAAGAAACTTGATACCGTAATTCAGCAGTATATTTTAAATAATAAACAACCTAGGCTAAAATACTCTACTCTGCAACGTACCACAAACACGGGAGGCCTGGCCCTCCCCAACCTTAAAGTGTACCACAGAGCTTTTCAGCTACGGGTCCTCAGAGTGTGGATAGACCCCTCATCTACAGTTCCATGGAGAGAAATAGAGCAAAACCTCACTGGAAGTCTAAGACTGCAAGACCTTGCCTTTACAGGTGTGTGTCCAAAAGAGTGTATGCTAGCCTATGGCCCTATTATCACCAACACATTGACCAACTTTAAACAGGTCGAGGAGAAACTACGCTACACCAATAAGTGGCATTTGAACACCCCAATTTGGCACAACATACACTTAATGACTGGTGACAAACCTTTTGTTTATAACCGGTGGAGTGACAGAGGTATTTATACTCTAGACCAGCTATTCGATGATGAAGGTATGTTAAGTTTTGAAAACCTGAGAGCTAGCTTTGAGGTCCCTAGGACATCCTTCTTCCTTTATCTTCGCTTAAGATCAGCCCTAAAATGTTATGGAGTACCATGGGGGAACAGTCTTGAGATGCACCCAATCATTAAATGGCTTGTTGATTCTCCGGTGAGAGGATTAGTGTCCGGGATTTATGCTAAATTGATGCAAGTATCTTGAGCTGAGCCCGGAGGGGAACGTAATTAATTGGGAGACAGTTTGGGACAACATTTCCCACTGTTCCAAGAACCCAAATCACCAGCAGATCCACTTCAACATATGCCATAGGACATATTGGACTCCTCAGAAGAGATACATCTCTAAAGCCATTCCTACTCCCTATTGCACGTTTTGCCAAGCTGAATAAACTGGAACTTTCTTACACATGGTCTGGGAGTGTGAACAGATGCATGAGTTTTGGAATAAAACAACATCAATAATATCGGATGTGATAGGATGTCGAATTCCTACTGACCCGATTGTTTTGTTACTTAATGATGTCTCTAAATTACACCTACTTGGGAGAAGATTTGGCTAGCTGGATCAACCGCGACCAAGAAAATGATAGCTCAGCGCTGCCCCCCCCACACACTCGCTTTGTTTAAAACAGTGGTTGGCGTATTTTCTGGACAGAGTTATGCTTGAGCTCTCTACAGCAAGGATTAACAAAGCCAAATCATCGACTATAGACCTATGGAAAAACGCAGCAGCACAAGTATCAGTCCTAATGACCTCAGCATCACAAGAATTAGAGGAAAGCGACTAGTCAAGGTGTGATTCCTGTTTCCTGTTTTTTGTTTATTTGTTTTTTTTTTCTTTCCTCGAGACGGCAGAGGGTGGGGGGTGGGAGAGGGTTGTTCTTGTTCAATTGTGTTTGTCTGTTCCATATGTTCAAAAATATTTAAAAAAACAATAAAAATTTGACCTTAAAAGAATTAGATCTTCCCAGAACTACGATCTCATTGAATGTGAGTAGAGAGTACCTGTATGTGTTTTTAGGGTCACAGTAGTCCTTCTCAATCGCCTCATTTTCATTATCAGTCAAGGCGGTCCATTGATCGTCCTCTCTGACCTCCCATCTGTACGGCATCTTGTCGTGAGCTTTAAAACATCGTTCTGAGAAGACATCGTCATAGAAACTAGATTGATGATGATGATGACGTGATATGCTCTAAACTCTATAGTACACAAAATAAGTGTAATTATTACTGTTTTGTTGGTTACTTACCCTCATGTATACAGTTTCCTTTGATGAAGAACATGCATATCTCAGTTTTATCTGAAGGAAACAAACAAAAAGTGCATTGTAAAGTGGTGTTGTGCTTTTGTTTTCTTTTACAGTTTAGAGTTCTTTCAGAAAACTGTTTCAATAAAAGCTTTTGCAGCTGGCGTAGTTTACCTCTAACAGGCCTTTGCCTTTGTCTTCTGTTCGGTCCATCCTCGGCGTTTGCATCGTCGATGACAGAACCGGGGTTGTCATTAGTGGAACTGGTTGATGGTCTGCCTATGTTCCCGCCTTTCTCTCTGACAGCTGTTGAAGTTTTATTCGGATTTTGTTTTTTTTTCTGACCATCGTCGCTGCTCACATCGGTGCCGCTGGCAGCAACGGAGATGTCACTGGTGGAAGAGTTTAGCCAATCGTTCATTCCATCGTCGCTGTAAGGATTTAAGGCGTTGATTTCAGCAAGGATGTCATCAGTGGAAGAGGTTCGTTGTGCCGGTTGATGGTTGCCTGGGTTTCCTCTATTTCCTCTATTGCCCCTGTTGCCTCTGTTGCCTCTATTTCCCCTGTTGCCTCTGTTGCCCCCGTTACCTCTCCCTCTCACTCTGTAATTCAGGCCATCGTCGCTGTTCGCGTCAGTGTTGTTGGGAAGATTTTGTTGCCTTCTGTCAGTGTACTTCAAAGCAAATATGTTTGCATAAACAGACTTCAGGGAATGAGTGAGGTCTTCAGGAACGCCTTTCTCCTGCAGGCTCTTGTATGGCTGTGGAGCATTAAAATCATGAGCCTTGGAGCAGGTGCAGTCGCGGTTCAGGAACCTCTCACAGATATGCAGTCTCTTGCAGGCGAAACCCTCCTGACACAAGCCAAACTCCCCGCCACCATTGTTGTAATGACGACAAATCTGGTATAGGGAGAAAAGGTGGTTACAACCAAACAAAGCAAAAAGCAAGGAAAACAACAAGCAGGAAATTGCTGTTGTGATAGTGACATTTAATTTTTCAGTGACCAACTCCTTTAAGATGATAAATACAGATGTTATCCAGCTACTGTAAATCCAAGTGTTGATGAAGTCAACAAAACTTCTGTTACTCTAAAGCAGTGGTTCCCAACCTTTTTTCCTTGGCGGCCCCCCTACTTATGTCTAAGAAAAGCTGAGCCCCACCTCCGAATCCAAAGTTGAGGTAACTTTCCCTTACTTTCTTTTTTGATACAGAGGAGTTATCAGCACTTTTACGTTTCTCCGCCATGTTTCGTTCATAAAATAGTGATGCTGTGGTGGCAGGAAAAACGAGGATGATAGCAGCTAGCAGCTGACCTGATGACAGCAAGGGTCACAGGTTAAGAGGTCCCGGAGGTTTGGCCTACTAAGTAGCCTACCTACAAGTTTAAGCGAGAACAAAAATATATAGTTTTTATACAGACTTTTGTATACATTATATATTCTAGTGTATTATCATAATTTGTTTAACATGTGCAAATATTTTTTTTATTTACCTCAACCTCAAACCAGATAAAGACTTGCGCCCCCCCTGTGATCTTTGCCGCCCCCCTTAGGGGTCCCCGGACCCCAGGTTGGGAACCACTGCTCTAAAGGACTCAAGGGTTTCTGCAGGCTGATACGTAGAAAATATACTTATCACTACAGAAATAAGTAAATCGAAGTAAGTCCTAGACTGGCTGTGGTCAGCTAATGTGCTTCTGCACTTGGGTCAGAAAATGTCATATTTAACGAAAAATATATATCCCTACTGTGTACCCTTGCATACACTGAGGCAGCAGTTTTTAGCTCTGATTTACTGACCTACAACAATCGGATTTGAAAAACCACTCTGGATGAATCCTGTGTATGTAGTGAAACTTACATCAGGCAGAAGCCAGTTGTCGCTCTGCAGCAGCAGTGTGCACAGTTCGGCCCGGCTCAGACTCTCCAGCTCATGCTCTCGCAGTAACCCCGCATTGTGATCAGAGTCTAGCTCATGGGAGAATCTGCATCCTGTCCTGTCATCCATGAACACAACACACATAGTTCAATCATGAGTATAATTTTTAATATACAGTTGCTCTGTAAAAGAATACATTCCTCCATTATGTTTTGTACAAATTGGCTAAATGCTATATTACTGAATTCATATAAATGCTTCTTATGCGTTCCTATGTTGGTTGAAAAGTCTGCAAATAGTATTGCTGTTTTAAAAGTAAAACATGATAGACAGAGCTACATAAATATAACAACACAGTAGCACATCTAAACACATGAGTTATGGTAGTAGCTGTAAAGAGGTATTAAACACACTTCAGTGTCTTATTCTTGAATGACACAAACCTTTTCTACAGGGACATGCTAAGAGGGCTAATGGTCACCATTGCACCAGAACTGTGAAACACAGCTAGCAAGATCATGCTACCACTAATGTTTCTGTCATAAGGTGAATATGAAATTTGCATTATATAACGTAATATGACAAATGTCGTCAAGGATTAACAATAGTTCGACGTTTTGGGAAATACGCATATTTGTCTTTTTGCCAAATGTTATGAAAAGATTGACAGAACTCTCATGTTTGTATGGTAAATATGTAGCTAAAACTAGCAGCTGGTTAGCTTAGCATAAAGACTGACAAACCGTACACCAAACAGGTTTCCAGGAAAACTCCAAAAAGTTCCACGAAGTTCAGCACATTTTAGACTATTCTTTAAATAGCGTTTATTAGCGTTTATTATTATTATTATAGTTTATTATTTTTTTTGTTTGTTTTTGACGTAAAGTTAGCCATTGACAAAATGTGAACTTGTAGGTCAAGACAAAAGAAATACAAAAAATACTTGTCAGTTGGCTGACAAAGCACTGTTGTCAGTTGGCTGTAATGTAAGACAGGAACAAAAATTATGCTATTGCTGGTATCTAACGCTTTATATTCATGCAGTATGTGTCAGTTGAGTTGGCTGACAACAGTGCATGAACGCACCACGACTGCTCAGTCACTGCTCAAATGCAACCACATCAAACGCCAAAACAAACCTGTGACGGTGCTATTAAATAGCAATTTAATTACACATGGAAACGATACTATTTTTTAATTTTAACAATAAAGTTTCCTTTATAAACAACTGAAATGTCTCTAAAGTAGTCACAGGCCTCTCCAACTTCCCAACGGTCATTTGACTCACGTTAGGCCTTATACCTTTAGCAAAATAGGCTATTTACCTCGACCGTGTGAACGGGCAGGATCCGGTGAGGAGGAACTTTTTACACAGGTGCAGCGCCCTGCATGATCCCGGACACTCTCTGACTCTGCACAGTTTCAGTCTGGTCCTGGCCACCACCTTCGGCTGCCCGAAAGGACTACACAAAGCAAATCTATCTCGGTTACTAATGATATTATGAATTTCATCGCCTGAGCCGAGATTCAATATCAAATAATCAGTGTCAACTGATCCTTGATTGGCGCAGATGATCTTCAATATTTCCGACTCCATTATTTTGACGCGTTTCCTTAAGGTGTTTCCTTCCCCTTCCGAACACAAGACAGCAACCGCTGAGTTCTGTCGGTACACGATGTTCAATGGAAGAGGAAAGTTCAGTACCATTTCTGACAAGTGTATCTCGCTGCAGTCTGCGGGGAGACTATGGGGAGACGACGTAGGCCCAAAAAAAAAAAAAAAGACTGACTTGGATGTGGGCGGGGCTTGCAGCGAGATGCTCCTCATTTCTGAGGCTTGGAAACCGAAACTTAACTATATTTAGCAGAGTTATTGCTGTAACGCTGCTCTCCTCCGCTTGGGGGCGTCGTCGTGTTATATGACCTCATCCCTGTATTCATAGGACTGAGGAGATTTTTCCTGTTTTATAGTTGATCTATCCTAATAAATGTCAGACATATTTATATTCATCTTGGGATCTCTACCATTAACAGTACAGACATTGAAAAGACATGACGTGAAAACCAATAATCTAATATATATTTTATTATCTTTATAAAATAAGAAAGACACTGAAATTACACTGCAAGAAAATCATTTGTCATATTCACTTACTGAAACATCTAGGTCTGTGATACATTCTGCCACTGAAGACATGTTTTACTTGTTGCAGCCTTTTCTCAAAAATGACAGCCGTTTCATAAATTCATTGGTTTCTGAAAAATAACAAACATGATTTAATAATCTTAAGGTTTCTTTATTTTTTTTTATATCACCAGTCCACATCTCAGAGAAAGAAGATGGGATGAGTTATATTTTGAATGTGCAGAACGTTTTGAACATGAGCAGAAATCTTGCTGAAACACATCTGAGCTGTTAAAAACCCAGGGGTTTAATGTATCCATGAGGTAAATAAGTGCCACATGCACATTTAAAGAGGTTACTTCTCCAACAAGATGCAAAAGAGGAGGGAAGAGTAAATTATGCCTACATGTGAGCTGAGAAAAGTTGATCAACAGGAGAATAAATAGTTAAATGCAATACAGAATGCCTGAGAGCCTATTATGTTTCATTATAGTTTTATATTTTGAATTGTCACCTGTGTTTTCCTTTACATAAATATATTTCCAGCATACATTGATGCAGAAAAAGGTAGAAATAGGTGCATACAAATTCACCAGAATGCAAGAAATTAAGTGTTGATAGATAATATATAATCTGCTCCATCAGGCCCATTCAAACTGGATTCCTTTTATACATGTTCAAATATAAAATACTTTTTATACTATGGATTGGCTAAATACTTGATGGTTATTATTTACTGAGAGTTGTGCATCCATAATGCCCAGCTAATCAACAGTTTAAATTCAATTTATACATCAAAAGTCAATGTCAATCCAATGCTTTCCATTTTCTTGCCAACACCACACCAAATTCCATTCTCAATTTTTTAACACGTTAGTTTCTTACAACTTTAAGTCTCTATCCACTACACAGCACTTAAAGCAAGTTCACTTTTACAGCTAATTCACCTGTTACTCTCATTATTACCTCCTTCCTAAACAGCCAGGATCAAGTTGAGTTTTTGTTTAAACTAAATATGAGTGGTGTGATACCTTCATGCCAAATTAATCAGAGCACAAAAGGCACAATTACCTCCCAAGTTACTGTATGATCAGCTACTGACAAGCAAAAGGCTATTTTTAAACAGAGTCCGACGCAGTCAGTCCACATGAAAACACACCGGGTCTACATTCACTTCCAGGTAACTTCAAAGAGAACATGAGGGCAAAATAGCATCACTGATCTATTTTTGCCGAATCTTCTTTGTCTTTTAACCGAATCTGCTCTCTGTCTAGCTCAGCTAAAAACACCGGTTCTGCAGCACGTTACTGTGTCGATCACTACCAAGCCTGTTTGTAATAATGTGATCTTCACCTGTTCAGCTGACTTTAACAGATAGTACGTGAATGTCTTGCTTTTATTACAGACATGTGAACTCACCACAGACAGACGGCAGTGCGCAGCTGAGAATGAATAGGGGAGACTCTGGAATGGATAAATGACGTTATTTTAAACAAACAGGAAACACTGATGTATGAAACTTCAAATTAGATTAATTTACTAATCGAAGGTGCCAGAGCACGTTCCGGATCATCACGGCCCAGCATTTGACACCTACGATGGGGTGGAGAGGCGGGGACATCCCTAAATTGTGGGGCCATATGCACCTTGCACATAGGGTGTACTGGGTTGGTATGAGGCTGTGCTGGATTTATAAACGGGTGTACCGGGTTGGTATGAGGCTGTGCTGGATTTATAAACGGGTGTACCGGGTTGGTATGAGGCTGTGCTGGATTTATAAACGGGTGTACCGGGTTGGTATGAGGCTGTGCTGGATTTATAAACGGGTGTACCGGGTTGGTATGAGGCTGTGCTGGATTTATAAACGGGTGTACCGGGTTGGTGTGAGGCTGTGCTGGATTTATAAACGGGTGTACCGGGTTGGTGTGAGGCTGTGCTGGATTTATAAACGGGTGTACCGGGTTGGTATGAGGCTGTGCTGGATTTATAAACGGGTGTACCGGGTTGGTATGAGGCTGTGCTGGATTTATAAACGGGTGTACCGGGTTGGTATGAGGCTGTGCTGGATTTATAAATGGGTGTACTGGGTTGGTGTGAGGCTGTGCTGGATTGAACCAATGTGTTGGGCTGATAAAGTGACGTCCTGAGTTGATAAACTGATATGCTGGGTTTGGCAGTTGGTTTGGGTGGCAGTACTGGTTTGGGTGGCAGTACTGGTTTGGGTGGTAGTACTGGTTTGGGTGCTGGTACTGGTCTCAGCGCCGGTACTAACGCAGTACCAAATAGGTTGACGGTTGCGTGGTCTTGTACTGCAGCAGGTACTCGGGGTAGATCTGGTGCTCCTTAAACACAACAAAGATGGAAGGGGATATAACGTCGTCGACGCAGCTGTCAAAGAAGTTTATGTCTCCACCGTCCTTAGAAGGAGGCCGGACGTAGTCGGAGGACCCTCTGGTGTAATCTCCCACCAGCACCCGTGAGATGAACAAGGATTTGACATCAGAGTCACTGGTGTAGCTGTGGGAGTATTTTGCATCCCGGGCAAAGTAACTACCTGGGTTTGGACACAGAGATGTCTGGATTATTGTAAGATCATTGTACTTCATGTGCAAAGATGCTAGGTAAACAATAAATATATAATAAATGAACAATTATCTGTTCATTTAGTCTATAAAGTTGCTATCTAGCCATCTATATCTTCTATTTTTTTAAACAGAGTCCGACCATAGACTACATATAAAGAGAGTACGACGCAGTTAGTCCACGCAAAACAGACCAAGGTTACATTCACTTCAGCTAACTGAAGTTGTTTTAACTGAATATTCTCTGTCTAGATCAGCTAAAAACACCGGATCTGCAGCACATTACCGTGTCGTTCACTACCGAGCCTGTTTGTAACCGGTAGACTACAAACAACGTGATCTACACCTTCTTAACTGACGTTAACAAATAGTACGCGACTGTCCTATTAATACAGACATGTGAACTAACCACAGACCGTTCCCTTGTGCATGAACTCACTGTGGTGGGCTGCTAAGAGTGAATAGGGGAAACACTGGAATGGATTGGATGTATGTGGTGTTATTTTAAACGTACGGGAAACACTGATGTATGAAACTGCCAATTCGATTAATTTACTTACTTTTACTTAAAGGTCCAGTGTTTAACGTGTTTAGTTGTTCATTATCAAAATCTGTGTTGCCCGTTCACAAACTTGTCGTTTTTCATGAATATTTACCACCACCATCAATTCCAAGTATTCCTTTTGGCTTGAAATTTCACATTTGCATTCGCATGAACTGGGGTAGACGCTCCATATTCATGTGCCATCTTGAAATACGTTAGCTGGTAAGGGACATACAGGACATACTGCTCCGCCTTTTGCGTTTTCGCCGTCCGTTACATGATAAACTCACAGGTGCTGCTAATGCTGCTAATGGGTATCGTAGCTTCCCGGCCCCGGCAAGTTTGAAGAAGGAAACATGGAGGACCACACGTATTCAAAATCCAAATTTCAGGAACAGGAGTCCTCTTCTTCGCCCAGAAAAAGAAAAAGGATATTGAAAAGAGCAAGAGACCGGCTTTTTGAAGCGTGAAGGCTACCGTAGCTGTAATAGGTACTTTGAACTGTGTGGTGCAAGAGAGTTGATTGCGATGTATATATATCCGACATCGCAGATTGCTATCCATTGTAATCCATTGTCTTGGGAGGAGCTATGACCTTTCTGAACCACAGTAAACTATTCTAAAAATATACTGATGGACAGTTTAAACACCAGATAGGGGTAAAAAATACATTTTTGGGAAGTGTTAAGATTTTAGAATTTTTTTTTTGAATACAACAGCACATTGTTATAAAAATCAGTAAACAGCTTAGAATGAAAGTTTCTTCAACTCACCTTTGCCATAAACTGTTCCATGAGTTCCACAGATTCTCCAGTCAAAGTTGGTGTGACAGATGACATCTACGTATTTAGAGTCAGTGCCATGAAAAAGCTTTTTTTCAGTCACATTGCGCCCCTGGTTGTTGTTCATCATCTGATTTTTCTGCCTATATTTAGGAAAAATAAATCAGAAACTTTAAATCAGATTGATACATTTAGCAATGTGTGCTTATTAGTACAGGTTATTACAGTATTATGCAACATGACCCCACACAAATTGCCACAGAAACTCTTTCAACTGATGTAGTTTCATAAAAGTCTCCTCTATAACATATAAAAAGTCCTAAGGAATCCAAGTGGCGGAAAGTATTGAAATACCGTATATTGCAGCCCATGTTAAGGGGAGACACTACAGGGGAATAGGGAAAACATTTTAACTAACAGATATCACCATGAAACTTCCCCAGTTGATTACTACTACAACTCTCAGCTCTTGAAATAATCAAGGCTGAAGACCTATCTTTTTGACGGTGCCTATTTTTAATTCATTGTACTGCACTTTTATTCCTGTATTCTGTTTTTATTTTTGTTTTTATTTCTAACTGCGTTTTAATGTTTTATGTAAAGCACTTTGAATTGCACTGTTGCTGAAATGTGCTATATAAATAAAATTGCCTTGCCTTGCCTACTTAGTCTACTTACTAAGACAATAATTTTTGTATTACAAGTTTTCTGAACTTTTGTTTAATTATGGAAATGAGGCATAATCTAATTAAATATGTGCCAATTTGTACACTTTCCCATGCATTGATGTCTAAGTGACTAATGTGAACAAAAATCCATAAAATCTTTTGAAATATTTGGTCCAATATTGAGTGAGAACGCTGTAACCAGCAGCTGTGAACCGGGCTGCAATGGAAAATGTTCAGTGTCAGTTTGCATCCACTAAAAGTGCTGTTTTTGCCACTGACAGGCTGGCTCAGATTATTATTCTAAGTGTCTGACAACATTATGGAAAGGATCCCTACAGAAATAGACCTTTTTGTTAAAGAGTAAGATCCTTTTTGTTTAACATTAAACAGCCCCAAAATCACCATCTCAATGTAAAATAAACAGTAATTTTATCATCGTAAAACACACTTCATTCAAAGTAGACAGAAACAAAATAAAACTATCAAAAGCCATCAATCACACTCTGGTTTGGTTAAAATAAACCCTTAATTCACCGATTTATATGTGAAATTATGCTTACTCTATACACGCTTAAAGTACTGTTTATTTACATGAACTCTGGTAGGTTTGGCAATGGTGATTTTGGGGCTGTTTCATGTTAAACAAAAAAAAGGTCTGTTTATGTAGGGATCCTTTCCATAATGTTGTCAGACACTAACAATAATAATAATAATAATAATAATAATAATAATAATACTATGAGCCTGTCAGTGGCAAAAACAGCACTTTTAGTGGACGCAAACTGACACTGAACATTTTCCATTGCAGCCCGGTTCACAGCTGCTGGTTACAGCGTTCTCACTCAATACTGGACCAAAGATTTCAAAAGATCTTTAAAATATTTTTGTTCACATTAGTAACTTAAACACTGCCACTGCTATAATTCTGAATCATATTTCTCCATATCTGTATCAGTGTGTGTGTCCAAACCCGCAGTGACAGATGCCGCCCACAAAGAGCCTGGGTCTGTCCAGGGTTTCTGCTTAAAACAAAGTTTTTCCTCACCACTGTTGCACCAAATGCTTGCGTGTGGGAAATTGTTGGGTCTCTGTAAATTATAAGAGTGTGGTCTAGACCTACTCTATCTGTAAAGTGTCTTGAGATAACTCTTGTTATGATTTGATACTATAAACACCAATGCATGAGGAAATATGGTCCAAGTTGAAAAATGCTGCAGCACCATTATTTATGCATATTAGCACATATTTAATTAGATAATTCCTAATTAGCATAATAAAACATAAATGTTCCGAAAACTTGTAATACAAAAATGTATTGTCTTAATGTAGGTAATCATCTGGGAAAGTTTCATGGTGATATCTGTTATTCAAAATATCTTCCCTATTCCCCTGTAGTGTCTCCCCTTGGGAAATTGGCATCACCAATTTCAGTATTTTTCAA
Organism: Sander lucioperca; assembly: GCF_008315115.2. Taxonomy (NCBI): domain Eukaryota; kingdom Metazoa; phylum Chordata; class Actinopteri; order Perciformes; family Percidae; genus Sander; species Sander lucioperca. The sequence goes on along the minus strand of NC_050192.1, from coordinate 24,576,495 downwards.
AACTATCCACCACTTGAATTTCTTAGGACTTTTTACATGTTATAGAGGAGACTTTTATGAGTAATAAACATTTGTCAGATTTTCTGTTGCAATTTGTGGGAGTCACCCCTTTTTTCTCACAAAATGCTAATACTAAATGAGAATGAGACTATAATACGTACTTTGGTTCAACAGCATAACAGAATAATAATACATACTAACTCGTGGCTAAAGAGTAGAACAAGTAGAAAGTCATAAAGTCAGTGAACTGACTCAGTAATGGCAGTTACACGGCAATATCTATTGAAAGTTGTCTAACATCAGCCACCTTAGGCTACTTGCTGTAGCAGCAAAATCCCTCAACTGAGCAACGGTGCATTTTACTGCTTATACGTTCAACTTCTCTTTTGTAAGAGGGAGAATGTGTTGCTTCTTCTTTATAAAAGTTACATACTCTCGCTTTAACAACCAGACAGTGATGGTTATCTGAGCAGATAGAATAATAACCCAGCTAAGAAGCCATTTAAACACACGACCACTGGGATGGATAATACTGTAAGTTTGCGAGACAAAGCACATGGAAATCACCTACGTACCACTGAAAGACTTCCCAAAGAGCTTTGTTCTGAATCCTCTCAATTTGGACAATGTCAAAGCCTCTCATGGTTTTACAGAAAAGAGTTTCAATCTCCTTAAATTCATCCGAGGAGCGCTGCAGGGGGACTCGCTGGAAAACAGGAAAAGAAATTGTTGTTACCCAGGGTAAATTCAGAATGGCATTCCAGCAAATATTGCGCCTCCTGTGATTTGGGTATTACACTAGCCCATATTGCAATTTTGAAAAATTCCAATTAATAGTTTAGCCCCAGAATACACCTTTGCTGGCCTTTGGTAAAGAAATTGGCTGTGGTTTTCCAGAATCACACTTTTTTTTCTTGTTAGTACAAGGAGAATCTTTGCTGATTCCCAAAACAGCACAGTGTCAACAATATTTTATGCTGTATATCAGGGGTGTCAAAACCCAATTTCACTAAGGGCCACACTGGAAAATTTGAACCATGTTAAGGGTATGATTTTATTTCTTTATTATGACGTGGATTTGGCTACTTCTAGCAGTTAGTTAGTCTTGTTTTCTAAAATATATTGCATGTACATTCACAAAACTTCTAAGCCAGGGCATGAATGTTAGCGGAGACAAAAAGAGTAGAGAAGTTATGTCTGTGATGCACATTGAATTGTGGTGTTTTCACAATACCTTGTATCCTGTTTGAGGAATCTGTGTCTTGTCCCAGTGGTCGGGTACAGCGGTCAAATTTAGAGGCCTTCTGTGGTCAGAAAGCAAAGTAGGATTAGGATTAGTTTTATTGTGAAGTGGTTTAAATAAATGTTTCTCAAAAGGTGGAAAACATCAGCGGGACCAACAGTATATTTGGGATGTCGTACCTCGCTTTCTTTGTTTTGACATCAGCTGCGGAGACAAACAGCGGCCGTCTTTTCACGAGCCTCTTGGTGCCATACTGCTTGTTTGTCTGTATCATGTCTGAGGAAAAGAAAAGATTATAACTGCTTGAATGTTTTAAAATGCACAAAACTGTCAACACAGAGAAAATTGCGTGAAATCTGTTTACCCTGGAAACTGAGTGAGTATGACTGTGAACCAGCGGTGAACTCCACCACATCTTTGTCATTATCCAGAAACTTCTGCTCCAGTGTAGGACTGTCTACGTCTGCTACTTTGCATCCACCAGCCTGCAACACAAGACAGATACGTCTGTTTTTACCTCAAAACATGACCAATCAGGAGCCAGTTAGTGTGGTATGCAAAGAGACTATTGCATACAAAAACTAAAATTGAAAAAAAAAAAAAACATTAAATGTATAAATATACTCAAATGATTGTTAACAGCAATACAGTTGACTTCAGTGCAATGGCTAGGGAAAATGTAAGTGTTTACAGAATTGAAGCCGCAGCCTTTGTAGATGGGGGGGCATGCTCAAACAGGTGAGCTACCCAGGCGCCCCATTATCGCCATGTTGATATAACATTAGCTTATAGCTTGCTTTATTTATTTGGGGGCTATGTTGAATAACTGGTAACGTTAGCTTTGCTCACTAAACTTTCCAATAGCTTTCCAACACTGGTAATAGGCAATATGATGACGTGATTAACATAATGTTTGTACATAAACTAACTGAGCTGCTAGTGTCTGACAGCAATTTACCGCCAAGCCAAGCGGCGCAGTGAAGATTACATTTCAGTAGTGGTGGAAGTATGGGTGAGAGTGCACGGCGCACACTGTTTAACATTACTAGAAAGTTCATGTGTTTTTTTTGAGTGACAACATGATATATGGCAGTTAGTTTCAAAGAAAACTAAAACTGCGCCGCCGAGATGGGAACTTTTCGAATTTCAAGCCGATGAAAGCAATGAGCTGGAAAAAATAAAAGGCAAATTGTAAACACTTTTGTACAGATTAAACAAACAATATTAAAAGTGCTAATTGGCCAGCGTTCGGGCTGATGGTAGACACTTGATTTCTTTAACCTAGAACAGAGCCAGGCTCACTGTTTCCCTGTTTCCAGTCTTTATGCAAAGTTAAGCTAACTGGCTGCTGGCTCTGGTTTCATATTTAGCATAGTCTTGCATTCCACACAGCATTCTGTGATAGGAGAAAAACGTGCTCTGGTTTACTGGCATTTCTTTAAACCAATCCCAATCCTCTTGGGTGGAGCTAAGTGCCGAACGCAATAATGGTACCTCTGCAAAATAGCCTCGGGAAAGAAACTTGTTCTGGTGGAACATGTGCTCGTTTAAAAGTTGTTTTAGTCTTGCAACAGAAAACTCAGATTGGACAGATAGTCTAGCTAGCTGTCTGGATTTACCCTGCAGAGATCTGAGGAGCAGTTAACCATAAACCGACTGGAGTTTAGAATGCCAACACAAAGAAAGCGAAAGATGAGGGACATCCGGCCGAAGATTTAGGGACATCCGGCGGATCTTCTGGCGGCACCGGAGCAATCCCGTAAATGAGCCATGGTCGATATAGACTATATTTTAGGGCTGAAAAAGGTGCAGCTGACGCTATGGACTTACTACACCCTGCTACGCTCTGCGTTTCCCCGCAGTGTCCGACTGCGTCCTGCCGCGTCCAACCGCGTCCACCCAGGCTGCTGTGCCACACTACACCCCGTAACGCCCTGCTGTGCCCTACTATGACATGAACTACTATGACTACCATTGTGATCACTGCTTCACTATCTTTATTATGACTATTATTGCCACCATTCACCACTCCCCCAACTGGTGCCGTCAGACACCGCCTACCAAGAGTCTGGGTCTGTCCGAGGTTTCTTCCTAACAAAAAAAGGGAGTTTTTCCTTGCCACTGTCGCAATAGCTACTGCTAATGCTTGCTCTTGAGGCAACCACTGTAATAGTTGGGGCTTCGTAAAGTACAGAGTTTGGTCTAGACCTACTCTATCTGTAAAGTGTCTCGAGATATCTCTTGTTATGATTTGATACTATAAATAAAATTGAATTGAATTGAATTGAATTGAAACGATTCCTCGAATAACTTGAATAATTCGATTACAAAAAATCCTCGAAGCAAAATTCTTTGCCTCGAAGCTTCGTTAAATCAATGTAATTAAGGTTGTACGGCTCACTGTGTTTCCGCACGGAGGATATTTACTAGCGCACACAACAGGTTGACGTTTCTGTGGACACAAGACGTTTATATACTGTCTATGGACACAAGACGTTTATATACTGTCTATGCACGAGACAGACGGCCCAGATTACAAATGAACGAAGACGAAAATAGCGAGGGTCTAAGAGAAGAGACAGACGACAGAAAACGACAGAAAGTTTGGGATCATTTTAAGCTGCAAACATGCTACTACATCATCTTTGTAGAAAACACCCAGTCTACTCATCCATTCCACGGAGCGAACCCGACACAAGGTAGCTAACTAACGTCTGCTGCTCTCGTCCACCGCGCTGTTTTACACAACTAGCCTACAGCATGCTACTCTACAAATAGCGATGTTTTACCAACAAGCTAAAACGAGAGCTGTCGGTTTGTAGTCTAACTGTTTATTAGTTTGCTACTAATCTTTGGAAACTTAGCTGCTGCCGGAGACAAACCGGCTCCTCCCCCCAGCATGGCCACTTAATATGCACGTGAATGACGTCATCATGCTGGTGATGTCTGCATTCTTTATTCTTTCTCAGTCTTCTTAAAATGTGTCCCCCCAGAACAGTGTAGTTGAAAAGCCCTGCTGTAAGCTTTGTACCGTCACATTTACCTGGGCTTAGTGAACAGCTCTTTTGCATATCCAGTGTAAAGAGCCAGAGGCAAGAAGGGGAAGGGGGTGAAAAATATTAACATTTGGTCTTTTGTATATATACAAAAGACAGGTTTCCTTTTTTTAGTACACAGCAATAATAAATATTTACTATTGCTGTTTACTAAGTGTTTCTTACTAAGTATTTCTTATCCGATTACTCGATTAATAGATGAATAATCGGTAGAATACTCGATTACTAGAATAATCGATAGCTGCAGCCCTACTATATTTAGCATAATGATATTATGAAGTGGTTTCTCTGTATCTATATATAATAATCTAACTCTCCACAAGAAATTAAATATGCATATTTTCCCTATTAACTTCTCTAAATGTTGCTGAAGTTGCTTAATACTGTTTTTATTACTGGTACTGATAACAAAAATGTTTGAACGATACCCAGCCCTACAGATAATGGATGTATGTATAAATTCCACTTCAGAGCAAAGCTGGGAATGCAGCTCTACTGTTTGCTAACTCGCACTGTTATCTATGAGGAACTGTTTCAATGTTTATAAGGTTTTCAATGACGTGGCGTTACTGGAGAGTAATGACTTCAGACTTTGATCAGCTGTATAATGGTCAGATAATGCATATCTGGATTGGCTATAATATAATGTTGCAGATTGGGGAGACTGGGACAGCTCCATTTCAGAATATATACCATATAACATTTCATAACTATTCCATTGTTTCTATAATAAATACTGACGAGAGCAGCTTTCACAGGACACAGGAAATGCAGAACTCCGCACTTCACCATACGTTAAACAACAGTTATGTTCTGATGACAGTTTTTTTATAGACTTTAAGTTGGTTATATTTTGTGCATGTATGTGTAGTGTGTTGTGCTGTAAACTGTGACATTTCCTCATGTCTGGATTATCACCACTAAATTAAACTAAAAATAACTCCAGTTACTCACAGCTGAAGCATACATGTTCCACTTTCCGAACTCATCCTCCCAGTACCAAACCCACTCAGTGGTGTGGATGAAGGTTGGCTCAAGCAAAGAGTTTGTGGTAGAGAGTCGTCGGACTTTGTTCGATCCACGGGTCATTGTGTCAAAATGCACAGGTGGGGTGCTGTAGGGGTGCTGACTAAAGACAGCAGAATAGATAACTATTAATTCATACAATTCAATTAATTTTAACAGCAAGTAACGTGTTGCGTTGCCTCAAAACAAATATAACAGTTTGCTGAAACATTACATCAATACTGGGGGTTTTCCTTTCAGCTAAGCGACTGTTAGCTGTAGCTTTATATTTACCGTACAGACATGAGAGTGGTCTCAAACCTCTAACTCTTGGCACAAAAGTGAATAAGCACATTTCTCAAAATGCCAAACTATTTCTTTGAAGAAATAGCAAGAAAATAAATCTGCAGAAAATACTTCAAGTTAATTGAGATGGTTCAATTTAAGCACTACATCTTCCCAGAACTACGATCTCATTGAATGTGAGTAGAGAGTACCTGTATGTGTTTTTAGGGTCACAGTAGTCCTTCTCAATCGCCTCATTTTCATTATCAGTCAAGGCGGTCCATTGATTGTCCTCTCTGACCTCCCATCTGTACGGCATCTTGTCGTGAGCTTTAAAACATCGTTCTGAGAAGACATCGTCATAGAAACTAGATTGATGATGAGGACGTGATATGCTCTAAACTCTATAGTATAAAATAAGTGTAATTATTACTGTTTTGCATGATGTTCTATGATGTATCGTTCATTACTTACCCTCATGCATGCAGTGTCCTTTGATGAAGAACATACATATCTCAGTTTTATCTAAAGGAAACAAACAAAAAGGGTACTGTAAAGTATACATTTTACAGTTATTTTAGAAAACAGTTTTAATGTTTTGCAGCTGGCGTAGTTTACCTCTGACAGGCCTTGGCATTCTGTTCAGTCCATCAGGGTTAGCAGAGAATTCCCTGGTGGAAGAGTTTGGTTGCTTTCTGTCAGTGTACTTCAAAGCCAATATGTTTGCATAAGCAGACTTCAGGGAATGAGTGAGGTCTTCAGGAACGCCTTTCTCCTGCAGGCTCTTGTATGGCTGTGGAGCATTAAAATCATGAGCCTTGGAGCAGGTGCAGTCGCGGTTCAGGAACCTCTCACAGATATGCAGTCTCTTGCAGGCGAAACCCTCCTGACACAGGCCAAACTCCCCACCACCATTGTTGTACTTATGACATATCTGGTATAGGGAGAAAAGGTGGTTACAATCAAGGAAAATGGGTTGGAAAACAACAAAACAGGAAATTGCTGTTGTGATACTGACAACATTTAATTTTTCAGTGACCAACTCCTTTAAGATGACAAATACAGATGTTATCCAGCTAAATCTAAGTGTTGATGAAGTTAACAAACTAATGTTACTCTAAAGAACTCTAGGGATTCTTATAAAAAAGTTATTTTCTAAGCATAACCCAAATAGGCTGATAAGTCCAAAATATAAGTATCACTACAGAAATAAGTAAGTCCTTTGCACAAGTCCTAGAGTGGCCGCGGTCAGCTCCGGCGGCCGCATTACTGCAGCAAAGTGGTCCAATGCCAGCTGCGCCCGGTGAAATCCAGGTCAGAAAACGCCAAATTATTTGCCTTAATGAATTTTGTTCTTTAACGCATTTCGTTTGTTTATATAATGACAAATATCACTTCCATGAGGCTGTTCTCAGCAGACAGATTACAGGAAATCAACTTGAAATTTCATATTCCTTGCAGCTAAATCAAAGTTTAAGCTGCGTGCAGAGTTTATGTTTTGTTCATTCTAATGTTGATTAACATACATGGCATTCTTTTGCCTTATTCATACCACCAAATACATTAAAGCGGTCAGGTTGGGAACCCATACGTTTATGCACATTTCTTTTTGTATTTAGTTTTGCATGAAATATGACCAATGCATTTTGACTATAGCTAAAATTATACCTTAAAAACCTGGAATAGTGTGCTTCTGCAACCGGATCAGAAAATGTCTCATTTTCAGGAAAAATATTAATCCCTACTGTGTACCCTTCCATAACTGAGGCAACAGTTTATGGCTCTGATTTACTTTTTGACTGATCTAACAATCTGATTTGAAAAACCACTCTGGATGAATCCTGTGTATGTAGTGAAACTTACATCAGGCAGAAGCCAGTTGTCGCTCTGCAGCAGCAGTGTGCACAGCTCGGCCCGGCTCAGACTCTCCAGCTCATGCTCTCGCAGTAACCCCGCATTGTGATCAGAGTCCAGCTCATGGGAGAATCTGCATCCTGTCCTGTCATCCATGAACACAATACACATAGTTCAGTCATGAGTATGATTTTAAACATACAGTTGCTCTGTAAAAGAATACATTCCTCCATTATGTTTTGTAACTACAATTTAGTTAAAATGATATATTACTGAATTCATATGAATGTTTCGCATTCCTGTGTTGGTTGGCAAGTCTAACATCTGCAAATAGTGTTGACGTGCAGCTGCAAAGAGTTTTTTTTTGAAGATACAAACCCTATCTCCAGGGGACATGCTAAGAGGGCTAATGGTCACCATTGCACCACAACTGTGAAACCCAGCTAGCAAGCTACTGCTAATTAACACTAATGTTACTGTGGAATGGAGGTCATAGAAGTTTACATTATATATAACGTTAACGTTACAGTATTGGACAAATGTAAAGGAATAGTTCGACGTTTTGGGAAATATGATTTATTTGACAATAGTTATGAAAAATTGATTACACTCATGTTTGTATGGTAAATATGTAACATAACCAGAGCCATAGAGATATAAATGTCTTTCTCTATCACTCTGGCTAAAACTAGCGGCTGGTTAGCTTATCTTAGCACAAAGAATGACAAACGTTACACTACACAGGTTTCCAGGAAAACTCCATGAAGTTCCACAAGGTCCAACACTTAAATTGAACTGTAAATAGCATTATTTTACATTTGAAGCTACCTAAAAAGTATAAGGGGCCGTCAGACTTCAATGTGCTAGCTAAATTAGCCTATAAAGCAACGTGACTACGTGTCCATGTTTGTTTTTCGACGGAGCTATTAGCATACGTGTGACACATACAGTATGGACCAACAGATCCCGTTGCTCGACACAGTGACGCTGACGCACCAGCTGTGTCAAAGCCTTTAACTTCAACGCCCAAAAGAAACCGGTGACAGTGTTTTCTTCATTGACCAGCTTTATAGCATATAGAAAACGATAATTTTAACTTCAACAATGAAACAACAATTAAAAACAACTGAGATATGTCAGACTGAAGGAGTCATAGGCCTCTCCAACTGTCCAGCACTCATGACTCCTATTAGGCATCATACATTTAGCAAACATTTTTACCTCGACCGAGTGAACGGACAAGATCCGGTGAGGAGGAACTTTTTACACAGGTGCAGCGCCCTGCATGATCCCGGACACTCTCTGACTCTGCACAGTTTCAGTCTGGTCCTGGCCACCACCTTCGGCTGCCCGTAAGTGCTACACAAAGCAAATTTATCTCGGTCATTAATGATATCATAAATTGAATCGCCTGAGCCAAGATTCAATATCAAATAATCAGTTTGAATTGATCCTTGATTGGCGCAGATGATCTTCAATATTTCTGACTCCATAATTTTGACGCTCTTCTTTTCCGTTTCCTTGGGTTTCCTTCCACCTCCAAACAAGACAGCAACTGCTGAGTAGCTGCTGGGTTCAATGGAAGAGCAAAGTCCAGATAATTTCTGATTGGAAATCAAAACTCGAATCGAATATGTTTAGCAGTTATTGCTGTAACGCTGCTCTACTCCGCATGGGGGCGTCGTCGTGTTATATGACCTCAGCCCTGTATTCATAGGAATGTATATGTATATGTGTGTGTGTATATATATATATATATATATAATATATATATATATATATATATATATATATATATATATATATATATATATATACATATATATACATATACACATATATATACATACATATATATACATATATATATATATACACATATACATACATATATATACACATATACATATACACATATACATACATATACACATACATATATATACATATACATATACACATATATATACAGTGAGGAAAATAAGTATTTGAACACCCTGCTATTTTGCAAGTTCTCCCACTTAGAAATCATGGAGGGGTCTGAAATTGTCATCGTAGGTGCATGTCCACTGTGAGAGACAATGTAAAAAAAAAAAAATCCAGAAATCACAATGTATGATTTTTTAACTATTTATTTGTATGATACAGCTGCAAATAAGTATTTGAACACCTGAGAAAATCAATGTTAATATTTGGTACAGTAGCCTTTGTTTGCAATTACAGAGGTCAAACGTTTCCTGTAGTTTTTCACCAGGTTTGCACACACTGCAGGAGGGATTTTGGCCCACTCCTCCACACAGATCTTCTCTAGATCAGTCAGGTTTCTGGGCTGTCGCTGAGAAACACGGAGTTTGAGCTCCCTCCAAAGATTCTCTATTGAGTTTAGGTCTGGAGACTGGCTAGGCCACGCCAGAACCTTGATATGCTTCTTACAGAGCCACTCCTTGGTTATCCTGGCTGTGTGCTTCGGGTCATTGTCATGTTGGAAGACCCAGCCTCGACCCATCTTCAATGCTCTAACTGAGGGAAGGAGGTTGTTCCCCAAAATCTCGCAATACATGGCCCCGGTCATCCTCTCCTTAATACAGTGCAGTCGCCCTGTCCCATGTGCAGAAAAACACCCATGATGCTACCACCCCCATGCTTCACAGTAGGGATGGTGTTCTTGGGATGGTACTCATCATTCTTCTTCCTCCAAACACGGTTAGTGGAATTATGACCAAAAAGTTCTATTTTGGTCTCATCTGACCACATGACTTTCTCCCATGACTCCTCTGGATCATCCAAATGGTCATTGGCAAACTTAAGACGGGCCTTGACATGTGCTGGTTTAAGCAGGGGAACCTTCCATGCCATGCATGATTTCAAACCATGACGTCTTAGTGTATTACCAACAGTAACCTTGGAAACGGTGGTCCCAGCTCTTTTCAGGTCATTGACCAGCTCCTCCCGTGTAGTTCTGGGCTGATTTCTCACCTTTCTTAGGATCATTGAGACCCCACGAGGTGAGATCTTGCATGGAGCCCCAGTCCGAGGGAGATTGACAGTCATGTTTAGCTTCTTCCATTTTCTAATGATTGCTCCAACAGAGGACCTTTTTTCACCAAGCTGCTTGGCAATTTCCCCGTAGCCCTTTCCAGCCTTGTGGAGGTGTACAATTTTGTCTCTAGTGTCTTTGGATAGCTCTTTGGTCTTGGCCATGTTAGTAGTTGAAAAATATTGATTGTCCATCCATTGTCATCCGCTTATCTGGGGTCGGGTTGCGAGGGCAAAAGCTCCAGCAGTGGACCCCAAACTTCCTTTTCCCCAAACCACATTAGCCAGCTCTGACTGGGGGGTACCGAGGCGTTCCCAGGCCAGGAAGGGAGATAGTCCCTCCACCTAGTCCTGGGTCTTCCCCGAGGCCTCCTCCCAGCTGGACGTGCCTACACCTCCTTAGGAAGGTGCCCAGGGGGCATCCTTACCAGATGCCCGAACCACCTCAGCTGACTCCCACAATATTGATTGGTGCAGCTTTATCAATTCTGCCAGTGCAGTATTCATTCACATATTCAAGTCTAGTACTGAATTCCAGCACCACACATACTAATGTGGACACAGCCACATTTGAACTTTTTACCCCTCTAGAGAACTGGACAAATTGGAAAATAAGATAAGAAGATAAGAATCTTTATTGTCATTGCACATCCGGTACACAATGAAATTGCAGTGCTTCTTCGGCCAGTGCATAATAAATATAATACTGCATAATAAATATAAACAATAAAAACCTGGAAGGACCTCAGCCGGACCCTGGACCTCACTTTGACAACCACCTCATACCAAAATGCTTTTTCTTTGATAAAGCTGATCAGTCGAATAAAATAAAATGCCCCTTTAACAAGTTACTAATACTTTATCCATTTGTTTTTGTGAACAAGTGGAAAAATAGCCAATATAAGTCATTTTAATCATCATTTTGATTTGATGCATTGATTTCTAGGATCACCATGACAACACACATTTTAAAGCATTGGGTATAGTCCCTTTTGTCTTATATGCTATTCAACATGTAATATTAATTTCCCTTTTCTCATAGTATTCCGTCAGTAGCCTGTGCTTTTTTGTATCATATAGTTTTTGTATTAGGTTTCTTAAGTGGTTAGTCAATGTAAGACTTTAAAGTTTGAAAACAATATAGGCTATGCAATATTTAATATTATGACCATTATAAAATACCCTATGTATTAATTAGGTAAGAAATAATTCGTTTCATATGGAGTTCCTATATCTTACATAAGCTACTGATACCTTTAGGATATTCAACGAGTTACACTTTTGCTGTTTGCCCTGCATGCTGTGCAATTAAAGCATGGCGGTTTAGCCTGTTGTGTCGCATTTGCATGGAGCTTTGATTAAAACAATCAATAGGGAAAAGCAGTCTGTCTGTTTGTGAATCTCTCAGCCTGCAACTGCGACCTGCTGCGATTTCCTGCTTCGGGTTTCCCTTTAAAAGGGGGCAAGGCTCAATGCTGGGAATTCACGTCATTTCGCCGTTTTACACACATCTAGATCAATGAGAGGGAGAGAGAGAGAGAGAGAGAAAGAGAGAGAGAGAGAGAGAGAACGCGAGTGTGTGTGTGTGTGAGAGTGAGTGAAAAAGAGAGAGAGAGAGAGAGAGAGACTTGCTCTTCCAGGAAGGGATTATTAACCAGCACGCTGCCGACATAGGAAGGGAAAACACACGCAGACAAAAGAAGTTTTCACACCGACAGCCGCGCTATGGAGCCGACCAGCAGATAAAAGAAGAAAAAGAAAAAGCAGGCTATATGAAAAAAGCAACTTCTCCCACAACAACAAACCGAGCAGTCGGACTGCCGCTTCCGCTCCTGCTGTTTGGGTTTCTATAGGAAAGAGAAGGAGATAAAGAAGAGGACACAACGGAAAAGTGGAAGGAGAAGGAGAGAAGTTGACGGAAGATAATGTCTGAATCCTCCTCCGCTGCGAACAAGGTAACGCAGTCCTCTTTGTCTCCCTTTGACACTTTCCATTAAAGGTTTTAATGGTTTTTATGCCCGTGGTACTCGCTGCAGGGATTTACAGTGTAGCATATCGCCTCGAACAGACGTGGAGCTCTCGCCGAGCTGTAGCGCCATTCAGTTGAGGCGCGTTTGTTTTGCTAGTCATCTGTTGCTCGCGGCTGCACGCTTCGAGTTCGCCTCCACTCTGCTGATGGGAAGAAGTCGTGACTGTCTGTGGGTGACGCTAAAACACCTTTGATTTACCGCCTCAAAAAGTGAACTGTGGGTGAGCATGTTGTTACCTACACGTTTATAAAACGCGAATAGTGACGGAAGCGACAGTGAAAGCGTTTAAGAGGATTCTCGTGCAGGCACAACAAAACATTAGTGATTAAAAAAAGAGCTGTTAACTCACTGTTGGATAGGCCACAACACTACACATAGGTAATACTGGAATAGAATAGGAGTACTGCTATTGACAAACTCAGTAGGCTACACTGCACCTTAAGTAACCATATAAAAAAAAAAAAACTTAACAAATGCTCAAAAGAAAAGTTCCTCAGTTTTAGAGCTGGTAAAACTGGATGGATAGAAAATGAATGGCCAACTTTAAGATAATCGATTGTTATTGAGCATAAATCCTCCTTCTACGATGTGACAATTTGCTGCTTTTGTTTAACATCATTTTAAACCAATATGTTTGGGGTTTTGGGCTGCAGAAAATTCAGATGTTAATTTTTCACTATTAACTATTAAAAATAATTATAGTGATATTTTGTTTTTTGTCGCTGCTGATCACGGTGCAAACAATTTGAAGACACTGCTCTTGTGATATGTCATTATGTTTGACATGTTGTAATCTAAATAATCATTCATTAATCAGTAATGAAAATAATCTATAGTTGCAGCCCTAGGAAGAGGAAGATTGTGAGAGAATAGAGTCGGTGAAGATCAGCACAGACTTGCTCTAAATCCCTATGGAACTAGAGCTGAACAATTTATTTTCATAATCGATTCATTGTTTCCGTTGTGCAGTTAAGCAAAAAAAGGCTTGTCAAATGTGAGGATTTGCTGCTTTTGTGTGTTTTTGACTGAATATCTTTGGGGTTTGGACTGTTGGTTAGACAACACAAGGGGCATTTATTTTTCCCTATTTTTAAGGTTAATTGTTGATACAATCGTTAGTTGCAGCCTAGTCTCGCTTTGCCAGACCCTCCTCCAAAGCGCGCTGGAGGAGAATCTGGCTACTTCACACAGCATTCGGGGATGGGAGGAAAACATGCTCTGGTTTAATGGTATTTCTTTAAACCAATCAGAATCGTCTTGGAGAAAAGCTGTGGTGCCGCTGCAAAATAGGCTCGGAAGGAACTTGTTTTGGTGAAACGTGTACGTTTAAAAGTTGTTTCAAACTCAGATTGGACAGATAGTCTAGCTAGCTGTCTGGATTTACCCTGCAGAGATCTGAGGAGCAGTTAACCATAGTCCTCATTAATCCCCCGGGGTTTAAAATGCCAACTCAAAGGAAGCCCAAGGCAACGGATATCCGGCCTAAATGAGTGAAATCCGGCGGATTTTCCGGCGGCAACGGAGCAATCCCAGAAGTGGAACGTCAAGGATGTAGACTAGTTGCAGGCCTAATAGGACCATTATAGAAATAGTATTGGGGAAGATGAGGTTTGCCTCTATGTAAGCAGTTCAATACCAGTGCAATATAGTGTTTTGTTAATATGGGATGTATTCTCATTGCTGAGTCTGATGTCACTCCACGATTGCAGTTGCTTATTGGAGAATGATCAGCATTCCACTCTGAGAACTTTTCCACCTAGACAACATACTTTTTAAAAAGTGGATGGAAGAGAAGCCTTAGCCTCTGAGAAGAGGAAATAGAAGACTAAAAGATGATTGCTCGGCTTCCACAGGAAATTCCTTGTGTGTACAGTTGGTGTGCAGGTCTCAGAGTGGCTGGGTGCTGACAGTAGGCTGAAACTGAAGGGAGAAACGGCACCAAAAAAAAATTGAGCTTCATTTCCTCAAGAAACTAAAGTGGCTTCATGCTCTGCCCTCATTTGCAGGAAAGGAAACCAGTCTCAGAAAATGAACGACCGCAAACTGGAAAACCTCATACCTTAACCCTAGATTCAATAAGTGTACAGTGGCAGAGCTTGAGTGTCTAAAATCTAAGTGTCCTGGAGAGGGCTGCAACTAACAACTGTTCTCATTATGGAAAAATATGCTGATTATTTTTCTGAATAATTTATTATTTGTTTAGTTTTATACAGTGGTCTAAATATAGTGAAAATGCCTGTGACAATGTCCCAGAGCCCAAAGTGACATATTTAAAATTGCTGGTTTTCTCAGACTGACCTGAAAACCTAAAGGCCCTGACACACCAACCCGATTATTGGTCGTCGGACAGTCTGGCGAGGTCGGTGACTCAAGTCTGTTCGGTGTGTTCCGCGCTGTCGTCTGTCGGAGGAGCCGTCGGCTTTAATTTGGGCCGATTTGACTTGTTGAATCGGCCAGTGGGCAGTCGAACTCAATGACCAATCTGATTGGTGGAGTGCTAGCCCTTGACTAGCGAATCAGTGCACTTATGTTAAAACACTTACCGGAAATGACGAGCGGGATGAGCGTGACGAATGCCTCTTAAGATCTGACGAAAATCTTTCAAACTGACCTTCGTCGATCAAAAAAACAGACAGATTCAGCAACTGCATGGCCTATTTCTCGCTTAAAATGTTTTCAGAAACACGTTTCGGTGAACTGTCTTTGTAAAATACGAGATCGTATTCCGAACGAGCCGCCATTACTATCGGCTGGAGAAGCCAGACCCACGTGACGCGTTTGTCATTTCCGGTTTTCATTTTTTTGGGCGACAATACAGATTAGCGCCACCTGCTGTTATGGAGACGTATTACGCCTCGCGCACGCGCAGAAAGTACGCTCAAGTTGGCGTCGCTTCGGTGTGTTCTGAGGCACTTTTTGGACCTCGGGGAGCCGACTGATCAGCCCGACTGCCTTTTCTACCGACGGTTGGCCGTCGGGTTGGTGTGTCAGGGGCTTAATTAGATCTCATTTAAAATGATATAAAACGAGATGCAGCAAGCACATTTGGGAAGCTGAATTCAGGAAATGTTTGGCTTTTGTTTTTTTTTGGATAAATGACTCGAACAATTGATCAATTATTAAAAAGCTGATCTGATTTCACACAAAGACTTCTCAGTTGGGGGTTTATGTTCATCAAAACATTGAAATACTCACTTTAATATCCTCAGTTCACACATGGATGGGTGTACATGTGCCTGGAGATGTGACAGGTGTTTCTGTGGTAAAGTAAATTGGGGAAACTGGAAATTAGAAAGTTAAACAATTAGTCCTTGTTGTTGTTGCTACCACATCTGGCCTGTACTGACTCTGTAAGAAAAGGGCTCTGCATTTGTCCTTTTTTTTGAAAGGGATCACCAAAATACAGATATACAGGTTACTTACCAGCCTGAAAAAAATAAAAAAAATAAAAATTATCCTGGTATTTGAAATGAACAGTTTGCCATGACAAGATTAAAAATGACCCATATTGTAATTACTATTGACTTAAGATCAGAAATCCATATGGGTGATTTTCACTCACTTGTAGATTTATTCTAACGCTGCAATAATCTGCTGATTATTTTCTAAATGTATCAATTAATTGTTTAGGCTATAAAACGTCAGGTTAATGTTAACATAAGACAAAGTAAAGTAGCAAATTCTCACGTTTGAGAAGTCGGAACCAGCATGATTGAAAAATAACTTAAACTACAAATCGGTTAGCAAAATAGTTGCCAAATACTTTTCTGTCAATCAACTCATTGATTAAACGTCTAATCGTGTCAGCTCTGTATTAGTCTATTAATTACAATGTAAATAATGATGAAATTATGGTTCATCTACAAAAATTTAGACTTCCTCGTGTGTGCCGGGAACAAATGTCTTTGCTGCCTGCAAAGATAGTGCTGAAATGTTTAGTACAACGATACTCAACGCACCCCAAAAGGGTGTGGGGGTGGCTCGCAGACCATTTTCTAATTCATAATGAAAATAAATGAATTCACACAGATACATTTTTTTTACTTGGCATGTAAAAAGTGTCAGATTTAATGTTTATTCATTTCATCTGATTATTTTTTATCAATGTTTGATTATTAACAAAAACATTTAGCAAAAGTGTCCACCGGGCAAAGCAAGTTGAGTATCCCCGGATTAGTAGATTTATTGATTAGTCAGTCGCCAAAACGTCATCAAAAAATTGGATTATATATGAAATGCTTCATTTATCGAGCAAAAGCGGTCAAACACCTGCAGGTCCCCAAGCGCTTGGAAATTGTGATGGGAATGTTTGACTATTTTCAGACATTTTGTAGAGCAAACGGTTGGTGATGAAACCACCGCTGCATCTTGAAGAGGCTGAGATTGCCCTCTTTACAACAACAGAGCACTGGTTTGTTTAGGACTTGACTGCACTGCAAAGCAACACACGTGCTAAGGCGCGTGTGGCGTTCTGGATATGTGCATCACCCGAATGTGTGTACACAGCATGGCGTTTTATTAGAAGCACATACTCCCCTGTCTGCAGAGATGAGACCATGGCTAGCCGATGTTGTGGGTGCACGGTGAGGCGAGTCGGCGTGGGGCTGTTTGGGTTCAGGGCCGGTGCGCCGTGGAGCTTTGTGAGCCATGCTTTGTGTCTCTGTGTCTATTCATAGCAGGAGAGGAGCTCTTTCAGTCCTTCCGCGAACCCGCTGCCAAACTCCACTTCCTCCCCCGTCCATGCTCCCGCCGCGAGGCCAGCCAGCCGAATGGAGGACGAGCCTGCCAGGCTGCCTGCGCACCTGCGTGAGTCTCTCTCTCACACACACACACACACACACACACACACACACACACACACACACACATATATTTTTTGTCAGGTTTTTAGAATCTTGTGCTGGAAATGTTTCTGTTTGGCTGAAGTGGTAATCTGAGAAGTCTGATTTTGTGTGGGCGGGAGTGATATAGGAGAGTTTAGAACAGCAAACGAAAGCTATAGACAGTGTTACCAAGGCAACATGAATACATAAAAATGTTGTGGAATATCACTAATAGTTAAAAGCTATCACATCCCATTATGACAACACACACAAACGCACCTCATTATCACTGCATGAGTGCCGGCCCAGTCATGTTGGACCTCTCAGCTGGAAGGTGTTGAAGCAGATCTGGGGTCAGACACCTGAACCGTACACGCTTCCACTGGACCATAACTGACAGACCTGCTGCACTGGAATAACCAACAGTTACACAGCAGCCAGGTACAGATAATGTGCAGCGGAGAACACACAGGGGGTGGGAATGATAGAAGAAGCTGAAAAAGGAATGACAAACTGATAGGGAAGAGAAAGGGTTGAAGAAGTATAGGGCTGGGGTAAGGGGACCAAGACCCTTGCACATTTTAGTAGGATTAAGAACATAATCCCAGCCATTTAGAAAAATCCCCCATCACAACTCATGTGCAGGACATGGATACAGCAAGCAAAGTGGAAAGCCACGCAGATCAGAATGTCTCACCTGATGCTTCAATTCATCTATTTCTGCATGTCTTCTTCTTCAAGGATCATGTTTTCATTAAACCCATTCAGTACACAAGACGTTTACTTTATATATTTCTTCCAAGCACTGAATCAGAGGCGTCCTTGAGCCTCCTTAAATGCATCAGCAAGGTGAATTAGTCCTTGCTTGCAACTGCACTACGAATAGTTGAATGATGGGAAAAAATAAAGGCAGTGAAATGTTCACCATTATGGAATGAAATTAGGTCTGAATCGTTTCCTACATCTCAGACTTTGTTATCGATTCTAACGGCTTAGTGTTCAATGACGGCCATTCTCCTGTTGAAAAACAAGTGAGCCAATCAGAGCTTGGGAGTCTGATTAAGTCATCTTCCTGCGCCAGAGCCTGAAAAATATTGACAGAAAATGGGTTATTGGCACAACTGTGCAGGTTGTTGAAATTGGCTTAAAGAAATAACTCGCAAGTTAAAAAAAGCAAGACTACGTAACTTTTGGAATCAGAAATAACATATTCTTCCTCTTGGGAAAAGTGAAATTCATAACCAATAAACGTTTTGCTGATACAACCTTACTTGGTCCAGTATGACCAGTTAATATTAGCTAATTTTAGTAGACCTTAGGCAGATATTGTTTTAAAACAGACATCACTGAGTCAGTTAGCTGAGCCGTGTGACCTAAAGGATACACACTGTGTGTTTTTGCGAGTAAAACTGAATGTTAACATAACTTCAACTGTTTCTTTAAAAAAAAAAAAACTGGACAAGGCACCTTTTATTATTAGGGAAGGTTTGATTGGTAGGCTTAAACACTGGTAGCTTTAACCGGTATGAACAGCATGATTAGCTAAAGCTGAAGTTGCTGGACTCAGACTGGTTTTTGATGAGAGAAAAACAAGCTCATACATCATGTGGCTTTTGTTTAGAAGCACTGATATAATATGATACAATACTTTGAATAAGGACATTTTTTTCACTTTGCTTCAGACCAAGGAAAACCACTTGTAGGTCCGGTTTGACACTAAATGAACTTTCCGGTATTAATCGAACCAAGAGAGAATACAACGTGAGAAGCAAACAGTCTGCAGGTGAGGCAGTAAAGGAAAAAATCTATTGAAATAAGTTTTTCATATTTTAATGAAGCCACACTGATACATTGGTTCGTTCGCATTGGCTCACTGTTGCTTAACCAATCATAGAGCAGGCGGGGCTGGAGCTGTGCCAAGAGATAGGCCCGATGTTCAAAGAGTAACCCTGAGCTGCTTTGTCCATGCGTCCGTTAATATTTAACCAGTTTATTTATTTTTATCAAGCAAGTGTGAAGTTCATGGCTTTTGTGGAGGCACTTGACTGGGCGGCTGCCGGGGCTGGACGAGACGCACAGGAAACTCCCTCAGCCCACTTCCTCTTTTGCATTGTTGCAGAAAAAGGAAGAACGCTCAACAGGTCCGCATTATGTTTCCTGTCGAGTAAACCGATGGGTCAGTTCATATCCGCAGGCATGTGGAAGTCCTACTTTTTTTTTTTATCAGGTTTCAAACAGCTCCTCACACAGACATGCCTCTCGCACATCTGCAGGTCAGGGAAGTGTCACTTTTATTTCTCTTCAGTGTTTAGTTTATGGCTGCCGCTGGTGGGGATCCACTCTTTAGACAGACAGCAACACGTCTTTGTCACAGAGCACACAGTCTGAAACACCTCTGCTCGCCCTTTCTCCTCCTGCCTATCTAAACACACATGCGCTGGGAAACAAGCCGTCCATTAACCCCCACACTCAGAGCGAGTTCTGTTCTGAGGGGGGAGAGGAGAATAAGAGCAGGAGGAGGAGATGGTGAAAAAAAAGACAGAAAGAAAAAGAATGAGGGAGGAAATTGCAGTGTGGGCAGAAATCCGCCTTCTCCATTTCCTGGGGAGGAAGTGGATTAGATCGGGGAGAGTTGCAGCCTGCTCCTCACACTAAAGAAGAATGCTACCAGACTCGATTTTAACCCTTTCAGACAGACATCAAACCCTAACCCCTATTTTCCTATCACTCCCTAAAATATATTTTTGAATTAACTTGCTTCCACTTTGAGTTCAGATCCTTTGCTTCATCTTTTTTTTTGTGACATCTTTTGCATTTTAGCAGGTTTTTCATATTATGAATATTGTTCTCTCCATTGTGCCTTCTGTCTGTTGTACTGTGAAGCACTGAATCGTCAATACATTTTTAAAAAAATATTCTTTCCATTCATTGGATCTGATCAGAAAGCAGTTAAAATGAAGACCATGTGGTTTTATTGAAGCATGCGTTAACTATATTCTTAAACTCTAAAGCTTGAAAGGAACAGTTCGGCATTTTGGAAATTTGCTTATTCGCTTTCTTGCCAAGATTTAGATGAGAAAATCAATACTACTCTCATATTTATCTCTTCAACATAATTCTACAGCTAGCGCCAGTTAGCTAAGCTTAAGCCACAGAGGCTGGAAACAGGGGGAAACTGCTAGCCTGGCTCTGTCCAAAGATAAAATCCGCCTATCAGCACCTTTAAAGCTTACTAATCAACATGCTATATCTTTTTACTAACATTGCATTCATCTGCTGATGCTTTCATCCAAAGCGACTTACAATAAGTGCATTCAGCCATTAAGATACCATCCATAAATTACAAGAATCATGAGTATATAAAACTCAGCAAATAAACGCAAACTGCTTCAAGTGCGACATATTGCATGTTTCCCAAAATGTTGAATTATTTCTTTACTAAACGTAATGTGTTTATCGTGTTGTGACCACGTTACATTTAGTTTTACTACAGTTTTATTCATGCACCGTTACCAACTATATGCTTGGACTCTTATAAAAGGACATTTCGGGAAATAGACAGTCACACTAGGACAATTGAATTACACAGTTGTTAAAAAGGAAATTGTTTTATTCCATTGTGGCTTTAAAAAATCCCCACTAAACAAGTCATTAGAAGAATCATCCAGCAGTATTAGCCAGTGAGTAGACACATGGACAGCTTTAACCAGCAAACGGAGGAGTGCTATCAACCACGTGTGATGTTTGGTCTTTTTGTCTGTGTCAAAAGTGAGACAAATACTAAAAGGCCAGGGAGGGATTTCACAAAAAAAGCAGTGTTGACGTGGATCTATCGGGTTTTTATTCAATCGCAATCCTGGCATCGTCGCTCGACATGACTCCCACGTACTCGGAGTATGACGCAACTTAGTCAGTGGGAAAATACTGAATTATTTAAAGGTCTAAAACACAAGGAGTTCCAGTATTCTTCTTTTACAATAAACATGCATGAAATACAAAGAAGAGAGTGGCTGCAAGAGCAGAAATATCTATGGCTGATTAAAAAAAAATCCATGTCCATGGAAACAAGACTGGCTGGTTTCCCGTGTGTGTGTGTGTGTGTGTGTGTGTGTGTTTGTGTGTGTGCGCGCTCACAGCTGGGTTTGCACTATGCATGCTTGTGCGAGTGGGTGGATGTGTGAGTGAATCTTGTGTCTTTGTGCAAAGCTTGCCAGAGGTAATGTAGGTGTGTGGTGTGTGTGTGTGTGTGTGTGTGTGTGTGTGTGTGTGTGTGTGTGTGTGTATGAGTAAGTGTGTGTGTGTTACCGTACATGACTGCAACCCCCCCCCCCCCCCCCACACCACCTTCCTTTGGTCTCTCTTTGTGGTATATTACCCATTTTACTGTGTGGGGAATTGGTGATATAAAGAATGTGTGTGGTTTTTTTTTACGTTTTGTGTGTGTGTGTTTGGTCTTTCTGAGGGGAAATTTCCTGCCCCTGGAAGCAGCCCTTGTCCTCAGGAATTTCCTGAGTGGGCAGACAGCGCTTCCTGAATAAATGTTGTTGTTGTTGTTGTTGTTGTTGTGTGTGTGTGTGCGTGTGTGTGCGTGTGTGTTTGAACTCGCTCTCTTTTCTCTTTTGAAAGGGAAACTGTTCTCACATGCCAGAGAGTGAAGCTGAGCGCACCCCCCTTCTCTTCCTGTTCGCGACACACTCCACATGGCGTTTCTGACAGGGTGGGCGGGGGGGGGGGGTTGCTTTACTCTAAACGTCACAATGAACACACACTCGCATTACTGACGGACGGCGTATTGATTTCAGGCTTTAATAGGAAAAGTCACAAAAGCACAAATCATCTTCCTCTTGATAAATATCCAGTTAATGAAATCAACAATAATTTCATCAAACAGCAGAAAACACTATTATAAAGGGGCATTCCGGATTTAATACTGCACTTTCATAGAGTTGGGGGTTGTGTAAGGAACCAATTTAAAACAAATGGCTCTTCCATTTTCCATTGCAGATTCATGCTTGAGGCCAGCGTGGCTGGTCGTCATAGCAACGCCGCAGGAAACTGCCATGACCTAACGCGACACACACACACACACACACACACACACACACACACACACACACACAGAACGTCGAAGGTGTGTTGTTTTTGATTCTCGGCATGTGGCTGTTGCCACAGCCAGAAGACACATTTAGTTTCAAAAGAAGCTGGAGGCAACAAAAAAAACACCGCTGGCTAAACTATTTAAAAATGGCAGGTTTGTTCAGGACACCCCCGTCTGTCGCTAGCAATGATTAGTGACCATTCTCTCCGACCAATCAGTAGTCTGCAGGTTTTCACGTCACCTTTTGCAGACTGATCTCATGAAGTGGCGTATGTATGACATATGCCATTATTGGCGTGTTATCAAGACGCATACTCTGTTTTTAGCGTGTTTATCAATGCCGTTTGGCTTCCATTGACTAACATTACCTTGTGATTGCATGTGAATTGACGCCATAGCGAGTAGTATGAAAGGGTGAAAAGCTGTGTAGGGAGGTCGGGCAGGGTGGAAGATGGGTCAAACACAGGACTTTCACCCAGGAGAGCGGGGATCGTGTCCTGCGTGTGACGGTTCCTTCGTGTCCCACGTGTGATGTTTCCTTTCCACGTTTGTTCTTTTCCTAAACCCAACCCTGTTCTTCTTTTCCTAAACCCAACCGGTTCTTCTTTTCCTAATCCCAACCGTTTTTTCTTTTCAACCATTTCTTCTTTTCCTAAACCCAACCCGCGTGTGACGTTTCCTAAACCCAACCGTAGCCTCATGATAACACGTAGCCTTGTGATAACTGATGTTGCAGACTGCCGTCCACTGTATACAGCGTAGACATACACGTGGATAGCTCAAAATGCGTACAGATAACACGGCACTTGGCTTTAGGAAAGTGCTGTGTATGTTTACTCGAAGTCATGATGTCATGTTGCCTTTTGGTATTGCCTCAGCTCGCTTGGAACCTCGATGGAGGTGATGCTAAAACAAGTACCTTTTGGCAGGTACCAGGGACTTTTTTCCATAATGGAAAAACAAAAAAGGCGAGTAGAGTTGAGGCGAGTCGAGCTGGTACCATGGAGTGGAAAAACGCCAAAAGTGATCGAAACTAAAAGTGAGATATCCTGACTTCTAGTCCCTAATATGGTCTAAAATCCAAAACCACTGGATCCTACACTTCCCATAATGCAGTACCGTCTATCAAACTTTGTGTCTTTGTTTCAGTTCCATACTATACCAATTGTAATTATATACAGTATGCACCATATACGTATCTTATATCACATCTTTATAGTATAGTATGTTTTTTAAACCAAGATCTTTACTGTTTCATATAGCAGAACATTATACAATACATAAAAAAACAAATGATGATGATGATGACATGCAATAAATGTCCCCAGCTGGACTAACTGACGTTATGGGTTGCGGGTACAGTTATGGAAAACGGGAATACTGCCATTATGTGCTTAATCACTCGGCTACCATGATGCCTCGAAGATTTACTTCTTAAAGCTGTAGTCTGTAGTTTCAGTCTTCCCCCAATGAGGAATTCTAAGTAATGACAACACTATCGGCGCATCCACATGACGCAAGCCTTCGGTGATCACGCACCACCCCCACCCCTCCTCCACACAGTTGCTAGTAGTGTTTAACCCGTCAAATCAAGGAGTGCACGGAGGAATAAAAAACATGAACTCTTAACAAGAGGTAATTATCTTGGAATTGTTATGTCCTCTTAGTCTCCAAAGCTGAACGCTGCTGTTGTCCTTTCTCAGCGGTGATGTAAAACACATCACTCAAGCTGCTGCGCGCTAAAGTCGCTGGACTACACCATTTTGTAAAGCTAGCCATACTGAGAAATACAGAGAGTGTTTTGTGGAGCTGATAGTCTTAATTAGCTTTGTATCAACTCATTTGGAAATGGCTTGAATGTTGCGCGTTCATTAATATAAAATAGTTGCGCACTATAGCCTTTAAGGCTATTTATAAAAAAAGTAAAACAAACGAAAAAGGTAGTTTGGAATTTGTAGTGCATATCACCATTTTATTTTTCTGATATCTTTCTGTCATGAATTTTAACTTTCCAAGCCCATGAGGAGATTCCTTAAGTGATATTTTACATTTGACAAAGACAGAATAGAGACTATACAACTGTGTTTACATATTGTATAGAACTCCTGTGACTAGTAAGTAGATTCTGACATGTAAAATCAGTTTGGCTTTAATTAACTGGTGAGTCTGGGAAATGCAGTGTTGAAACCCCACAAAATTGAACACTTGCCAATAAAGATGGAGACACTATTTCAATATGAGGAAATACTTTCCATTTCAACCTTCATTGAAACTCCTTTAGCTCTACAATGTGAAAACATGTGGAAATAAATGACATAAATCAGTGCCCAATGGTTCCCAATGTGGGGAAAGGTCAAGAAAGCTAAATGAAAACAGATTTTGGCTGCAAGAAATTGTTCACATATAGGTTCACTTCTGAAAATCATTTAAATAAAAAAATCTGAGAAGTACTACTTACAGGTCGTAGCCCTATGCAACATGGTATGAGAGTCCACAAGTAGACATTGTTTTAGACAAAATGCTAACTTCACTTTCTCCATGAAAAGAAAAAAACAGATTATGTGTGTATGGGTTTCAGACATGTAGGGGCCTTTTGATTTAGTGAACAAATGTCTTTGAAGCTTGTGTATTTTCAAAAAAAAAAAAAAAAAAAAATAGGGAGAGAAAAAACTGGCTCCTGAACAAAAGGAAGAGTGGCAGTTGACGCTGGATTCAGGAACTAACCTACAAGAGCCAGCTTGCTCCTGTGCTCAACAACAAGCTATCAAAAACAGGTCGTGCTACTTCCTGGCCATAAAAGTTCCGTGTGATTGATGATCTGTTTTACGTTTGTTTTGACTGGATGAAGTCCAGATTTGCTGGACGGGGATAGGCACATGCATGTCGGTGGAGGAAGCGTAGGATGAATATGATAGAAGGGTGGGGGGGGGGGGGTTTCTTTTGACTGAAAAGTAAAAGTGTGTGTGTGTGTGTGTGTGTGTGTGTGTGTGTGTGTGTGTGTGTGTGTAGGTGGATTTTCCACTGCCGCACCCACCTGAAAGGGAATCAATGTCAAGAGAGACACACAAAGAGAGGGGAGATGAATAGTGTGAGCATTAACTGTGGAAATGTGTAGCTCTCATACCACATGTTCCTGAGTCAGGGTGTCAGGTCATGGTCAGCCCTTCCCCTCCTCCCTCCTTCTTCCTCCTCCTCCTCCTGTCTGGAGAAAAAAAAAAACACTTTTCTTTATTGAGATAGCAAGACCAATATCCGCCTATTTCTGCTTTGAGAGAACAGGCAAACATTTACCAAAGAACTGAGTGACTAAAGAGCTTTGAGTTTGGAGAGCAAAGTCCCAGCCTTACTGATGCAGCACTGCATTTTTGTTTATAGTTCATTCAGGTCAGGCTAACCTGAAATCCTCTTAGATTTTTACGTGCATCAGTTGTCTCTTAGTGTATATTTAGACTGTTGAAATTCAGGAGTTTGACAGTAAACAATATCTGAGACTGAGATTTCACTGTGACTCAAAATACACCATGTTTGCAGTTTTGTTCCAGTTTTACAAATAAAGAGAAAGGAAATGCTCAGAAGTGTGTGACGCACTAGAAAGTCTGAACACAACAGCTATTTCGAAATAATTGGAAATGAATATACATGATCTTTGGTAAACCTTACTTGTTATGCTACAAAGTAACAATAGAAAATATAACTTCAATTAACACTGATTCCTTTCAATACATTTGTTATTTTCTTAGATCCTCATGACTCATATTCTAATTGAGATTTTCCTGGAACAGATCTTGGTGCTTACGTGTAGACTTTACTTTTGTCTCATTCGTCAACCAATACTACCTGTCCAACTTGATGGCTAAATCTACCAACCAGGTTAGAAACTAGTTAAAAACAGCCTGTTTGGTTGTAGATTAGGGCTAGACAATATAAAAATGTCTATGGTTTATCTTTTTTTCTATACAGTTTCTATTACAATGGCGAAAAACCAGGGGGTCGAACTGGGTTACAGCAATATTTATATAATTCGGACAACGCTTTATGTTCTGATCCTTGCTCTGTGTCATGGCAGTGTGAACAGTGAATGTCTTCCATCTGTGGTGCTAGTGCACGGAGCTCCCCACGGAGCTTCTCTGTGCACATGCACCATAGAGGGAAGCCAAGCACCATTCATCTTAACACACTGCCCACACAAAGATGACACAGAGCTGGATTAAAATCTACAAAAATATCATTTTAAATGCACCTGCTACTATCTGTCTATACTTTAATTTGCCATTTTTTCCTTGACACACACAACGCTACTGTGCTTATTTAGAAGACTTGGATGAGTCGATACTAGAGTTAGCTTGCTAACAAAGCAGTATACCCTAACCCAAAATCAATCAGATAGCTCAGTGACAAAATGATCAGTTCCCAAAATGGACCCAAATAAATTAACCATGTCTGTTCATCTTTGCTGAGCTTGGACACAGCAGTTAGCACAATGTTTAAAAAAAATATGGACCTTTTAAAATTGGACATGGTGAGGGTTACACATACCATTTTTGTCAGTCAGAGTATCAAGAGGTAGTCGTTGCAGTTTTAGTTGGGTGAGAGAAACATAGGCAGCAGTGTGAGTTTTACATAGACGTGCAGAGCTAAACTGAGTCTGGATGGGCTCCACAGCAGGACGGACCTCATTAACCCGACTGGCTGTGAGGGGAAGTTGAGGGCTTCTGTACCGCAACAACGAAACAAGATACCAGTGATCTCATCCTCCTCTTCCCTTCATTCATCCCAAGCGCTTATGCGTTGCCTTGCAACTTGTGTGCTCGGTGTGTGTATGTGAGTTGGTGTGCATGAGTGGGGGCCTTAGAAACCACAGAGTGAAAATTATGTGTCATCAGAGAGAATTAGGAGCCCACGGTTTAGTCAAGGGCTTGGGATCCTGCTGCTGTCATGCTTGAGGGTTTTATATGTAAACACACACACATACTTGCTCTTGTGAACACTGTAAATCTGAGATGCATTCTACAAAGGCAGAGCTGATGACAAGGAAGACCAAAATTGATTTTCTTCCTGTAACCTGCAACAAATCTGTAACAGATTCTGACACAAGCAGAAAGGACAAATTCATCAGCTGAGGGAAGTGTGTGAATATGTTGAAGGAACAGAGTGTCACGGCCCAAGGTGCTCTCTCTGTTCTCCTCTTACTCCCTGTCCATGCCATCCATTTTTCTTTCCACCTCTAAGTAAGCAAAGGATGTTTGTGTCTCACTGGCTGCACTGCAACAGAAAGTTTTCCATCTTTTCCGTTCCTTTCTTGATCGCGGGAATGTGAGATACAAAATAAGATCCTGGAACTCGCAACTTGAATGTGACTTTTACAGCTGATATCAGATATGATCAGCGTTGGCATGATCCACCTACAACTGTCATAGATTTGGCAGCCTGCTGAGCAGTGTTAGAATGGAGGACAAAGACAAGCATCAATGGAGAGAGAAAAATGAGAATGAATTTTGTTGTTTGTTGCCACTGTCAATTTATCTTAGTATGATATATGGGTAGAGAATTAAATATTAGTGGAAAAGATTCAATCTGATTCCCAAGGCAGTACCATTTTTATACCATACTGCAGTAAATACTTAAGCATCCAAGACACACTTCCTCCTGTGAATGAAATCCATTTTGTTACATTTCTCTGTATTGCGACTATTTTGTAAAATGGAGACACTTCTGAGTCCTGCTTCCTATCTGCTATGTTGCATACACCGCACTCGTACGTTGTATTGACTCGTGAGTGACGTAAGTGAAGTACGAAGAAGAGGCAAAGCTGTAGACTCTCGTCACTCCCCACAAGGAAGCCCCAAGCTCGGCACAGCAAGGAGTGGGGAGTGACGATGGAGGGGGAAGTAGACTCAGAACCCACAGGTGGATGCTGGTGTGGAGCTTTTAAAATGCTTTATGAACAGCTGCAGCAGAAAGTGACAGCATATCTTTTAGGTGAGCAGCGTGGCAGCAGGCATGACAGTAGACAAGTGAGCAGAGCACAGACTGCTCAAGCACGTCACCATAATCAAAGGGTGCGTTGGACATGCGTTGATATAAGAGTATGCCATGTGAGTGTTGACTTGGGTTGACTGTCTGAACTAGCTTGCAGGCTTCGCTTCATATATTGGTTACATCCCAGAATAGTTATGAGCTACAATTCAGGGCTGAGCATGATGTCCCACTCTGTGAACTTCACTTGAGTACTGGCTATGGATCTGTTTCCCTTCCTGTTTGAATTTCCTTCATCCTTTTGCGCCTTTGTTTAGCCCTCGTGCGATTTTTAACTCCTCTGCCTTAATTTTTCCCCGTCCTCACACACTATGCGCTGCTGCTCTCATCAGTCTTTCCTTTCTGTTTCCACTCTTCCTTTTCTTGTCTCCGTCCGGCTGTCCGTTAATAAACCTCCCGGCGTCGCTCTCTAACCTTACCGCAGGAAGTTTCCTGTGCTGAAACAGAGCCCACGCTGGATTGCTTCCTGCCAAAGTGCGTTGTGGGACACGTTTGTTTGGGCCCCTTCTTCTTCCTCCTCCTCCCCCCTTCTGCTCCCCTTGTTGCTTCCTCCTTTGGGCTCTGTGCAGATGGCTGAGGCCAGCAGACCGGATCTTGCAGGGGTTTTGGCAGAGCAGCACCTCTCTCCGGCTCTAGAGAGAGCATACCGCAGCCGTGACCTCGCGACCCCGGGCCGCGCTGCTGCCCGCCCCGGCCTCGCTGCTCTCACAAGTCAGCCGCCAGAGACAGACGTACAGCTCGCGCATGCAGTGCAGATGGCCGCTCAATTCAATATTGATAGGAAGTCAATGATGTAGTCACTTTCCCAGTGCATCCTTGATCTATTCTCGTTATAAAGTCATTTGTAGAAGTTACAAAAGGGAACAAACTAATTTTAGCAGTTCAAATTACAAATCACTGGTTTTCTGGGAATATTTCAATGTGTTCTCTTACTACTGATGTTTAAAAGGTACCTATACTGCTTTAATCATGTTTAAAAATATGTAAGAAAAATAATTTTTACATACAGTATATTAAAGATACGGCTAGAGATAATGTAGCCTAGCTATGATTGACTTTGACTTTGGCCAAGAAGCCAAGCAAAATGAAGAAATATAGCTCCTTATCTGCCCAGCACTAGCTCCTGTGCTTGTGAAACACCTGTATCCCATTCCCTGACACTTTCTTAGGATGTCTGCTGACATGCTGAGGGTCAGAGCTTGACAGGCCGTTAGCTGTGCTTCAGATAACCGCAGCCTTCCTGGGCTTATCGGCAGCGCCCGTGCCACTATCTGAACATAGGGGAAGAGAAGGGAAGGGGCGAAATGGGAATCTGACAATCAAGACAGGGTTTCATTTTATATTGATTGCTCTCTATGAAAACTTCCTCCGTTTGACGGGTGGGGGGAGCTGGGGGGGGAGAGACCAGAAAGTGAGCACAAGGTTCATATTACTTGTGTGACACTGTCGGCCAAAGATAACAGCTGTCCGACTCCCAGAGGAAGTGTTTGGGGCCGGGCGATAAGTGAGATGTAAGAAATGAGTAGTTATGCTCTATGTGGGTGTCATGGATGTTCTGATCAGAGCTATATACACAGTGTTGCAAGTCTGTGTGTGTGTGTGTGTGTGTGTGTGCGTGCGTGCGCATGTGTGTCTGTGTGGATGCATGTGAAAGAGAGAAGGAGGTGAGTCTGAGTCATACTTTATATCGTTGGGTTACGCAGAGTGCAAAATGATACAATGAGGTGGCAGTATTTGTGTTAACCGAGATAAATAAGGGCAACATTTTTTTGTGTTTTACTAAAAATATATGTTGTGATGTCAGACAATATCAAGAATATCAGAGTTTGAGAACATTTCATATGCATTTGGTGGCCTATGGAGAAACTGCATTTTATGCACTTCAAACATTAGCTTGAGCTGTTTTGGTTGCTGCTAGGGTGAACCATACCTTTCTTGATAAGTCTTGAAAAGTCTTTGATTAATAACGCATAATGTAATCGTTACTTGTGTTTATATTCTGAATTTGACCGGGTTTCTTTGCCTTTCAGCTAGCTCGCTTGTGCACCAGTGTTCGCAGGCACCGAAAAACCAATACTTGTACCAAGACTCCAGAATTATGTTATTTTAGGGCAAAGTCATAATCAAATGCAGACTGCAACATTTTCATTTGTTTCTGGATTTTTTTTTTCTTGAGGCCAGTATCTTTTTAGCAGCTGTTACCTTAACATATTAGCCATGGTGGTTGCTGCTGGTGGCAAATTAACAATACAATCAAATGAAATAAAATGTAACTGCCATTTACGTATTTAATTAGATTTTGACCAGGTTGCCATTCTGCTAGCCAACTTCCCCGCAGAAGAAAAAAATGCTGCACTTTAGCTCCACCAATAAGGTTATTTCTGCATTCACAGCAGATCTGAGAAATGTTTTTCAACTAAAATTCACGACACTTTTTTAGACACAAATTTAGATTCTGTTCAGATTTTTCCCATTTTCACAGTCTCTCGCAGATGCCTCTGCTTGCTTGTTGTTGGTCACCACTGCAGATGTTTTACACTGCTGTTCCCACGGCAGTGAAAGAAACATTTCAGTGTGAGGGAAGGAAAAAAAGATACTGTCATCGCGGTTCTCTTTCCCTCCATGTGTCCTTGTCCGTTTATACACAAACTAATAAACTGTCTGTCCGTCTGGAGTTCAGAGAAGAGCAGCACAGATCATAACCGATAACATAAAATAAGTCTTTTTCATATCCCTGCCACCTCTTTTTTTATCCTTGTGAGTCATTCTGTATTCTTCCCCTTAACCTATCATCTTCTAATCTTTTATTCTAACCTCCTCTCCCTTTCTGACTGTCTCCTCCATCTTTTTTTTTCCTTTATCTCTGCTGCCGTTCCCATAATCACTCCCTCCTTTTGGCTTTTATCTCCACTTCCTCAATATCCTTTTTACTGCCTCTGCCTCCTTCCTTCCTCTCCCCGCCCCCTTTCCCTCCTCCTTATCTCCATCCCCTTCACCCCTTCCTTCTTTTCTTCCTTCCTTGCCCCCAACCCCCCTCCCCCCCGTCCTTCTGCCTCTTCTCCACTGAGCTCATCCTACTTCTCTTCCTTCCCTTCCCCATCACCTCCACTGTGTTGCTTCTTTACAAAAACTCTGGTCTCAACCCCGTCTCCTCCCCCTTCTCCCCCAACCCTTCCACCTCCAGGTCTGCAGCCAGTCTTTTGGAGCAGGGAGGACGTGGCCCAGTGGCTGCGATGGGCCGAGAAGGAGTTCGCCCTGCGGCCGATCACCAGCGGCTCTTTCCAAATGAACGGCAAAGCCCTGCTGCTGCTCACCAAGGAGGACTTCCGCTACCGGTCCCCCCACTCCGGTACTCATCTTCTTTTCACCTCTTCATGAATTTTTTGGGGATGTTAGAGGTGTATTCTAGACTGGGAAAAGTGGAGACATCAGTCAAAAGTTTTACAAATGAGTCACTTTCATTGATTGCATTAGATGGTTCTTTTAGTCTAACTGGAGCAGGACCCCGATGGAAAACAGGATATACTAACTAGGAAGAAAGAGCCATTTCAGATCATGGAAACACTGACTAGTTGCAGAGAAATCATGGAAAATTGGTGCAATTACACAGAAGCTCCTTTTCTCAAAGGGAAAAAGTGAGTCAAAAAGTGACACCTGCTGTCACTAAATGACTGATAGGACTTTTGGGGAGATTTTGGGGTCCTCACAGATGAGGGAAACACTGAAGGAACATCCATGATGACATTTTGTCTTGGGACACAATGTAATCTGGGCAAACACTGCGACCCATGATCAGCTGTTGCTCTTTATGGTTTAGACCAATATTATACTTTATTTGTACACCAAAACCTGTGCCAATGTGGCTTTAAAATCAATGTGTTAACAGCAAAGCTACACCCTTTAAAAATCAATAAAATGAAGACGAGGGAAGGCGGCAGTGAAGGGAGGCAGCTGTTACAGCGGGACTGCTGGGGGAGGAAGTAGGGGACAGTTGATCAGGAAGTATAAAACAACCTCAACTGCCGGGCGCATGAAAGTAATGCAAACAAAAAGTCAACCGTTTTCTTTTGCAGAGTGTTGGATTTGTAGTTTTGAAATTAAACAGGATTCAATGTCTGATTATGTTCCCTGGAAATGTTACAGTACAGTCAGTCAGTCAGGGCTGAAGTCACTGCTGTGCGGGTCAGGATGATAGGATGATAGTCATCAGAGTGGGATGAAAGGAGTGATCAGCGTTGTGAAATATTAAGATAAGACATAGGATGAACCCCCGGCAGCCTGGAGGAAATGACATGTCATTTCAGGTCATTGTAAATCCAGATTAGAAAAGTGTGGGAATTGTATGGAGGACTAAAAATGAATGCATAATCAATGCTGAAATAAATACAAGGAAAACAGGAATTGATGAAGAAAGGAATAAACAAATGCCGAACCAAAAGCATAAATAATTAAATGAATACACACATCAATGTTGCTAATTAATTAGAAAATCAAATAATTTTTTTTTTACATATATTGTTTTACATTTAGTTAACTAACTTTACCGCAAATTATGATTGATCACAGGGCAGATTCAGCTCTTATTACGTTTACATTAATAGTGGCGTATAAAACTGAGCTTTAAGCTGCTGCTGATGTTGGCTAGCTGCGAGATCTTTATATGGAGAAATGCATGAAATCATTTTAGATTTGTAAAAATGTAGCAATAAATTAGACATGTATTCATTTATTTTGTGAAATTATCAACCAACCAACATTTTTTTTTTTACATTTTATTCGATTATGCATTTTTTAAATCTGTGTATTTAAATTCAGCTTTTAGTTTTATATGTTATTTTACAATTAAAGTATACATTTTTTTTCAGTATGTATTTATGTATTTGCTTCAAACATTGATTCTCTGAATTAGTCATTTTGAATCCTCCATATAATTGAACAGGAAGTAAGGTTGCTCTGTTCAGTTCAGTCTATATTTCCTCCAATCAGAGAGCCCAGTGTGCCCCTTTACATGTTATTACATGTTGTGAGGAATAGGAGTTCTAGAGAGATGTGGCCCAGCTGACAGCTGTTGTCATGCTTGTGTTTCTATTTCAACTCTGCAGAATTTTTCACATCCTGTTAAGAAATTGAGTTCTGGGAATTTGTTTTTGAAAAATGTGATTCATCATCGCAGGATTTATTAGTCGCCCTCAATGTGACCCCGAGATCATTTTGCTGTAAAATGGTTTCATACATCAGCAACTGTAGCTCTTTAATCATTTTTTGTATCTTAACATAAGACATAGGGTGTGGAGAGATAAAGCTGACAGTGATTGATTACATTTCAATATTGGTAGTTGTTTTGGCCCGGCTGTCAGTGACATCAGTGAAAAATCATTTTAGGGAACAGAGCAAATATTTTGGCTTGTGATGGGTCTGTTTCCTCCTTTTGGGGATTGTAATTGTGCGGTTCCCATCAGTCCCTGGCTGCTGTGTGCCATATTTTCCTTTTGTAGAAGCTCTAAGAATAAGACTTTGTTTTCCTGGAATGTCTTAACCTCACGTCCCACAATAAGCCACACAGTTTGTAGAGCTACATTACAGCTACACGTTTAGACTTTAAAATGTTTAATGGGAAAAACGTAAAGCCAAAAAGGGTGGTTCTTATGTCAGCCATGACTAGCTGGAAGATGTCCTCCTAGTATTTGTGATTCATCATGATAGAAAAACAACATTCTTTTGTGTGCAGATCTTAGACAAAATGTGAAGAGAACTAGCATTTAAAATCCAGAATCAAAGCAAACTTTAAAGCACCAGGAAACGTGAATTACCCCCACACTCCAACTCAACACCACAGGCCAAGAAAGTGAGAACTGAAAGGGGGGTGTGTGTGTGTGTGTGTTTGTTTGTGTGCAAGTGTTCACCATTACTTCCTTTATGAGAATCATTTCCTTGTTATGGTACGTCTTAAAAAAAAAAAAAAAAGTAATGTGTGATGGCAGTCTGTTAAAATCACAACCACTGTGGGGTTATTTGTTAACCATGTAATTGTTTTGGAGAGGAGCCGTTGTCGTCAGTGTCGAGGCATAACAAACAGCTGTTAATCATTCAGTGAACTTCCTGCTCATGCTTTGTGCCTGGTGTCAACACTACTGTAAAAGCACTCAAAGGAGAATACCAGGGTCATATAGAGCTATGGCCCATTTACTTGTGTCAACATCTAGTTCACGTTGGCCACTATGCCCGATGTAGAAAGACATCTTAAGTCTTGAGTTGCTATGACTCCCTGTCCTGAAACAGTCATGTCTGCCCCCTCAGAGACTCTTCCATTATTGCTCAAGCTGCCTGCTGCCTGGAAAGCAAAGGAAAGAAGAGGAACCTGATTCTGTGGATGACGCCAATGCTAATTTCCTATTTTATGCAGGGCTAAGATGCTACATATGGCTAACCTCTGAGCTTTTGCATGTCTGCAGGGGACGTCCTGTACGAGCTGCTGCAGCACATCCTGAAGCAGAGGAAGCCCCATGTGTTTTACCCGTCTGCCTACTTCCCTGGGAACTCCTTCCACTCGCTGCCTGAAAGCGCTGTGCAGCACCTGAAGCTTGAAGGTTTTTTTTTTTCTTCTTTAATGCATACATTACATATATTTATAGCTCTGGAGTTAGATGCAACTTCAAAAGGCCTCTACAATCAATTTAATATTTACACCAATTATAAAACTACAAAATATATACCATTTAGCTACCTAGCTTAATAGATATACAGTATAAAGTAGGCTAACTTCATTATAATAGCACATGCTGTTTCTGGGGTATGGAATTTTACAGTCCGTATCTTAAAAGGTTTTGTTCTCGTACTCTGAGCCAGAAATCTCCACTTCAGTAGCACGTACATACACCAAACGTTCCACTTTCATTCCTGTCTGTATTCTTTTTTTTTTGTTTAGCAATTTTTATTGATTTTCCATTAAACCAAGTAGCATTTTCTACAGCGCATAATGGACCAAATGTATACAAATATAGTATGGCTGTGCTATACAGATACTAAACAGTGTGAAAGATACCCCCCACCCCACCCAACCATCCCAGTTTGTCCCTTGAAATCCAGATCATCACAAAAATAATTGTCCATTGAAGTGCTTGTCCAGCTAAGGATTGCAGAAGGAGCATACTCCTGTCTGTATTCTGAAGGTTTTTACGGAGGGGTTTGTTCAGATATCATTCACAGCCTGATTTATTAACATTTTATACCTAACAAATGTGGCGAAAATTGATTTCAAACACACACACACACATATATATATATACATACATACACACATTATATATATACACACACATTATATATATATATATATATATATATATATATATACATACATACACACATTATATATATATATACATACATATATATATATACACACATACACACACATATATATATATATACATACATATATATATATACACACATACACACACATATATATATATATATACATATATATATATACACACATACACACACATATATATATATATATATATACACACATATATATATATACACACACATATATACACATATACACACACATATACACACATATACATACACATATATAATTTTTTTTTCTTTTTTTTTCTCGTAGATAAGTAGATATTTACAGTAAAGCAGGCTTACTTCATTATAATAGCACATACTGTTAAAGTCATATCACTTTTTCTGAGGTAAGATAATGCAGCTGAGTGTTTAGGCTAATGACAGTTGAGGTATGGTAAATTGGTCATTTATGAACTACGTATAGAAAGTTGGGGTTAGTCAGTCTCTTTTTCAGAAGCACAGACGTTTTCAAGGAAGTAATGACAATGTTCAGTGGAATACCTGAGAGTGTTTTCTGGCTAGTGTCTGAGGGAATGTGACACGGCAACATTCAGATGGGTTTAACACGTTGGCAGTGAAACCTGCTTCACAAGGAAATGCTGCTCTATTTAAACAAGAACACAGAACACCATCAAACCGCTCCGGTGGCTTATGGTAGGTTCGCTTGTATTTGTCACCACTGTCTTCCTTGTTTTAAATTACACTTTGTAGATGCTGTTTCCATTGCTTGTGAATGAAGAAGTCAGAAAAAAAAAACATTCAAACCACTACCAACACAAACCAGAGAACTTTTACTGAAACTCTTCAAAAATAATGTAATCAGCATACTCAACCTAACAGCAGGATATTAGTGACACCTAGTGGTCTTTTCTATGTGAAGCCAGAATACCAAGAGACCAGGAACTAACAGCACTATGCTCCTGGATGCGATATTATGAATCCCACTATGGCCACCAAGACCCGTCCTTCAATAGCATTTATTGGCCAGGTGTCCATGCTTATGCAAGGTAACGTAACCCCATTTGTTCAGGTCCTATCCCCTGACCAATCGGCTATCCTAACCTTAACCACTCATGGTGAAATGCCTAACCCCAACCAATCGGCCACTATGGCCACGCCAGTGGGTCTTGGCGTGGCCATTGTGGGATTCGTAATTTCGCCAATTGGACATGGGGACAAGTTGGAGAAAAGCTACGTGACTGTGAAAACTATGAAAAGCTACAGTACACCACTTCATGCTGTGTTTTGTTACTCAAATGTTCTAGTAGTTTTTTTTTTTGATTTTAGATTATTATTTGAATTCAAGCCAGTACTGAACAGTCCTGAAATCAGTAACACCTTTATTAAGCTAATACTATTGAATTGACTTTGTCACGATCAACAGAGGTGTTGCTTCAGTACTGTGGTATTTTTGAGGCGAGAGTCGGTCACAGTCTTGTACTGTTGCTCTTTTCTCACTCTATTGATAGCCAGTACATTTTACTGTTGACACACCTGTATGGCAAACACAAAAAAATGATATACACCCAAAGGCTTGAGTCAGAAAAGAGTGAGAAACAACCATCATGATCGCCGGGCGACGTCTTTAAATTGCTTTTTTTGTCTGACGAACATACAAAATCCAGAGATATTCAGTTTAATGTAATTCAAGACAACGTGGCAAATCGTCTTGTTTGAGAAGCTGCAACCATCAAATGATTACTTTTCTGCTTGAAAAATAACTGCTTGACTAACTGTTTCAGCTCTGTTTTTAGGGGAGACACTACAGGCAAAGAAAATAAAAAATAAAAGTTGGCATTAATGCCCTCGTTTGCATATTTAAACATTAAAATTTTAGAAAACTTTTAATAAAACAATCCTCTTAATGCAAGTAATCAACTGGGGAAGGTTTATGGTGGCATCTGTTAGTTAAAATGTTTTACCCCATACACCTGTAGTGTCTTGCAAAATGTATGGAATTTACAATCCAAAAGATTTTGTTCTCATACTTTGAGCCAGAAATCTCCACTTCAGTAGCACATACATACACCAAACCTTCTACTTTCATTCCTGTTTGTATTCTGGGTTTGTTCAGATATCATTCACAGCCTGATTTACCTAACATTTTATACCTAAAAAATGTGTCTAAAATGGATTTTTTAATACAGTATTTTCTAATTTATGGAGTGATAGAGAGTTATCCAAAATCCCAAATGTCAAAAAAACGAAACAAGAATTTTGAACCTGGCTTTTTCCAATGTTCAGATTTGTGTTCTGGAAATGTATGTAAATTAGCGCATATTTAAGATGATAAGATAATGCCTAATTTGCATATTTTAACATAACATTTAAAAAGCTATTAAATTGTTCCCTATTCTCCCGTAGTGTCTCCACTTAAAGGTCCCATGACATGGTGCTCTTTGGATGCTTTTATATAGGCCTTAGTGGTCCCCTAATACTGTATCTGAAGTCTCTTTTATATAGGCCTTAGTGGTCCCCTAATACTGTATCTGAAGTCTCTTTTATATAGACCTTAGTGGTCCTCTAATACTGTATCTGAAGTCTTTTATATAGACCTTAGTGGTCCCCTAATACTGTATCTGAAGTCTTTTTTATATAGGCCTTAGTGGTCCCCTAATACTATATCTGAAGTCTCTTTTATATAGGCCTTAGTCGTCCCCTAATACTGTATCTGAAGTCTCTTTTATATAGACCTTAGTGGTCCCCTAATACTGTATCTGAAGTCTCTTTTATATAGGCCTTAGTGGTCTCCTAATACTGTATCTGAAGTCTCTTTTATATAGGCCTTAGTGGTCCCCTAATACTGTATCTGAAGTCTCTTTTATATAGGCCTTAGTGGTCCCCTAATACTGTATCTGAAGTCTCTTTTATATAGACCTTAGTGGTCCCCTAATACTGTATCTGAAGTCTCTTTTATATAGACCTTAGTGGTCCTCTAATACTGTATCTGAAGTCTTTTATATAGACCTTAGTGGTCCCCTAATACTGTATCTGAAGTCTCTTTTATATAGGCCTTAGTGGTCCCCTAATACTGTATCTGAAGTCTCTTTTATATAGACCTTAGTGGTCCCCTAATACTGTATCTGAAGTCTCTTTTATATAGGCCTTAGTGGTCTCCTAATACTGTATCTGAAGTCTCTTTTATATAGGCCTTAGTGGTCCCCTAATACTGTATCTGAAGTCTCTTTTATATAGACCTTAGTGGTCCCCTAATACTGTATCTGAAGTCTCTTTCCCAAAATTCAGCCTTGATGCAGAATTACAGCCACTAGAGCCAGTCCCACAATGAGCTTTCCTTAGTATGTGCCATTTCTGTGTCTGTAGCTTTAAATGCTATTGAGGAGGAGAGAGGGGGGGGCAAGGTGGAGGGTGGGGGTGTGGCCTTGACCAACTGCCACTTTGCTCGTTTGAAAGCCATGTCTCTCTCTCATGGGTGGGCCAAATTCCAGTCGCGGACCATTTCCAAATTCTCTGGGCGGGCAAAGCAGAGAAAGGGGAGGTAACCTTTCTCCTTATGACCTCATAAGGAGAAGATTCCAGATTGGGCCATCTGAGCTTTCATTTTCTCAAAGGCAGAGCAGGATACCCAGGGCTCGGTTTACATCTATCGTGATTTCTAGCCACTGGGGGACCATAGACAGGCTGGGGGAATACATATTAATGTTAAAAAAACTCAAAGTGAAATTTTCATGCCATGGGACCTTTAATATAAAAGTGTGGAACTTAGCTGTAGATATTTATCACATACTGTATCTTTTGTAACCCCAGAAACGGTACGGCGGGCACCGCGTGGTACAGAGCCAGCCCCCCAGCATCCACCAACCATCGAGCTGCGGCACCGGTCCCGCTCCCCCCACCAGAACCAGATCAGACGATCCCCCCCGGGGCCGAACCACCCCCGCGCAGCCAACGAAGACCACTTGCAGACCTTCTCCCAGCTGCCCGACAGCAACCACCACCTGCCCGAAGAAATGTACCCACTGTCGGTGTCCCCCGCCGCACCCAACGGCCGCTGCGCCACGCCCCGAGAAGCTCCGTGCCCGGGCAGCCCCGGGGGCCAGGAGGCGGGCCCTCCTCGCGTCATCCAGCTCATGCCCAGCGCCATCATGAACCCCCTGCTCCTCAGCCCGAGCAGGAGTGGCGAGGGTGCCGCCATGGACTTCAGGCACAGCCGCGGTGGGCCCCCGTCTCAAGCCACGCTCGAGAACGGCCGTGAGAGGAAAGCCCACAGCCACCACCATCAGATACCACTGTCCCAGCAACAGCAGCATCTGCTGCAGCAGCAGCAGCAAGAGGAAGCGCTCTACAGGAACCACGTCATCATGCCCGTGTCTCCTCCAGAAGAGCAACAAATGCCCATCGGACGGATAGCAGGTGAGATTTAAAACACACTTTTATAGACTTTCTTTTATGTGATGCCGTCATTCTCATTGTCTGCTTGTTAACTCCATTTTGTTCATTGAATCGTGATTTTTTTCCCCTGTCCTTTAGTGCTGCCCCATCTCTCTTTTTTCACTATCACTATGTTGTGCATTTATGGGTATGTGTATTGAATTGATTGTATATTTATGTATTGATTTGTATGTGCTTTTGTTTCCACTGTCAAAGCACTTTGTAAACAATTGTTTTTAAAGGTGCTATACAAATGAAGTTATTATTATTCAAATGGTTAAAGCTACCAGAGGTGGCGTCACATCTGTTTCTTTAGTCACATTTACCCTGTTTCCATCTGGTATTAAGATCCGATCTGAGTGATTGGATTATGAGTGGACAGCTGTAAGTACACTCTTCAGGACACATTGAGATCAGATCACTAAAACTACATTCGGAGGTGGT
Organism: Sander lucioperca; assembly: GCF_008315115.2. Classification (NCBI taxonomy): domain Eukaryota; kingdom Metazoa; phylum Chordata; class Actinopteri; order Perciformes; family Percidae; genus Sander; species Sander lucioperca. Next base: position 24,535,828 of record NC_050192.1, on the reverse strand, counting down.
CTGAGCCACATGTGTCCGCATTCTAATAGCAGTGAGAACGGGAGAATGTTGGGTCTTCATCAGTAGGACTACTATGAGCGAACATGAGACATTAAATAAAGCAGCTATATAAACTTCAAACCACAGAGTTACAAGGAGCTACAAACGTTGACAAAGAGCTGAACACTGAGACTTTTCAAAAAACGTCTTTCTCTCCTGCTCAGGTCCCACCGTCGTAGACATTATGTCGGCACACAGACAGACTGTGGGCAGCACTTTTTCATTAATCATCGCACGTTTCAAATTTATGATTTATGTGAGAGTAACAACTGACATTTATAAACACACACAAAACCAGCCTATATGCAAACAGAAATGATGTACGTGTTTATTTGCATATAGAGCGGGGAAGTGAGATCCGATCACAAGTGGTCACTTAGGAAGCATTTGGAGACACATTCTAATGCCAGGTGGGAACACACGTACCTAGAGCTATCCACTTGTGATCCGATCACTCAGATCCGATTTTAAAACCAGGTCGGAACGAGGCCAATGTGACAGCAAGACCTTAGTTACTTATCCTGTTGCTTTGGTATTCTCCTAACATCAAAAGGTAAAAAATAATAGTAAATTCCATCCATCCCATGCAACTCACTGTGTGTTTCCCTGTCGTGTCCTTGCAGACTGCAGGTTGCTGTGGGACTACGTCTACCAGCTCCTGTCAGACAGCAGGTACGAGAACTACATCCGCTGGGAGGATACAGAGACCAAAATCTTCCGCATCATGGACCCCAACGGCCTGGCCAGGCTCTGGGGCAATCACAAGGTAAACACACACTCCCGTGTGCAGCAATTGTTGTTCATGATCAGACTGCAGCTGGCTCAGTAGAAATTAATCACCGACTATTTTTGATACTCGATTAATCGGTTTGAGTCATTTTTTATTACATTTTTTTTTCTGATTCCAGCTTCTTAAATGTATTTTCTAGTTTCTTTACTCCACTGTGACAGTAAACTGAATATTTTTGAGTTGTGGATAAAACAAGACATTTTAGGATGTCATGTTGTGCGTTGGAAAACACTGATCGACATTTTTCACATTTTTTTGACATTATATAGACCGAACTAATCGAGAAACTAATCATCAGAATAATCGACTATGAAAATAATCGTTAGTTGCAGCCCTAGCTATGTGAGCAGGGACATCCCAGATCCATCAGTCATTTCTAGGACAATTTAGAGCTGCACTAAACAGTATTTTTCATCTTAACAGATGGATTGATTTACTCTAAAATGTAAAATGAAAGGTGTTGCTCATAGTGATGAGACACCTAAGCTTGTAAGCCTCTTTTAGCTCATTATTTTGGTTTTACGGATCACAGACTCCATCTGCTGGATGCCTAAAAAGACCACTGTTGGCTAACACGTTTTCCACAACACCTTTATGAGGTGATGGATTTGATGTCAGATGGGTTTTCAGCTTGTTGTGGAGTTCTTCTGCCCCCATGTGACCAAACACCATTAGTCAGTGCAGCTTTAAATGGCACAGAGCATCTGAAGATGTAGAAAACGTCTCATTATGCTGATCAGTAATACCACATTATTGTCATTATTATTATTATTATTATTATTATTACTGACACTTTTGTTGTTTTACCGCTTACAGAACAGGACCAACATGACGTACGAGAAGATGTCGCGAGCACTGAGACACTACTACAAACTGAACATTATCAGGAAGGAGCCGGGCCAAAGACTTCTATTCAGGTATGTCAACTTAAAGATCAATTTGATCATGTTATTCATGATATATTTAACATTTTTGAATCTGTAACAGAAGTTTTAATAAGTGACCAAACTTGTTTCATCGTCTCTGTGGCGTTCACCAGGTTCATGAAAACTCCTGATGAGATAATGAACGGACAGACGGACCGGCTGGAGCACCTGGAGTCCGACACAGACGAACAAATCTACATCAAAGAGGAATGTTGAGGAACTCTCGGTAAATGAGTCCATGAACTACTTACTACTTACTACTACAGCCGCCGATGCCTTTCAGAAGCAGCCTGAACAATGGTCGTTGAATCTGGAGCGCGTGGACGTTTGGCTCGTACCAGTCCCACACAGACAGACACGAAATCTCTCTTAAGATTGCCTTAGGATGATATTTTCCTAAAGTCAAAAAGAAGAAAAAATAAAAACAGCGTCAGTTTTTGTGATTTTTCCTGATGGACAGAGCTGAAAAGACTTTGAGTTTTCTCTTTTATTTCTGAATGAACTGCAAAAGCCAATCACTTTGAGCTTACGTCACTTTGATGATTTTATTGTCTCCTCACATGCATTATACTATGGAATTTTGCTGTTTGTAAAAACAAAATTGTGTGTGTGCGTGCGTGACAGGAATGTTTTCACCATGGAATAAATGTTTTCGATCAAACTGTATTCTCTTAGTGTGGAGTATGCTTGAAACGTAAGATATTTACCTGAATATTAATAAATCACCTATTTCCCTCTAGTGTTTCTCTGAAGGATGTCAGTGACGTTTGGTGAAATACACCAAATATCCACATGATGGCAATACTGGACCATTTGTGATGAGAGGGGGAGCAGCGGTGGATGGTGTCCACAGTTCATCAAACATGCTTGTCATTTAAAGGGTCATGTAGAGGATTAAATGTGGCTGCGGTTTATTATATTGTTAGAACTTTTGAAAAAAAATGGAAGAAATTATCATATTTTGGCCTGTTCTGAATGTCTTGCTTTTGGTGGAATTGATGATGTCTCAGAAGGAAATCATCACTGTTGAGCTCAATTATTAATCAAATGTGATGTATTACTTATTTATTGCCATTTCAATGTAATAATTCACTAATTGCGCCCTAGCAAATAGACTATATATTTTTTTGGCGTTACACTTCCTAAATGAGTGACTGTGTCTTAAACCTCTGACAAAATCTGAATAATTCTGTTTTGTAAATCATTATCCTATTCTAAAAAATGTCCAAATGAGCATTGAAATATAATGACCATGTAGTTCCTTAGTGTGAGACTGTCTAACAACAATTAGTTTGTACTTTTCCATATTTAATTAGCTACAATATTAATGATGATCACATTGAGGTTCATTTGGAGGTGATACCAGAAGCATCACATACTTCTATCTGCATCAGTCATTGTGTCGTTCAAATTAACAGGCCACATCTAAATCTGTAATCTAACCTATGTAATACTATAGTAATCAGAATACTGTAACGCGTTAACGACGGAGGTAGCGGCGGTGCGCTGCGCTGTGCGCTCCGGAGTCTCCATAAAAGTTGGTGCGCGCAAAGGCGAGCTGTCAGACTGGGGAGAGGCGCGGCGGAGCAAAGACTGCAGACTCAAGTGATGGATCAGGATCGATCCCACTTTGAGAAATTCATATAATCATTTTGATTGTGCGCTGTGATCCACTGGGGGACTGCCAGCCACCAACAGGACGCAGTTAAAGCTTATTATCCGCCTGAGTGTTAACAGGCTGCTGCTTGTTTCTGGACTCTAACGGAATAAAGAGACAGTGGAGGGTTTGGATGCAGGAGAATCTCGGCTGTGCGGCGGATAAGATGCTCACGCTGCCGCGTTTAGAAGACCAATAATCGTGTCTGATTCTGACAAAGCGGTTTGATTTCATTCGGGGGAAAAAAAAGAGGCACCACTCCCGGTTTTTTTTCCGCCAATCCAGGACGCAAATGTCTCCACATCACAGACACTCCAGTGGATTGTAGCAGCAGCCTCGCCGATGGTTTGAGAGGGCGTTAAGGTGCGGGAAGGGAGTGGGACAATTACAGGTAAGAGCCATTCACGCGACCCCGACGCTCGTTTTCTGCCCTCCTTCGGGCGCTGGTAGTTGTTTATACTGCCGGGGAGTGCGCACAGTCCGGCACAGAAACTCACTCAGCCACTGCGAGTGTTTTATTCAGACCATCAGCACCGCATTAATATCCAATCGGGACTGGAACAATTACCGCAAAACAAGTGTTAGGCCCGGTTTCACTCTGTAACTCATCATCCTCTTGGGTGAGGCATACATTAATATTTTCATTCAGTCATTTATCTGTAATTGAGTCCTCAAATATATTTCTTAAAACAGGAGAATTCCCCCCCCCCACTTCCTTCCACTAACAGACGTCAGATGCATTGCAACTGTTTTCTTGCAGTCATTTTTGTACATGCTTATAGTGCAGTGATGCCTCATACTTGTTTCCATTATACAATTTTTTTTTGAAAACTGGATTTGGGGGAAATTATTTTCATTTTATTTTACTTTGCATCATTGCAGTATTTGTAAAACTGCAAATTTTGCACTCATTTTCCATGAGTGCTTTTTGAAACATAAACTCATAAAAACCAGACTCCTGTGTAAAAAGTATTTACATTTAATTCAGATTTGGCTTTAGTAAGTGCAGTTTCCCAGTTGTAAGTCTTTGTCATGGAGCTTTTATTTCAACAAATCAGTACTGACTTCTATGGAGTCCTGAGTATATACTGTACACTGTACAGCCAGGTTGGGTTGACAGAGATCAGAGACTGTTTTATGGAGTCTACAGAGATTAGAGATTAGAAATTAGATAGAAATTCTACGCAGGAGTCTGGAATAGATGAAGTCTAAATAAGTATTATGTGTACTGTAATATCTCTGTCTAGAACTCTATACTGGATGCAGAAATACATCCGGTGGTTTGGTGTTATGGATAGAGGTGTCAGTGTAACTACCAAACGGCTGTTAGGAAGTCAACTCATTTTAATAGCGATGTATCGATTTGACCTCCTGCACTGAGACTAATGTCAGCTCACCTGAAGCAAATGGAGTGAATCCTCTGATGATGAAATATGTTGACACAGCGGCGAGGAGATAGAGGCGGGCCGATCGGGACACTTCCTCCTCCACCTGCAGCCACAAACCTAATGCTTTTAATTGGATAAATACAACGGGAACAAAAAGGAATTGGACATGCTGTCAGTTTACAAGACTGGTGTACAATACAGTGGATGGAGGAAATAAAACAGTCACAAATAAAGTATACAGTGGAACAGCGGGGCAAGTGTGCAGATCGTAGTGTAATTGGGAAATTTCTTGGAGGTGGAGCTGCTCAAAGAACAACGCATTTGTACAGCGTTAATTATAAGCAGACGTGAATGGTTGAGAATAAACTGTGTGCTGGTAGCTGTATGGACGCAACACTTGTCTTCATAACATCAGTTTCTTCCTCACAGATAGAAAAACTGAGGCTCTACAGTAAAACCAATTAAGTTCACCAATTAGAACATTTCTGCCTTAAAAAAAAGCAGCTCTGAATTAAAACGTCCATAAAACTCCAATTGCTGTTTATATTTCCACTCTTCCCACTCCCTGGTAACAATATAGCTTGTATGAAACTTGGAAGAAATTTGGTAACACTTTACTTGAAGGTATCGACATAATCGTGACTTGACACTGTCATAACTATGACATGACACTGTCATGAACGTATCATAAATGTTATAAACAAGTCATAAACGTTTATGACGTCTGTCATTAAGTGTCATTCGGTTTTTGTCATGACAAGTTGACATTGTTTGGGTTGTCTTGATTATGACAACTTGACATTAATCAAAGTGACATTACCAGAAGTTGTCTTGGTCATGACAAGTTGACATTCAATTTCTTTGGAGTGTCCTTATTAAGACAACTTGACATTAAATAGGATGACATTATGTCAAGTTGTCATGACAAAGACATCCTCTGGTAATGTCATCCTGGTTAATGTCAAATTGTCATTACAAAGACATCCCAAACAAATTGAATGTCAACTTGTCATGACCAAGACAACTTCTGGTAATGTCACTTTGATTAATGTCAAGTTGTCATAATCAAGCCAAATGACACTAAATGACAGAAATCATAAACGTTCATGACTTGTTTATAACATTTACGACACGTTCATGACAGTGTCATGTCATAGTTATGACAGTGTCAAGTCACGATTATGTCGATACCTTCAAGTAAAGTGTTACCCAATTTTCTTTCAAGTTTCATACAAGCTATATTGTTACCAGGGAGTGGGAAGAGTGGAAATTGAAACAGCAATTGGAGTTTTACGGACGTTTGTTTAATTCAGAGTTGCTTTTTTTTAAGGCAGAAATGTTCTAATTGGTGAACTTTATCTGTGAGGAAGAACCTAATGTTATGAAGACAAGTGTTGTGTCCATACAATTACCAGCACACAGTTTATTCTCAACCATTCACGTCTGCTCATAATTAACGCTGTACAAATGCGTTGTTCTTTGAGCAGCTCCACCTCTGAGAAAGTTCCCAGTTACACTTAGTTACACACACAGTTATGACAGTGTCATGTCACGATTATGTCGATACCTTCAAGTAAAGTGTTACCCAAATTTGTGTAGGAGATTTTCTTCTTTCTTACCCTAATAATCCTCTCATGACCCCTTAAGATTGATCTTGTGACCAATTGGAGGGACCCGTCCCCTAGGTTGGGAACTGTATATAAAATAGTTCAAACTGAATCTGAATGTAACATATAATATCAGTCACACAGGGGCAATTTTTTCCTGCAGAATGAGTACTTTTACTTTTGAAACTAAGTACATTTGGCTGCTCACACTTCAGTAAGTAATGCAGTACATTTACTTGTAATAGAGTATTTCTACATGAATGAATTGGGACTCTCACTGAAATGATAGATGTGGATACTTGCCGTCTCTCAGCACAGAGAAGAGGGATGCAGCAAACCCACATATGACGTCATCTGGCAACCTCTTAACAACTTTTTAGCAGCCAGCAGCTACTTCCTCAGAACTGGCAGCCCAGACAGTCCCCGGTTAGCTGGAAGCATTAGCAGCAGCTCCTCCACCATGAGTGATCAGGATTAAAACTGTGGGGCCGCCTGGCTCAGGTCAGACCGGTTCCCCTCCAGCTGGGCGACCTGGTGCTGACTGTCTGGCCAGCACGGGCGGATCATCCAAAGTCACCTTTTTTTTTTTTTCTTCCGGCGGGTCACGTAACCTCATCCTGGTGCTGCCTCGCCATTGATCCAAAGCGATGACACCAAGGCTTCACAGTCCGCTGCTCCTCGCCAACCAGGCCAACTTCTAGTGACGTCTGAACAGCTGTGACACGCAACACACCAGCAGTGGGGGGTCTTTGAATTAGACTGTCTTTGTGGGCACTTATTTATGAAACTTTTTTTTTTTTTTCTTCATAAACAATAAATTCTGGACCTGAATTTACTGTGAATTGCTTATTCTGAACTTGAAAAGTCTTGGATAGTTACAGTAGGAACAGTAGAGAAAAATAGTGGAACAGAAACAAATAAAGGGACACCATACCTGACACATACCAGAAATAAATAAATATATATATATTTATAAAAGCCTTTATGTAACAGGATCATTTAAGGGTGACACATCTATAACGTGACACAAAATTACTTTTTAACATTTAAAAAGTCGTTAATATCTACATAAACATGTAGCTTACACTTATTATTTTGACATGTCACGGTAGGAAAATCACAGACTAGTAAATAATAAAATGAAAGATGGCTGAATTCCATTTAGCTGCTTCAGTTTCAGGGTCCAGGTATTGTGCACGCTGTCACGGCTTACTGGGACAGCACATAGAACAGAGCCATCCATCGATAACGTTGTTAGTAACACCTGTGTCTGCTGGGGAAAAAGGCCTGGTAGTAAGCTTTAGAGGTGCTGGTAGGTGGATTTTCTCTTTACCTCTGAACAGAGCCGATGGTGAAGTTAGCAGCGTTGCCTCACAGTAAGAAGGTTCCGACTGGCTTCTTCTTTCTCATGTTCTCTCTGCGCCTGCGTAAGCTTCCTCCAGGTGCAACAGTTTCCTCCTACAGTTCAAAGACATGCATGTTAGGCTCATTGAGTCTAAAACTGCCCGTAGGTGTGAATCTGAGCACGCCAGCCCTGTGATTGACTGGCGACCTGTCCAGGGTGTACCCAAGAAAGATACAACGTAAATAGGCTAATGTTCATTAACTAACTAATGTTACACTACAGCTATTAACTTTAAGCTAACATTGACATTACCAGAAAACATTTAGCTAACATTACCAACACAATGTCTGTCTCTCGACTTCTGTGGGGAAAAGCTCCAGTTCTCAGCCTGGCTGAGGGGTTGCCACATCCAAATAAGTTCAAAATATACTAACTGAGGAAATATATCAACCAATATATCAACATTATAAAGTGGGCTAGTTAACATTGCAACAAATTACAGATGATTCTGCCATCCTTGGTAATAACCTGTTAAAATTACAGGTCATAAACGAGGAAATGGCAATCCCATTCATCTCCATGTCAGAGACTGGTACTGAAAGTACTCACACTTCTCGCACCAATGATGTATGGGATGAGTAATGGAACTTCTTTAATTCTATCTTCCGTGGGTGAACCCCGCCAGGCTGTTCTCATAAACCATTCGTACATATAGCTATTAAAAGTAAAGCACTGTAATTCGTAGATAGTCCACGTATTTTTTGCTGTATGCACCACATTGACGGCCGCTATATGAGAACGCTCTGGACCGCGTAGGGCGGAAGCTGGAGTTAATGGCTGAGTCATAAAACAAAGTGCTCTCAAGCCAGGGAGCGGAGTTTGCTTCCCAGGGGAAAACAAAAGACTTTCACCCAGGAAATGAATCTGTTACTCTGGAGTGTTTTATTCCAAACCACAATCTTTTTCTTAAACTTAACTAGTTGTATTGGTGCCTAAACTTAACGGTCGTAGCCGCATGACGCTCGCTTCTGGTACTTCTGCATACATTTTTGTAAGATATCATATGAACCCGTTCATGAGAATGCGTCAACGAGGAGGGGTCAACCCCGCCTCACATAGTGAATTAAACGGTCATATTCATGTGAGGGACAGACTGAAAAAGATCTGCACACTGATCTCTCTCGGTTTGTTGACGAGGTCTGGGGGAGTCAACGGAACAGATTCTACTTTGTTCATTCTGTCCAAATTTACTAGAGCAATCTGCCTTCAACAGCACATCATTGCTGGTTTCAAGAAAATGCTTTCAACTGGTGAAACCACAGAGTGGGATCAGAGAAATGATGATGACATTACTGCTGGCAGGATTTTCCTCATTGTTCTCAGAAAATAGTGTTGAAGATGAGACTGGACATGTCAGATAGAACCCGTGCGCCACAGTACACTGCCACAGGGATTCATTCATCAGCGCTCCACATGAAAGCCTCCAGAGGAGGTCAGGTGCTCGGCTGATAGGCGACTTTGTGCTTCTCTCCTCCTGAAACTATTGGAATTTGTGTAAAATATCAGCGGCTGATTGGCAGCCACTGTGCGGGTGTTTGATGTAAATAGGAAGCGAGGGCTTGCCGCCGCCCCTCCCCCCCCGCCCGCTCTTTTCACATTCTATTTGGTCTGCGGCTTGCTCTGCCTCAGTTTCATTCGGAGTAAAACAAATTCACCCGCCGTTGAATAAACAGAAGCTCTGCAGAGTAGATGAAATAATATAGCAAAAGGTTCCTATACATTTTTCACTTTGACCTCTGTCTTCTGATTACATTTGTGCCTCACTTGCCTGCTGACAGTTGTTGGCAGGGCTTTATTTTGACTGGTCCTTTTTTTGGCTGCTGTGGATGTTTGTTGAGCCAAATGTGTCCTAAATGTGACTTTAAAAGCTTTTGATTTTGACTTTCTCTTGCTTTAATTCCCTCCAACCACACTGCTGTAAACTCTGGATACCCACACTTTGACCTGGAGGTTGTGGGTTCTAATCCTCTCACCTGCTGGGAGAGTTCAGGACTGTCCAATACTAACAAATAATAATCATTTTGCAATCTTTTTTTTTGGGCTATAGTTGCAGAACAAGTATGGCCAGATGTACAGACACAGATCTGGCAATCTTTGTTTTTACTCATTTAAAAAAAATGATGTTTATGCAGTTTATAATTTACAGACTACAAAATGGGCCCATTAGTAGAATATGATCATCGAGATCCATCTTAAGCAGCCAGCATTGAAAAAAATTTGAAAATCAAAGTAGTTCATAATGGGATTTGCTCTCTTTTCAAAAATAGTTGCACCGGCCTTCAGAAAACATATTTTAAATGACATTGAGCAAAGAGCATAAAGGAAAATTATACTTTAAAAAAAAAAACAACCTTGATCACATTTTTTGTGATGTTGACCATCCGTTCTCTTTTAAAAGCTTTATCATTACTATGTATTTAAAGATATAATATGTAATTTATCCACATTAAAATGTCTTAAAACGACTAGACCCATATTATATATTGTGTTGAGTTGTGTACTGACATTATCCCAAATGTTTCCTACAATGTTCAAACCCAGAGAAATCTGTCACTTTAATCAAGAACATGTTCCGTGTCATTTGGTCGCCGTCGCCTGTCAATGGTGTCATATCCCCTTTGGGCATGCCGTCATAAATTTACTTTTTATCCAGTTTTAGGCTACCTTTTTAACATACACTTTTTAGATCTTGGTCATTTTTAACTATATATTTTAACCAGATAAAGGATTTTTAGAAATTGGATGTCTGGAAAAGTCAAACATCATCTGAGTAAGACTGATTTTTAATATGAAACTGCGATAATCAGTGTTTTTACTGGTTTTAATCATCTGGTCCGTTTGTTTTGGAGAGGAGGAGGTAAAAACCTCCTGAACAATGAAGAAATCCTAACCAGGAAAAACTATCTGCAATGACAGCGCTGCTCCGTCTTTTGTTATCGTTTGGAAAGACCCCTAGCGGCAGGAAATGGATGGGCCTATTGTATGTATAAGGGGCTTTTATTTTGATGAAAGGCAGTGTAGAGGTGATAGGAAAGGAAGGAAAAGAGAGGATTGACCTGACTTGAATTGGGACCACTGCGACTTCCTGATCAGTGTCTTAAACTTGTAAAACCACCAGGATGCCACATTGACCGTCATCCACACGATTACGGAAATCTTAAACAACTTCACAGCTTAGTCATATTACCGAAAACAGTTAATACAAAATGAAAAAGAAAGAGGAATCATAAAAGTTACACCCAAACAGTCTGCTGTAAACATCGATTAGATTTCGCGGAGCACTATAACGTAGTTGTGAGCAGCAAAAAGCATTTATTTAGGTACTTCAAGTGTTAGCATTGATGTAAAAAACAAACACAAATGGAATCTATGATGGAACATGAACTACAGTCTCCTACATGAAAGTAGCGCGCCCATCCACCACCGGCACCCTTACTCTTTACCTCCCAACATACAGGTCACACTGCCTCCTACGTAAGTTGGCTCTGAACGCTGGCATGGCACGCAAAAATGTATGGTGCAGTCAGAATTGTCCAATACTATGTAATTCTCGGGGATACAGGACTACTTGCTTGGCCTATTTGAATCTGTTGTAAAGTTGTGGCTATTGGTGTCTCAATTCCCCCAGATCACAGCAATGAAATTGGTTAATAAAATGTTATTGTAACTGAATAACGACTACAACTCCCAAAAGAGAACCCAGGTTGAAAAATAGTGAATATCCCTTTAACCCCTTAAAGAGACAAAATGACTTGAAGTTAAACATAGTGTTTGTAACAAGTTAATGTAGAGTACAGGGCTGTCCGGCCTCCAGAAATCAAGCCTTTTCTGTTTTCTGAGTACATGCACAGATTCAGCGGTCTACATTTCTTGCCGTCTACTGCCATCCCAGAATCCTCCTCTGCTGGGACAGCTTTGTAGTTAGTGATCATCACGCTGTCCTCCAATCTTATCCAACAGTCCTACTCCTGTTAGCTGTGATCCTATTTCATGCAGAGGGAGAAGCAAAAGAGGAGACAGATGAAGAGTGAGAGAAACTGAAAAAGACAGAATCCGTTGGTCTGTGTCCAGGTTTTTTTGTTTGTTTCCCCCCACGTGGCCATTTTATCTCTTCAACAGCATCTAAGTGTTGCTCTGTGTGTGGCCCAGTGGCTCATAAACATGTGCCCGTCACGCAGGATAACTCTAGCCTCCGAAAGCCTCCAAACATACCAACGCACATTTTGGACAGCAGAAACATCTTTCCTCCCTCCCCTCTCTCCTCTACCACCCATCCCCTTCCCTCCATTTCATTTCGATGGCTGATGGTTTGTGCAGAGCTGTGGGCCTTACAGTACTTTCATGATGTGAGCCAAACCCATCTGGGACTCAATATCCTGTTTACCAGCTCTCAGCACTCTGAAAACCACAACAATACTGAGCTGATGCAGAAGTTCAGAACTCATTACAGTTTGTTCAGGTCACGGCCAAGGTTGAAGTCTTCTCCTTCTCTGTAACTCTGCCTCGTCGTCTTCAGAGCTTTTTACTGCTGCTTTCTTTTCTCTCCTTTTCCAATCTACACATGTTGTCATGTCATGCTTTGTGAGCAAATCTCCCAGAAACCACATCTGAAGCAGTTATGGTGCTCCAATAGATAATTGACTGAGCCCAAGAAAAGGTGAGCTATTTTATATTGCTGGTAGAAGGTGGAAATTACAAAAATAAAAACGATCTGAGGTAGTATATTTCTTCAAAAATGTAGTTTACAGTGACCCAGTTAGCTTGCAATTAAGTACAGAATCTCATGTATTTTACTGAAGGTCTCTTAATGATACTCTGGTTCTATTTTATTAGATTCTTATTGTTCAGCTTACTGAAGCTGTTGTCGGCTGCTGTATTTGTTAGTCATGAGAGGGATGTGATCTGTCTGCTACATTACAATCAGACAGGAGGTAAGCTGACAGAATAGAGTAGAACAGAATAGAAAAGACTAGACTATTGTGGTTACTGTGACAGACAATGCAAGAAACTGGGGGAAGAGTTTGCTAATGTTAACCTAAACAAATAGTTTCTAACTAGTGTGTAGAGCATGTAGAGCAGTCCTGTCTCCCAAAAATGTAATGTTCCCAATCCCATACAACTAAACTGCTTGCTCAACTATGTTTGTAGGGAAAAGTATCTTAACCCAAATTACATTTGTTTTTAAAGTGCCCATATTATGAAAAAATCACTTTTTCTGGGATTTGGGGTGTTATGTTGTCTCTGGTGCTTCCACACACATACAAACTTTGAAAAAAATCCATCCATGCTGTTTAGAGTGAGATACGGTTTCTGATTGTGTCCTGCCTGCAGTCTCTGGGTGAGCTGTTCAAAATCGGCACGGCTTGTGACGTCACAAGCCGAAACGAGCAGGCTAACCGCAACCATTAGCTCGTAGCGTTAGCATGCTACCTCGTTCTCAGTAGCAAAGCACTGCTACAACACACACAAGTTCACCATAATCTACAAAAGAACTACTTACATGTGCGCCCTCATTTAGAAGTCTCCCAGCTAATCCTGCCTTGCAACTGACCTATGGAGCTAGCTAGCTGACATGATCTACATCTGAGCTACTGGGCATGTGCAGTGCAATCAAAGATAGTACAGAAGAAGAAGAAGAAAAGAGGTCTCACTCTGTAGCTAAAACAGAGACCAGCTGAAAAGAGGATCTGCAGCAGTGAGAGAGAGCGGTGCAGTACAACACAAATATGGTGTTTTTTGAAAATTAAACCATGTAAATCTATTCTGGTACAACCTTAAAATACAATTATGAACCTGAAAATGAGCATAATATGGCTGCTTTAAGGTATCACAAATACGTTTCTAATCAAAGTCCGCGTAGGGAGGATATTGGGGTGGATGGATGGATGGGTCAAAAAAACACAGGACTTTTAACACAGGAGACAGCGGTTTGTTTCCTGTGCAGAACCAGAAATCAACGTTGACTTGTTTTAACTTATGTTACGTACTTCACTTCCTTCATGTACGTAACATACTTAACTTACGTCACGCACGTAATAAACATACTTTTTTTTTAACCCAAACCATGGTCTAAACCTAACCAAGTAGTTTTGTTTCTATTCACAACGTTTGCCACACGTTAAAAACCATGACCATTTTACAAAAAGCTCTTGTGTCATTGGTATGAGGACATGTTGAAACAAACGTTATTCGGGAAAAAAAAATGTTTGCCTGGAAACGTAATTGAGAATGCAGATTAGTTGCCTGTACATTTTAGGAGACAGGGTTGAGGACAATGATGAAGTTAAGATGGTTATGCTAGCTTGTACTAAATACCCTTTTTGTTTTTTGTTTTTTTCCCCCGTTGGTTGCACTCAGCCCCAAGCTTATTCATTCCTACTGCAGACGTAAACCTTTAAAGAAGTTTTTTAAAAACAATTTTTAAAAAGTAATTTCCTAAAACAGCTGGGCACCGTAGTTTTTGGCAATAGCTGGTTTCTTTCATAGTTGGGTTTGGTCTCCTCACAGTATTTTTTGACAATAAGAAAAATATAGAATATTGCCAGATTTATCCAATAACAAGTAGGCAGTGGCTGCAACCAAAATGACTCCCACATTCATCATATATTCCTCACATAATAAACAGTTGACTCCGTAGTGAGTAAATTTAGATTTTGGACACTTATGAATCATCCTTTTTTTAGCACTATCAATGAAAGGTGAAGTATTCGCATGCATCAACGGCAAAGCAAGTCATTGATATGTACAGACATAAAAGGAAACAGTCATAAGGAAAACAATAACAAAACAGTCATGGCTACAGGTGTCTACGATTAGTTTTATTTTAATATTGAAGCATGTTCTTCCTCTGTATTTCATCCCTGAATACAGTGTACTGAGATCGTATTGCTCCTGTCTGCCTGTTAGAAACATGAGATGGAATAGGCTTTGATGTACAGACATGAACTACTTCACAGAGAATTTGTTTCATTCATTAGACATGGAGATATAATATATTCTATCCATGCATGGCCACTTAAATCCACATACATATGAACAGCTTTTTGAGCACAGAAAGGTATCCTTTCTCTATAGCTACACGTACCGTTATTTATGATGATGGTTAAATATTAATTCTGGTGTATGTTGGTTATGTGGAAAACATACAGAGCGCCTTGTGTGCGTTTCTCTCTGGCAGAGTTTCAGGTCTCTCCACACACCCACACTGAGCTGTACGCCTCGTTTGGCTCACTCTGAGTCCCCGGGCTATTTAACCCGAGGGCTGTAACCTAAAGACCTGATACTGGCAGCCTGTGGCTTTCAATCTGACCGCTCTGCCTCACTTATCTGGCAAATAAGCCGTTTTAATTGCTTACACAGAGCCCTATCAGGCCATGTAGAGAGCATGGAGATAAGGGTTACACAGACTCAGGCATTAGTAACAGGATGAGAGGACCGCAGAAAAACAGAGCTGCAGGGTCCCGAGAGGACCGAGAGTCAGGAAATAGCTGTGGCCATCCTATTAATTTCAAACTCACAGAGCCGTTCCTCCAGCTTACTGTAGGGCTCAGGAGGCGGCTGTTGTTCCCCCAAAATCAAAGCAAATTTGAATTACCTCCTTATGATGACGGCGTGCAGCGTACTGACATCAACAATGGGCATACTGGGAGTTAACTATGTGTAAAATCATGCAGGTTATTGTGCAACACAACCTTGACAACGTCAGCTTTTTCTTGCAGATATTAAGAAAAGAAAAATGTGGAGCATTTGCTGTTAAGTCAGAATCTCAATTAGCCCAGCTGCCTGAAATTTGTCATGCTGATATTAATGCAACTTACAGATGCTTACAGTACACACAATACAGCAAGGGCAAAGGACGTCACAAATGGCAATGTCTCCAATTAGTCCACATGGGTCATTTAGAGAGAAACTTGTATGGATTTCTTTCTACATTTTATAGCTTTATTTGTATATGTTAGTGTGTTTTAGTCAACTTTCAGTCATTTCACAGACTCCTGTGACCTTTCTTTCCACAGAGATTTGGATGGTTGACGTATAACTGTGTATTGTTTTGACCCATGTGGCCCGCATGAAGCGCTAGTAAACATAGCGGCTGGGTAAATGTCAGCTACACTAGGCTTCTAATAAGAGCAGAAACTAAGGAGAGGGCTGGCACCATCATAGGCTCTGTGCTGAGAGGCTCATTTACATTCTACTAGGCGACAGCTGGAGATATGAGGGGGGAGAGGGAGAGAGCTGGAGAAACCAAGAGGCAGCAGGAGAAACCATGTAAGTTTTCAGTGTCCTAGACACAGAAATTATAATTATTTTCTGGTTAAAGCTGCAAAAATCAATATTTTTATATTACCAATAGGAAAATGACAATGAATGAAGTCTCACCCAGAGATGTTCACAAGTCATTTTTTGGAAGTCCAAGTCTCAAGTCTTTGAGGGGCAAGTTCAAGTCTAGTCTCAAGTCTTTTTCCATGAGTCCAAGCCAAGTCTCAAGTCTCTGGCCATCTGATCTGTCCCTAACACTGTATTGTTAAATCTAATGAATTCAAAGCATGCCCCGTAGCTACCATCCAGACAGTACAGTATCAAAATCAGTTGTAGGATAACTTTATGGGGTCTACTTAACACATCCCTCTAGCCCTCTGACCTGGTGAAATATTAACCTAAGTCTGTCACATCATATTGATACAACTATAAAGATACAATGTGCCTGTTCCCAGCATTAGCACAACACTTTGCGATGGTTAGCTTGTTACCTGTGACGATATATGCTAGATGTAATGTCTCTTTCACTCCAAAAAATGTCTAATGTCGAAGTGGAAATCAAGAAAATAGTGGCAGCGTCACACCAGTTACAGAACAACATGCATCTCAGTGTCAGTCCAAATTATGCACAATAAACAGTTTGAACTCACTGATGTAATGCCATTTATTTATTTTCTAAGTGTTAGTACGCTCAGTGAAACTGAGTCCAGTGCGAGGGAGATCCGACTCAGAGGCCATGGATGTCTGAGCCTCAGTGAGGAACTACTAACTATAAAGATACAATTTGCCTGTTCCCAGCATTAGGACAATACTTTGCGATGGTTAGCTTGTTACCTGTGACGATATATGCTAAATGTAACGTCTCTTTCACATTAGCAAGTGATTGACCTATCTGTGTGCCTTTTGAGATGCCTGATGAAGTTCGACGTTGTTGATCCGGCATCATTTATCTTGGTGCCACGAAGTTATTGAAAGCAAAACTAATGACAATAGGCACAACTCCGGGAGGACTTGGCGTCGCCATCGTCAATGCGTTTTTTGATATGTGAGTGCGCGCACATCAGGCGCCACATGCGTTACGTTGCACATTATGGCTAAGGGCAGGGGCCATGCAGCTCGTCATACGTTTCCCCAACGTATATGCGCCAATAAAAGAAAACAGAAATACATGAATAAATGTAGATTTAAAAAGCAATAATTGCAGGAAAACAGGTTGACGAGTCTCAAAGCTCGAGTCCGAGTCAAGTCTGAAGTCAGCTGTTTGTGCGACTTAAGTGCGACTCGAGTCCGAGTCTCAGACTCGAGTCCCCATCTCTGGTCTCACCGCTCTCATCACAGACAAAGTTAGCAATTAGCTGATAAACATAGTCGAACATTTAGCTGTTAAAAAGACAGTTATTGTCCTCAGGTGTTGGTGGAGACCAAAACAGAAAGAAAAGGAGAATGTATATTGGATGTGCATTTGCCAGGTGAACACAAACATTGTTGCAATGCAATGTTGTTCGCTGTCTGTTAGATGTGTAAATAGGCAACTGTTTGCTAACACGTTTGCCATAATCAACTTTATGAACTGATAATATGTCAATGCTGTGTTTACAGCTTCTGGCGCTGTCCCCAAGCGGTCAAACAAATCCTCTAACCCATACGACTACATAGGTCGTTTGTTTCCTCAAATACGACACACAGGAGTGTTTACTTAATTTGCGCCCCCTACTGGTGGCAGGAGATCAACATGTCCTCATAGCTAAACATAACATTCACAGTTGTAAACACATGGTTAACGTTGTAAAACGGTCGTAGTTTGGTTAGGTTTAGTAAACAAAACTGCTTGGTTAGGTTAAAGAAAATATCATAAAATGTGGTCTCCTGGGTGAAAGTAATAATCATTCAAATAGTCAGTTAATGCAGGTTGAAGTAACTTTAGACTGAGCTAGGAGTAAGTGTTAAGAAAGAATTTGGTTTCAATTCAATGCTAAGTAATACGAGAGCTAAAACCAGCTATACTATAAATTATTTCACTAATATTAATAGGCTTATGTGCTATCATGTAGGGATGAACAATGTATCATGATTTGCGATGTTAATGTGTCATTGATAAGCTACATCCTAATACTTTTCTTTAACCACAAAATGATTTGCCAAACAAAGAAATAATTTGACATATTCACTTTCTTTGGGGAGTCTGATGAGAAGATTGATAGCACTCTCATGTAGGGCTGGACGATTTTGGCTAAAATCATAATCACGATTAATTGAACAAGTTACCTCGATTACGATTATTGAACGATTATTTAAAAAAAAAATTCTTTTCTTATACTGTAAATATGTTCACGGTTATTTTTTCTAATGAAAGAGTGCATAATCCTATCTTTGTGATTCTAAAATAAGGAAACAACACACAGATAGCAATTAATGCTTATTTATTAAATATTTCAAACAACTGAACTGAAATCTACAACAGTAGATTTTACAATGAAATAAAAACGTCTTATAAAAAAGTAATTTAAGTTTTAATGTAAAAAAAAAAAAAGTTTCCTAAAAATGAAGAAAATAAATAATAAATGTCCATAAGATTTATGGGAACCTGTGGTTAACTGTCTTTTCGGAGTTAAATTCCACAAGCGTGTCCTGCGGCTCGCCGGCCGTCACACACACACACACACACAGCGCAGCAGGCAGAGGCGGGGTCTGTTCTGAGTATAATAAAGCGTAATGTTTTGTGTTGAGCAAAACATTACGTGAATTACTACGAGAATGGACGTGCATTTAATATAGGAAAAGTGCACAAGTATTAGCATCATTTGTTGTTGTTGTATGTGGCGCTAAGGTCTAGTGACGATGCTATAAAGACCGTTGCCGTGCTTGCGTCACTCCCTTACCCCTCCTACCAGTTCCTATGGCCACTTGGCCAGTGGGAATGCAAACGGAAAAAAGAGAGTAGTTCTTAGAACTGCTTAGAAGTGTACTTTTCCTCTAAAAAGTACAAGTACTATCCGATCGGAAAGCACCTATGGTCGCAGACTGGACGGGGCGGAGTCACGTGACTACACACGCGGCGGCCGTAATATGTTTTAAGGGGAAAGTACATTAACACACAGTGGGCGGCTGCGGAAATATTAATAGGATTAAAAGACCGAAATAACCGACTTGGTTAAATTACGTCGGTTATAGGCTCTGAATTTCGGTTACGATTATTTTTCGATTAATCATCCAGCCCTACTCTTATATCTGTACGCTAAATATGAAGCTACAGCCAGAAGCTATACCCAGAGCGGGATCTAACACCTAAAGACAACAGAAAGTTTCACAGACAGTCTCCCCACTCTTTAATGAAATAAAAATGGCTACAACAGAGAAGAGAGATGAATAAATTTTTGTCAGTCCTATTGATGCTCAAAACAAGACTTAGTATTGATGCTTCAGGTACTGTTCCACCCAACCTTCGACTGATCCTCAAGAAAAGGCATGCCATACGTGAGCAGAGAGATAAGATTATGAAGCCTGGAGCTCTGCTGCTAAATGTAGCAGACTTTTTTCAAGTTCAGGCCAGCAATATTAGCCCACATCTATCTATCTAGTCTGTTAGCTTGGTGACCTTTCAACAACATGAATGCCATGATCATCAATGAATATTAAAAATACGTCAATTTTTTTTTTTTTGATTTTTGTATGTTAACTTTGCTTTCAAGCTTCTCTTTTACAATCTCAACATTGTTAGTTTTTTTGCTATTAGTTTAGTGTAAAATCAAAACTAGTCAATACATAACCTGCTCTACTGTAGGCCTATTGTTAAATCATGTTACGCGTCATGTCATGTGTATTTAAGTGTGATCCTCTGGTCTTACATCATCTGCCATTCTTGCAATCTGACAGGAAAAAAACTTTTTTGATCGAGAATAAGAAGCAGTGGAGGCATCAGTGAATATATGTACGCCTTTGCAGCTCCCTATCCACCCTGGCTCAATATCAGGCTACTATACGCTTGTGGGAGAGAGAAAAAAGAAGAAATGCAGTCACATTGGTTTGCGAGTACAGTAACATGCCAGAAACGAGTAACAGCAAGCCTCCAGACTGCAGAACCCACTGAGTCTCAAGGCTCTGGGATCTATTGATTTGTTGATGTACATGCCAGAAGTTGCAGGTGCTACTTGAGATGGTTGCCAATCTGTTATAGTTGCCGGAAAGATTTGTGTTAAAATTATTCAATTATGGCCTGTAGATAGGATGAGTGACATGATTTTTTTTTTTTTGTTCAGCCGAACAAAACAGCTTGAACCAGAGACAAATTGAACTTTAAGGCTAAATTGTAGAACATCAGAACCAGCATTAGTTGCACTTATCAATATTTTTTATATTAACAATGAGTTAAATGACTACTGTATGTATAATGTCGTTGGTAGTGACGAACACACAGAACTAGAAGGGCACTCGAAGAGCCTTTCCCAGTTGGGGACAAATTTTTCCGATCATTCTGACACCACTTAAATGCAGCACAAATATTTGAAAATGAAAAATAATGTGTATCTGCCCCGTGATTCAGATCCGCTCTAAAATGTAATGGGTTCTTACTTGGTCCATGCTACACCCTTCCACCAAGTTTCATTAAAATCGAGCGACTAGTTTTTCCATACCCTACTAACAGACAAATGAGCCAAAAACAAAAACAACTCCTTGGCGGAGGTAATTATTGTACATGCAGTTCCTCTCAGCTCTTCAATGTTTTACCTTCACTATTCCTACCCCCCCCCGTCATACTGTGTGATAGTTATAGGTGCAACCTCTTACCTATTCCTATTACTGAACCGGTATGTAAAAGTTAGCTGTACGTTACAGCTGTATTTCCTTTTCTTCAAGATTATTGGGGAATATAACGGGAGTTAATAGTGTTAGCTTTAGCGCTGCTAGTCAGATTTGACCTTTACCTTTGGAGAGAGCCAGGATAGCCGCTTCTCCCTGTTCCCCAGCCTTTGTGCTAAGCTGTTGACAGTAGCTTCATATTTTTATTTTACTTAATTTATTTAGCTTACATATGAGAGTGTTGTCAATCTTCTCATCTACTGGCCTACAGCATTACGGTTTTGATTGTCTCATCTGTCAATCCTTTTTTTAGTTAAAAGGCAAAAAGCATACAGACACAGTTAGTGACTAGCTAGTGAACAAAGTGGAGTAGGCTACTTAGAAGCTATTAAGCTATACATTTTCTCAGATGTTGGTGGACAACAAAACAGAGTGAATAGGAAGTGAATATTGGACTTTCCCATTGGTTTCCAATGATTATACAAATGTATCATTTAATAAGCATACGTCCATGTTAAAGTTGCAACATGTGGCACCTTTAATCTAGAAATATACAGTGGGCATTATAAATGTACAGACTTTCATCTGCATCATTCTTACTTATGACATTTCTTATATATCAGCGTCCCAACACCAGAAGCCTGGCTTTACAACAGGATTGTCTGATGTTGGTTCAGTCCTGTTTCAGTATTGTTTTGGAAGTAGTTTATTTGTCTGGTACAGCAGATGACACCTCTGGACAGGCTGTGGTGAAATCCAAAAATATGTGATATACTGCACTGATGGAGGATGTCACATTTGTCAGTGATAGATTTAAAAAGGCAGTGCCACACAATGCCCTGAGACCAGTCATTGCTAGATCTGACTGTTAACAGAAGGATGACCCAGAAAGCTTCTCAGCTGTCGTCTTCTTCTTAGCTGCGTGCGCACATTGGTGGAGGATTGGTTTGCTCCTGATGAACTGAATGTTTCCTGTCACTGTGAAGGGTACAGCGCAAATCAAGTTCTCAAATAGTCAACTTTAATGAGTTTAAAGCAGCATAGGAACCAATTACATTGTCAAGCTCAAGGTGCTGACAGCTAATTACAAAACCCAGAGTGAGGAAATGACTTGCACTCAGCAGTCTCTCTTCCTCAAACAGCACACCTGATTGTTCACATATTATACAGACAGTACTGTATGTGAAAACACACCCACCACTCTGATTGGTCCAATTATAACAGAGGAGACAGTCCCATCCTGACCAGGTGAGCCACTATAGATTCACCACATTATCCCAAACTATATTCTGCTCTGAGGAATGAATCTAACTTTAAAGGGCATGTTTGTCACTTCTACCCTGCTGCTAACCTCTTTTGTTAAGCATGTGAGCAACACCACCTAAATACACCTGCTCTTCCTAAGTTCAAGATTAGCCTAGTTAAGTATTTAGTTTGTTCTTACTTTACTCCCCTTATTTATTAAGGGGAGATTCACACGTCGCCAAAAAAGAACGGGTTGCACCACACAGGCTAGTTTTATTGTAGAGAGTAGTTGCTCCTAAATATTTACAGCCAGTAACTGCTAAATGTAACTATTGCTTAGCTAACTGAATTGACAAAGCTAACTATGTCCATCTTAAGCAAGCCTGTACCGAAATTGTCGCCATCTTTGAGGCTGACCCCCTTCAATTTAATCAGCAGTTGGAACTTGGCTTGGGTCTTGAGGAGTCGTAGCATTAGTTCACCAAAAAATAGCCTAAACTGTACACACACTGCACTGCTACATTCACAGCTATAACCTTGCTAACCATGCTTACGTCATCCTCGCCGTCACACATGCGCTTTCTCTCTCAATCGCACTCGCTAATGTTAGGCACACGACCCACGTACTACGAGTTATTCTTTAAAGGATTTTGCTACTAGTAAAACACATTTTAGTTTAAAAAACATCTTATGAATACATTTTAAAAAATTCCCCAACGCTTAACCCCTGCCTGGAGTCAACTTTGACCGCCGGGCCAACTATTGTAGGATCCTGACTTTTTGGAGCTTGACCCATACTACAGATTACTGCCTTGTGTGAGTCTCCCAACTTCATGGAATACTAAAGAAGTACCTCTTTAACTTAATTCAAGACAACTCTTGAGTATTCTTGGTATTACACTAAAACTTTGATATTAAACCTTACGGGCATATTGGGGTTAGATTATGAAAATATGTGATATGAGGACAGAAGTGAAGACTAAAGGCTTTAATAAAATGTCAATGTTCTCTTAACATCCACTTCGTATAGGCACTCTGGGTTACAGCACACCCCAGAAATACGCAGCTGCTTCCTGAGGAGGCTTTATTCAAAGGTGTAAAATCTGCTACATACTGAGGAGCATCAGCATAGCACTGTCTGTATTTGTAATGAGACTGAGGTGTGTGAGTGTATAAGAGAGTGATACATGAAGGTATCAGAGCCCTGTTAATAAGTAGACACTGCTATCCAACGCTAAAAGAAAATTCATAGCAACTAAAAACAACAGTTTAGCAAACTATGCACAAATGTCTGTTGGTTTGTGATTTTGCTTGATTCTAGTTTGAATTTGAGGAGATATGATACCACTTATAAAATACAACATCTGCTCTGAAAATATTTTTGGCATGTAAGTGAAACTCATTACCAAACACTGCTGAGGTTGTTTGCTCTCTTGAAGCTGTCAGAGGATGCCATTTCAGAGAATTTAATCATCCGGTTTATTAAATATGAAGCAATGACGATCTGCTGCAGTAACTTTCTTTTCCAAAATGGAGAAACCTTTTTTGGGAAATGTGTGTAAATCGATTACTAACTAGCTCCATGGTTACCCATTTAGCCGCGCTTTGTGGGAACATTAGTATGGTCAGCAGGCATCTGTGACCGATCACATTGTATTGTGATTCACCAGCCAGAGTTTGACTGCTTACTTATGTGATGTTGTGAAGTCTGTCCCCTTCAGTCTTCTGTTTGCTGAGCAAATAATCACAGACAAAGAAACAGCTGACTTGTAAATGTGTCGGGCTGTTCTCTGATCAGAGGCTTGGTGTCTATTCGAAAGCTTAATGATGCCTCCCGGTCACAGTGCTGTGTGCAGAAATCAAATAAGTTATCAGAAATGCATGACTCAATAGCATGACATGATTCTAGGAGTTGTTTCAGGGGCATTAAGTAATTATTACTGTTATTAACTACTATAGGCAGCAGTAGGAGCTGCAATAAGTTCATATCTTCCAACAAAAAACAACACTACACTCTCCTCTTATTCCTTGGGGCTATGGTGCCTTGACAGAAAAGTCCCTTTTTAACCCAGTAAGATAGGTAATCAGAGCAAAAAAGGGAAAACAAATCCTTTTATACTATTCTACAATAGAATAGTGATTTTTAGCATTGTCCTCCACTGCTGAGCACTTGAGGCAGTAAGACAGTTTGAGCATGGAAGTCCCTTCTTGACCCTGGGAATAGTACTTGTGACAAAATATTCTCAACTCAAAGGTCTGCTTTCTAGCTCACAGGCTGATGAAGAAAGCTTGTAAGGCAATTAATGTTGAAAGTGCGAGCTCCTCATTCATTTAAATTCAGCTACGTTCAGACTGACTTTAGCCCCGAGTGAAAAAACGCAGCTCCTTTGTTCATTTAAACGACGCCCCACAGAGGGCTCCAGCAAAAGAAGTACAGCGTCGTTGGCAAAAAGTTGAATGTGGCTCAACTTTTGGTGCAATGTGACATCATTTAGCAAGGCTACAATGGAGGTGCTGTCACAGACACACACGGTAGTCTGGCAAAAAAATCAATTATGTGCAAACCTCCATACAAGGTACAACACCTTGCAGTGGGTAGCATTTTTCTAATTTTACTGTTTACCTCACAAGTATCGAGATGGAGGAGAAAATGATTGCTCGTTCTTGCGTGCATTTAAACTCATGCTTGAGGCGTTAAGTTTAGCTGAACCTTTAAGGTAAACAATTATATTGCAGGCGCCCGAATATCTCAGCACAGACAAAATGTGTTGTGTGTTTACTTTCTCTATGGCCTTTGCAGGCTGAGTAGCACGGTCTTATCATACACACAGAGTTGAAGTACTCCTCCGCCTGGAAAGGTTATGAGGTTATGTTGGACACTGACCTGAATGACACCAGGGTACCACTGTCTCAACTTACATAGCATGAGTTTCCACCAAAAAGCCTTTAAACTGCACTCTGGTTTATATGTTTTCACTGGCAACACAACAACATCAACGCAGAGCTTTGCTCTAATCTGCTGAGGGCTATATTCAGTCTGAATAGCCCTATTGGCATTCTGGTAGGTCAGTTAGTCACAAAGGTAATTGCAACATCCTGCTCTTCTTAGTGGGAATCTGTTCTTACCTGTCTTTCCATCCTTATTGTCTCCATCTACTTCAATCTAAAAAGGCAAAAATGCCTCAAACATGACCTAATGAGCAAGCAAAAATGTATGCCAGTAAGTATTAAGGGTGGCATTTTAAACAGAACTGCAAATGTGTGGACAGGGAACATTGTTGGCTCACTGAAGCTGATTAACAACAGTGTTGTCTATTACAAACATTTGGGCAGAAAGGCAGAAAAAGTCCAGCTTCAAAGCTGTGATCACCAGCTAATATACGTTGGTTACATAACAGGATTGACTGAACCTTACCATGCGTTTGAACCTGTGTGTCGAACCTCATGCTTTCCAGGCTTAGGACATGCTGAGCGCAATCATTTTATTGTTTTTATTTTTTAAAGATTTTTTTTTAGGCTTTTCCCTTTATTAAGTAGTGACAATGGATAGACATGAAAGGGGGAGAGAGATGGGGGATGACACGCAGCAGGTCGGATTTGAACCCGCGCCGCTGCAGGACTCAGCCAACATGGGGCGAACGCTCTTACTGGGTGAGCTAGAGGCCGCCCCGGCACAATCGTTTCTGTCTAAACAGCACATCAACAGCTCACAGAGTGACAGGCCATTTAATGTCAGCGTTTCAAGAGATTTCGTCGGAGGTTTTTACCAAATACGTCGAGTCATGTGGCTGTGGAGGTTTTTAAGGGGAACTTCTGAGTGATAGTAATGAGCTCGAGGAGACATCAGCGCTGTGGTTGTAGCCGGCACGGCGCCCAATTATCCGCCGGCACCTGTCGAAATCGGTTGTGGCTGTACGGAGTGGCGCTTTCAGGCGGCATGCTTGCAGTCCCACACCTCTGCTTTCTACTGTATGTCCTCTACTCTCTTATAATGAGAGGGGTGGTTGCTATGACACAAGCACACTGGATTGGATATTTTTAAAGAGGCTCTATGAAAGGAATTCACTTCTCTCTGAATTTGTCCATTTCTTCTAGCAGTTGTCATCAGATATGGACTTAGTACTGACTGGTTCTGCTAACTAAAGAATGAAATCAGTTGGCAGCCTTTTAACTGCAAAGATTTCACTCTGCATTCACATGCTCATCATGTAACCGGGTTTCCAATCAGCTCTTTACATGTTCATGACAAAGACTTCACACAGGGAAAACATCAATGTGACAACTGAGCAGCAAGATTAAAAGGGTGATATTCAGGTAGCGACGCCTTATCATATTCAATATACTCTAATCAAAAGTCAAGACTAAAATTTAACTAACACAAAGAACTTCTTTAAGTCAAAATAGGTTGAACAATGGACTATTTGTATTTGTATGTTCAGGCATTCGTGCTGTAAGGAAAAGCTGTGCACTCTCACTACAGAGTCTGTCCTCTCACTCGGCTCTCACACACACACAATCAGGAAGTAACTCAATTAAGTAAGTAATGCTTACAATAGAAGTTCCATGGTAGGGGAGGAATCTAATTACTGACTCACTGCATGTATACATGGATTTACAGTAATCAGGTTACTAAAGTGCATATATATATAAAAAGCATTATCTGATTTCTTGCGTAACCTGATTACTCTGAGTAGACCGGTTCCTTCGAATGTTAAAATGACTTCGGAAACTCCCGCCACACCTTTCCTACGCCGCCCAAACTAGTTGTGTTTTGAGCATAAACAGACAGTTCCCGATTCTCCTGTACTCCTACCAGTTAGTTTTAGTAGCAAAGACTTAACCATATGAGTTGTTTTTGAAATGCAATGACAAACGTCCCACTTTGTCCCTTTGATATGATGACATGTATAACTCTGGAATTAAATCATTTTTATAACATGGCTTAAGAAATTTGCCTCTGAATGGTTTCATGTCAGATTTGTAACTTTGAAATTTATACATTTGAATTCAGTTTCCCTGATGTGACACACACACACACACACACACACACACACACACACACACACACACACACACACACACACACACACACACACACACACACTTCCCCTTATTTTGTTGATAGATGATGTAATAACTTGGTGAAATGTAATACGTTGTGCTTTTACATGGCTTAAAAATGCAATAAAGTTCGGAGAGGCAATCAATTCTCAGCTAACATAACATCACAGTATTACATTATCTGCCATCATAGGCATAACATAATGTTAAATAATGAGCCAATGATAATATTAACAATATTAAGGGCCACTAATGTGATGAAATGCTTCCCTTTCTTACAACTTTTTATGCAGTATTATTATTGCACTTCTAGTTAAAAACGTGCGAGAACAACGACTAAATTAGCACTACTAATCAAAAATATTTTTTTTTTGTCAAAGCACAGTAAAGGTCTCACTTACGCATCCTTTCAATTGTTGAAATAAATCATGTTAATCTTCAATCTTCAATAACGCTACACTGTGATAACTATTTGTTTCACCAATAATTACTCTTGGAATAAAGGTTCTGCTAATTGGGTGAGATAATTCCACAACACTGTGTCACGTTTTGCAAGCAAGTGTTTTTAAAGCAGGTAAGGTAAGGTAAATATCACTTCAATGGCATTCAGGCAGAAAACATTTAATTAAGTTAGTCTGGAAAACTGCTCTTGAAGAAAACCAGACAAGCACAAAGCCTTAAAACATGAACGGAACTATTATTTGAGTCTCTCCGCAAATGAACAGAGTTGTGGACATTTGCAGACTCCTGCTGTCCCTGCACACCACGCCCTCTGCATCCCTGTCATTTCCAGCACGATATGCAATCAAATAGCATATATTTTCCTAATCTCGGACGTGAACTGTGCCCTGAATTATCTGCAACGCCGATGGATTCTTTAAATGTGGAATTTCATATTTTAGCATTCATTGTCATACATTACATTTTCTCTGACAAAAGAAGGACCGGGGGCCACCATGTTCTTAATCACTTAAATCCACATGCAATCTGGCTCAGCCATCTTAGCCAGGCCCGCGGATCCATTAGTCCCTTCTCATTTCAGGGGGAAAGCTGCCAACCCATTAGTTCTGCTATGCTCCGCCAGCTTTCCATATCCTTCCATTTCAGCATTTTCTGCAGGAAAATGGGAAAAGTTGCGGATTAATTTGAACTAATCCTCTATTTTTCTATTGCCTTAATTACTTGTTCCGGCCTCTGACATTCTGAATGGTCATCAGCAATAAGTTGACTTAGCATGGGTCCCATCTTATTGTTAAAGAAAACGGTCTTGTGTTTGGGTAAGGGTATATCGTAAAGCTTTAGCGCGCACACACACACACTTCCATGTTAACACCACTAGAGTCGCCTCTTGTCCCCTTTGATGGATTTCGACTCCTGCAGAAAACCTATTTTCTCATTCCATGGACCTTTAGTTCAATTTAACTCTCATCATCGCTCATTATAAACAGACTAAATTCAGAATATGATTAGACTAAACAGTCGACTGAGCTCAGACTTTCGTACCTTCGGCTCAATCCTTCTTGCTTAGTCTATATGTCCAGTGAGAAGATTGAACACGACTGAGGAAATATGGTCTCTGAAAGCCGATGTAACCCCCCCACACACACTCCTCCTCCTCTGTTCCCACAGCAGTCACACAGCATACAAGTCATTGTGACCGCTGAGGCAGAGCAGCCTATTCATATTGCTGCTAACGTTCAAAGCAGGCCCAAACGACCCGATGAAAGCAATCTAATACCACAAATTAGCCTGTCACTTAGCCTGGATTATAAGCCTCACGAGGACCGCGGCTAAAATAACTTGAGCCTCGTTGTTCCGTGATGTAAAACAGCGGAGAGGGGAGTGTAACCAGAAAAAAAAAAAATAAAAAAAAATAAAAAACTGGTCCAATTTAATTTAAAGCCTGTGTGCTCTGCTCAATCACCTTGTGTAATTAAATTGATTCCCCCTCCCCTTCCCTCTGGCCATTCTGTCCCAGCAGCCCTCGCCAGGCGTCAGAGAGAGGCGCAGCCCTATGCAGGGGCCGCCTCCGGCGCTCGTCGCTATGCTTCCGCGCTGACACGCCAGAGAGGTCGACACCAAAGAGCAGGAGATAACAGATAACAGGACGCGAGGTGTTGTTGATTTATGGCCTGTGTCGGCGGAGCTCATCATTCGCGGCGCATTCGTGACCGCCGTTTGTGTTGTAATACAAAGATGGTCTGAATGTAAATACAACCTGTGCAGGAGTGTGAGGATCACTTTTGATAAGCTGGGATGGCTGCTCAATTTATCACCTTCACTTTAAATGACATGTCAACTCCTTTTAGCACTTTAACTTCAACTAGTACTTCAACTTCATTCAGTTAAATTCAAACTTCAACTTCTTTCAGCATAAGTTTCTTTCAGTAATTCTATTTTAACTGCCACTTCAATTTCATTCATTATTTCAAATATTATATATATCATTGTTGTTTCAAGCAGTCAATTGACAGAAAATTAATCGTTAACTATTTCTATCTTCTATCCCGTCGGGAAAATAAAATATTTGAAGATGTCACCTTGGAATTTGGGAACTTGTGATTGACATATTTCACCATTTTCAGTCATTTCATATACTACAAATCAACAAAACAATCGGCAGATTATTCCATAATGAAAATAATCAGTTTCAGCCCTGAATATAAGATTCCAAGTGGGAATACTCTGGGATAATCCATTTAACGCTGCCCAGAATTTACTATTTATTTTTAGTATTTAGTGTTTTCCCAGAATGCTTTCCAGAGTGGTGGTGTGAGGTTTTTTAGGCTGCAGGTTTTACAGAAGGAGAGAAAGACAGTGATGGTGAGAAATTTCCCAACTGACCCTGACTCAAACCCCAACTTGTCTCTTTGCTGCACTGCATGCTGGTCTTTTTCTTCTTCTGTGGGTGTATAAATTGGCCTATATGGCTCTTCTACGACTGATTTCTCCCTGTGGTAAACATCAGTGCAAAATGGCAGTTATGGAGAGACGCTCTGTCTTTACAGTTGACGTTTTAGACCACGGAAGCTCTCTGTCCCACATAGATGTCCATATGTATGTTGCCAGTGACAGCGGTGGGAGAGTTGATGAGGACTCTAGGCTGTTCATTTTCATTCCACGGTTCAGTGGATGAAGATCTACATGTAAAGTCCTGCTCACATTGGTACTATGTCATAAATGGATCCATATTTTTTGGGCTCTTTGACATAGAACCTGGGTGGGAGGCAGTGATGATATTTGGCTAACAGATATACCAGAGCTTGGGAGCTAATTAAAGAGTATCATAATCGCCTGTCAACTTCTCTCCTGTCGTCGGTGCGCCATTGAAAACTTTCATTAGATGCCTAAAAATAGATTTCCCCCGTGATCCGACACCTCACTCCTCACCTTTTGTTCTCATCAAAGCGTGCGAGAGCCGACTCTATTCATGTTTCCCCCACGCTTATCGGCTGCAACTAATCCGAGGTGGGAATTTTGGGGTTTCCGATCACACAGACAGAAGGAAGTGCGCCGAGGCGGAGCGCGCCGAGTCTGTCACCGAATAAAGCATTTATAGTCACAAGTGAGACGGGTGTCGTAACGGGGGAAGAGAAAAAGAGAAATTGCTCTTAAACATGGCAGGAAAACTTGAGAACTTACGATCACAGCTATTTCACATCACATTGTCTTCTGCTGTATTCTTCACAGCTGTGCAGTTCATGTCTGAATTTAGACATAAATTCTCTCCTTGATAATATCTGCTCACTTTACTTTCCCATTGAGCTTTACAAAAAGCAAGGCGGCAGCATCCTTGACAGCTATTTCACACAGTGCATGAATATCACAATGTTTTGATTGACACGCTCTTCTGCGGCTCTGTTGCCAAGTGTTTATAGGCCTTCCATTTTCTGCTCCATGTTAAACCTAAATATAAAATCTCCTCTGTAAAAACACAGCCAGGATTTAAAACTATTTATATCAGTTTAGACTAAAAACCCTACTTTATACTTATAATGCAGCCTATTATTATTTCACAGAGCCGACACGGAGAGAAAAACTTACCATAAGCTGCTGCTCTGTGCTTTAATTTGTCAGGGACGAAAAGGTAAGAAGGGGCAGAGGGGGAGAAAGTATCCAGAGAGCATTAGGCACTGGCTGTTTGTTTAATAATGAAGATAAATGGCGGGCTTTACCTCAGAGTGTAATGTATTCCTATTCCAATTTCTTAAATTGCTTTTCTTCCTTATTTCTTTTAAAGAGAAGTCGACCCCGCTGTGAATTTGAAATGAATAGCCGCTGTGTCACAGTAGCAGTGATCCGTCCCTGCACACGGCAGTCAGGATTTAGCTGTAATATGATTGGGTTTGGGTTGTTTATACATACAGAAATGACATAAACCACACTGTAAAGCCGCCCCCTAAACACAACTAATTTCCTCTGAGGTAAGGGAGAAAACCCTTGCCACAGAGCTATAATCAGCAAAGTCAAGGATATTGTATTAGAGTCAAACAAACATTAAAGGCCTCAAAATCTATTTTCACACTCAGGTCCTATATGAGCACAAAATAATCTGCAAACTGTTTAAGTTTTTCACATGAGAGATTTCTAAGTTTTTGTCAATGCACTTCCCAAAGGTTTTAAGTGGACGGGGCTTATTTGGATGGTGATGTCATGTAGCCTATGTCTGTGCAACAGTCAGAATTTAGCAACATCTGAATCTGATGGTAGTTGTTGGATTCTTTTTTTGAGCTATTCAGTGTCAAACTCTTAATGAATAATAAGTGAGGATACATACTGTATATAAAATATGTATTTTTATTTTTTTAAATTAGGACACAGCAACATTAAGACATTTCAACATCAAGGCATGAAACTCTGGTGGTGTGTTTATGCGCTGGGGAAATAGTTTTGGTTTATTGGGCACTAGATGTGAGAAATAAATACCTGTTCTATGTTTCTATCATTGCTTATTTACAAATTTAAACCTGTACAAATACTTAAGGTAGAACTGGGAATAAATAACAAGATAAAGAAACTACCTCTAAGCATAGCGTGGGTCTTTAGAGAGCCTCTTTGGGACCATATTACACCCTGTCTCATTCCCTCACTTTATCAGTGAAGCCCTCAAGAACCTTCAAACTGTTTTTAACAATAATCTAGTTTCAAAGTTTTTGAATATACAGTATTTCTCCAAAGGTTGTTGGGGTCTTTAGAGACCTGAGGTCTGTAAGAATGTTGAGTTTCTAAAAATTAGTCTATATCCATGACGTTCTACTTCCGGGATTGCTCCGGTGCTGCCGGATGTCCCTCCCCTTCCACTTTTTGTGTTGGAATTCTAAACTCCAGTTGATTTCTGAGGACTATGGTTAACTGCTCCTCAGATCTCTGCAGGGTAAATCCAGACAGCTAGCTAGACTATCTGTCTCATCTGAGTTTTCTGTTGCACGACTAAAATAACCTTTGAACGTACATGTTCCACCAAAACAAGTTCCTTCCTGAGGCTATTTTGCAGCGGCTCTGTCCGGCACTTAGCACTGCCCAAGACGATTGTGATTGGTTAAAAGAAATGCCAATAAACCAGAGTACGTTTTTCTCCCATCCCGGAATGCTGTGTGGACTAGCCAGACCCTTCTCTACAGCGCCTGGCAATGAGAGACTACTAAACATATTGTACAGTATGCAGATAGGAGGTAATGGCAGGTGATATGTTTTTCTGTTTGGCCTCATTTTGTGTCACTGATGCTTTAAATGAATGCAGACAAAAGGGGCTGAGTTTATTATTGTTAATACTATGTTATGAAAGGTGTCGGTGAAGGTTCTCAGTCATCCAGGGAAGGGTTAAACTCAAGGGCAACTGGACTTGGTTTAAGGTGCTTCTTCAGTTCTCTCGGTTGAGAGACCAAACGTCTTCAGAGGACCTTTAACCAAGTCCAGTTGCCTTTGAGTTTAACCCTTACCTTGATATGTTATGAAAGGTTTACAAGCAATATCAGTTTGTGGGTCAATGCGTGTAGATATCAGTAACTGGTTTCTAAAGTTTGTTAATAAATAAAGAGTAACACACTATAATGTAGTTGTAGGCAGATTTGCCAACTACAAACTCCTGTTGGCACACAGAAGTGGATGCTGCTGTATAAATATAGTTGTAATAATATAAAATATGTGTTCATAGGAGAAGTTATAATTATTGAAAAATACTATATTTTATAAACATGTAAACATCTATATCTGCTTAAAACTAAATTATGATGCATTGGGAACCATCTATGAAATGTTAATATAGTGCTTATACATGCAATAGGTTTAAAAAATATATCTAAATTATAGATAAAACCTCACATAAAGCAACTAAATGTACCACATAAAACGTGAAAACCACAGTCCTATCTGCTCTCTGGTACAGAACGCAATTTCTCTACGGTTATCAAACTGGGACAAAAGCAAAATGGCATTTAATATTCTGATAAATGTAAAAATCAAAAAGCCTGTGACTCAGCTCTGGCTTATCACATAACTGACAGCCGAGCCGAGGGACAGCAAAAGGGCTCAAACCCAGGTTGCCATGTCCTGTTATCCACCCTTTTTATCCTGAGGAACAACTCCAGGAACTGCCACAAATGTAATAATACTAATTTTCTTTAAGGCGTTAGTGAGATGGCAGAAAGACAATAAGCACAACAGCCAATTGAATGGAATCAAACCAAACATCCCAACGTATTAGAAAGTGCAACAGCATGAAATAGAGAGCTTCCTGCTGACTCCCACACACCTGACTGACTGTCAGGGATAAATAGAACTGTTCATACATCATTTTATTTATTATGCTCCATGTTGTTCTGCAGTCATTAAGCTGACACACTGGTCCACAGCGCTGCGCAGTGACAGAGGAATTCTGGCTGTCACAGGGATCAGACCCGTGTCCTTGCAGTTACAGGATGGACTCCACGAGGACACACTGGCACCACAATGTGACACGGATATTTTTTTTTTTCTTTTAAAGAGCTGACAAAAATGCCACTTGGTGATTTAACCTACTTTGGACCTTGATGCAGTTTTGACAGCTTGACTTTATTTCCCTCATGTCCTTCATAACACTGTTTGGGTTTATGAAATTGGACACTTGCTGTGTATTTTGTCAACCCTGTGCTCGGAGCAATTCTCATTTTTGACTTACTTTTGTACTGAAGCTAATGTTAGCAGATCTTTTGTTTCTATTTTGTTGGGGGAAGAAGACAAAAGTGTGGTATTTCCCCTTCTGAGATCAAAGTGGAAATTAAGCCTCTGAGATTCTATGGGACAATTTTCACTGAACAAAAGTTAATTTATCATTAGTTGTATTTTACGATACATTAGTAGAAAACGGTCACTGTCCTTTAAATCTGCAAAAACAACTCATTTTCAGTGCTGGTTTTCCCACTGTGGGTCACATCCTTTACTTTAGTAAAAGTATCAATACCACAGTGTACTAATACTCCAGTATAAATAAAGCTTTCAACATTTGACTTAAGTTAAAGTACAGATGTACTAAAAGTAGGGATGCACCGAATCCAGATTTTTGGGGTTTGGCCGAATACCGAATCCACTGGTTAAGATTCTGCCGAATCCAAAACCGAATACTGAATCCTACTCCCATCCTCACTCCATTAACACCGTAAACACAGTAATGAAGTAAACAACGTCCACAGCCTCTAAAATAGTTAAATGTAACAACTTAATGTTGAATTCACATGCTCTTTTCACATCATAGGAAAGCACATCACTATCGCCAGATGAGTGACAATTTAGTTTGGCAAATTTTCACTAACCAGTGTATGATGAAGGCATGTTGGGTGGGTGAAATTAGAAAGCTAACGTTAGCTAACGAGCAGCAGCTGGCCATTCGGTTGCTGCGCTACCACTGTAGGGAGACTCATTTACCGAGAGAACAGCTGACAGCCCGGGAGAGGCACTGTCTGGTTAACAAGTTTTTAGCTGTGACTGTCCTTCCTTTGCCACACCTGAAGTTGCTGCATTTTGGCTGCTGTCTGTAGATTCGAGACAAATCGGCATTGCAAATTGAACATGTAGCTGGACTTGAATCGCCTTCTTTTGACTGAAAGTACTGCCAAACAACACATTTTCTGCTCATAAGTTCCATTTTCACTTTCTCACAGCCTACTGTATTGAACGGTCCACCTACGTAAACACCTTCCCGTAATCAACGGCGGCGTCATTACGTCGACCAGCGTAGCTTACGTAGTGCAAGCGTAGAGTTCGGTTTGATGCGAAAAAATTCTAAGGTTCAGCTGAATCTGTACCCCGTCAAAAAGCCCAATATTCGGCCGAACCCTGGATTAACCTTTTGTTAGCTCTGGACATGGCCAGACTAGCTGTTTCTCCCCGTTTCCAGTCTTTGTAATAGGTTAAGCTAACTGGCTGCTGGCTGTAGCTACATACTTTGCGTACAGGCAAGTAAATAAGTATTTCCCAAAATGCTAAACTTATTTTAAGTAAAAGTACTTAATACTATTAGCAAAATGTACTGACAGTATCAGAAAAATGAATGCCCCCCTGTGAGTGTATTTATCACATTAGATTTTTCATACTGATGTGTAGTTGTATAAACAGCATTTTACTGTTGCATTTGGTTACGATGGTGTTAATTTGAGTTTTTTTTTAACATATTAAACATATTGGGGAGATTAATCTATAACAATGCATCGTATTTTGTAAAATAAACCAAGATAAGATTTGTATGAAACTTTTCAATCTGAAATGTACGGCAGTAAAAAGTACAGATATCTCTGAAATCTCTCTAAATCCACTTTCTGCACTCTAACTTTACACAAACATACTTATTTACACTAAAATATCAGACTGTACTCATTGATAATTCATAAAGCCTCAGCTAAGAGATTTGCAATTACAGGTAGGCAAACAATATGCTGTTGCATTATGAGATCTACACTAGAAAAAAAAAAGCAGAGGGGACTCTGGTTTTAGAGAGGTACACTGTGATCTGTATAGATGCTGCTATACGCACCGATGGTGCCAGGCAATATTTGAAGATGGGCTTGGACTGAAATAGCACACGGGATCATGAGACCGTAATGCATAGACACTTTGATCAAAGGAAAACTAAGGTTGAGACCATTTGGCTGTTGCGGTTTTGATGAGCGCGTCCTCTCAGATAGCATCTCGACGTGTCGTTACGGAAGGTCGTTTTGGTGGTTAACTCTCTGAAAGGGCACTTAGCGTCAGTGTCGGGTAACAACGCTGATATCTGCTCTGCTTCGGCTTCTTCTATGGTCAAATTTGAAATCAAGGCCTTTCCCTGCACGGGCTCCGTTCACGGCACAGCTGGAAGGGCCCCAATCAGGTTTTTCCCCTCATATGTGACTACATTTTATAATCAGCAGGAAAAAAAAGCTGTGTGGCGTCACTTTTTTTTTAGCAGTTTTGATCAGAACCAGATGGAATCAAATGATTTTTGTTTGCTGAAATCCAAAGAAGATTTCACCGAGTCATCATTTATGAGAAACGATAGCATAGAGGCCAACTAGACACTGCAATTAGAAGCAACGGGAAAGCTTTCATTGGTGATTGGAGGAGATTCAGAAAAAAAAACTTGAAAAAGGCTCAACTGAAATGGGTTAGAAACCAGTGAGTGAAGCAAAGACACAAAGACGCATTTATCGCATGTGTATATTTCACAGAGCTGTCAGATCCTTGCTTGTGATATGGATTACATCTTTGAATTGAAACGAACAGTCATCGTAAAAATAATCAGATATGAGCAGCAAATCAGAAGTGAGCATGAAGGCCTGGGGAGTGAGCCGAGCCACTCACAGTCTCTTATGACAGAATTTGGATTGCGTATCGCACGGCGCAGTGGCTCGGTCTCGCTGCAGGCTGGTGTATAATGATTTGATTAGCAAGAAGTCAGGACAATGTGCTGAAGCGGGGCTCCTTTTATAGTCCTAAGTTCATGCATCAACACGGCCCTGACAGCTGTCTTGTCTTGTTTATGAAGTGAACTGAGCAGGATTTGTGGCGGATGCTTCACAGAGCGCGTGACAAAGAGTGGGCAAACTCCCCTTGTTTGGCGTGACAGGGTTGAGAGAGCTTTCCTCCTCAACTGTCAGAAGGGAACATCTGTGTTCTGGCGAATGAGCGATGTTTGTTCTGCGACGGAGCAATCGGCTCCCTGCAGCCGTCCGAGGTGACAGTCTCTGTCACGGTCCAAGTGAAGAGTGAGATAGAGATGGAGGGGAAGGAGGGGGGGGGGGGTAATCCCTGTATCGAATCCAGCTGCTGAAACAGAAGGAAAGTCCAGCTTTTTATGGTTTGGTAAAACTCCCTCCGCCTGCCCTGCAATCTCTGTGATACTGCGGATTACATACTTGGCTTGTGCATTTCAAGGGAACATCTTCCTACAATTGAGTGAATGTGAAAATTGAATCTTACACTTTTAAAATGATTACTGGCAGGAAAGTAAAAACACATTAAGGTTTACTGCTAAAGCTGCTTTACAGGCAAGATATTTATGGTGAAAATATGCCAGTGTTAGAAGCCTTAAATTGTCTGAAACAAGGAGGAGCTTCCCATTCCCACAACATGGGACACGTAAAGTCTCTCTCCACTCAAAAATGCGTAGATGACGGTTTTCATTTGTAAACTTTATAAATATAAAGCCTCCAGTGCACAGACTGTGCACTGGGCTTTTCGAGACATATTGTGTCTGACAAACATGTCTGGAGGGGATCTTTAACTTCCCATTTGTCCCTTTTTGTACTTGACCAACAGGGTTATTCCTACAATAACAATTCGAAACAACACACTGTGCTCTCTGTCCACAGAAAGCTGTACTCTCCAGCGATCGCTGAACTTTGTCACCACTGCCACCCACCGAGATGACATTTAGTTCACTGATGTTACTGCACAGTGTTTCTCGCTAATGAAGTCCTCCAAATGAGGTTGTGGTTAGAACATACATTCCAAGTCCAAAGTCCAGGCAATAATGCAAAAAGTGGACAGAAACACCCTTTATGTAAAGTGTTATCCATATTAAAAAAAGTGTCTTACTTGGTAAATATACATTCTTGTATAACCCGATGCACTTGTGATGATTGCCTGGACTTTTATGTCCGAATTAATCAGAATTCACTAGTTGTTTTATTTAGCTGATCAGACATCCAGACTGCCTACTTCTGAAAATCTTAAACATTATATTTGTCACCTGCTATGTTTGTATAAGTGACCATATGACCAGTATTTTATTTTTCTATAAATCAATTTGGGCAAATAAGGTAAAAAGAGCCAAAAATCGTTTTTGTAACATTTATCAGCTTTTGCTGGTCAATCATTGGCTCTTAGAAAATCATTTTACATGACATATTACCTTTTAAAATGTATAACACAAAGTTTGCATGCTGTAAAAATGATTTGC
The DNA here is from genome assembly GCF_008315115.2 of Sander lucioperca. Lineage (NCBI taxonomy): Eukaryota > Metazoa > Chordata > Actinopteri > Perciformes > Percidae > Sander > Sander lucioperca. The sequence continues at coordinate 24,497,244 of NC_050192.1, read as the reverse complement.
ATTTGAGTTACAACCACCTTCCCCATTGTGCAGAAAGCAGGTGAAGAATGAATTCCCGTTTTTTCTCCTTTGCAAACAACATTTATTATTAATAGGCCAAGGACGATGGGAGTCCTTTACTCGCTAATGAAAAGTATCAAGGCTTTCTGTAAGCCCATCAAAGTAGGAAAATAAGTGACACAAATGGGACAATAATGAGAAAAGAGGTCAGAACCAGGAGCTACTCACAGTACTTAATTTTACTAAAGTGTTCCGCATCGCCAGATCAAATACACCTTTATATTCTACCTTCCTCTTACATCGTAACATTGTTCAAAAGCATAACTGCATAGAAGATACTTAGAATGCTTATCTTTCCCTATTGATGTTTTACAAAATGTAGACATTTAATACAGTGAATTTGTTTCTGGTTGAATCGTCACAGAAATCTTAGCTAAAAAGGTAGAGAAATATCCTTTTATGTACTGTCCGTTAGTGCCAGTGTTATGGCGTCAGCTTTTGTCAAACAGAATACAGTATTCAGGCTAAATCTTTGTTAAGCTCTCACCTGCCTGTGCATACAAACACAGCATTTGTAGAGACATCAGAAATCTACCACCAGCCAAGTCTCTCTGTTATGGAAAATCAGTGTAAAATGGCTGGTAGCTTATTATATCTGACAACGGAAACAGAGTTAGCTCGTAGTGCATCTGTGCTGAACTTTAGCTGCTGAGCAAGGTAGGGTAACTTTATTTCATAATGTAGGTTACTATATGACAGTAAAAATCATAGTCCTGGTCCCTATTCCAAAACAACCTGAGTTTAAGCTTGAGAAAAGTAAGCTAACGTAATAACCTGAGCTAAGCGTTTGCTGCCTGACCAAGAGGCTAATTTAGCAGTAACACATATAACGCTAACTTCAACTAATTACCTACTTGCTAATTCCAGGTTTTGAGTAGGTACATTCAAGCAACACATGGCTAAATGAAGTACACCAAATATTGCCATAAATTATACTAAAAACTAATATTTTTTAGTCCCAGAATAAAATACAGAATTGTAATAGAGGAGCTACTCACTACTCAATAATTCAGGGGGAAAAAAATTGAAATAATATTGAAACTACACATTTTGCTTAATATTTGTGACATTTTCAAATTTGAAATTTGGGATGACATACTGAATGAAGCTGCAATTAGCCGCTAGCATATTCCTACGGTATATTCTGTGAGCACAGAAGGATATTGTTGCTTTTCTGGAAAGCAATTTGTAACCTTGTTAAGAAAAGTGCTATAGAAATAAAGTTTATTATTATTATAACACATCTTCCTTTTTACTTAATGCCATAATACTGCACTACTGCTGCTGCCCCTACTACTACATGCTGCTGCTACAGTATATAGTGTTCTTTACAATTTAAGTGTAGAATTAATTAATTAGAATAAGTGGATAGGCCCATGTTAGGTAGCATGCTAACGAGCTGCTATGAGGAAAAGGCCCCAATATGGTCACCAGGAGTAGAAGAAGGAATATAACAGAAGGGAACATAACCTGAAACTTTTTTTTTTTATGTATTGTTCAGTCTCACTGTCAGTTCAGGAGAAAAAAAAAACATTGGGCACAGTGTCAAGCTTGGGGGTTGTTCACTGTGTCTCTAGGCAACAGTAAACCCTATGTTATTATTTCTCCATCGACAGCAATAAACTGAAAGTAGACTCTGGGCAGAGCTGCACTTTGCCCTGTCAAAACTTTTCCATTATATTTTCTTCTTCTTTACAGCAGTTAAGAAAACCATCAGTTAAAACTCAAACTCCCTAATAATGTTAATTTAATCTATACTGTAACTGTACTGAAAACACAGTTAAAGAAAATTAATGCATTTGCATTATTAACAGAAAATCAAAGTAAGGAAATCTAATTTGCTTTGTTCATAATTTATTAGTGTACGGGTGTAATGAGGTGGCTGCAGTGCAGGGATATTACTGCTACAGTACATCAGAGTTAAGGTTGGCAATGGCAGCATTACTGCAGTATAAAATGCAGCCATTTATTTTGACAAATTTGAGGTGGGAATTTGCTGTGCTTGTTACAGTAAGGTGTTTTTCATTTTTGTGAGTGTAGGAGTCTTTTAGAAAAGAGACAGTGTGTCCGCTCACCAAGGTCAAGCCTCTAGTGGAGTCTATTTTAACACAGACTCGTTGGTCTTTGGCCATTCAATTTGTTTCACGGAGGGGGAGGGAGTGGGAGGGCAGGACGAAACGACTGAGACGATCAGAGTTTTTGGTCAGAGATGGGGATTTCTTGCTTCATTCCGTTTTAAACAAATTCACTTTGTACTCTTGAAAGGAAATCCGATGATCTACACCGCTGACTTATACGCCGCACAACAGAGCCAACTCATAACAAAGGGATAAAAGTCCAATCTCTGGATACAGTCGAGCACACACATCCAGGAGAACTACTGAGGTGGCACCATTGAAAAGAATATGCATTATTACTCACTAAAGGTGTTCATTTGCATTTGAAAGTGTCCTCAAGTGCAGCACAGTATACTGTAGACAGGAAAATGTTACGTCTCTGCTGGCAAGAGGCACTGCATATAAAGCACGACAGAGAATCAGAAGTCAATTACACATTTCATCTAAGGTTCAGTTTATTAGTATTTGTTTTTCATCTGCAAGCCTCCCAACTTCATGTTTCATGCTTATGGCAATCATCTGCATACTTAATGTATTTCACTTCAGGGCTTATTCTGTGACTAAAGGTATACATTATACAAAGTATTGTCAGACTAAAATTAACAATTAAAACTTCCAACCACGGTAGACAGTTTGAGTTTCTTTTGTTCCAAAACAACCGTTTGAATCTTAAAAACTGCAATATAATGTCCCCAGTGACAATGAAAAACTCCACTATTAAAACATAAAAAAACAAATAAAACCTGTAAGAATACTACGCCAGAGTAATTATTACCGACAGAATTATCTTTATTGTTCCGGTCTAATGGAATTCCAGGAAATATTTTAATAAACCCATGATGCTAGAGCTGATCATACTTTAAGGAATTATTTAACATTTTAGGCAATGCTTTCTTTTTGATAGCAAGATGAGAAGATCAATATCCGTGTCATGTCTGAGCTAGTGTCAAAACATGGTTAGCCTAGCTTAGCATAAAAACTGGAGGCAGGGGAAAACGGCTCAATTACACAATCATATCTTGTTGGTTTAACCCATGCATACATGTAATGTGATTTTAGGGGGAGTTATGTGTTGGAGCTGATGAATTTGCAGAATTAATATTAATTTCCACATTATCTAAGTTGTATTCATCGATTTAATTCAATTTTTCTTACAACACTGACATATTATCACTGTATGAAGTCGTTGTGCAGATCATGTTATAACATCGCGACACAGAGCAATATTAGCATTCATTTGGTGCCACGTTTCTGGCCACCTGACGAATGTAACTCCAATATTCACTCTCCTTTGAGCTTTGGTTTGGGCTTCGCCAACTCCTGAGAGAAATATCTAACTCTTTAGCTGCTAAATGCTCCACTATGTTCAGTAGCTAGTTGCTAATGTTGTCTGTCTGTCGTTTGGCACTGAGCAGGTAGAGTACAATGGATATAGTTTTTTTTTTTAATATGTCAGACAGTGCTGACAGTAGTTGCAGGCCGTAAAACCAAAACAGGTAGCTCATAAATGCTAAACTGCCTCGTAGAGCTGAGAGAAACTGCAGAGTATGGCGATAATTCTCTATGGGTTTGTCATTACCAGTGCCCCTTTGCACATTACACATGGTCATTTAATCCATTGGTAAAATAAACATTTTAATAAGTGCAGCTTTAAATGAGGAGCACAGGATTATAGTTTCTGGAGGTGGTCCACATTGGTTTATTTTAACCATGATAAGGCTCCCTAACCAAACCATAAGCATTGAAGTAAAATATCATAAAACTGTCTCATAAATCATTTTTATAATATGAATCATTCAGTTAAAACGGTTTTGGAAAACCTAGAAGAAACGTAGAGAAGAGCTACCAGACCTCTATGTACTGAATACAGGCTGGATCATCTACAGTAGTTGTGTTGAATGCAGCTAAACAGACATTTACTTCTAAGAAAATATGGTGATATAACTCAAACAGCAGGTAGTTTGGGTTCATGCAGCAGTTTTGTTGTATTTCTCCAAAGTAACCAAAGACCTCCAATTCAAGGGCAGAATGTAAAATGGCCTCTAACTGTAACAAATCTTCAGCGCCTCGCTCTGCCAAGCACACCGCTGCACCAATGACAACACAGCACATTCAGGGACAATGAGATGTCATTTATAGAATTGCACCCTTATACAGCACCCAACAAATGATGCTGTAGTGCTCTGGCCTGCGCTCTGTCACCAATGACACACACACACACACACACACACACACACACACACACACACACACACTTGAACCAAGCCTCCAATTCTTCGGCTAAACAGCAGCTATAAATCCGCCATGAAGGTGCACATTAGCACCCACTGCTCTAATACAAGTACCTCAAGTACAAGTGTAAAATTGCAGGTCCATTTGAGCAAAAACATAAACCTGACCATTATGTTGCTCTCACACTCAACGTTTGAGTCTCCTTCCACACGTCTCTCCAGCTACCTTTGAATTCTCTGCTGAGTGGCGTGAAGCTACCAATCTTAGAGTCATGTTGCTGATGGAAAAATCCACCATGAAAGCGCAGTTGGGTCCATTTAGTTGTTTGGTGTATTTTTCTTTCTCCTGTGGGAAAGCAGCTAAATGACATGATGTTCAGATATTTCCAGCATGGCCAGTGAGCATTCTGGGAAATGTAGAATATCCCTAATCATAGCAGATAAGGCAATTTGGGGAAAGAAGGGTTACAGTAAAAATGACTGCTTATCTGACGTTTTGCTAACCAGCCGTCTGTCATTTACACTCGATAAATGCTAAGCTACACGCTATCTGATTGAAGCTGATGTGAGGCGATCACCTAAGTCCTTTTTGTAGACAAAGACTTTAGTCTTTTATGAGCAGTCAGACTCCACTCTCAAAATATGAGTGGTATAGATCTAGTCAGCTAAGACAATATTATAGACATATTTCATAGGGGTGGGAAAGAAAAATCAATTCACGTACGTATCTTGATTTTCTTCCCGACAGTTCTTTTCCACAGAATCGATATTTTTTTTAATTTTTTTTACCAGTGATTGACCTAAATATTTTCTGTTTATACGGTACGGCCGACAGTGACTACATCATATCCGTTTCCAGCTAAACAGCGCAAAAGCAGAAAATACAATGTACTTCTTTACAAACAAAATTAATTCTTTTCACTTCTAAGAAAACGTTTTTAGAAATGTCTCTGTATTATTCAACTTTCTTTTTTGTTAAAGAAGGAAAAGAAAATCACAATACTCAATAGTATCAAATCGCAATACTTCTAGAATGGCAATAAATGAAAATTGCAATACAAATCGAATGGGCAGCCATGTATCATGAAAGAATCGAATCGGGACAAAAGCATATCGCCCCAGCCCTAAAATATTATGAGCTAAACTAACTTTGAGCTCAGCTATGATAAGCTAATTTTGTATGAACATTTTTTAACCCGAAAAGTAATAGCAACTTAAGCTGTCAAATAAATGTAGTCAAGATTGTACTTAGTGCAGTACTTGTGTAAAGGTACTTGTTACATTCAAAACAATGGATATCAGCCCATATGGTTAGTCCAATACCAGTTTTTCTGCTCTTTAACCGTAAATACTACAAGTTGTGGTTTGACGGGCAATATTTTGGCCAGGATTGGTCTAAACTTCAAATCTAGTTGTCCCTGAAGGGCAATTGGTTTTGCATCGATGACAAAAAGACATACAATAAAATACAAAGGCCCTGAATGTTGCAGACTCAGAGGAAACCGATTTTCTGTCCCAGATTGACCTACCCATTGAAGAATTCCATGCATTAATATACACTATAGTATAAATATAAAAGTACACACTTTCGGAACATTAATTAATCAAAATCTGCATTACCAATATAAATACAACATGGGTAAAGTGCAATTGAAGTGCAATTCTTCCTTCCTTTCACTGTGAGGATGCCAGACAACTAAGCAGAGTCAAGCTTTTCTTTAAAGTCAGTAACAAATGAAATGCAACATTAAATATTATATTAATATATATATATTAATATTAAATGAGAAACATTCACAAGTGGAGTTCATCCTTCAGAGACCCAAATATCAGTATGTCTTCACCTGGTGTTTTCTCAAGTCATTTCAGAAAAGTTAAAAGACAACAATACCAATTGTTTGCAAGGTGTTTTTTTTATATGTGCATATAGTCAGTATGAGACATTGTTTCCCTCGTGTTTATGTTGTCACTGCCTGCATGTCTTGATGATAGACATCTTATTTTCTAATCTTAGGCATGCAAGTCCTGTCTGTGCTATTTCGACTCGATCACTCAATTATGATTCTTGTATGACACTGGGAAAATCTGGGCAAAAGGTCATGTTCGCCTCGCCAAAATTAACTTAATTACACAAATAATCTGAGAACCCCAACGAGGTTTGGCCAATCTATACATCAATGAGGCAGGCAGATATGTGGCGGCAAATAAGGCTCAAACGCAGCTTGTAACATTGTACGCTCACGCCACACGATATCATGCCTCCTCCAGTAATTACCGCAGCGCTCCTGCGTCCCCCGTTTGAAATCAGATCGCTGTCTGTCAATGATAACACACTGTGCCAGATGGTGTACGCAGTGTGGCCACTTCATTAGGGAGAGGGAGTGCAGGGGAGAGGGTACTGTGGAGGGCTGGATTAGCCACTGCGGCCTGCTCTGCGGTAGAGCCGAGAGAGGCTTATCAAAGCCTGTTGGGGCAGCAGAGGGTCTTCACCTTCTGTTCATGTTCCTGCTGTAAGAGCCTTGTGTTGGGAGAAGGTGCAGAGGGAAAAAAAGAGAGGATTTGGAGACAGTGATCCTGGGCACATTCACAGCTGTAGTTTGTTTTGAAAAGCAAGAAGGATAAAAGCCTGTATCTCTTCATGATACGAGCAAATATGCATTCAGACAAGCTAAGCTATTGTGAAGTTAAACTGTGAGCTAGCGGAGCAGCACTCTTCCTGTTCTAGTAAATATAGCCCTTGTATAATGCTGTTCCGAAGTAGGGCTGGGCAATATGGAGAAATTCAGATATCCCGATATTCTTGACCAAATACCTCAATGTTGATATTGTAGGGTTGACAATTGGTGCTTTAACCAAATATTTTCACAATTAGATATACATAAGTAATCATCAATAATGTGGATATAATGTCTAAGTGGTTAAAGGCAAATAATAGAACATTTAGAGTAATCTGGTAAGTTCAGAGAAATTACATCGCTTTACTGTAATGCAGCCTTTAAAACAAGGAAAAGACAACACTTTTGCCATATTGCATAATTACGATATCCAAAATCTAAGATGACATCTAGTCTCATATCACGACTTGATATAATATTGATATATTGCCCAGCCCTATTCCGAAGGTAAGAATGTTATCGGTTGAAACTACCGCTGTAATAAATTCCCTGCTCATGGTTACTCCTCTTTCTTTTTCCCAGGATGAGTGAGCGATACACCCAGATCGGAAGTAAAGGGGCTCTACTAGTAATGGTGCTTGTGATCAGTGTCTGGGAGATGACCGTACCAACAGAAGGGGCTACAGGTGAGCACATTAAAACTGAATCTACAATTGGTTTTATCTTGTCTTTTTATGTGCCAATTGCTCTAATTTACCAAGTATACCAATGGAGTTTCTCTCTGTATACATACTTAATTATTAAACACTTCTTATGGGCACACACACACACATCCCAATGAGCCCATCTAACAAATGGTTAAATGTCCCCACCTGCTTCTGCTTTTGTGCAATTTGTGATAATCCCCACATCATCTTGTGGAATCAGAACAGAAGTTGTAGTAACTTGTTGGTTGAGAAGCATCACTAGCTAGCTATCTATGTTACTACTCTCCATCTGTACATAAAGACATTATTGTGCGATATGTGATTAGCAAGCAATGGCAGCACAGACTGCGTCTTCCCAGCTTAGTGTTACAGCATTGTAATGCTTTTTTTATGTTTTTTGTTCTACCTGTCTGAAAAACTCCACATGCAGTTTTGAATGCAGGCTTACTATACCTTTAGAAATACATTCTCTAAATCCAGCCTGAGATATCCCTTATGACATCATGAAGGGTTATATTCTTAGACTTGACAAAGCTCCTCCAGAGCCAGAGAAGACAAACAACTGTTTTCACAGGATGAGTCACTGTTTATAACTAGTAAACTTATACTGATGTGAAAAATCTGAGTTCCCCTTTGACATTTATTCCAGTAGATATAGGGAACAGCGAAGCTTTGAACGGCAAGAATCGAGGAAAACAAGGAAGTAGCAGAAACCTGATGACCATTGAAAGTTAAGCTGTAGACAGTGATTCTTATCATATTCTATCATTTTACAAATGGTTTAAAAAGTGAGACCATTGCACCAGTCTTTCAATAAAGAAGAACAAATCAAAGTAAAGACATTTTGGCTCATTCAGTGGTCCCAGTCCCATCAGGGTGGCCAAAAGAGGCTCAAAATAAGGTCAAAGTTCTCCTCCACATCTAAACAAAAACAACTTTTCTCTGTCCACGAGCTTGTTGAGTGTCCATCCATCTGTTCACTCAGCTCTGTAGGACTAAGTGGACTCGCCGAGACTTCTTTGATTTGCTCATAGTGTGAAGCCTCAGCTCTCCATCCAAAACAGAGTGCCCTAATGCACCAATGCAAGGAGAGACGCAGGACACACGCACAGACGAGTGCTGCCACAGTGGCTTCCACTTGTCATATGAGGTGTTTGGAAAAGGAATTTCTCACCATGCGGCATCACAGATAAAATGGCACAGTAGTAAATGGGGGAGTAATTGGATCGAAGCAGCTATTTTGAAGGTACGAGTCAAACTCATCTCCCCCTGTCTCATTAAAAGTGTTGGTGAGTCGTCACTCGTAAACCCAGGGAGATCAATTATGGCAACTCAGCAACATTACAAGTAGAGGCCAACCCACATGTTTCATCACTGGGTGCCCCACTGACAATACACTGCCTCAGGTAATTGGTGGTGCACAAGCAGCGCTGCTTCCGGACAGGATGTCTATTTGTGAGCATGACAGAAATCACGCATTCCTCTCTTCTCTTTGTCGACCAATTAGATGAGAGTGCGGCGCTTTGATGTGCGTGCCTTTGATTGGCAGCGACCCCCACTCAAGGCGCTCATCATTTCAGCAGGAAGTGGATCAGAATAATCTTGCGCACATTCAATTTCTCTCTGATAGCCACTGCAGCCCATCTGATTTCCCTTGTGTGTTATTTCTGTTGCTGTAAACCTGTTATCAATCAAGCGATGAAATGAACCAAGAACACGTCCAAAGTAGAGAAAATGTATTTCTTCCCCGAGAACACAACAAGAAGAAAACTAAGCCCCCCTCTCTGACAAGCAGGGGAAATTTAGTTCATTTCAGTAAGCGGACAAGTTGATGTTCTAATGCACATATGAGCTTTCACTTCTTTAAATAACCGGTTTGTGCCAGCAAAGACGGGATCATATATTTGCACATATCAAACATGTTTTTTTGCTCTCTGACAGTTTAGGAAATTCAGTTTTATTTTCCTCTCTAATATGTAAAAAAAGAGAGTTTGCTTTGCACTCTCCTGTCAGACAGTGATCATTTGCTACTGTGGGTGTTTACAACACAAACTTAAAAAGTGTCAGTGGTCATTCTGTTTGCCTTTGTGCTTGTCCTTTATTGACCAGAAGACAGGCAGATTAGAGAGAGAGAGGAGTCAGACAGGACTCGGTGCCAGGCTGGCTTGGCTCATAAGTTGTGGGGACACCCGATTTATTTTCATTAGCATCTATTGTAATCGATCCATGCTTATGTGCTTGTACATGAAACCTTCCAAATTCAACTTGTTCTTCCTTTCCTTGTTTCTTCCTACTCTTTTAAAGAAAAAAGGGAGGCTTTTTTTAAAATCACATTTCCTACTTATTGGATACATTTGATGTATTATGGGATTTTGAGAATTAGACGTTTTGCACCTTTTAGGGCACAAAAATGCATGGCATCTTGACAGGATGTGCGGGTATTGATTGAAAGTAAAACAATTCATGCTTTATTACCTTCCAGAGGTATTTAGTTTAAGGTACATTAAGCTCAAAATTAAAAACTTTACTTAAATAATAATTGGGTTGATTCTACTTATATTTATTTTTTTTACAGTAAATCTACAAAAACTATGATGATCCCTTACCGTATGACAGTAGAAATAAGAAAGGAATGGTGACAGTAAAAGTTTTTAAATGAACATGCAAAACAATAATCTTCTTTGCAGCAGTTGTGTCTCTCTGAGCTTCAGCATACGTGCAGCAGTTTGGCATGAACAGGAAGTGTCGTCAGTACAGACAGCTGAATGATCTCAGCAGCCAAGGCATACAGCTACAGTAAGGTGCAAGCGATAGAAATTGTTAATGTTGGACTCAGAGGCTGTGGCCATTTCCTAGAGGCAGGGGCAGACCCAGTGCATGCCGAACTTAACATATTTGTTAATTTATTTTTTGCCAGCACTATTTGACCGTGTCATGTCATGACATTTGAAGGCATAACTTGAATAGGGTTAGAAATGTGTGGGTATTTTCTTTTTCTAATTCCCTTAATTGTTATTAATCTCCCTACCACTCACATTGATCTTGCAAAGATTAGCTTGGCTGTCTACACACTTCCCAGGCCAATAGTGTTGTTAGTGGGTTTGTTGAAAGAAAAGGAGTAAAATGCAAAGACTAAAAACGTTGAAGAAATGAATGCAACAAAAAGACCCTGACCCAGTCAACAGGTCGCTGAGCCTATATTTGACATGTCAATTTGTAACCAATATGCGAGAGTAGACCCTCAGTTAAGTAGGTGACATTAGCTTACATGAACTCGCAGTTCAATGGGAAGAAATTGTCTTGGATTGTTAGCCCTTACTCCACAGTGCTGTGAAGTAAAATCTGTCTACCACACATACATTCTGGGATAGGAGAAAAAAACAGATAAAACGCCAGATAAAAATATTAAATGAAATTAACTGTTCACACAATACAGTAACGTGAGCTATTTAAATTAGCTGGATACATGGTTAAACATAATTTGCTCTTTCCTGTGCATCGCTGTGTGTACTTCGCCCACAGCAATCCCGATCAATCAGTCCCAAAACGTCCCAGTCAGATAGTAAATGCCGTAAACACATTCTTTATAAATCTTTACAATAATTCCCTGAAAAAAACAAGCAGGCCTGCCTTGTTGCATGATTCAAATTTTCTTCAAAACTTGTCATCTTTAGCGTGTAGCTTGCTAGCTCGAAGATTTTTGTTTCAAGTAGCAAAGGGATTTTGAGAACAGCAACACACAGAGAGCGGAAGCAGAGTGACAAAGCCTGACATCCGGCATGTCAGGCTTTATCCTGGAAACATAGGCGCCGATACCGAGCACCCACTGAGCACCCACGTGTGCCAGACTGCCAGTAGGCTACATACATTTTAAAAATAAACATTGCAGTTGGTGCTAAGTGGAGCGTCTGTCATAGTGTGATTGGTTATGTCGCTGTCAGTCCCCTGCTCCATATCCTATCCACCAATCACAGCGTCTCTCGGATGAAAATGCCTCTTTAGTGACCCCGCTCCATCCCCCCACTATACAGTGCGTGTATGAGCGTTCGATAGCATAGTGGCGGTCCGCCCATGGATGAATTAAGAGAACTGGATACAGTGTTCGGCGGGAAGCCCGGTACGTTCCAATGAGAGTGCTCAAAACATGGATGTATTAAGGTCCGCCACGGTAAAATTTCCAGCGCCACGGTATCAGAAATAGGGCAGACGCACAGGGTTTCCGCTAAGTACACCGCGCACTACCGCTCCTTCAGCTGTTTATGAAAAGTCATAAACTCGTAGCGCCGTCTGCTCTACTGAACTCAAGCGAACTGTAGGGTGAGCAGCGCAACTGGAACAGTGACAGGACGTCATCACTCGCGAAGTTATGGCAACCAAATAAACAACAGGGCGAGTACTACTTCACTCAATAAGTGATAAACAGCGACAAAAGCCGTGAAATGAAATCCGCACTCACGCCCGTGAAATATGACAGCTACAGTTTATTGGAAAATAGCATTGTGGACACTGAAGTTGATGAATTTACTGTTTATCAGACCCCAGATGAGACAAGAACCTAATGGACTACTTTTTTTTTTTAAACGGCGTGTGCCCGTGAGCACCCACAGAGGAAAACATAAATCGGCGCCTATGCCTGGAAATGTACTTCTTTTGATCCAGACATATGTAAAAGTCTACTTAACATCATCATCAGAAGAATGGGAGGGATACATCTCCATCTGGCGTTAAGATTGCATGCTAGCAGCAAACTACATATAACAGCACAACTGTACATACCAACACTTTGTGTTTGTTTTATGTGTTTCATAATGACACTTGAGTTCATGATTTTAATGATTTTTTATTTGTATTTTTGGGTTTACATGACAGACAGTTGAATTCCTGAATAAAAATAATAAATCATTTTGGTGCAGAATTTTGAAATTCATGTCCCGTCCCCCCTCCCAAATTATATCCATTCTCATCTGGTCACCCTAATTAGCGCTCAGGTGGTATTAGTGTAGTGTCAGTTTGCAGTACAGTAGAGGTGCTTCCCTTACAGTTGTAAATGTTGCGTGACGCATGACCTCCATGTCTGACTTACTGTACAGTAGGTCTTGGGTTATATGCATCAAAGTTTGTTGCTTGCTCTGCACCTTAGACTTTCTGCACTTTGTAATAAAAATGACTTATATGATGCATAAGAAGCATCTTGCCAAGAAAGAAAAACACTGCTTGCACCCCTGAGAGAGCAGTAACTAACAGCCAGAGACACTACAGGAGCCCAAAGTTAAACATTACAATAAATCCACATGCTCAGTATTTTACATTGAGTTTGGCTCCCTGAATCAGATTTGTAATTGTGGCTGAAAGACGGATCCTCATCTGTCACTCTTCTAACCTGCTAGCAACAAAGTAACAAATAGTTTGAGGGGAAAATCTGTTCATTTCCATTAACATAATTACACACCTCGTTATGTAGGTTTGTACAGAGGGAATTGCACTCAGTGAGATCATTTCTCTATATGAGAGCTGGTATTTTTGGCAGCAAACAGTCAGCAATGATTAAACTATGATTCACAACAGCTTCATGAATGATACAAAGTATGCATCATTTGCGGTTTCTCCTCTGTCTCCAGAGACCAACATATAAAAGCTTCTCAAGCAGAGTAATTTCAGAGAGAAATGGTCCATCACTACTACTTGCTGAAAGCAACTTTGGTTCAAAGGATTCATGCTGTCTGCTAGTCAGCATCAAGTGTTGGTACTTCATGTTAGTTCTCAGGATCTGATCCAAATTTGATTCCAAGCAGCTTTTGGGGTTTACCTCAACTTATACAATATATTATCATTTTACAAAAGGGACAGACTTACTCTGCTGGTTGCCTGGCAACCTCACAGTGACGTGTCATATCACACTGAATTTTTTGTAAGGTATAAACACATGAGATATAACGTGTTAATTGGTGAGCTTCAGAGGTGCTGGGAGGTGGATTTTGATACCAGGAGAGCGGTTTCCCCCTCTTTCCAGTCTTTATGCTAAGCTAAGCTAACTGACTGACTGTAGCTTCATATTTAAAGCGAGTGGGAGTGGTACCGATCTTCTCATTTAGCTCTCTGCCAGAGAGCCAAAAGGCGGATTTCACAAAATGTCGACTATTGCTTTAAATTTAAACGGCTTAATTTTTTCTGCAAATTCAATTTCAATGTAGTCACTGCACAGTTAATAGACTTTAGACTGTATTGTCCCCAAGGGGAAATTCATTTCCACAGCACTGTACACATCAGACAACAGTGCATACAGTAAACAATATACAATGACAGACAACAGTACACACTCAGGCCTGTTCAGGAAAAAGGCAAAGTACCAGCTAAGCGTATTGTGTCTTCTCTTACAGTACTGCAAAAGTTAGTTATGACATTTTCAGCTCTGAAACAAAAATTAAGATCCAGCCTTAGCAATGCAACAAGCAAACAGCACGGAGAGAGTGAGAGTTATCACCAAAACAAAAAACAGCTGATTTCTTAAAGCTAGATGCAAATCCTCCTTACTGCACAAGTAATCAAAACATCACATAAGCTGTGTGCCCTTCAGTGGAATATGGTGACAACGGGTTGGCGTGCAAAACACATGACAACCCAGTGGTTTCCCACTGGAAATCACCTTTTTCTGTTAGTGACCAATTTAGCTAGCTTGCTAACTTACAATTAGCTGCTAGCTCAAAGAGCTACTGCGGCTAACTAGCGATAGCATTTCTCTGGCTGACTGACGTATTAGGTGTTAGTTTAACACGTGCCTGCAACCTGAGAGCCTTGCCCTGCCTGATGCAAGTTGGACATCAGGATGTTTGAATACTTTGCGGACAGGAGGATCCAAAATGTCTTTTTTTTTTAATCAGGAGTGATGCCTCAGTTTTTTTCTGTTCTTCATGTTTTATAATATCTTGTAATATATGTACCACTTAGCACCTTGTCAAGAAATCACTAGCATTGATGTACACCCTGTCAACAAACAGCAGATATACCTTAGCCATACTTCCTAATTGTCTATTTTAATGGAGGCCAAACAGGTAGATAATGGCCGAAACCTTATTATAGTGATTAGCCTTTTAAAAGACAACGTAATTGTTTATGGACGGAGTCTCACATGAACTCACAAAAGTAAAAGTTGAGACTATTTGTCTGAGATAGTTAACGGTAATAATGTGTCATATTGGACATTTTTCTGTGCAGCTATAATGCACTAAGGGCAATTTATGCTTTCGTTAAATTATCATGTAATTACTATAACCATGCTATTACAGTAATAGTTGGGTCTGAGACTGGGCTATGCATGGCCATTAAGACCCTGGGAGATTGTGTCAGTTGGCTTTTACTACATTAAATCAGTAGACCTGTCAAGTAAGCACTTACTTTGCACTCACTAAGTTCTATGCTCCGATTAGCCGTGAAAAGGTAGCATTATATTTTCAAACCGGTTTCTCCTTTTGGTAAGAGGATTTATGCTTCGCCTCACTGGATGTGGGTTTCTGAAAGCTCACACGTGTGATGCAAACAGTGCCTCTTCATTTTTCCAACACAGTCTGTTGAGTGTCATCAAATCAGACCTAACTCAGTGAAACTTTTTACAGAAGGATAAGTTGAGTTGCAGTTGCAAGATATTTACTATACATCTGTCGTCCTGTTATCTCCAGCAGGTTTGAGCTAGAATGTAGACAATTATGCTCTTTTTATACCCATGACTTCAATGCTTGCATCAGCAAAGGACTAGTGTCTCTCAGTTTGTGTGATACAAAAGCACATGAGCAAATAGCACTGAAAACAATGGGATGTGCACAAAATGAAACAATAATTAAAAGAGACATTTTTCTTTTTCTTTTGTGTCCTTATTTTCTGTAAGTGCCTCTTTACTGTACAACATTTTATTTCCTTTATCTGCAAAGCAATGTAACAAGCCTGAGGGCTGTTGTTTGGAACTGGCAGCATTAAATTCTCTTGAAATGCAAATTCCCTTTTTCCTTTTTACTCATAAACTGTACAATCACGTGAAAACAAAACTGTAGCAAATCATCCGTTAGGGTCAGGTCTGATTTTCATACGTCCATGATGCACATTTTTGTTTCCTTTTGTTAAATATTTATTCTGAAAATGTGGATGTGATCTTTTTTTCCCCCCACATGATCCTATTTTAGAATATCAATTAAAAAGGATGGTAACAGCATTAGAAAGTTTGAAAGATGATACGTAGTATCTTTACCCCCCCATTATACTTTGTGCTATTATTTCCCAAAACAACAAGACAGTCATTCCAGTAGTGTCAAAATTGCAATTGAAAAAACATTCCCTGAACCACTTCTCTTGAACTGCTACCCCTGGTTTTATTTTTCTGGCTGAAGAACAAATAACTTAAACCTTTATACTACATCAAAATGGCTTCTCAGGAGGCACTGGTCTGCAGTTTAGAGCTGCTTAAGAGGGAAATAAGTTAACAGTAGATAAAAGACAAAAAAATTTTTTTCCAGACAAAAGCAAAACACAATCTCAGAAGATTGAAAAAAATGAGCAGAAATAGAGTAGAAAATGTGATAATGACAAGAATTGTGTGAAGGAAACTTAATTGGAAGTAGAGGATTAGTTGTTTGACTTTTTTGTGGAAAGTTTTAGCTGAGGCAAGGTTAGTGTTTGGTTTGGATAATTAAGTGCTTTGATGTTTAGCAGATATAATGTGTATCATGTTCGCCATCTTAGTTTTTAAACCAAAGTGTTGGCCAATTGAAATTTCGACCTGATGATGACAAGTCAGGGGATGGACTAAGTGTGTTATGTGTGGAGAAAATTTTATGGTAATCCATCAAATACTTTAGACATTTCACTCAAAACCACAAATGTGTCACTAAAGGAAAAGTCAGAATGATTCATTATCTGGGAACCATTAATGTCTTTACTAAATGTAGCCAAATGGCAATCCATGTGAGAGTTAAGAAATTTCGGTCTGAACCAAAGTGGTGGACCGACTGACCCAGATTGCCTTCGAATAGAAGGTCGCCATCCACAGAGTGACATTGAAAGCATGACTAAAATAATCTGTCAGACAAAAGCAAAACCATATAAAAAAAATTGTGAAATGAGCACAAATTGTGACGTGTAGATTATGTGAGATGGACAAGAATTATGTGACTGTTACTTGATTTACAGCTGAAGAAATATGAAACAAGCATTTGTTAGTTTCAGAAAGCGGTTCAGTTAAGGCAACTAAAATAATAAAAAACAAAAAGGTTATTGTTTAGTTTAGAGAATTAAAACTAACTTTGGTTTTAGTCCAGGCCACATGAAAAAGTGTCCAAAACCTGTAGTCACAAGTTGCACAATTAGACAGGCTCAGCTGAGTTAAAAGTACAGTAAACGTCCCACACAATTTCTAGTAAGTAAATACTATGTCCTTCTCCCGAAACATGTCTCTAATTTTTCATGCATGGATAAATTTATTTATTTTTGGCATTTTGACTTTTCGGGATAGCGGCATTGGAGATGCAGACAGGAAATATGGAGACGGGAACAATATGCAACATGAATCCTGTTTTGCAATTTCATGGCATCATGCTTGTATTTTGAAACTGTGAAAGACAACAATCTACAAAACCCAAATGCAGCAGCAGCAGTAGCATGTCCAGGGCCAGAGGGACCCTCTCTGTCTCTCTGTCTCAGCGGCAGCACAGCAGGTTTAAAGCCGGTTTGCAGGACAGACTGATTCCCGAGTGAAATGCTTTTCTCTGTATCTGCTGGCAGGGGGAGCCGAGTAAGAATCCAAGTAAAACTCCAAATCCAGTCAGAAAAACCACAGCCTCTCAGTGTGAAGCGTGTCCTTTAGAGAGAGATACTGGCAGCACTTCTCTTACATCTGAAGCAGCTCGGCTTGCTGTGTGCTTGTCTTTCATATCTTCTCTTGTTCGGGCCAGAGCATGAGTAAGCATCCCGCTACTTCCGGGCAACTACCTGCATTATTTTTTGATATATGAGGACAGACAAGGAGTGTGTGTGGGGGGGGTTGGTTGTTAGAGCAGACATGCTATCAAAAGTAGAGTGCATAATAAAAGCACAACTTTCCTTTCCTGTCTCTATGTCTTTTTGCTTTTTAAAAAATGGATTCTGTCCTTTTCTACCTGC
This sequence comes from Sander lucioperca, assembly GCF_008315115.2. Taxonomy (NCBI): domain Eukaryota; kingdom Metazoa; phylum Chordata; class Actinopteri; order Perciformes; family Percidae; genus Sander; species Sander lucioperca. Next base: position 24,479,371 of record NC_050192.1, on the reverse strand, counting down.
TGTTCAATTGTGTATTCCAGCAGCAGCCATCAGTGAAATGTTTGATGCTATGCAATCACAGACTGTCGGTAAGCCAAACAGTGTAGTGGAATATAAGATTCCCACTGAATGCAGTGTTTTTCGAAATTCTAAACATAAAAAGGTAACAGGTAAATCTCTGAGGTATAGTGTTGTTCAACAGTTGCACAACATATTTGTCAGATTTAATATAATTCCCTCTCAGCAGAGCAGCTGACTCCATCACTGTTAGTCTCAGTAGTTGCTTGTTACAGCAGCTAGAGCTGTCCATCGACATAACATGCCGAAGTGAAAACGGAATTAACTGGGTTTGGTTGAGCCGCGACAGTACAGACAGTTAGGACCAGTTTCACGCAGTCATTTCAGATTTACTGTTTACTGCTGCAGCGAGTATCTCAGCAGAAGGACACCTCAAGAAAATGTCACATGCAATTAAAAGAGAATGGAGCAGCTCAGGCTCTAAATAATTCAGACAATGGAGCGTGATCTGGAAATTGGCTCCAAATACTGCAGCGCTGCACTTTCCCCCATCACATATCTGATTTTTCTTAAGGCTGCTGCCTGTTGTGGTAAATCTGGAACGTTATCAGTTCCAATCATTACCATCCCATACTTCAGATATTTATTTAAAATGTACTTTTTCCATCAAATACACTGAGCATGATCAAAATACTGTTCCTTACGATGTTTGCAATGCCAGGTCCTGATTGGTTACCTCCACTACACTGCTTAAAGCTGCTGCTGCTAGTACTACAAACCCCAATTCCAATGAAGTTGGGACATCGTGTAAAATGTAAATAAAAACAGAATACAATGAATTGCAAATCCTTTCCAACCTATATTAAATTGAACATACTACAAAGACAAGATATTATCATTTTGAATTTGATGCCTGCAACACGTTCCAAAAAAGCTGGGACAGGGGCAACAAAAGACTGGGAAAGTTGAGGAATGCTCAAAAAACACCTGTTTGGAACATTGCACAGGTGAACTGGTTAATTTGTCATGACTGGGTCTAAAAGGAGCATCCCCAAAAGGCTCAGTCGTTTACAAGCAAGGATGGTTCACCACTTTGAGAACAACTGCGTGGGAAAATAGTCCAACAGTTAGAGAACAGTTTCATTTAGGGATTTCATCAGCTACAGTCCACAATATCATCAAAAGATTCAGAGAATCTGGAGAAATCTCTGCACGTAAGCGGCAAGGCCGAAAACCAACGTTGAATGCCCGTGACCTTTGATCCCTCAGGCGGCACTGCATTAAAAACAGACATCATTATGTAAAGGATATTACCACGTGGGCATCTACATCTACAAGTGCAAGTTAAAACTCTACCATGCAAAGCCAAAGCCATATATCAACAACACCCAGGAACGCCGCCGGCTTCACTGGACCCGAGCTCATCTGAGATGGACTGCTGTGGTCTGACGAGTCCACATTTCAAATTGTTTTTGGAAATCATGGACGACATGTCCTCCGGGCCAAAGAGGAAAAGGCATCTGTGATGCTATGGGGGTGTGTTAGGGCCCATAACATAACTTGCATATCTGTGAAGGCACCATTAATGCTGAAAGGTACATACAGGTTTTGGAGCAACATATGCTGCCATCCAAGCAACGTCTTTTTCAAGGATGTCCCTGCTTATTTCAGCAAGACAATGCCAAGCCACATTCTGCATGTGTTACAACAGCGTGGCTTCGTTGTAAAAGAGTGCGGGTACTAGACTGGCCTGCCTGCAGTCCAGATCTGTCTCCCATTGAAAATGTGTGGTGCATTATGAAGCGCAAAATATGACAACGGAGACCCCGGACTGTTGAGAAACTGAAGTCGCACATCAAGCAAGAATGGGAAAGAATTCCACCTACGATGCTTTAACAATTAGTGTCCCAAACGCTTATTGAGTGTTGTTAAAAGAAAAGGTGATGCAACACAGTGGTAAACATGCAAAAACAAAAGTCATATTTCCATTCAGTGTTTCTTATCAAAAATGTATTGGGTGCATTTTCTTCCTTCCTGCTTTTGCTGGCCCATTGCTTTGTTTGTTGGGTGTTACCCCCATCAATTTGCGATGGCGATCGGCAAGTATGTGTACAGTAGCACTACGGAGCAATGTTTTTATGAGGGCATGATTGCGAGTTATAAAAAACTCCACAGGGTATCTTTAAGACTTCACATTTATGATAGAAAACCTGGGTTACAAATTCAGAGTGTGGGGTTTTAAAAAAAAATGGGCATTTACCAGTTAGGGACGGTATAATGAATGATGCTATGGAGTTGCATTATGGGAAATTTAGGTTTCAGTGTTTTTGGAGGTATACTTTTTGAGAGGTTTAAATACGGATAAAAGTAAGATTCTGAGTAAAACGCTAAACACTTTTATAGGGTCACTCCACTGATCTTACACTCAGTCTACCAGGCACGGTGAGTGCCACTCAGTCTGTGAAAACAGTTGTATAATGTCTCTTGAGGAGCTTTGTCAAGTGAAAAAATAACACTGATGTCATCAGAGCTATCTTGGCCTCCGCTCGGAGAGTACAAATTTGTAACAGAGAGGGCTACCCAGTGGAGGTGTATGAATAAAAAACTAGCATTCACCCTCAAAAACGTTAAGTCACTCAAAAAAAAAAAATACTTTCAAAAGAATAAAGCACATAAAGACAGGAAAATTGAACCCTCTGTAATAAAAGGCCCCTTTTAAGAAAATTGGTAGTCTGCTCGCCCTGGTAATTCTTTCATTATTGAGACTGATGAGGCGGATGCAGAACAGACAATAGAGACCCAAGAGAGAGATTCTTATGGGACTCAATCCAAGGCCAACAGTGTGTAGACGTAAGTATTGCACCACCGCTGGACTGAATCCTTGCTGATTATTCCATCTTTCCTGTTGTTTCTCCAGCAGCGCATCATGTCCGAACAGGCACCTGCGAGGTGGTGGCGTTGCATCGCTGCTGCAACAAGAACAAAATCGAGGAGCGGTCGCAAACTGTGAAGTGCTCCTGCTTTCCTGGGCAAGTGGCCGGCACCACCAGAGCCGCCCCGTCATGTGTAGATGGTATGCTCCGGCTGAATATTTCATGGGCTATCTTCTTTTTTCTGTTCTTTTTCTGCTGATGCTCCTTTCCACAAACCTTGAGGATTAGTTTTGCTGAGATCATCGATAAGTGTTTCGGCACACACTAACTCACTTAGGTGTAATTTCTTCTCGGAGATGTTGTCAGGGGTTTTAGCAGATTACATCATCATGGGAACATTAGGTATTTACATACACATTAAATTACGCTTGAACAAATACTAATAAGGAAAAAGTGATTTTTATTTCCGCACTACACACACAAATATCTTTTTATGCAATATGAGGAAGGGATTGGTGACAACTGCATATGATAATTACGCCCTTTCAATTTAAAACCTTCATATGGTGTGGATTTCTAATGAATCTGTTGATTATTTTTTTATAATTAATTGTTTGGTCTTCAAAATGTCAGAAGGATTAAAGTGTTCACTGCTCACCTGGCTTAAAGGCTCAGCTAGGTGCAATTAAAGGTGGTACAAAAGAAGAAGAACTTGCACACACTACAGTCTGCACAGTCCAGATTAAACTACATTCACGTTTTTTGCCAGAGAACCAGAGCACCTAGGTGTATACACATTCCAGTAATATGCCCCAGTGCAAAACATTTGTGTATCCCCGACACAAGATCATGCTCAAGGGTACTGTAGTTCCATTTCGTGGGACATTTAATGCAAAACTACATAAAGGATGATGCTATTATAAACCCCAAGTAAATCCTAACAGAGGTTCAAGTGGGTTAGGTTCTCAAAACAATTGATCCAAAACATTTCTAGAACTTTACTTTTAGTCCAGGTTTCCTCTGTGCAGCTTAACATGCCCTGAAATCTGAGCAAAGAGACAGGATGTGGATAATGACTTAGCACAGGATAATGAAGCTGTTTTCACGGAACTGTTCACCAAGTCTCTTTTTCGGGGAACAGGAGGTCGTTCCCACATATTAACAAATAATATTTATTCTACAGTAAATTATATAAATTCAAGCCTTTACTGTAGTTTGGTATAATTTACCCTTGAAAGGTTTCATTAGCCTAATATTTTAAAATGTATAAGAATGTGTTTAATACTGTACAGTACTAATATAACTAGTTGTTTGAACTAGAGTATGAGCAGCAGCAAGTAGTACTATGTTGGTAGCCTATAAGAAATACTCCAGCAGTGGCAAAAGCAGCAGTGCAAGTACTTCCATTTTTGGTTATCCTGTCTGATTCATTGACATATTAGAGTGACTGACGTAACCCTTGTGATTATATTTGACTGTATGCACCCACCCAGTCAATACTGTCTGCTGAATCTGGCGGCCTTACTAAAAGGCTCCTAAGGGCTTTTCTTTTTAATCACCTATGAATGAATGTGAAGCTGCCCACTGCCTGACTGTAAAGTCAATGGCCCACAGGGTCTCTTAGCATGCTAATTTGTCAGACCCCCGACTCAGCTCAAGTGGCTGCTTCACTTTGGTCTGAAAAGCGCAGGTTTCTGGCTAAACTCTGGACCCAATCGTGTTTGACCTATTCCTTGACATTTTAGTATTGACATTTTCTGCAAATTAGAGCTGTGAGCCACTGGCCTCAGTTTAAAGCTCCACGGTGATCTCAGGAAAAAATGTTCAGCACTTAACCTTTTAATTATTCTTTCTTCTACAACCAGGGATTACCTTTAGCTGGTCTTTATATGCATCTCCTCTTTTTATATTTATAAGACAGAACCTCAGACATCTGAGAAAGCCTGAATAGATTTCAATGCGTAATTCAAAGTTTCTAAACAAAAATAAAAAAAAGTGTCTTGATCGCATGATGACTTTGGAAAAAACATTGTCCTACAAGTAAAGAAAACTTAAAAAGCAAATTTAATCATAAAAAGGACTATATCACGAATGGGAAAACTGGTGTGCATTGGCTAAGCCATTGATTTCTTACAGAGGGGGCAGTGCTTTCTAATTTATAAGAATCACTAACTGGGTGTAACACATGGCACAGGTTTCCTGTCTGGCCAGTCTGCACTCAATGTCAGATCAACATTTAACCCTGGAATGTACTGTAGTAGTAGGACAGGTGAAGTCCAGTGGATGGAGTCATTTCAACCTGTTGTACTAGATGAATAAGACATTACTATGGGGACACTAAAAATGAAAATAAGTGAAATACAGAAATTGGAAAGTATTATATCAACAGGGATTCTTAAAGGAGTAGTTTGAACAGTAGACAGTTTGGAAACACATAATACACATTTGCTTTCTTGCCGAGAGTTAGATGAGAAGATTGACACAACATACTCTCATGTCTGTATGGTAAATATAAAGCTACTACGAGCAGATGGTTAGCTTAGCATAAGGACTGGAAGTAGGGGGAAACGGATAGCCTGGCTTTGTCCAAAAGAACAAAAAAAAATCCACCTACCAGCACCTTTAAACTCAATAATTAGCACATTGCATCTCCTTTGTTTAGTTTGAAGGAAAACTGAAGTTTAAAAACGACAATGTGCCGGACTAATTATTGGCTGGGACCATATATAAAGATGGATAAATTGACAGCTCCCTAAAAGTAAAGTCAAAACATCTGGATCGCCCCCTGGTGGCTGGCTGCAGTATACGTCATAAATCCCACCCCCTCCATGTTAGTGAATGGTACATGGGCCTATATAAAAAGTTGGAAGTACACATCAAATACATTTTTCCCAAAGATGGTTTCTGTCAAATAAAGCTAGTTCTGATCCCACTAATGTGTGTTTAAGTGTTTATTTTTTATCATAGGTTTGTTTTTTATTAGTTATTTAATGCTATAAAAACGGGGTGTAATGATAGACAGCTGTAATTAACTCGCGATTGGTCGGGCGGTATATGGGCGGGACTTCTATACTTGCAGCTCCACTCCCTGGCTGTGGTCAAAAAGCCCAAAAAATTACCTCCTATGTCCTTTACTAACCACTTTTCCTTAACCCAGATGGTAAACGTCATGAGGTCAAGGATGGATGTGAAGGAGAATTCAAAAGGAAGTAGGAAAAGACAACCGTGGTGGAAAAAGAATCCGACTGCCCTTACACTCTGCTGCATATTTATACGACGGCGGAAGTTATTGGCATGGGTCTGGGTCGGTGGGTTCTCACCGAGTTGTTTCATGCTGGTTCTATAAATGCATTCATTATGTCTGTTTACTGTGAAGCACTCAGTGCATGTAATTTTCTTATTATAAAGCACTGAGCTGTAGGCTGTTTCTTGTATAGGTGTTCTGCTAATAAAGCTTATGATCATTATTGGTTGCACATGCTTACCCTCCTGTCCACTCATATTTATTCACATGAATCCCGATTAAAATGACTATGAAAATAATTGTTAAATGCATGCAAGATAAGCAGAACGTGTAAGGCCTATGAATCTACTGTACACATTATATGTTATAAGGGTTAGGTGGTTGCGGGTTGGTGACAGAAATACATCATTCATGAGGACAATATAACTGCTGCTGCTCCGCTGTGCGCATTTACGCACTGAGGACAGCAGTCAGCAGCATAACTGCTTTGATTATTACTCAGGACGTTTACCACCGGATTTAAGGAAAAGTGGTTAGTAAAGGATAGCCCCTAACTGCGCAGACTCTGGCTCCAAAATTACAAGATGGCAGCGCCCGTGTCTGTGGTGATTTGGCTTCATTTTGTACAGTTGGAGGACACTGAGACCATAGATATCTATGACTGAGACGTCTTCCATCTTCATATACAGTCTATGGCTGGGACGAATAACTGCCTCGAGTCACTGGTTGCTTGACAACTGGTCCCACCGGTCATGTGACCATGGCCTTGCAGCTGTCCCTTGAGATTTTCCCATATCTACAGTATACAGACACTACAATTACATTACCAGTCCGTGTAAGGTACAGTAGTAAGTAATGTACAGCAGTCTTAAATATTGAGGCGAGAGTTATCCTGAGCATTAATATCTGTGTAAAATCTTTCCACTACCCTGGAGAACCTTTGTACGGTCACATGTTGACAGTCAGACACAGCTACCAGGTTTGCTTTCCGATTTTGCACTTCACAGCAAAACTACAACTCCCTATCTGCTTTACTGTTTGAGTCAGCTAATGTCACACTCTTGCCACAACTATGCTTTGGCCACACTCCAAAGCCACTCACCCACAAGACTCACTCTGTCATCTTTAATGCTGGCACATGATTGCAATTAAAACATTTTAACTTCTGATTAAAACAAACGCTTTGATTTTTCAACAGTTTTGTTTTGATGGCCGATGATTCACAGTATATGTGGCCATGCAGCTCAGCCCTTTACTTTCATAAAATATGCAAAAAAACACATGATCATTAATATGAGCTCAAGGTTAAAGCAAATATGTGTAGGCATTTCTAACAGCTACAACAGAGACAATAAAATGAATAAAAAGTATAAATCTATTTTTTGCTCCCAGATGTTTTCAGTCTGAGCTGTTTTTAAAGCATCATTAACTGTGAAGTGAAACGTATCCATTGCATTTTATGTACGTTTGGTTATCAATACTCCCATTTCATTTCATGGGAACCTTTGTGGCTTTTTAATAGCTGCCGTTACACAACCACCATCTGCTTGCAGTTGACCTGATGCACGTTTTACACCACCGCGCTGCTATGACCATGGCCGTGTGGTCCAAATTGATTCCCTCATGTCATAAAGTATCCATTCTGTGTAATATACTCTAGTGAGGCTTCTACATTATGTGTGGATTATAATAACACTGGAAACAAAGAACACTTGGTGCTGGTGAATGCTGGTGGAGGGGGGATATGGAAAATAGATGACTTCTGTAATACGCCAAATTTAAATGATGTCTTGTACAATGGAGTAGCAGAAGCTTAATGCGCTCTTTTTATTGAGGCAACTCACTGCAGCAGAAGGTTTTCCCCTCAGACGGCTGGAGTCTCATCTTTTTCCAGTTCCTATCTCCAACACGTAGATATGTACGACAAGTGCGTTGAAATACTCAAAATAGATAGATTTAGACAATTTACCAGACTTGTTTGGACACCGCTGTGATGATTTGATTGGTATTTAAGGAGATGCTTTGTTTCAGGCTCATAACGTTATGGATGCGAGCTTGAAATATTTACACCGATTATGTCCTTAAATTAAAAAAAGACCATATAAATCAAAATTGTGCAAACGTTTAGAGTTGAGCATGATGCATTTTAATATTACCACTTGATTTTAATTTGGTTTTAGTATTTTTAATGATAGTGGCAACAAAATAGCTAGAGGGCAGACATAAGAAAACATGCCGGCCAGCCCGGCAACATTGACTAAAAAGCATCATCATCAATATAAATATAGGTTAACATTAGTAGGGGAAAATGCATCCAATGTAATTTAATAGAAATTTCATAATTTGAATGAATTTAATAGGATAAATAAGTGAATAGGACTTGAATGTGTTCTGGGCATTGGAGGATACAGTTTGACCAATCAGGATAATATAATGTGTGATTTGGCAGATGCATGCAGATTTGGCATTACAACAATAATTATCCATTCTTTCTAATCATCTTTAGTTTTTATTTGTTGATAATCGTAATTTAATTTTTTTCAAAATGAAATAAGTTCCTTTTGATTTTAATCTTGTTTTTATCATGTAAAAAAACAAGTTGTCAAATGTTTTTAATCGTTTTTTGTTGACGCAATTAACACTGGTGTGAAGGCCTACAGACAACGTGAACAAAGCCATGTCTGACTATTTGTTCTCTGACGTCTCTTAACCTGCAGCCTCCATAGTGGAGCAGAAGTGGTGGTGTCAGATGCATCCGTGCCTTGACGGGGAGGAATGCAAAGTTCTTCCTGATCTGAAGGGCTGGAGCTGTGCGACAGGGAACAAGATCAAAACTACGAAGGTAAGTTTAAGAAACAAAACCCTTCCACGACAACATATGGAAACCTGTTGAATCTGACCTCGCAACACTTCCAACTCCTCAAAGTCAACTGGCTGTGGCTTCTGTAACAGTCGTCTACACAGGCCTTTACCTAAAAACAGCTAATGTTTGCAGTCGGTGCTTGGACCCCCGGGGGGGCTGGGATCAATGGGCTGCCATGTCTCCTTAGCACTTTCAGGCCACTTTGAGCACCCAAACTGGCCAATTAGTCACTCCAATTACCTGCTTTTAACGTTGTAACACGATGCCCATATCCTTCACCATGTTATGACGACCCGTAGACTTCAGTTCTGCCTCTCTCCATGTACTTAATTATTTAAACTGTCCGCACCACACCTGCCTGGAGCCGGGCGCCTGGAGCCTGGGGCTATTGATTCAGGGACTTGTCGGGACCTCAAAACGGGGGAGGTATATATATATATATATATATATATATATATATATATATATCTATCTATCTCAACATGTTTTCAGAGCTTCTGATAAGAAACTACTGTAAAGCTGTTTAAATGACAGAAACATGGTTAGAAAATTCAACATCTCGGACAAGATCTTCTTAAGTACGAAAGTTAAACATATCTTTTCTTCTGTTGTCTCCTTTAACATGGACGCCTGGAAAGATTTCCGCGGACAGAGAGCAGCTTTGGTAACGTCAGAGGCTTCACAGCAGAGTCCAGGTAATAAACCGTTTTTTTTGTTTGTTTTTTTATATTTGAAGGTTTTACTTGTCTTTATTTATTGTTGTCCTAATTTCCAAATAAAAGTACAGAGACATTCCCAACAAGGATCATTAATGTGTCTCATGATTACTTCACTGTACAAATGTGTATGCACTACTGCATAGTGTCACCTCACATTTTCATTAAAACAGACAAGGCAAATGGTATTATTAACCACATTTCCCTGTAGTGTAACTAAAACCGAAACAGAGAGCAGAGCAAGAAGAGGAGGACGATCTACGCAGACAACAACAACCTGTTCAAAGCATCAGCATTACCCAGCGGGTTTATCTCGCACACCTTTGAACTTAGCTAGAGAGAGACAAGTTTCCTAAGTTTCAAATCTATCTGCATGCTGCTTGCAAGCATGGTGGGGTGTTGGGCTCTCTTCTTCACCCCTGCAAAGCTTTTGAGGAAACAGCACAACATAAACCTAGAACCTCCAGAGATACTGGCCTCTATCACTCTTTATTATGAATGCATCGATACACACTGGAAACCCCTTGAGAATTCAATGTAAACAAACACCGGGTTTCGGTACCCAACCCTACTGGTGGTGCTTCTTTTACCGATATATATTTAACGATATCTTTTGCAATTGTAATCCAAAGAACGTCAAACTTGGCACCGCACTTACTCGTGCCCGTAGCAAGACACCTAACCACATAACACACAGACAGACAGACATTGATGAACTCTCTATTTCCGGTCATCAGTCAAGGGAGCCTCAGGTTTTAGCCAGTTATGTTTTTCTTTTTACTACATGCCAACAGCAGAATTGCCATAGGGGTAATCAGTTTATCACTTTTGAGATATTACATAGGTATATATATATATATATATATATATGTATAGCAAGCCGAAATTCAATCATGGTGTTTTGTTGGGATTAAGCTGTGAGCAGAGGGAAACTCCGCTAGCTGCTAGGCTAATTCAGCAGTGTAAAATGCAATGGTAAAACACTGCTATGCTGTCCATCTCAGGGGTTGATGCAGACTGTATAAGTGAAGCCAAAACATAAAGATTGTGGTGTTCATTTTTATGATACGTTTGTTTTTTGTTAGTTATTTGATGCTATAAAAACGGGTAAAACGGTGTGACTTGACCCACGATTGGTCGGACAGGTGTATGGGCGGGACTTAGATACCACGGCTCCTCCGCACGATTACTACTGTCCAGGCTCTGGATCCAAAATTACAAGATGGCGCCAGTATCCGGTATATTTTGGCTTAACATTTGTACAGTGACAAAGAGGAGACGCGTCGTCCATCTTTCTTTACAGTCTATGGTCCATCTCAACTGTGAACAGAGAAAAATTCTGGCTGAGTCCTTCCCTTCCCTACTGTGCGTTATATATTTAATTGAACGTTATCTGTAGATATCACAAGTACTCAATCCTAGAAATAACTGATCACGAAAAAAAATCCCCCATATGTTTAATGGACTGTCCATCCCCTTTGTGCAAAGTTTTCTTTCTCCAGAATTCCTTGAACATAGAAGACAGTTGATAATGATAACTAAACAATGATAATTGTGTTATATTTCATATCACACGACATATGCAGCAAAAAACAACAGTGATGACGTCATCACCGCGGTAGCGTCACGTCACTGCAGTATTGCGGTTATCGTCACAGCCCTAGCTATCTCTCGTTGCCACTTAGGGCATTCAAGGTACAAATCTTTCTAGTTACTTCACTGTGAATATACAGTGACAACAGCCCCAATGCCTCTCACCGCTATGAGAATACTAGAGTACGGTTTGCATTGTGTGTGTTTGTAACAGATGCAGGTTTTCCATGTCCATAGTAACAGTTGAGCCTCCATCCATCTTCGTCCGCTTATCCGGTATCGGGTCGCGGGGGTAGCAGCTCCAGCAGGGGACCCCAAACTTCCCTTTCCCGAGCCACATTAACCAGCTCCGACTGGGGGATCCCGAGGCGTTCCCAGGCCAGGTTGGAGATATAATCTCTTCACCTAGTCCTGGGTCTTCCCCGAGGCCTCCTCCCAGCTGGACGTGCCTGGAACACCTCCCTAGGGAGGCGCCCAGGGGGGCATCCTTACCAGATGCCCGAACCACCTCAACTGGCTCCTTTCGACGCGAAGGAGCAGCGGCTCTACTCAGAGCTCCTCACGGATGACTGTGCTTCTCACCCTATCTCTAAGGGAGATGCCAGCCACCCTCCTGAGGAAACCCATTTCGGCCGCTTGTACCCTGGATCTCGTTCTTTCGGTCATGACCCAGCCTTCATGACCATAGGTGAGGGTAGGAACGAAAACTGACCGGTAGATTGAGAGCTTTGCCTTCTGGCTCAGCTCTCTTTTCGTCACAACGGTGAGATAAATTGAATGTAATACCGCACCCGCTGCGCCGATTCTCCGACCAATCTCCCGCTCCATTGTCCCCTCACTCGCGAACAAGACCCCAAGGTACTTGAACTCCTTCACTTGGGGTAAGGACTCATTCCCTACCTGGAGAAGGAACTCCATCGGTTTCCTGCTGAGAACCATGGCCTCAGATTTAGAGGTGCTGATCCTCATCCCAGCCGCTTCACACTCGGCTGCGAACCGATCCAGTGAGTGCTGAAGGTCACAGGCCGATGATGCCATCAGGACCACATCATCTGCAAAAAGCAGCGATGAGATCCCCAAGCCCACCGAACTGCAACCCCTCCCCACCCCGACTACGCCTCGATAGCCTGTCCATAAATACTACAAACGGGATTGGTGACAAAGCGCAGCCCTGGCGGAGGCCAACCCTCACCTGAAACGAGTCCGACTTACTGCCGAGAACCCGGACACAGCTCTCGCTTTGGTCGTACAGAGATTGGATGGCCCTGAGAAGGGACCCCCTCACCTCATACTCCCGCAGCACCTCCCACAGTATCTCCCGGAGTATCTCTCCAAAACATACGGCCTCAGATCAGATGAAATGATTATAAAATCGATCATTGACCTTTGGCCTAGGGTACTCTGGTACACTTATGAGCATCCCTGTGTTTGAACATGGTGTTTGTTATAGACAATCCATGACTAGCACAGAAGTCCAACAACAGACAACCACTCTGGTTTAGATCAGGGAGGCCGTTCCTCCCAATCACGCCTCTCCATGTATCTCCATCATTGCCCACGTGCACGTTAAAGTCCCCCAGCAGAACTATGGAATCCCCCACTGGAGCCCCATACAGGACTCCATTCAAGGTCTCCAAGAAGGCCGAATACTCCGAACTCTTGTTTGGTGCATATGCACAAACAACAGTCAGAGTTCCCCCCCCCCCCCCCACAACCCGCAGGCGTAGGGAGGCGACCCCCTCGTCCACCGGGGTAAACTCCAATGTAGCGGCACTCAGCCGGGGGCTTGTGAGTATCCCCACACCCGCCCGGCGCCTCACACTCTGGGCAACTCCGGAGAAGAAAAGAGTCCAACCCCTATCCAGGAGTATGGTTCCAGAACCGAGACTGTGCGTAGAGGTAAGCCCCACCAGATCCAACTGGTAGCACTCCACCACCGCACAAGTTCCGGCTCCTTCCCCCACAGAGAGGTGACATTCCACGTCCCCAGAGCCAGCCTCTGCCGCCCGGGTCTGGTTCTTCGAGGCCCCTGACCTTCACCGCCACCCATGTGGCAGCGCATCCGACCCCAGCGGTTCCTCCCATAGGTGGTGGGCCCATGGGATGGAGAGAGAGGTGCCACGTAGCTTTTTCGGGCTGTGCCCGGCCGGGCTCATGGCAAACCCGGCCACCAGGAGCTCGCTGACGGGCCCTCCATCTGGGCCTGGCTCCAAACGGGGGCCCTGGGCTTCCTCTGGGCAGGGTCACTCTATCTCTTCCTCGTTTATTCATAGGGTTTTTCAGTTGAGCCTGACAAATGAATACTGAATGTTTTCTCCTCCTACCGTCTTATGTTCTCATGACGCTAAATCAAATAAATTCCTATGTTACCATTCGAATATAAGCAGCCTACGAATTTCCCTCCAGAACAGTCACTTTAAGTGTATATAATTTGAGTAAAGGTGAATCTCCAGCAAGTGTCCCTGCTTTCTGTTTTTGCTGATTTTACAGGCAGATTCTCACAATCCTGCCTAGTGCAGCTTTAAAAATGGACATACTATGAAAATCCAAAGCAAGAGTCCATGCCTCGGTAGTTACAACACAAACATATTGCTGAGAAGGACACGGTGGTGTGCCAATTACACGGCTGAATTACACAAACACAAGCCCATGCACCTGCTGTGTTAAATCTTTCAGCCAACCTTACTTCAGGCACTAAATGGAAATGAATCCTTTGCCAGTTAAATTAGCACTTGTCAGTTACCAATTAAACACACACAACACCCACTGAAGACTTAGTTTTCCTCTTAGTATTTTTAGCAATGTTTCAGACAGTCACTCAGATACTGTTAATGATTCTCTCCCCCCCCCCACAGTGTGATCCATCTCTGAAGACATTTTCTCTGCTGACAAGAAGCGGCTCTGCTCTTTGTCTTTTCAGCGTGGAATTATTCTCAAATTAGTACCACATTAATCACAGTGACAGCTGAGAATGTAAATTACTCTGTAAAGGGAAGAATGTATTTCAGCCTGTACAAAGACAGGCAAAGTGCTGCGACAACCTGAATTTATGGAAACTCTTTACCCTGGGCTTGATATGATTATGCAGGTTTTCTCGTCAAGTGATGGCCTGGTGGTTTTTGGATTGTTTTGCTTTTCTGCATAACTGAGGATGATTTATATATGGCACTGTGCAGTAGGGCGCTGCTGCTCTGGCCTGCTCTGTGTCAAACCAGCCATTTGTGAATTAATCTAACCAGGCTGTCAGAACTGTCTGTTTCCTATCAAAAGTTCAGCATCGATAATGGAGCCTTACAAGTTCGGGTGACGGCTTCCCTCAGTCCGTCAAAGCTACGTGGCGGCTGACAGACTGTTAGAATCGATAGCGGACGTCGTTATGAAGGCCGTTGTGTTATGTTCCTCAAGAGTCTTTTCCACAATGTACTTTTTGAGGAGCAGAGGAGCTGCCAGTCAGCCACTGGGCTTCATGACAGGCAATTTAATCTCAAGGAGAATGGAGGTCTTCAGAGTATCTGACAGCATCGCACTAGGGGAGAGAAAACCTCAGTGTGTGGAGCACAAACCCTTCATCCTAGATACTGCACTAGAGTCCAACTGATAGATCCATGTGCTGATACATGAAGCCAATGCAAGTCTTTTAGGAGGTACTGGAGTGATATTGAATATTATATATCGGATATAATTCCACAACTTGAACTTTACACTAGAGCTGCAAAGTTTAATACTGTAGCTTAATCGATTAGTTTTCAACTATTTAAATTAACTGGCAACTATTTTGATAATTGATTAATTGGTTCGAGTCTTTTTTTTTTTAGGGTAGAAATTCTTTGATTCCAGCTTCTTAAATGTGAGTATTTTCTAGTTTCTTTACTCCTCTGTGACAGTAAACTGAATATCTTTGAGTTGTGTACAAAACAAGACATTTGAGGACGTCATCTTGGGCTTTTGGGAAACACTGACCGACATTTTTCCCTATTTTCTGACATTTTATAGACCAAACAACTAATCGATTAATCGAGAATATAATCAACAGATTAATCGACAATTAAAATAAATCGTTAGTTGCAGCCCTATTTCACACTTGAAGGCCGTCTTTCACCCGGTCAGAAGGACTGTACTGCACAGTGTGACCTGTGTATGAAGAAGCGGATCTTTGTCCTTGTGAAGAAGCTGCTGATGTTGTCTTAAAAATCTTTACCCATGGGCGTTGGAGCCATTATATAAGTCACTGCACTTTTTAAAGTTATTAGTGTAGACCCCTCAGTTTTACAATGTCGAAAATCTGTGCATCTGTCAATCCACTCGCTGCTCTTTTCAGAGGCTGTGTCAGCGCTCCATTATCAAATCCATTCTGCTTGCTTATTGAGAGAATGCCCAAATCAATGAAACTCCGTTTCACGTTTTTACTGCTACCTTATGTGAAGTTTGACTGCTCATTTCTCAAGGAAATAGAGCTCAACAGTACCGCCCACAGCGGGTTCCGGAAGTAAAAATACAATGCAATTTCTCCATTGACAAATTGGAGTATAAGCCATAAAATCGTAACCGCCGATGATAGACTTAAAACCAGCAGGCCAAAAAACAAGTGGCACTACCCTTGTTTTGAGATAAATGTCTTTTATTCACGATGTCTTGGATAAGTACTTCATTACCCACAATCCTGAACAATCCCACATTACCCACAATCCTGAACAATCCCACAGTGATGCCTCCGATTGGTGAAACTCATGCTGGTGAGGAGGGTGGGGTGTCAGTACCCGATCTGTGCTGCCTGCACGATACGTCGCGAGGATTTACGACACTGCACGAATCACGATGTGTTCCACGCTTCTGCCGGGAAGCTAACGTTAGTTTAGCTAACAGCTAATTCGGCTAACCGCTAGCTGACAGCTTGATTCAGTCTAAAATAACGTTAACTCAAACTTAACACTGGGTAAAGCTGACTACAGCGGACATAACAGCTGTTATATATTTAACGGTTATTTTCAGGTTTTATTTTGAGGGTCTTTTAAAGTTATTACATGCTGTCTCAGCTAGCGGTTAGCGGAATTAGCTGTTAGCTAAACTAACGTAGCTTCCTTTATTCAGTGGTGCGCGGTGGTTTATGGGATGAATAGTTCCTTCGCTCTGAAATGACAATATGTACACAGTCTTGTACCTTTGACTTTTTTTGGGATTTTCTGTTCGTTTTTTTACTCAAAATGCTACGTTGTATGCTTATGAGTCACGTACCGTCTGGTTAGCCTAAGGCATGGTCTAAAACTCTTTATATACAGATTTTTTCAGACGTCAATCGGAGAAATGAATGGGAAATTTACTTCCGGAACCCAAGGTCTCTCAGAGGAGGGGCGGGACTGTTGAGCTCTATAGCAATCGCTAGTGTTTCTGTTCAGGTGCGTTCAAGGTGTTGCTCAAGCTCAGACTTTCTAGTTTAGTTAGGGTGAAATTACTAAATGTAGCCATCATTTTTCTCATGCTAGTATAGCCTGATAAAAGTATCAAACCACCTGTTAAAAAGGCACCAGAAAACTGTAAATTACATTTACTCTGGTCAAAGTTTTCAGACAGTTTAGATGTTTTCCCTTCAAGTATCATGAACTAAAGTTGATATCTCACACAAGAAATTTTATAGTGACCCTATTCTCTTCAGAGGCTATATACTGTACTGTAGAGGAAAAGAAAGGCTAAAGGTCAGGGGTTTTAGAACTTTAGCCTTAGCTTTCCTATGAAGATAATGAGCTTTCTCACAGTGGCAAACTGTGGGAATGAAAAGAGGCTTCAGTGTTGAATAATGCATTTTGTACCAGCTTAGCCAACATTGTTGACATCTCAATCAGCGTGGGCGGGAGTCTCATGTCTTGTGCTTGGATTTTCTGTTGATAAAGTTGAGTTTTATTACTGTAGGTCATACTGTTTTCTTTTTCTGCTCTTCATTAGTCTCTGCTTATGCCAAGTTCTCAGTCCCACTGTGTTCCACCACTCAGATAGAGAGAAGCAAGCATTTATGTACATTATAGATGAAAATGATGCAAAGTATCATTGAAACACACTAAAATATTCAGTGGTGCTTGTGGGGGTAACTTTGAGTTTTTGATGTTAGCACCGCTTTAATGGCTCTGATTTCATTTTAACACTATTTTTCTTTTTCACAGGTGAACCAACGGTTCTGGTTTTTATTGGATCATCAAAAAAGAAGTAATGCAAAGGACCTTTTCTGTAAATAGACTCTTTCCTCTGGACTGCAATTAATCTTTGGAAAACTCTGAATGCTTCTTCTTGAACTGGATAAACATCAAGCCCTGATCATTCAGCACTTCTTTTTGAAGGACTCCATATGATTAGCCTTACTGGACGACAGGATTTATTCTGTGACATTGTCCTGCTTGTAGTGGAAACCAACAGTGAACCTTGTCTATGTGTTCATTTCTAGACTAAATGTCCTTTACAGGGGGATTTGCATCACAGGTTGACCAGGGTGAACAGCAGGTCAGTTTGTTGTAAGCATCGCAAATATTCAATACAAAACGTGATTTTCTTTAATCAGTCAATTGTGGAATTTTTCTCGAACAATGTGTAGTTCCAAAGGTTCAGATATAGATGAAAATATGTGGCTGAGCGGCAGATATTCAGGGTGATTTTCAAAGAAATGCACAACCAAATCTAATTTGAAATTCGTAAACCTACTACACATTGTGAGGACTGCTGAACTGAACCAGCGCTGTAAAAAGTTTAAACTGATCAAACTACCAGTTGTTATCAGACAGAAAGTTGGATCAAGTCGTGGTTTATTTTTTCCTCTGAAAATCACTCTGCCATTTCCAGTCGCTTCTGCCAGATTTTGGTTTTGTATCACAGCTCTGGAGTTCAGATTCTAGACAACAGCAGTGTACATTAAACACACAGCATCTGGTCACTGACAACAATGTTCCCAAAACGGTTTTTCGACTCAAAGTATGATTTGCCGATCACCTTTCAGTAGGTATTGCTGACACTTCCTTTGTCTGTGTAAGTGATGACATCAGTAATAAACTATAGTTGTGTAACTAAAGCCTTGTGTCTCTTTAGCATCTGTATGCTAACACAGATAGTTTTTACATGCCCTGATAGCGGCATGGATCTAGGGATGGCAATGCCAGTCCACCACTTTGGTTTAACAACTATTGCTTTTATTGTCATAAAATGTTGTACTGATGGTCACATTAGCATCAGTCCTTATGACTTTGGTGATCCCCTCATTTCTCCTCTGGTGCCACTGTGAGGTCTACATTTGTGGTTTTGAGTGAAATATCTTAATAACCTTTGGATGAATTACCAAGACATTAGCTACAGACATTCATGTGCCCCTCATGTTAGCATGCTCCCAATGACTGACATTAGCGGTCAGTTCAAAGCACCGCTGTGCCGAAGTACCGCCTCACAGAGCTGCAAGCATGGCTGTAGGTATATGTATGTTTCAGGCCCAGCTGAAAAAATCAGAGGGCTATTCCACTAATTTAAGATGGGGTGTGGGTTACTAGTTAAGTGTGCACTATTGTGTGTGTGAATCAAAATGTCTACAATTCTACAAATTCTGACAACTGAGAAAAGTCCATTTGCCAAGGAAGACGGCAGTTGAAAGGGCCTGAAAGAGTTAAGATTTTTTTTTGTATAAAAATTCTAGCAGATTTTTTTAAATATCTTTGCTTTTACTTTTTATTTATTTTTTTAACCTTTATTTATTCAGGGAAGGTTCACTGAGAGGTGACTGGCCTGACCACATTCACACATTCATACCTGGAAGCTGCCCGGTACAACCACAGTCTGATCTGCTGGCCTCTGAGCTGCTCCACTGGAGCGGTTGGGGTTAAGGGCCTTGCTCAAGGGCACCTCAGTGGTGGTAATGAGGGAGGGACAAGCACTGCTCTTTCACTTTCCCCACCCAGATTTTATCCTGTCGGTCTGGGGATTGAACCGACAACCTCCCTTATCTAAAAGGTGATCCTTAAAGAGGTGACAGGAAATTAGGGGGGAGAGAGAGAGAGAGAGAGAGAGAGAGAGAGAGAGAGAGAGAGAGAGAGAGAGAGAGAGAGAGAGAGAGAGAATTAAAATGCATCCATGCTGTTATTTACAGAATTTACAATATCTTTAAATAGCAGAGGGGGTAATCTCAAGGTTGTTAGGCACATTTATGTATATCTAATTAATACAAAAGTCCTGCAATAAATTCTAAATTTTTGGAGCTCATCTTATTCAGGTTTTGATGACACTGTGTCAGAGAGAGGTGTTGATTAGGTGACTGCTTTGCACAGAAAAGTGCATCTAATATGAGGATGTGGATAAAATGTTGAAAACACATTTCAACGTTTTGTAACACAATACAACACCACTATGGACTATGGTTCTTTTGGTCATTTTGCTGCGTTGCTGATTGTGTGTTGCATTTGATTAATAATTCCCTTATTCTAACATCTGTAAACAACTTCTAATATAAAAGTAGTGCAAGCCTGTTTGTAAATGGGAGTATCGCTGTGTAGAATTTAGGGATTCATAATTTTCAGACAGCTGCAAAATGTTTTAAGTCGCCAGAAGACTGCATGAATGTGAGTTCAGTCAAGTTTAATCAGCTGCTTGCCTGTCATTTCTAACTCCCCGGTAACATCAAGGGTCCTTTCCAAACTCGTCAACTCAGAGGGGATGCTCAAGTTATTAAATCAACAGCCAGAATTAGTTTTTAAAATCATGCAGCGTAGAGAAGTCAGGCGTTTTGATGTAAATCAGCAGGCATTTATTTTGAAATGCACAACCCTGCGTCAGATGTATCCCTGCTCTGTAGTTTCTTGTTAAATGGTTTCAAATGATTGTCTCTTATTTCACCCTTCCTTACCACAACAAGAGCACCATCTGTTATCATCATGTCGACCCATTCTGAGTCCAATCTGCTTTAAAACAATCCTGTGAATAATGACATTGATGTATTGGTTCGTTTGTCCCCTGGGGGGAATTGTTACAACTGGGGCCTTCTGAAAGTGTTCCAAAATTACAAGAAAAATGCTTCTCGAGCTAGATAGGAGACAACAGCACCATCACGTTGAGCCACAATTAGCGTCAAAATCCGTACCCCTTTCTTGGACTCATAACATAAATCTGAAAAATGACACTATAGTTGTTTAAAATTCAGCCAGACTTACACTTCCCGAGGATATCATCATCTCAGATTGCAAACGTCCATAAACATACGTTTTTCTTCAGTCTCACAGTAATCCAGTAATAGTTGTCTGTACATCGACAGGTACATTGCAAACAGAAACTGCTAATAGCTAACTCAGCATACTTTTAATGGAGCCAGTTTGCCAAAATGTAAACAAATATAGGCTAATATAAAGAGCTAAAGTTGTAGCACACAGCTAACTGACTGACTCCATGGCAACATTACACTTACTAATTAAATCCTTTCAGTCAGTATCAATTTTTTCCCTGTTTGTTAACTTATACATTAGATGCCCTTAGAACCTGCTGTTCATAAGTCCTGTACCTATACAGTACAGACAAAATCCTCCTATAAATTAATACATGGTTCATGACAATATCTCACCTACAAATGTCCCAATATCACACATAATTCTGTTGTCTAGATGAGAGCTTCTTAAATGTTTTTAGCTAAAGACCCCAGTGAGAAATTAGCTCCCCTTGCTCTGGGAAGCGGGCTTATTAAAAAATTTCATATCCTTGTCATAAAGGGACCCACCAGCAACAAGGCTGTAAGTCAATTTGCATCTCAACCCACTGCTTCAGATTACTGGTGAGGATTTTCCATGCTTTTTTGTAGCATTGCTGACGCCTCTCAATTTCTAAATACTTCTCTTTGGAGAAATTACAAGAACAAAAGTTTCCACAAGGGAGACAATTGTGTAACCAGGAGTTTTTTCAGCTGCAGATGCTTGACAGACACAGAGAAATGAGACAATGTGGCAAAGAGCCATTTCTCCAGGTTTTTAAATGGATCTTGGTTTTCCTTTTGTAACATGCCCTCTGTGCTCATTGTAAACACTGCTGCTTGTCTGCGTCTGTCAAACATAGTCACACTGAATGACTCCGTTTCCCAGCCTGCCATCCTTTTCCAAACAGGGAGTCTATGAAATGTGTTGCACCGAGAACAGAAGACGAGTGCTGCCTAAGGCGAATTTCTCATGTTTTCACGAGGAGCAAGTGCTTCCTTCAAACATCACGCTTCATTTTTTTCTCTTCAGCGGAGGCGTCCTTTGGCAAAACGACAAACATTCTCCGTGAATCTAAAGGCTGCGACACCGCTGGCCTCGGCGTGTCCAAACAGCTTGACAATTCCAGGGTCAATGCCAGACTCCCGGTTGGTATGTGAGTCACTTCAGAGGAGTCACACAAGTGTCCGGGGGTGGGGGGGTGGGGGGGGGAGCTGCAAAATACAGAAAGCCTCGCTTTCAAAGCTTGGATTTCTTTCAAGTGATTCAAATGAGGTAAAGGCACGCCGTTCTCTCTTCTATTTTTTTTTTTTTTTTTTGCTGCAGTCATTACAAGATCACATCAAAGGAATCTCCTCCTCTCACCATATGTTGTATAGTTTCATAATCTAATGAGGGTTTTGTAATTACACAGTCCACCAAGGGAATGGAGCTCATTGATTCTCTGGGAAAAGAAATTTCATTTCATTTAATCGTTTTACATAACAAAAGGACTTACATGTTTGAGAGAGAATTACAGATGTGAATGTAAATCACTCAGATATACATGTCTTCCTAAACTTTCCAGGCCAGAGGAGTTGTGTTTAAAAGTGGAGGATGTCACCTGCAAAAGGTACCAACATACAGGCTATTTTTCATCTGATCATGTAATTTGTTTTCCCGGTGCAACGCAGTAGTCTGTATGACATTTCAATATATGCTTGATATACAACTAATGAATGCTGCTTTTATATGGATGCGCCTCGCATTCAGCAATAGGAAACCCTGTGATGCATTCATCAAGCCATCAAATGAAGAATGAGAGTGGTTGTGGTGGAATTATTTATAGGTTGCTGCGGGTATAATAAAGGCTATAGCTGTGAGAAGTGTTGATTCACAGTAGCCTTCTCACTGCTGTGTGTTGAAATCCTTTTAAGCCGAGCCTGGGAACTCCAGTCTGAAACTTTGCTTTGTCTCAGCTGTGAAACCTCCATCTTCTCCAGTCGTGACCAGAATGCAAACAAACAGCAGCTTATGGAAACTTATGCCTGGAGTCTTTGTTCTATCTATCATCCAACAACAAAAGCAATAAGCATTATAAGGTCATGTTGCATTGTGTGTATCTGTGAATGTTACTCAAAGCAGTAGTAGTTTTGTACTAGTCAGACAGAGAGAACTTGGATTGGTTGAGTAAGCCCTCAGCGGGCGGGACAAAAACTACAGTCTCTCTTGGCTAAGTAATGCCAGTCTGAGGGTGGCGGGAGACAAAAAAATACATGTTAAAGCTTTAGTGCGTAACTTTTTTATATTAATGAACGTCCGTTACATTCAAGCCATTGCCAAGTAAGTTGATACAAAGCCAAGTAAGACTGTCAGCTCCACAAAACTCTCTCTGTATTTCTCAGTATGGCTATGTTCAGAAAATTGTCGTCCGGCGACTTTCGCGCCCAGAAAATCGAGTGAAGATAATTACCTCTTCTGAAGAGTCCATCATGTTTTTTAAAGCCTATGTGTCCTACTTGGTTACAAGCAACTGTGTGGAGGAGGGGTGGGGGTGGTGTCGCAATCACGGAAAGCTTGTTTCATGTGGATGGCCAACAGTTTTGTTGTCATTACTTAGAATTCCTCATGGGGGCGACAGAAACTACACACTATAGCTTTAATAATCAAAGTATATTCATTATTTCTGTAATCACTTTGCACTCATCCTAACTTAGAAAACTACACCTATGACCCGAGTGATCTGCTGGACGCTTGCAGCAAATCTTGAATCAGCCTGACACAGTAGTAGCCACTCAAACTAACTTAAAGCATCAAAAATGTATTTTTTGACAGTTGGGGGGGGGGCAGCTGCCCGCTGCTTCTAGAAACAAGGTTGATGATAGTCGCGAGAATGAACCAAAACACTAAAGTTGCGGGCCCTAAAAACAAACAATGAGCAAAAAGCTCAGAAGAGCTGACTCCTTTCACATTACACACAGTCATTTGATATATTGTTAAACATAAAATTATTGATGAGTGCAGCTTTAACCTATGCATTTGTTTATTTGAGATTCCCAGCGGCCATTTAAACTTAGCAAGTTATTACAATGAAAACTGAATTTCTTTGTCTTCACCCACTGCAAGTATTTGCATCACGTCTTCCTTTAACAGTTCCATAATATCTGAAATCGTCTCGTTCCTGTAACACTCTGTATTTGAGTAGTGCAAATGAATGATATAAATGTCTTTCATTATGCACTTTTAATATAAAACAAATGATTATATTATATTACAAATTTGGTAATGCATTTTTAATATTATACATCATCCATCTGGCAAATTAGCACTACCAAATTGGTGCCCTCACTTGTACACTGTAATTACTTCTGACAGGTGCAGTGAATTTATACGGGACTAAACATAATTTTCACTGTGACTTTTTCTAAAATCAGGTTAATGAAAATGTAAGCTGTTACTTGTGATTTCTTTAAGTTGATTTCTGATTTGTTAATTTATTTCAGCCTGTTTCCGGGTTTTTTGCGTCAAGAACTTATTACCATATCTGCACTGCATTTATCAGAATTCCCCTGTCAAAACTGTGTGGGTGGGGCTATGATGGCTTTCTTAAATCTTCTGGTGATTAAGTTATAATTTGCAGTAGTATATGGAAAAACAGTGTTCAGAGCAGGAAATAGAACAAATTAAATCAATACTTTAAATTAATCTGTGATCCACGATGTAGCAGCAAGTCGTACTGCAGCTGTGAAACACTGGAATGAAAAATAAAGAGTACAAGAGGCTTTACTCTATTTAATCAACAGGTGCTATAGTTTCACCTAGGCAATGTAATTGGCTAAAGACGTGTTCACCATGCGGATGATTGCCACACACAACATTGTAAAGAAAACTTTTCATTCAGACCACATGCATTGGTAACTTCTACATAAATGCTGAAACCCCTCCCGAGGACGTTCTTTACTGTTATTATACAGTAGGTGCTACAGTGATGCATCACAGTTGTAGCAGTTAATGTCGTTAAGACTGCCCTCAGGGTGTTATCCATATATTTAGTTATCAGATATTTGATGAGGAATAGATCCCTGAGCACGTACACCGACCAGAGCTGACGTTATGAACACCATCCGGTGTTCGTGCCAATAAAATGGAGACGTCTCTAATTAACACCAAGATGGATCGCGCCTGTTTGCCGCATTCCCCTGAGCTCTGTGAAACACCCCTTACAGCGCAGTGTTGGATTACATGTGGATAAGACAAAGGAAGCAGGGGATTCATCCTGTTAATACTTATAGCACCTGACTTCCTGCGTCTCAGTGTCAAAGTAAGTACATCCACCACCCTGCTCAACATCCCATCACCCTCAGATCTCATAGGGGGCAGATGAAGCTGTACCTCAGTGCTGGAGTCCTTCACATTTTCATTATATCAATCATAATTATTGATACTATTTAGGGCTGGCATTTACACTGCTATTGCCATTAAATATATTTAAGCATGCATGCACATACTGGATGAAATTCAGAAGAGCCAGTGCACGCTCATATTGCACCTAATTTGTGCACATACACATAAGTCACGATTCATGACTTGTCTAGAGGAGCCAGACAAAGAGAAAAAACTTATTTGCAATGGCACAAGTATAGCTACAGCTATTTATAATGAACACAAGACAGAGTACCTGCTCAAAGCGCATTTTCTCTCCCAGTGATTCATAAAACGTGTCGATTGGAACTGAACTCTGGCCCTGAGTTCCAATACCCATACTACCATACTATTTAGTATGCCAGAATAAGGTTTAGTATGTCCCAATTTATAGTATGTCAAATGCAGTATGTCAAAGACACCAGGATGTCCTACAGCATCAGGTCGCATATTGCAGTATGCAAGCCAGCATGCACCCACAATCCATTGTGCATATATGAGCCATAGGGTCAAAGTTCAACGTGTAATGTTGAAGTATAATGTCCTAACAGTACATACTTTGCAAGGGCAGCAGCAGTACATTCTAAAAGTAAAGAGAAAAAGTAGGCGATATGGAACTCTGTCTGGGACTTATTATAATTAAGATGTGTTCAGTTTACCAGTAACCACAGGTGTTGCCAAATCAACTACAACTGACATTGTAAAGATCATAACTTGCATGACATACCTGACATCTGACCTCCAGTTGTTAGTAGATCTGAAAATATTATTTCAAATGGAACTAACCTTTCTTACATCTTAAACAGTGACCGCACTTTTGCTGAATAGATCACAAAATGTACAGCTTCGTTAAATGACATGAAGGCAATAACTAGGAAGATGTAGCACCATTAATATTAATTTTATATCACACTGATTCGTATCAGAAACAGTTTTGTAGGGAAAAAAGCTATCAAAGCTTTGCCTTCTCACAGAGAAGTGAAGCAGCTTTGCCTTATGCTCCAGTGAGGTTTAGCAACCAAATTAAAGCGGCACGCATACAATGAACACTGAGGCATCTGGCGCTGCATAATGTCTGTAGAAATCAGTTTTCCTCAAAGCTGTATCTTCATTGTCTGCCCGCTGACACAAATTTCTGATTCTATTGTGAAGCTAAAAATTGGTTGGAAATTGGTAAAAGCAAGAGCAAATGGGATGCTGCTGAGCATTACATCTACTACAACAAAGCAAGGCAAATGGATGTCATTGATGATTTGAGTGAGTCATCAGTGTCATCAAACTTACCTGTGTGCAGCATGGAAAGGCAGACAGCTACTAGATAAAGCATAGTCATTTGCTTTGCCATTGTGTCTACTACCACTGCTACCATTTTATTATCTGGGCAGGCCGGGATAAATTTGCTATCATAAAACCAAGCCTGCGACAACAATAGTGCAAGGAGATTGACAATAACCAAATAACACGTGAGTGAGAAAACAGGTTTTTCATGAGAAGTCATTTTTAATAACTGTCAGATGTCTGGTGGCAACTCACAACTGAACAGATGTCTTTTGTCAGTTTTTTCAGTGTCTTTGTTGCCTGACAGCATCTTTATCTGACTGATCCAAACACATCGTCTAGGTAAGCCTGTGTATTCATCAAGGCCTGGCTGAGATATTTTTCTCCCAGTGTGATTAGCAGCTATATATGCCAAGCAACAGAATCATAATCGAGTTTCTCTTTAGTCCCTTGTGGTGGCTTTTCTTATTTTACTCATTCAATTATGAAGAATAAAATATGGGATTAGATATTTTCAGGGCTGTTTTTACTCTGTGCACCATCCATTTTATTCCTTGCAATTTCACGCTTTGTGGAATTTTTCCAGTGACAAGTTAATTAATCAGGTAGAGACGGTGTGGTTACTTATTCTCAAGACTAAGTGACCCATACAGTATTTAGCACAAAGAAAAACTTCACTCCGAGGTTTGCGAAGAAAAAGCAGCACCGGAAGCCAGGATGTTAGTGTTCAACAGCAGTGGTCCCCGTTTCTTCTCAGGACCGCTTTTAACGAGATAAACCCTCCACTGACAGTGACCTGAGATGAAAGTAGGAGACACAAAGCCGGCAAGAGTTCAGGGAAAGTTCTTCAATGCTGCACCTTCCCACCCACTCACCCCGCCTAAACCTCAACCCAAGGCCTGGTGCTGCTGGGGAGGGAAGTGGGTAGGGCGGCGGAGTGCAGCGGTTGACTAGAAAAGTTCCTTCGCCTCTGTAACAACTTTGCGGTTGATCCCACAAGGAGGCCTCGCTAGGTGCTAAAGATGCCGGGATTGACGGCTCTAATCTCGCCGACTCACTCCGTCTCGCTCAAACTTGGCCCCTTCTTTTGTTCTTTAAGCCCCGGATTCTCTTGTTTCTACAACTCTATTTAGACGCAGCGCTGGTTTCTGCTGAGCGGAGGGGAGAGGATGCCGCTATCAGAGGATGCTGAAATGGAAGGATCCTGCCACGGTTGAAGGAGCAGAGGTTCAAACTTCCTCTAAAAAGGACAAACTACTGCGTGCGTCAACCTGCTGACCCATGTGGATGACTGGGATTTTCATCAGTTGTTTTTAACCAGACATACTAAAATAAAAACAAATAAAATGCAGGAAAACACTTTACCGTCAGAAAAGTGGTAATTTAGGTGTTCTCTGGCTGCTTTTCATTCTGGCCGTCTCATCGGGAATATCTTACACCTGGGATATAAGTTGAATTAACTACCTGCAGAGGCACAATAGAAAGGCAGCACTACTCTGCGTGTCGTAGTGCATTAATAACAACTGGCCATATGAAAACTAAGTTGTTTTGGCTGACATGGGAACATTTTGTTAACAGCAAATTGTTTTATTGAAAGGTTCATGAAGGTGCATTCAAGAGGTGAATGTGAAGATAATAAACCAAGTCACCTTCAGAGTTTTTCTCTTATCCTTCTTTATGTCATGGCAGAGAAGTATCAAGAATACGCACCACTCCCGCGAGTTTATGTCACACTGACCTCTGCCAAACAGTCAAGTTGCAGTTTACCTCCATGTCTGTCCGGACTCACATAATATATGTAGTGAAGACAATTTATTAAAAAGGTATTAAGTGTATATATTTTTTTTTTTCTTCACACACATCTTCAACCCGGCAGCACAGACAATCGATACAATCACCACAGTTTTAAGGTGGGCAATGTAATGATTTCAATTGCCTTCATTCCCTGGATAAATGCCCTAAGCTAGTTATCAAAGTTGTCAGTAAGTTAGCCAGTCTGATGAACAGAAACTTTACAATCTGTTATATTTTGACCAGATTTTCATCTTTCCTATTTTTACTTACTTTAACATATTGTCTTAACACCTTTATGTCTTATGTCAAGCAATTTTAATTGCCTCATTGAAAGGTGTTATACAAATAAACCTGCCTCAAAAATGAACTGTTCATATGATTCTGCTCATTAAGCTATATTTGGCAATATTTCAGATTTGAAAGTTTAAAACTCAGTCCGCCACATGCATTCATGTCATTTAGACAACTAATTTGAGGAGCTGCACTGATGTCAGCATGAATATGCACTCCAGTGAAACCATGTTTCCTATTAGTTACACTGTACAACACGGCAGCACCTCATTAACAGTGTTGAAGGAGTTGGATAACAGGGTAGCTAATGAATACGTCCCCTGCTGCTCAAATCAACATATGGGGGAATGACAGTAAATCCTGACCCCCCCCTTACTAACCCTTTGTTCGCGGTCTATTCATGAGTATGTGAAGCCATGGGATTTATTAGAGGCTCTAAACCTCTCTCTCCAGCAGACTGCCTGTTTGTTTTGCAACCAGAATCCTTGGCGAGCAGCAGCGCACAAGTGCAGGCTACTACCGTGATACATTAAAGACCGCTCATTTCCGTGGCGCGGCGGCTCTCTCATTGAGAGCCCTGCAAGGTAAGCACCTGTAAGCATCAGCCAAATGACAGGATATCCCCTCATCCTCACAAATACCAACACACAGCTTGACTGTAGACAGAAAACCAAACTGAAAATGCCCCTCATGGTTTACCGTCTCCATCTTGCTAAAGCCAAGCTCCCAGGATGTGTTTTACATTACACAATAATGACCCAACTCATGAAAAACAAAAATTCACCAGCTTCTCTTCTCCGTGTTTTGAATCTGCACTCAACTGAATGCATTCCGGAAAGCTGTGTGCAGATCCCTGACCAAAGTACATGTAACGACAATTGTGAAGTATAAACCATGACTGCTTATTTCTGGATAAACCCGATAGTGCCTGTTGGTCAGATGATATGTAAACGTTTGTAGCAAACTGGAAGGTACCCAGAGGACCTTGACGTGCTAGATGGATGAGGGATATTAGGTTCCAATACAGCAGCAAAAGATAAAACACTTTTCCCATTTTAGTGGTAATAAGAACAAATTGGACAAGTTGTGGCTTCCGTTCATGACTTAATTGGATCATTAAGGACATTTAGGGCTCTGTATGTTTGCTGTGCTTGTGCTTTTCATCTACAAAAAAACTGTTTTTTAACCATGCTAGGACATGGCTCAAGGGATGGCAATGGCAATGTTGGTCCGTCAGTGGTCAGTCTACCACTTTTATCCAGACTGAATAGTTCAACAACTATTATCTGGATTGCCATGAAACTTTTCACTTTCACGTTCATGTTTCCTCCCGGAGGGAGGGAGTTGTAATATCTTTGGTGATCCCTTCACTTCTCATTTAATGTCATTATCAAATAAAATCTTAAATTTGTCCAATACTCTGGTTTATGACTAAATACCTGCAAAACACCCATGGCAATAACATTCCCATCAGCCTCAGCTGTACTGTTTTTTGTGTTAATTAGTAAATGTTAGCATGCATGCTGAACCAAGACGGTGAACATGGTAAACAAAGCATTGTCATTGTGAGCATGTTGATGTTGATGCTGATGTTAGCATTTAGGTCAAACAATAGAAGAACAGCCTCACGGAGATGCTAGTGTGGGTGTAGACTCTTGTTAAGTTAGCTACAAGCACCAGTAGCCTTTATTGCACCTTTGTTCATCCCGTTTTTCTTAACATACTGTATTTTTGCATTTTAATATTGACTCACTGGGTGACACCTGTCTTATCTTACTAAACATATAACTATAAATGCAATTTATGTAATAAGGAAGTAATGATTAGTTTCTGGTTATATGCCATGTCACATCGAATTTCAGAGTTAATCATTCGTCATGGGCTCATTACCATATTGAGCAGCCCGTTGGTAATTATCGACTGATTCCGAGACATTCAGGAACTATTTGCTATATTTTCATAAATTTGCAGTTAGTTCCTGACTCGGTCATTGG
This sequence comes from Sander lucioperca, assembly GCF_008315115.2. Taxonomy (NCBI): domain Eukaryota; kingdom Metazoa; phylum Chordata; class Actinopteri; order Perciformes; family Percidae; genus Sander; species Sander lucioperca. The sequence goes on along the minus strand of NC_050192.1, from coordinate 24,449,133 downwards.
TAACTTCAACATGTTCAGTTCAGAGTGCAGATCCTAATGATAGGTGATGAGGTATCCAAACTTCCTGGACCTTTCTACAAGAATAAAAAGAATGGATTACTTTACTGGCTTTCTGGCTAAAGCGGAATGATGCTGTCTGAAGGAGCAGATGCCACAGTCAATTAAGAGACTCTCTCATCTCTGCAGCACTCTCAGTTAAAACCAGAAGGCATGCTCGGTCTTCCCCTCCTCAGCACTTGGGAGGGAGGAAGGAAGCCTGTTGTTGGCTGGAGATGACTGTCGGACCCAAACTGGAAGTGTCGCTGCAGTGGTGCTGTGTGTGTCATCTGTGTGATTGTGCCAGGCAACAGGAACTGTCTGGCCAAAGTCACAGATGGCGTTCGAAGCCATTGGCGCTTTGCAGTCGCAGAGGCTCAAGAAGCTCTCAACTCTAACGCTGTCTTTATTGTGATTAAAATTTAAGCAGATAGCAGTGGTCTGAGACACACTATCATACAACAGTGTTCAGGTAGTGCGAAGGTATTGTTTCTTTGCAACTTTTTATGCTACCGTCTTGGCCAGGCCAAGAAGTCTCCTCCCAGTTGTTTGTATGCTGTTTTTGTTGACTGCCAAGTGTATTGTATTTCTTACTTTTTTTTTACCAATGGATTAATGACTAGACTATGTGTAATGTGAACACTGAAGTTCCCCTAAACTCTGCTGAACATTTTAGCATCCTTTAGCTCGTCTTGTTTTTAATTCCCGCAAACATACTTTTTGGTGAAGACGGACACAAAGCTAAAAGAAGAGTGAATGTTAGTCATTGTTAAATGAAACAACTGTCAGTGTGGAAAACGGAAAGTGGTCTTGCATGGTATAAAGCCTTAGGTTTTGTTGTCCCCCCTCTATAATAACGTCCCACTACTTACTCCTTTGCGCCCAACGGACAAGACACCATTCCTAAGGCTGCTAGAGGGCGTTGTCACTCAAAAGTCGTCAGCGACGACTGATGCCATCATTTTTCTTGGGAGAATAGTCTCTATAATCCAGATGTCCAGGGACAAGATTAAAATTAAAATTGGGTACTTGAAAGATTTATTTTAACAATTTAGGCTATGCTCTGAAGTTAATTTCCTTTTGCTTCTATTATTAGTATCATTAGGTTTATTACTTATTTAATTTACAGGTCTGGAAAATATAATGAAAGTCAGTCAGAAGCGCCCTATCAGATGTTCTGCCTTCAGGGTCCCTTGGACTGACTGAATTTCCTCTGGTGTGTGTTCAAAAGGATGCCATGTGAATGCATGTTCCTAAAACAAATGAAAGAGACAAAAGCAAATCAAAAGCTTGTAATTTCATGAATGTTGGAGGCGCAACATCTTCTCCGTCCTCTCGCAGCAGTCATGATCTATGTGTCTTCAGGGGATTTTCTTGTCTCTTTATCATACTACTGCTAGGGACAGGGAGTCAAGAAGGTTCAATAGGCATGGCGGCACCTCACGGAAACCAATTATACACGGGCTCCGAAGCCTTCATTTTGGTGCTTGAGCTTTGAATAATTCTGATATTCCGTGATGAATTACCACAACCAAATGAGAAGGAGAGAGACGGGAGGGGAGCAAGAAAGCGAGAGAGCAAGAGACTGAAAGAGAAAATCCAGGAGGAATTCTTTGCCTTAATTCCCTCGGGGCATTCAGTGTGTTGGTGGAGCACTGTACGTTTCTCTGGCAAGCGTATCTCCTCTTTCACCCACGCCAAGTCTCTCAAACCGAATCAAGTCCCAGCGGAGGAGTTCCTTCATCTAGCCGGAGTGTGCGTGCTCTTGTGTTGCACACCTCCTCTTAATTAAACAATGGCAAGCACTGAAAACGTTGTTTGACAGAGACTGTGGAAATTAACTTTGTGAAAAGAAAAATGTAAAAAAAAAAAAGAAAAGTCAAAGCAGATCTCACAGGATGTAAGTTCCTTAAGCAGGACTGAGCTCATTGTACTTTACATGTCACTTCTCACTGGTTAAAGTATTGCTTTGACTATATTTCAAGTGAGTACTGGAAATAATTTAAACAGTGCCTTTTCTTTAGATTCTATGTATCTCAGGATCCTTTTGTCTATGTACTGTATACCCCAGTTTATATGAAGCAGCAAATACATCATTACTCAAACAATGCGTAAACAATTGTACACAGTACTCTAGAAAGGAACCATTGGAACCACTGCCAGTAAGAATTATTTTTATCCGAATAATCTTGAAAAAACTGAGGTTTAGCTGTGGGACACGGAGTACATTTGCAAACATACTGCGTATCCAGATCACTAGCAGTAATCTGCTTAAGGCAATGTTTTGTTTACAGCGTTTGAACACTGCACAGTTCAAAGTGATGGGATTTTTTCTAATGAACCACTTTTTATTGAAATGATGTAATAATCCGTCTAGTACTCGCCACTCCACAGCACAGGGCCATGTGGTTAGCTTTATACATTTAACACCCAGATTCCTTTGTCTACCGACAATGACACACACAGTTTGGAGAAGCCAGCCAAGGCATTTACTGTACAAAAATGGAAAGACTGAGTAGGAATCTAAATCTAAAACTTGGCACTACCAATACAATAACAACCATTCACCTATCAAGGATAACCCATACACTGACATGAATAGGATTTATTTGGTCTTGTATTGCCAGACCTACTGTAACTCTACAGCACTGTGGATTGAGGTCTGTCTACACCACACATACATTATTGGAGGAAAAAACACTCTGGGCTGTTTGCATTTCTTTCAACCAATCACAATCATCTTGGGCGACGATACAGTAACGTGAGCTATTTAAATTAGCTGGATACATGGTTAAAGGTAATTTGCTCTTACCAGAGTATAGGGCCGTCGTGTATACTTCGTCCACATCAATCCCCCGCCAATCGGTCCAGAAACGTCCCAGTTACATAGTAAATGCCGTAAACAATCTTTGTAAATCTTTACAATCATTCACTAAAAGAACCAAGCAGGCCTGCCTTATTTCACTATCCATTTTATTGTTTGTTTCGCTGTAGACTGTATAGTTATAAATCTTAAAGATTTATGTTACTGGCATAAACAGTGAAAATATTTCGACAAAATGGATACAGTATACATGGTTCTTTTGTTAATGTGTGGATATTGGCCTAGACTGACATTGACTTCCTGGCCTGAATTATTATCCCAGTCCTCATTATCCACCCCTATTGACATGACAGTTTTAGTAATGATTTATTTGAATTCAGTCAGTTATTAAAGTATGAAAACACATTCAGTAAGATTTCTACTTTGTTTCCTTTGATGTGAAATTTCCCATTAACTGCACTGTAGGTATAGTGCCAGTGCTGCAAACCTAGTTAGCTTGTAGAAAAGTCTTTGTGATAAAGGTTTAAGTTCAAACACTTAAAACTCAAACACTGTTAAAACTCAGTGTTTGGCTGTAACGAGGTGGAGTGCTTCACAGATTCTGGCCGACATTTGCAAATGTGATTTATGCTTACGGCACAGCGAGGAGCTCAAATCTTTAATTACCGTGCAAATTACTGGCCACTATAATTCATCAGTACACAACCACCAGAACCTCATTTCCACACTAATTTAATGAATAATTGCCTTCTTGGAAAACCTGCCTCTTCTAGTATAATGGCAAAGGCCTTGGAGGATACGGCTACTAATGTGGAGCCGAGTTCAATCGGAGCTCCGACTGCTACCTGTTTTAAGTGAACAAAAAAAACTCATGACGCCGTGGCGACGAACAGGCTTTAATTGCATTGACGTTTACATCTTCATGCTGCTGGGAATTCAGCTATTGTAAAACAGGTTGTGTGGGATCTCTGGTGCTTTTCCGATTCACACTGTAGAGGATGGAGGCGGCTCATTGACCGTCTGCCTTAATTTGTTCCCAGCTTGAGAGAGTCCACTGACCCCAAACTCCCATCAGTATTTGGAAGACAAAGCTGAACACATGCATTACTAAAGCCCATAAGGCGGAGTTCTGTTCTGTGCTGACATTTATTACAAAACTTATTTCTACAAATCACAAAAATCATTACTGTCATATATTCCAATGGACCCCTTTATCATAATGCTTTAATCTCTGTGTAAATATTTCACCTTGATAGTAAAAGACATGTTTCTTACAGTCAGAAAACAAACAGATCTTAATCTTACTGTGCATAAATGTTTTGTTGGAAGCGAAAGTGCGATTACTGATTAGAGCCTTAAATTCTAGTTCTTTACCCTTTAGACAGACCCCAAACCATAAATCTAATCCCTTCTCTATTGATTCAACCCGCCATGTTAAGTCTACTTTCTTCAATAGAAAGAGAGGAATCCAAAGGAAATCTGGTACAAATGCGCTGTGCTGACCTTCACTCGCTCCAAAAGCACAAGATCCTGGAACCGCGGACTCGTATCCAATCAATTACTTGGTGGCTTAATTGATTTGCAAAGGTAATCACTGGGCACACATCCACCAGGGCAGAGTATTTGATGTTTTAATAAATGGTTTTACAGCAGAACTAGATGACTGGATCGATTCAGCCTCTACAACCTTGATTATAGCACGAGTTGGGAGAAAAACAGGAGTGTAGCAGCAGGCCGAGCCAAACTATGCGATTGGTTGGGCTCACCTTTGTTCATTGTTGACGCTGAAGTGTTGTACAGCAGCGTGGTACAGATCAAAGCTGACCACATTACTCAATTTCCTCTTACAGGAAGGAAACTGAGACCAGACGCTTACTGTAGCTCTTATAACACTGCAGAAAATGCAGTAAAGTGTAAAAATAAATATAAGCCACAATCTGTCCTTGAAGAGTCACCTACAATTGACCATGATGTATACACAGAACACATCACTGTTAATTCTCAAGTGCAACTCAAATTCTTTAACACTAGAAAAGCTGAGTTACTGTCACTGATCATTGCTTTTTTTCTTAGAATGATCAAAATCCTCTGGGGTTTCTGAAAGGCTTTATAATGGTTTAAATCCAAACATTGTGACTTTACACTACTATTTACTGTACAACTACATAATTTAGTATTGAGAGAGAGTCACCTGAAAATGATGCATCTATTTAAGTAATAAACCAGCCAGCCAAACTACAACTAATGTATTTACAGCACAGATTTAAAAACAATCTAGCAGATAAGCTTCATTCACCTTAATGCCAAATTCAGACTACACAATATCAGCTTGATAATGGTCCTACCCTGTACAGATGTTGGACATCAGCAATGAAAATAAGCACTGGGTGCAACAAAAGCTTGATGTTTGATGATGATATAGCGTACGGGACAACAGAATCTTTTTGCCATCACATTTGACAACTTCTACAATATATTATATGATGCAATAAATGACCCATTGGAGACATAAGATTCACGTTTCAGTGCCTTTGATCATCATCTGTGATGTTAAACCTCAGATTTACACACAGTCAAACAGATATTGTGGCATTGTGGTCATAATTCAGTAATAAAATCCTAGCGTGATGAGGAGCGTCTCTCCTGTGTGGCTACTGACAGCGCTGTCAGCTGAAATGTGTATCACACTGAACTGCAGTAGAAGAACCGCTGGCAGCATCTGGTTAAAAACTAGTTTAGCAGACTTCTCTGGCATTCGGTACCAGAGCAGAGGGCACTGGAGCAGCAAACAGAAACCCTGTTTGTAAAAGTGTATAGCCTGCCATGCTGTTATCCTATGTTGCTTGTTGTACACCAATTTTATAAAGTACAGTTTTTCAAATAACACAATGAGTTTGGACACGGAGGCTTCTCGACTGATTATTCAAATCAATATTTACAGGCTAGCTCTACTGTGTACCTAAACACTCACCTTCTCTTTAAGTTGGGTAAAGCCCAGCTTTACTTGATTGATAAAACTGTATTTGAAAACATTTGGTGATGATGCCATGAGGTTGAATGACACACTTTGATTGGTCGAAGTCTGCCATGTCTATCAGCCAAGTCACTACAACAATTTATGACTATATTCGCCTAATCTGACACAGAGATCATCTCAAAAGACAAATATATGGTGTAGTCGGATCTCTAAATAAGACATGGAAGAAGATCATTTTAATAAGATGAATGCAGATTCATCCTTTGAATTTACTCCGTTTGTGTGGATGATTTATGCAAAAAAAAAAAAAAAAAAAAATCAAAAGGAGTGTTGCCCTGACTGCTGTTTGGTGAAATAAACATTTGAAGACCAAAAGTTTCTAAAGAGATTATAATGCTTTAATGCAATACACTTTGCATTCCCATGGTACTCCTCGCATGGTTTACAGTCTCCTAAACACACATTAGATCAAGTGTGATCAAAGTGCAGAAAACAAGCAACACAAAGACCGGGGGCCTGTTTCACAAAACCAAGATAAGGGATAAAGCCGGGATTTCCCGTTATCCTGGATGAATTTAGTTAGATTCAGTTTCACGAAAGCGGAGGCACATAAATCACCATGGAGATTTATTCTGTGCAGCTAGCCTGCTCCAGACCAGGCTAACAGCCAGGATTTATTTAATCCTGGAGCCTTTTCTGATCACCCAGCAGTGGTTTTACCCTATTGTTATCAGCCTGGATTAAAATACAACAGGTGCATATTGCTGTTCATTTAAGTACTGTTTATTATTTAAAGTCGTGACCATTATTTTTTTTTAATAATTATTCATGTGACAGTCATTGTTACAATATTACAGTTGTCACTGTTATATTGCTGTATGAAGACTGCTGTTCATATTGTTGTTAGAAGTTTGATGAATATATTATGGCAGTTGTTGAGATAATTAGAAAAGGCTGATAACATTTCAAATGTGTTTTAAATGAAGTCTGTTACTAAGGGCAATACATACAATGCTGTACATTTCTATAGTTGACCAATGCACCTTGAATTATTTTTTTTTATTCTTTAACAATAAGGATCATGTTTGTTCCACTTCCATGTGCATTGTATTTGGCATTCTTAGCACACAATGTGTGTTGTCCAGTAAACTGGGACTATAATTTGGGAGGATTGTACAATTTAAAGAACATATCCTAATTGTACAAATCTCCCAAATTATAGTCTTTGTTCACTGGACCAGTAACTACCTAGTGATGTAGGCTACTGTACATTCATGTAACAACAGAGAGAGGACACCTCAATGGTTTTTGACCTTATATTTTGCTGGGGGGGGAAATAACAGATGAATACACTCTGTTCCATTCATGTTTACAGTGTGCATGGAATTTATCACTTAATTATATTTATAGTTTCTATATTTTAGAGTCCAATTTCTTCAGTGTCTTTACTTTCTATGTCCATATATACGAGGGAGCAAGGCATATAATATGTAGAGAAGGAAACTCGTCCTCTATAAAAGTTTTTTAAAAAAAACACGAGAAAAAGCGTGGCAGATAATAGAGGACAAACTGAATGACATTTATGAACTACTGCGCTTAACTGAAACCATTCAATGAGTCACTGTCATTTGCAAAAATGAACAGTTGTACACTTTGCATTAAAAGCGAGCAGTGGAAGTTAATATGACTTAGGAAATTTATATTTTAGCCCATGAGCGAGAGGGAGGAACAGAATGAAAGAGATATTTATGCATCATATTCTAGCATTGTAGAAAATTGATCTTCATGGTAAATGTCCTGAGTAACATTATCTTCTGCTTACTTTTAAGGCAAAGAGTACAACTGTTAATTTGTGCAAATGATTAGGAGCCTAATCCTTGAATGGAATGATTATGATGGTTTCAATTCAGAGCAGTGGTCAGTTAACGTACATATTTAGGCTGCTTACCCATTCAGTCGGTCCGCGATCGTCTGCTACGCTTTCTCTCGCTGTTTCATTACAACGGCCGTGTTTCTTTTCTTTTTATACAAATAATGTGTTTCACGTTATCATACTTCCACAAGAAGCTGCTTCACTCTGTATAAAGTATGTACAATGCGTATTCTCCATTTTGGCATCAGTAAATCTGTGATCGACCTCGCGGTCTTTTGAGGAAAGCCGTGGACGTGCATCTATCTGAATTACTTCAGCCTGGCTCAACCTAGTCGCTCCTCCTCAGCCTGGCCTGGCCTTCGTGAAACGCACCAAGCCAGGCTGCACAGATTAGACTAGGTCAAGCCTCGCTTTATCAGTTATCCTGGATTTATATATTCTGCTTTTGTGAAACAGGCCCCGGTTAAGGTTTTTGTGTTGCTTGTTTTCACACAATTAAATTAACAAAAAGTGTGATATGCCCAGTGATCATTATTCGAATCTGACATTATTAAAAAAAACAATATAAATGTGCAGCTAATACAACAACCCACAGACTTATAAACAACTACATTATCACACACACAACACACACACTTTGTATTTTGTCAGGAATTGCAGGAAACAGATCAGTTATTATAGCAGTTTAAAGCCTACAATCTGAGCAAAGGCTGTCACATCACAAAATAACATTAAGTCAATCAGTCTACAAGTCAAAACAACAACCTCATCATCACCATGTGGAGATATAACCAAACACCTACCAACCAAGTAAAATCAATACCAAAGAAAACACCCCCTACATACAGTACAAACATGCACAGGTCGTTACATTTGAAGCCATTTAATGCGACAAATACTGCAGTAAAGCACTAAAGCCATGCAATCAACCATAAAGCACATTTGATCCAGACACTCTAATAGAGCTATTCCTATGGGCTTAGCCACCACAAGTGTCGACTGACTGCTGTTGGTGGTGGTTGGTTACTGCAAATCGCTTCTACCTGTGTCTGTTTAACATTGTATTAGAAAGTAACTATTTTTTTTTCCCAAAAGGTCTGGTTGCAAAATGACACGCTTGGGATCACTCTATGGAACCACTAACTGGTCAAAACCTACAGGGGACAATTGGGCTCTATTTATCTTCATTGGACAACATTAATGTTGTTGAGATAGGATCACCTCAGTATTATTTTTTTAGGGGCTGCTCACACCTACTTGCTTCTTGAAAAAATAAGAAATGTTCCATCGATGAAGACAATGAAAAAAAAAAAAATCTTTTTTAAGATTTTATTTTTGTGGCATTTATTATACAGGACAGCTGAAAATGTGAAAGGGGAGAGAGAGGGGGCATGACATGCAGCAAAGGGCCGCAGGTCAGAATTGAACCTGCGGCCACTGCGTCAAGGACTGAGCCTTAGTGCATGGGGCGCACGCTCAACCAGGTGAGCTATCTAGTGACCCAAAAACGATTTTAAAGATTTGTTTTTGTGTTAAAACATAATACTACTCTGACCTTAAAACAACTTCCTGGACAGAGGGACTACAACAAGCGACTGTACCTTGGAGTTATGTCAGCTTCATACTGTAGGTCTCATTTAACACAGTCTAATGTGTTAAAGCCTAACAAGATAGTTTGTTCTATGTTTGCTGTGAAACTGTATTCCCATGAGTTCTACATGCAAGTCCTCTTGGATTTTTTTCAGATGAAAAAAACTGAATAAAATAAAAACTACAATTTAAATGAGGACAAATACTCTGAAGTTAAACTTTAACGCCTTCACGGCTCATCAGAGGATCCTCCAGCCTCTTAGTACACAGCATCCCACCTTCACAGTGTGGAGGAAACGGCGCCTCTGGGAGGCATTTCTGAAGTTTAACATTTCCATGGGTTTACTAGTTGAAAGGCTGCCCACCAGCCAGTTTTAATTGCCTTTGGGGGCCATTAGGGCAGGTCATTCGTCACTGCGGTTCAGGGCTGCATCTGCACGCCTCGCTGTGGGATTAAACCATCGGATCTGAACCACAGCCTGGTCAGACCACCACTGCCCTCCGACACGGGGAAGACAAGGAAGTGTCAAACTGGACGTCCTGTTTATAAACTCACACCTAGAATTGGATTTGTTTCCCCTTCCTCTGGTGCTCATACAGGTTAACATGTGATTGTAGCTTGAAATTACCAATCACAAATGACTTCATTTTTTTCTGTTCTGTTGTATTTGTTCACAGGGCGTGGTTCTCAATTTCAAAATAATTTCTCATGTTGAAGCATGTGAAAATAAATGGTTTGGCTTTAATTAAAATTAATGAATATAAATAACACCAAGGTTACAATAATCTGACAAACTCAAGACCGCAAGTTTAAGATAATGCCTCAACTGTGAAAACATTTGATTATGTTCCACACTTAACTTTTCACACGGGTACATTGTGTTTTTTTTTAGTAAAAAATGGCAACAAGCCATGTCTATTATTGTATTATTAAAACTACTCTAATCCATATTTCTGTATGCAGTTGTGGAATGTACATTTACTTAGTACTTAAGCAAAATAATAGGTATTTTATCCAGCTTTATCCGGCATTAAAGCTCAGATAAAAACACTATACACTACCTGCTCAGCACCAAACTGTAGACAAACAAAGTTAGTGACTTGCTGGTAAACATGATGGAGCATTTAGCTGATAAACAGCCAGATATTTACCTCAGGAGTTGGTGGAGACCAGAAATAGAGCTTGTTTTTAACAATGACTTTATCTCCTCTTATCTTGTCTTGTCTTTTTGAGTCAACTTTATCCTATTTTATTGTATTTGTCCTTCTTTTATTGTTTGATTTTGTCATGATTCTTTGCTTTGTCATGCATGAATTGTGTTATAGAAATAAAGTTCTAGAATTATTATAATCGTCATAGTAGTCATCGTCGTTAAAAAGGGAGTGAATACATACATTCAAGACAAATATGTATAAGACTTACATTCATCTGGTGTGAAGATACATGGTTTTAAATGAATGCTAATGTTGCTCCATGTCTGCTGGATGTGCAAAAAGTGTTTACCATACCAAGAATATTTTCCTGCTCTCTAACAAGTCTTGAACCAAACTTCTTTGAACACTTTTGGTTATAAAAATTATCAGATTATATAATTTTTAAATAACCGGGAGATTAATCTGACAATCAGAAGATGCCAAGGATGGAATGCACCGTAAATGTTTAAAGATGGCTAAATTAGATATAGATAAATACATCCATCAATCTTATGTAAATGTTAATGATTTTTTAGCAATACCATGCAGAAGCAACTAAGACACCTTGCCATCTTAAAACACTAAACCTGGAATTTACACTTGCAAAGGTCACAGACTGAGATGTAGAAATGATTTATAGCAATAATCAAATTGGCTGAGAGCAAACAGGTAATAAGCCGAGTCAGTGCTAAATCAAGACAGGCATAAAAGCAAATAAACAAAAAAAAAGGCTGAACTGTGAGGGAGCTAATGAGAGCTGACTGAAGGTAAAAAAGTCATTTCTAAGGAGAAAGTGATGTATTGTTGCATGGCTGTGCTGGCTGCTGCGCCGGTGGCTGCAGCGGGCCCTCAGAGAGCCGCAGTCCACCCTCACCTGATTATTTTTCACCTTGTTTACAGCGGCACTCCTTCGTGGTACTGCCTCCATCTCCCTCCCTGCATGGACCTGTCTCATTACGTCCATCTCAACAAGTCACTCAGCCGAGAGAGAGAGAGAGAGAGAGAGAGAGAGAGAGAGAGAGAGAGAGAGAGAGAGAGAGAGAGAGAGAGAGAGAGAGAGCGAGCGGAGGAAAGAGGGAGATGGGTAGGGGACAGGTAATACAAGGACAGGTGAGGAAAGACGATTAGAAAGAAATGAATATAGTCGGAGGAACATTGTCTAAATCCGTCCTGACAAGAGACGAGAAAGTGTTTAGTGTGGAAATCACTCTGAGCGTGTAAATTCATCTGAAGCAGGACGGGCAGGGAAGGACAAAGTAGCACCTTACATCAAGTGTGGCTCTGCTTTATATCAGGAATTATGTTCTGGAGTAAACAGTTGTTACAGCGCACGTCCACAAGCAGAGAGTCCTGCAGCCTTTTCTGCATCTCATTAGTCTCTCCTCATACGCTGTCAGTCTCAGCCAAGGTATATGAGCTGACATGTATATTGGGCAAATTAATGTATTTTCCTGAGATTTTGTCATGTCTGGGAGGTAGCATGCCCAAACTCTCAAACAGGAGCAGATTAGAGAGTGCTGGCAAAAAATTAACAAACCACTATGCTTACAAGTTCGGTATAACAGGAAATAGCCATAGCCTTGCACTGAGTCCAAAAGGCTCTCACCTTCTCCCACACAGTAATCTTTTACATATTTCCAAACTAAATAACCAAGATCAAAATTTCATGGTTGGGACTGGTTGCTAGACAACCAGAAGAAACTCCAGGAAGTTACTGGTCCTGGCCAAGAAATAGTCCGGCATATAGGCCTGGGCAATATATCGATATATCAATATGGTGATATGAGACTAGATATAGTCTTAGATTTTGGATATCGTAATATGGCATACATGTTTTTTTTCCTGGTTTTAAAGGCTGCATTACAGTAAAGTGATGTAATTTTCTGAATTTACCTGATTGTTCTAGCTATACTATTATTTGCCTTTATAACCACATTATATCCACATTATTGATGATTATTTATCTAAAATCTAATTGTAAATAATATTTTGTGAAAGCACCAATTGTCAATGCTACAATATCGTCGCAATATCAACATTGACGTATTTGGTCTAGAATATCGTGATATCGGATTTTCTCCATATCGCCCAGCCCTACTGGAACATAAAGGCGAATTGTTGTTTTTACACTAATTGAGTGTGCATTTGAGGTAGGCTGGATTTGTTACCTTTGGACACAGGCAGGCTAGCTCTGGCATACTGTTTTCAGTCTTCATGGTAATATTTTTGTTCTGGCCTTATATTCAGCAGACAGAAATGAGAGTGGTATCGATCTTCTCATCGAAGCATGATTAAAAGAAAAAAGAAAATGTCAAACTCTTGCTTTAATAGCTAAGACAACTTGTAGTGCTACTGTTTATAATTGTTTCACGCATTTATGTAAAAACTTTAATCAAAACAAACAAATAAAAATGATAGATTAGATGATATCTCCACACTGGCCTGGGAACGTGTCTGGATCCCCCAGTCAGAGCTGGTTAATGTGGCTTTAGTCTCGCATTGCCAGACCTTCCTCCACAGAGCTGCGGAGGAGGGTCTGGCTAGTCCACACAGCATTCCGGGATGGGAAAAAAACATGCTCTGGTTTATTGGCATTTCTTTAAACCAATCACAATCGTCTTCAGTGGCGGAGCAGCAAATAGCCTCGGAAGGAACTTGTTTTGGTGGAACATGTACGTTCAAAGGTTGTTTTAGTCGTGCAACAGAAAACTCAGATTGGACAGATAGTCTAGGTAGCTGTCTGGATTTACCCTGCAGAGATCTGAGGAGCAGTTAACCATAGTCCTCAGAAATCCACCGGAGTTTAGAATGCCAACACAAAGAAAGCGGAAGGTGACTGACTTCCAGCCGAAATGAGGGACATTTGGCGCAATTTCCGGCAGCACCTGAACAATCCCGGAATGAAACGTCGTCAATATAGACTAATACACTCTAAACTCAACTCAGTTAAAAAGACAGTGGTAAAAAGTGAGTAATACTATTATGGTTTTAAATGATATCCCAAACCTAAAAAAAAAAGATCTCTGTTACAACCGATATACCAGACTGCATTCTCTTTGGTCAAATATATATAAAACAGATGACATGAAAATAAAGTTTGGCCAGTGATCAAACCCAACAACTGTAAAGGATATTTGTTGTTCTGATTGCTGTAGGGTTTGCTACATAACAGTAAGTTTAACTGTGTCTTCAGTGGTGGTTCTAGTCCATTTAAACTAAGGGTTAGACTGGGACCATCTGGTCTTTTAGAGAGGCCAGTTAGATTCACTCTAAAACTAAGTGCTCATTATACTAGTGACTAGGTTTAGAAACCAAGTCAGACAGGTCATCTTTAGATCGGTACTATTGTTTTATTTTGATGGAATACACCAAAACACATAACATTCATATAGCGTACTTCAAGATGGCGAATCATAAATGCACATGTCATAGCCACATGACTTACAAATGTTTATTTATCTTCTAAGCATACAAAAATGTAAAAAAAAAAAAACCAAATACTACAAAGCTAAGAGATACAGATCAGTGCGAAATACTAAAAAGATTGAACACAAAAAGTATTTGCAGATTGACCACATCAAAAAGTATCAATACATGTATCAAATACATGAATACATAAAGTTAATGACTCATTATACAGCATAACTAAAACAAAATCCAGGATGACAGTCCTCAAAGCTAGCATAGACTTGCACAGGCTCATTCACAACTCACAATTCAACAGGTGACTGAACAACCAAGAAATGCAAAAGGGAGGAAAGCCCTAATGATTCAAAGCTCTCCAGGCTCTGTCACTACTCTCTGTGTCTGTAGACATTAGCAACAACACAACGGCTTTAGTGTAGGCAAACCAAGCACAGCACATTTAGCACAACCAGGGGTTAAATACTCACACAACCAGGAACGAAACCAGTCAGCAAAGAGACACATAACAGACGGACAGAGAGTGTATCTGGCTGACCTTATTTGACGTCCATTCTCCTTTCTTTCATGGAGGTGAAGTGTCCATATCGGTATACTGTCCGGCTGCTTTTGCTGTGACGGTGATTTAGTGTTTGTTGACAAAACTCCATCCCTGCTAGCTTGCTAGCTAGCCTCACAGAAGCTGATATTAGCAACACTAGAAAACAAGCTAACATTACCTTTCCAGATTGTTTAATGTAAAATAATAACATAACTTTCTATTGTTTGGTGTGTGATGCCTGAGTAGAACTAACTTTCATTACATTTCAATACACAATTTCTTTCCAGAGTCCCGTGCATTCCGTTTCGCAAAGGAATCACAGTGACGATCTAGCTAATTGATTTAATCAGTTTCACCTGGCGTCTCTTCGGCAGACTCCTCGTGATTGCGTACATTTTTTGAGTGCAATATCATGTTTGACCACAAAGGCTGCCCACCGCCAGCCATTACAACCCAGGGGGGCGCTGTTTCATTCTCTCGACATTTAAATAATATGAAAACTTGGGGAAACTAAAAGGATGAGGGGGATACAATGTACAGGAATAGCTATTATGACCCCACAGTGTATCTTAATATGTCTTAATATTTAGAATAAGTCACAATCAATTAATCATGAAATATACCCTGATAACAATATAGCTGCAGCAGACCACAATTTGATTTTAGAGTCACCTATTGTTACCTGAACTATGATTTTGCAGTCTTGATTCAGTTGAAGTCAGACAGTAATTGCATTATACAATGCAATGATCTGGATATTTACAATGTGCCTTTATGCACACATCTTTCTCATCTGCACTGCAATAGTCATTTGCTTAAGCATGTTACCAGTACATAAAAAAGCCTTTTGAAGTTGCACTTACCAAATTAAAAGTAGTTTTGCCATGTCTGACAAATGTCCTTGATATAATACATCAATAATGGTTAATGATAATAACTGCAGCACAATTTTCATTTTCATAGTGTAAATTTAATTCTCTGTCATGAGAAATCTTCAACGAAATGCCTTGAAGTTTATTGCGGGGGTCTCTTTGTTTATCATCATATGTAAGTAGTACTGTGGTTAATCAATGAAATAAAATGTGGTTACATCAAGTAATCATGCAAGTAGACGTTTGACCTGCTGCCCATTAGGCTAAATAACCAATGAGTAAAGGCAACACATGAAATGGCCCAATGAGCAAATGAGTTTCACAGCTCATTATCAAGGGCAAGGTTCAAGTGCAGCCAGTCAGAGTTTGAGTCTGGACCATAAAGGTGTAAAATGCAAATGTCTAAGGTGTAAAAATGCTTCCTGGCAATGGGACATGGTTGACTTTACACAAATGTTTCCATTTTCCACATACAGTATATTGGTAAATTTGGAACTTTTTCTCAATAACATTTTCTCAATTCTTTTTAATGAAATGAAGTTGCTTCCGTCTGGCCGCAGATAGCGTCTGCCTACTTGCAGGACCAATAGGCTCAAAAATTAATTTATCCCAACTGCCATTGGCCTTTTAAACAAAGTAAGGTATATAGTTTTATGTTTTATTTATTTATTGCCTTTTTGATGTTTATATTATGCTTCATTTGTTGTTTTTACTGTCTCCCTGTGTTTTTGTGATTCTTACATTGCTTGTCTGGTGTGTGGTACTGCTGGCTGTAAATCAAATTGCCCCTCGGGGATAATAGAGTTTTCTTTGAATCCTGAAGTGGAATAATGGCAAAAATACCAAGTTTCCTAATGCAGTTTTGACCTTTTTCATGCAGTGTTCCATAAAAAAAAACACCTGTGATCACAGATGGATGTTTATAAAAGTAATGCAACTGTTCCATCTTCATGGTGTCATTGGATATAGAAGCAGGTTAAAATGTCTGACAACCTGTCCATGCGTGTCTTGCATGCTTCATCTTGACATTGTGTTGGATGAAGCTGTGCATCTCATGCTGTCGCCGATCCCGCGGATCATCGATCAGTCCCTCCAGTTCCTCGGAGGCCTTTCGTTCACCGCCGCCACGGCTGCGATTATCTTGTCACTCTGCACATTTCTGGAGCAGAACTAATCAGGCTGGAGAAGAGACTCGCCCCACTGCTATCCATGCATGACTTGTCCTACCAATGTATGCAAGCGATGAACAAAAGCACAGCAGAATTGGATTTTATTTCCACAATCTCTCTGGTGTGCTGATGGAAAGCAGATCTGTTGTGCCGTTAGAGACGCATGGAGTTCATCTGTCTTCTGTGTAATTGATCAGCAAGAGTGAATGAGTGTATCGAGAGGTGATTATATAGTAATTAGCAGGTTTAAACTGATATATTAGTCTATTAGACACTGACTGTAAGCCAGTCAAGTTGTCTGAGATGATGGAAAACAGTCTGGGCTCTTTCCTATGATTTTCTGTAAATTAAGTTTAAAGTCAAAGTGAAATCTTTTTGCTAAGAAGATCAAGACATATGTATCTTTAGTTTTAGTTCTGACTTCTATACCTATTTGGTCAAAATGGCAATGATAAATTGCAAAAATAATACATTTAAAGCTATAGTGCACAACTATTTTTTTTTTTTTTTTTAAAAGGAACACGCCGACTTATTGGGACTTTAGCTTATTCACCGTATCTCCCAGAGTTAGATAAGTCCATACATACCCTTCTCATCTCCGTGTGTGTTGTAACTCTGTCTGACGGCCCCACTGGTAGCTTAGCCTAGCACGGATCCTGGAGGTAACAGGTTCCAACTAGCCTACTGCTCCCAATAAGTGACAAAATAACGCCAACATGTTCCTATTTACATGTTGTGATTTGTATAGTCATAGCATGTACAAATAACAAGGTCACATGAGACACAGCCATCTTCTAACCGTATACAAACTGGGAACTATATTCTACCGGTGGGGCCGTCAGACAGAGTTACAACACGCACGGCGATGAGAAGGGTATGTATGGACTTATCTAACTCTGGGGGTTACGGTGAATAAGCTAAAGTCCCAATAAATCAGTGTGTTCCTTTAATGAACGTCCGTTACATTCAAGCCATTGCCAAATTTAAGCTCTACAAAATTCTCTGTATTTCTCAGTATCGGGCGCAGAAGCTCCACTGATGTGTTTTACATCACCGTTGAGAAAGTACAACAGCAACGGTTAGCTTTGGAGACTAAGAGGACATACAACTTATTAAGACAATTACCTCTTCTGAAGAGTCCATCATGTTTTTTAATCCTTCATGTTAGCAACTGCGTGGAGGTGAGGTGGGGGTGGCTTGCGTCATGTGCATGCACCGACAGTGTTGTTGTCATTACTTAGAATTCCTCATGGGGGGAGACAGAAACTACGCACTACAGCTTTAAGGTATTTTCTGCAATACCGCACCCTATATTGAAAATGTGTTACATAGGGACTGCTCTTGTTTTTAATAGCCCTCTTATTAACTACACCAGTGATTCTCACCTGTTTTTTGTTTTTGTTGTATTTACATATTGTAATTTGGGTATTGCTTTATGATCAGAATATTTATTTGTACTGTAATTCCTTGAGATTGTTTTTATTACCTTTTATCCGTGCTGTAATCAGGGTGTCATTCGAAAAGAGAGCTTGCTCTCAATGGCCCTCCCTGAATGAATAAAAGTCATAATAATAATAATATTAGTGTTCTCCAGGTGGTGTAGAATTTTGGTACCGGCTGACAATGTTTGTACTGGTAATTAGATTGCCGCAATATCTGTGTGCACTAAAAATCATAATATCACCTCAATTCCAACGGCCACAAAGGTTTAAACCACTCCAGCTCGGGTGCAACACAGTTAGCCGTCACTTAGTACAATCTGTGTTTTGAGCACTCCCTACATTACTCTGTGATTCCAAACGTTGGTCACTCCGTGTCGGGATTTCAGAGTGTTGACGTCACCTTTTGCTGGTCATTTGTCCTTGCAACAACTGGACCGTTAACCCTAGTTAGACCCCCTTGTTTGTACCAGACTATATATAAAGTAGTCTCACAATCACAATCGTCTTGGTCGGCGCTAAGCCCCGGACAGAGCCACGGTGCCACTGCAAAATTGCCTCGGGAAGGAACTTGTTTTGGTGGAACGTGTACATTCAAAAGTTGTTTTAGTTGTGCAACAGAAAACTCAGATTGGACAGATAGTCTAGCTAGACGTCTGGATTTACCCTGCAGAGATCTGAGGAGCAGTTAACCATAGTCCTCATAAATCAACTGGAGTTTAAAATTACAACGCAAAGGACATCCGGCCGAAAAGAAGGACATACGACGGAATTTCCAGCGGCAACGGAGCAATCCCGGAAGTGGAAGATCGTGGACATAGACTATATATAAAGAGGTTTGTTCAAAGTGTAACAACCAAAGCATGAGTATGCAGGAACTGTGAATGACTCAGCCAGTGTTGAAATACATGAACAAAAATGTTGCACTCACACAATGACTATGTTTACATGCACAAAATATTCATGTTTTTGCCCTTATTCTATAAAAAGACAATATTCCTCCAAAGCTTTTTACATGGCTGATGAAAATGAACATTCCACTAATATTCCTGTTTACATGCAGCTATGCAAAGTAGGATTTTTTTTTCAAAGTGATATTTCTTTTCATCTATGAGAATTTCCCTTGTTGACTTGTAATTCCAGCTGTCATGAACATTTTTACCCACTCTCCTGCTTTTGATTAGGTAGATATGAGGTGAATGCAGCAAAAGTAGTATCAAATGGGAATCAGTCCTAACATTAGCAAGCTAAATTAGCTATCTTCCTTTTTTTGAGTGGAGGCATGGCTAGCTAACAACTAGCAGATATTTCCATAAAATGTTTTTATCCTCTTTTATAAAATGAAAGAAATTGACACAATAGCTGTAGTATCATAATAATTTATATCTACTTACATAAAAGTGAGGAGAATTCGTCTTTCTGGTCACACACAGGAAATGCATTACCTTCTGAACTGAATTGTCTGATATAGAGAGAAATGAGAGGAGCACACATTTCTATGAAATCATTGATTTCTACTTAAAGTGAGTGCATTTTAAGTGCTTTATATCCACATAAAAAGACCTGGTCTGAAGCCAGTGTGAGAATAAAATAAAAAGCAGTCTGTGTAGGGATATTCAGGTAAGAAATAATGCGGTCCAACACGGTCTCACGGCAGTTGGTGAAATGGTCACGTAATTTTTAATCTATTGATTTGTGTACACGGACACGTTTATCTCAAATCACAAATTAAGCCCCGGGAGGTTGGGTTTAGGAAAAGAAGAACGGGGAAAGGACAGGTCACACGCGGGAGACAGCCGCGGTCTCTGGGGGATGCGGGACAACAACGAAACGGTTTTGTATTTAGGAAAAGAAGAATGGGGAAAGGGACGGTTGTGTTTAGGAAAAGAACAACGGGGAAAGGAAATGTCACACGCGGGAGAAAGTCCTGTGTTGTTTGACCCATCCACCACCCCAACCAACCTCCCTGCGCGGATTTTCGGCATTTCATACTACTCGCGTAGTCGTGCTGTGATCAGGAAAGATGCTTTCCATTGAAATACATTAGTTTAAAAAACGTGCTGACCACCACGAAAAAAAACGAGATAAACGTGTCCGTGTACACGAATCATTAGATTAAATAACGTGACCATTTCAAGAACTGCCGTGAGACTGGGTTGTGCGGACACACCACTTGTTTTTTGTTATCTGTCCCATGATTCAATGAGTCACATACCGAGTCACATGGGAGCAACAAGGCTCTGCATGGACAAATTAACAATTCAGCTCCGGGATAAAAGTTTCTCACTTACATGCTTGGCCCCAAAAGCACTCTATTCTGTGCAAACATTTTTCTTTTGAAACGAATTCAGTGCTGCATATTTGGCCGCATTAAATATTAACAGTCTTTTAATATTTTAGTGCAAATAATGAGGGCTCTTGACCTCTGTATTTAAATTTAATCATTACATGCAGAATTTATTAACTGCATTTTACCTTGTCTGTCTAGAAAATTCCCAGTTCCCAGTAATGTTCAGGAAGTGCAGAGTGATGAAGAGGCCTGTCTCCCCATAATAAATGAAAACAATTGAAAAGTCATCAGGCAAAATGTGTCATAAAGTACCCTATTTTCTAATGGGAAAATCTACTAGCAAAAAATGTATCTACTAAATGAGCAAGCCTCTGAATCTGATTACTTAAGAATCAAATGTTTTGCCTTTAGCTATAAAAGGTGGAAACAGTGGGACTGTGAAAAGGTAAAAGGGGCCAAGCATGAAGCGTGTGACAGCTCCATCACAGACGTGCTGAAGGTCAGCTGCAACGTAATTGCTGCGTCTCGTTCCCATTTGTCTAAACCGGGGCATTTGCGTTCAGAAATCAGCTGCAGGTGAAAAGGCATTTGGCTGCCTGTCATCCTCAGTCACCTTCATCCTGTCCCATATCAGCACAGAGCCATGACAGGCGGCCACAGATACAGCTGCAGCCAGAGACACATCTATATATATTTACATCACACACACACACACACACACACAGTAAATGATATCATTCATCATAATGTAATAGGAATGTGAAGCTAATGCTACAAATGTGCATTCTGTCTGATTGTGCATGAATGACAGTACAGTTTAGCTTGTTGCAAACAATAGGGTGATTGTACTATGTATTTTTTCTGTTTCCCAGATAAGAAATGACAATTTCAGATTTATTTAAAGGGGACGGGTCACATAACATACAAAACAACACATTTTCTCACTTTCCGCGAGGGGTGTCTATGCAGATATTGATTTTGATTGTTTTTTAGATATGCATCTCAGATGTCTGCCTCCACCAATAAAATCCTCGGATCATTACCAACAGTTTCCATAGGGAAGTACGACATCTTCTACCAGAGAAAACTATTCACAGTGAGTGTATTATTATCTTGGGTAGCAAGGACACTGTTCCTGAGAAATAATGTTGCTGTTGAATATTTCGAAATGAAATCTTTCAGGACAATTTCTATTAACCTCTAGTGTTTGGGTAAACTGACCCTGATGCTTTTAGAAAAGTACTACAACACATAACACTGCTTCTTTGCTTTTTTCACAAAGTGAGTAAAATATTTAGGAAAGAAAATCTATTTTTTTTCTTCATTTCATGTTTATTTAAATAGGGACAGATACTATGTCATAGACATTTGTGCAGCACATCTCCAGTGTACAGCATCACAGCATGTATAGCTATTGCTAGTTTCCAATGCCTGTCCCTTGTAGTTAAGGAATCAATAGGTGATTTGCGTATTAAAGGCAAGGTTGGTAACTATTTCCAATATACACTTTTTTATATATTGTTTGAAACGGTCTTTTCACCCCGACAGCAATAAATAACTTATGGGCTCTGAAAAAAGAGCGAAAAAGATCCGTCATCTGTAGCTGCTGCAATCCTGTCAAACCGCCTACCAATCACTGCCTCAAGGTCCTCCTGGAAAGAACCAATGAAAGGAATAGTTTGAGAAATATGCATATTTGCTTTCTTGCAGAGAGTTAGAGGAAAAGATGGATACCATCTCATGTGCGCTAAATATGAAGCTCAAACCAGGAGGCAATTAGCTCAGCTTAGCATAAAGTATATAGAAGCATGGGGGGGGAAACCACTAGTCTGGCTCCATCTAACCTCAAAATACAGCAGCACCTCTAAAGCTCACTCCAACAGAAGGTTTTGTGATATCCAAACACAATGCTGTAACTATTTCGTGGCTAACAGAAGCCAGGCGGAATGACTTTTAGGATTCTTGTTGTCAACGTCTCAAAATGTCAAAATTTAAACTTTTTAAGCTTTAAACTTTTGGTGGCAAAGAAAACATAACACAGATAAGATAGGTAACTTTTTATTGCAATATAGAAAAATAATGAATTGTTAAAGGTTCAGTTGGTGATACGTTTTTCTCATAATTTGCTGTCACTACTGTACATCCTGACAGTCGTACTCGCAAATTATCTGTGGAAAAAATCATATAAAAGGTTCTTTATAAAAGCTACCAACTGCAGCTTTAAGACAATCACCACTTATACAACTTTGCCAGGCATACTATAGCTCCTCTATTTCCTATGATTTACACAAACCAAATGGTGAAATAAAGTAGATACATATTACAGCGTGAGTTAATTTGCATAATATATTCTGGATTTATTAATTTGCTAATGTGAAAATGTATAGCTATGTCATGATCGTGGTAAAGGTGAGGGTATGTTATTTTCTCAAAGTGGTTTTAGATTCAACTTCAGATGAGGAAAAGTAAATTATATGAGGTAGTTTGGGGTTAGAGGTTTGAGGTCATATTGCATTTGAGCTGTGTGGGCCACTGCTGAATCACCTTGGTGTGTGCACGCTCCCCCAACTGAACTTAAGCTATCAGCTTTATTTCAGCTCTATATTGTATAATATTCGCTGCTCAGTGATATATTTCTGAGCAGAGATTTTCAAAGAAAATGCTGCCACTGTTTAGTCTAGTTGTTGCTCTGTTTCACCGGGACAAGCCAGTGATTAGCAGCAGCTGCAGACCTATTTTCTGTCAGTAAATTAGCTAAACAACATCCAACATTATTAAACTTGCAAAAGTGAGAATGCAAACAAGTGAAAACACGAGGAACAAGTAAATTATTCAAAGTGTTTGCATGCTTTTGTGTGGAGGATAACATCACTATGGTGTTTGGCAGGAATACTCGACTCCAGTCAGCGTAGTTGGAGATACTGTACACTTCTGTGTGAGTGCTTGTTTTCCTTCAGAAGAAGCCATTTGCTGCTGTTCACATACTCGTTCAGCATGAAAAACAGCTTCAACCGAATGAGCTAATCCATCACGGTAAACAGGAAGAAAGTTTGTTTTATCCTTATTTTGCTGAGCCAAGTTCAGTGTTTTCATATCAGTGCTGCATAATGTTACTCTCTGCTTGGTATCAATCACCTGACGCCCACATAAAGAAATGGAAGCAGGTAATTTCAAGCAAGGTTTGAAATCCAATTGCATATACTGCAAACTGCTTTAGGGGATGTAAACCATACATACACAGAGGTAGTTTATTTCTTCTAATCTGTTTATTTAAAATGTCTCTTTCTCTGAAGCACTCTGTAACTAGTGTTTTCACAAGTCTAATATAATCGAGAAGTTATTAGAAATGGAGTGTATTTCAAGGCCCAGAAGATGCTGTTTTCTCTCATAAAAGATCAAACTGCAATTGATGTCTCTTCACAGAGAAATTTGTCTTGTGTGTGTGTTGTTTTTTTGTTTTTTTTTAGAGATAGGGAGAGAGGGGAGGGACAACATGCAGCAAAGGGTCGCGGGTCAGATTCGAACCCGGACCGCTGCCAAGAACTCAGCCTACATGGGATGCACACTCTACTGGGTGAGCTAGAGGTCGTCCCTTGTGTGCATTGTTTTAAAGAGCTCTTACAGTCTCACAAATCACAAGATATCTCTTCACCAGAATACAATACAAAGTGCATACAAGGGTGCCCAGTTTAAAAGCAGCAATACTCTGTTCTACCCTGTGGAATTGAACACATAGCGCAAGGTTACATGACACAATGTACAAACAATTTCAGACATGCACTTCATCAAAACGCCATGTCTCCTCTTCACAATGGGAGATATGCTGTCAGCAAGTGACAGCAATGTCACTTACCCACTTGTGTTTTGTTCACATCAAGGCCTGCACAGCTTTTGTTGAAAAGATGTCGGAAATTAAACAAACTTATACGTGAATCACCAAAAGTAGACAATTTACATTATAAAAAAATGTAACTACAGTACATCAATAATACAATTGTTTTCTTCTGTTTCATTCTTATGAAGTAAATATGAGTCATTTTAATGAAGTGTTGGCTTTTCCCCTTAACATCAATATCCTGATATTAATTAGCTTTGCTGTAGTGACTACATGCCAGCTAATGATTCTCAGTAATCAGATTTTATTACTGGTGGAATGGTTCAGTCAGAAATTAGTAAGTCAATAACTCAGTGGGTGGAGCAATTTTTTTAATTAAACAAAAGTCCTTTGTGGCCTTGGAAATAATAACAATCTCAACTTAAGGTTCACTTGCTGGCTTTCTCCAGGAGCTTTTAACAATAGGCTATCACATTATCTACTACAGCTAAAAGCCTCCCCAAAAAGCTAGTGACTTTGAGTTTTGTCAAACTGCATTTTCCTTTTAACCTAACACGGACGAGTAGAAACACTCAAAGGACTGCTTACTCCGATTCTCCACTGGGCGTGTCTGTGCTGTGTCCTGTCTGCATTCCGGTTTTGTTCCGTCCTCCGCCACGCGCCATACCACAACGGGAGCCTCTCAGAAGTGGAGCGTCTTGCTCCCCGACTCGCAGATTTTATTGTCTCTACAAGTGCGTGTTTATTTATTATTTATTAAGCTAGTATCTACCTTCCACTCCAAGCACTCCTGTAATTTAACTACATGCCTTCTCTTTTCTGGTGTTGTCCTTTAAAAAAGATCTGTGATGTCGTATTATGTTTGTCAACCTCCAAAATGAATTTCTCGTTGTCTGTGGTCTTGTAAAGGAGACATAAACAATATTAGAGGGGTCTCGTTTGGTAAATCGACTGGATACTCTTGCACTTTCACTTCCTCGTGTGAAACTAGACCTGGCACATATCTTCAGCGGAGTGGGAAGCCGCTTCTGGGACGCACCATGGCGTGGCTGGTGGAATATCAAGCATTGACTTGAATGGCAGCGATTGCTTGCGGGGACCGCGGGGCATCCGGAATGCAGCACAGACATGCCCGGTGGAAAATAGGGGTAAGACCTGCAAGACAAGGGTCACGTAGCCAACGGATGCAGCCGAACTAGCACTGGTGCTACAAGAGCCAGCTAATAAGCTAGCATGTTTACTGACAGTTGACCATTGGCTGTGGGAACTACACATTCTTGGCTTTTTGTTTACCCTGCATAGATCTGAGGAGCAGTTAACCATAGTCCTCATAAATCCATCAGAGTTTAGAATCAGATGAACAAGCAGAATAAATTGAAAACAGGCCAAAATAAAACCAAATACAGAATGAAAAAAAAATGGTGATGAGCGAGAAGATAGGAACATATGTGTGTCTGAGCAGGGACAAAGAACCCCCATAAGACCTTGATTCTACAAGAAAAGATGGATAGGGGATATTGATTCCTATGCGTCTTTCACCTGCAATCAGATACTGTACAAATTGCCTTTTGTCGATTCGTAATTATATAGGTGAATGATTTCCTAGCAAAGCCGTGGGAGTGATAAAATTTGCTTTTTTGCTGATGCCTGAGTTAGCCATGCGAGGTGGAAGAAAAAGCACACAGAAGGCTTAAATCTAAATAAGTGATGGAGGGGAGGGGGCTTTCTATCCCAGAAGTGTGAATATCGTCTTAATAACAAATCTCGGCCAGTTCAACAGAACAGCGTTACGCTTGTCGTGGACAAATTTCCATCTCAGTCAACATGACCTCGGGCCTCGGATTTTATCCACAGCTTGGGAATGTAAAAATACATTTGTCATTGTACGAGTTCATGCTCCGACTACTGTCAGTGACACAGGCATGGATTAAATTTGATCTTTCTTCATTAAAGAGATAGATAGGGAGTGATGAGAACATACTTATCGTGTTCTTTAAATCTTTGTACTTTACACTGGAGAACATCTTGAGGAAAACAGCAGACAATGCCACATCCCAAACATTGAAACAACAGAAAACAGACTGATGCATTCTGATCCTAAAAGGTGAAAAACTTTTCTGTTCTGTGGCTTGTCTAAAACCCTAACACTGCCCTGCTGTGGGCCTTTGCTCCTTGAATACATTTTTTTCCACGGAAGAATGTATGACTGCATCAGCTGATGATAGTGCCGGAGAGAATGAAAAATGGCAAAGCCGATAGTTCTCGCTTTATCTTATCTGCCACCTCCGTCTCAGGTGAATTGCATGAGATTCAGTTATTGTCATGGAAACGCTGAAATATTCCAAATTAAGTGTTGAACTACTCATGCAAGTGGCATGCCACAAGATCCTTATGTGCCTTAAGAAATTAGCCACATATCCATTCACTCTGGACCTGTGTCTCCACACAGATTTCTTCTGTTACACTGAGTACAAAACAGCAGTCTGATTGGGACATTTTGAGCTGCAATACTGTATAAGAGCCAGGGAGAGGGAGTATTGGAATAAAATCACCAGGTGGTCAGAAACCCAAACCCAAAAGAATGCTAATGTTGCCCTGTGTCTGCTGATGTGTACAACAAACAGGCAACTGTTTGCTAGCAATTTACATGTTACTTTGGTAAGTACAATAACATCTGACAGAAAAGGTGATGGCAAAGACCTACGCAACATAATCCAAGTTGTAATAGCCTAGAAGTATCCTTTAACAATGGGAAAGCAGTTAACAAAGTTGGTACTTGATAGAGATTTGATTCTCTGCCTGAACCCGATTGGGTGCTACGGGCCAGGCTGTAATTTCTCAAAATTCCCCCAGGCGAGTTGGGTTTGCGCACATTTGTGCGTTTTCTCTTTTTTATAATCTGTGTAATGTCTAAATAACATATGCACTGTGTACTGCTGTACATCTATTCAACTTACACGCATGGATAAAAAAGCAGTTTGGCCCAAAACTGCTGCTGTTGTTCGGGTGTAGGTCGGGCTTGGACAGAAACCGTGCAGGCCTTATTTTTTTGGGCAAAATCATAGCTCTCTTGACTGTTGTTTGGGGATATAGCACAGCTACAAAATGGATGTGACTTATTTTGCTGTGGTTTCTCATGTGAATCTCTCTCACATTGTTCAGTGCATACTGGCATACTGGTTTCCTCCCAGAATAGATATGAGCAGTGTGAATGAAGGCTTAGAGAGAGCTGCATCAGCTTCCTTAAACCCTCGTCTGGCTATCTCTTCACCGTCCCACACCAGAGGTTTGACAGAAACATGTGCACATTTTAAGAAGCAGTCTGGATTTCCGGATGGGCAACTGTATTCATCTCTGTGAGAGAGGGGGAAAGAGATATTGTCTACCTACCCTGCAGCCAAAATAAAAACCCAGTGGGCGTTTGGAAGTCAAGACACTTTACATGCAAATTACTTTGTACGTTCAATACTACTTTGTGTAGTAAAATGAAAGAAAATAGTAGAATTAAGAAATATGTGTTTTTAGCTGGACTGCCGGATAATTCTTTGCAGCATTTGATGTACAGCTGTGTGCAGGTGTCTTCTTTGCATGTGTTTGTGGTTTCATTTTCCGAGGGTGAAATGGGGTCTGTGATAAGACTGCAAGAAGGAATAGTGCCTCTTCTATCGCACATTTTCCCATTGCAGTGGGACTGACCCCCAGCTTCACCACAGCCGACATCTTCAGATATTAAAAGATTATGCCGGTCAGAGGTTACAAAGATTGTGACAAGTAACTGAGACATGAAAAACAATCTGAGCGCGGATATATCTCATATTAGTTTTCTGCCACGTCCCTTTTATCTCATTCTTGTTGTAGAACATGTTTCTAAGCGTCAGTCAGGGTTCAGAAAGTCTATTTTGGTTGGTGTGTGTTTGGTTTTAGCAGCATGCTCAGGCTGTGTTCACAGCCAGGATGTTTTCTGAACGCTGCAGTGTTTCCTTCTTTACTTTGTTCAGCTGAGAATGCTGCAACTTCCAGCAAACGACAACACAGAGAGCCCTGAAAATGAGAGTTTGAGTTTTCTAAGAAGAGAACTGTAGCGTGGTTCATTAGGCGTAAATGTACTCCGAGTCCCAGGCCAACTATATCAAATGGCCCCAAAAGTTTGAGGTAGGGTCATAACATTTTCATTTGTTTAGCAATTTAGCAAAAAGAGGACTGATGTTGTAATTTACTGTCATTTGACACCTTTTGTCAAATTTGAATATCATGTGGACCAGGCAGGTTGACAAAAGATGCAAAACCCATGCGTCATTAATTAAGTGTAATTGGACACATAGAACCTTGCAGAGGCATGTATTGCTCTGATTTTATGCTGCTGAGTAAATGAGTGTTTGGCACACAAAAAAACAGCATTTGCATTTTTTATTTGCTACAGAATCATCAATCCGCAGTGCCTAGAGACATAACAGTGGTTAAGAGTCTTCACTCTGGAGTAACATGGAAGCCTTGAGGCCTGCAATTCAGTTTGCAAGAGATCCTGCAGCATGAAATGAGTGGGTTAAACAGGAAAAACAGCATTCCAAATGGCATGTGATATGATGATGCCTGATAGTTATGGGTTCAAACTGAAAAGACACAAAAATAAAAAACAAACTGATAAAAACGCCATTAAATAAATAAAAAGGGATCAAACCGAATGTAAAGAGAAAATTTAAAAAAATGCCAACCAGAATGACATGTCAAGCAAAGAACCAACCCAAATAAGGCCAAATAAAACAAATGAGCAATACCAAAATGACACACAGCAGGTACCTGAAGCTTCATAAAAGCACAGCAAACCCCGATTTGTCAACATTTACTGTCACTTCAGGAGAAGATTAGTGGCCAAAAGAAAGCAAATACAATTTCTGAAACAGAAAAAAAAGTAGTAGTACTGCAGTACTTCTCAGCCTCTCAGCATCTTTATGCTACAATTACAATGCAAATATGAGAATTCATTTCAAATCTGTCACCAAAACTGTCCAATAAACGAGCTGGAGTCATGTTGTTGGTGAGCCCTTCTTGGCTTGTAATTGATCAGTTTCAAACTAAATTAAAGCTGCAAGCAGCGATGGACGGGCCCTCGCTCCTCTGCGCGTGTCGGGGTTACCGGCGGTCGCCGCTCCTTGCGACCGTGCATTTGCGCGGCACTCAGACACCGCAAATCGTCACCAATAAAAAAGGAAGTCTCTGCTGAGTTCATTGATACCTCACATAAGACTCTACCATAAACGGGTCATCATGTATGAAAGGGGGCGTGGCTAAGCACAGAGGGGCGGGCCAAACAATCACCAATGAATAAGGAGCTCTCTGCTGAGTTCAATGATATCTCACACAAGGGTATACCTTAAACGGTGTAAATGCTATGAAAGGGGGCGTGGCTTGAACATAGGGGGCGGGCCAAACCATCACCAATGAAGATGGAACTCTCTGCTGAGTTCATTGATACCTCACACAATGGTCAACCTTAAATCGTTCAAATGTTATAAAAAGGGGCGTGGCTAAATTATAGGGGCCGGGTCAACCCATCACCAATTAAAAAGGAAGTCTCTGCTGAGTTCAATGATACCTCACACAAGGGTCTACCTTAATCGGTTCAAATGTCATGAAAGGGGGCGTGGCTTAAGCATAGGGGGCGGGCCAAAACATCACCAATGAAGAAGGAACTCTCTGCTGAGTTCATTGATACCCCACACCAAATGGTCAACCTTAAATCGTTCAAATGTTATGAAAGGGGGCGTGGCTTAGCCATAGGGGGCGGGCCTAACCATCACCAATGAAGAAGCAACTCTCTGCTGAGTTCACTGATACCTCACACAATGGTCAACCTTAAATCGTTCAAATGTTATGAAAGGGGGCGTGGCTTAAGCATAGGGGCGGGCCAAACCATCACCAATGAAGAAGGAACTCTCTGTTGATTTCATTGATACCTCACACAATGGTCAACCTTAAATCGTTCAAATGTTATGAAAGGGGGCGTGGCTTAAGCATAGGGGGCGGGCCAAACCATCACCAATGAAGAAGCAACTCTCTGCTGAGTTCAATGACACCTCACACAAGACCCTACCTTAAACGGTTCAAATGTTATGAAAGGGGGCGTGGCTTAAGCATAGGGGGCGGGCCAAACCATCACCAATGACGAAGCAACTCTCTGCTGAGTTCAATGACACCTCACACAAGACCCTACCTTAAACGGTTCAAATGTTATGAAAGGGGGCGTGGCTTAAGCATAGGGGGCGGGCCAAACGATCACCAATGAAGAAGCAACTCTCTGCTGAGTTCAATGACACCTCACACAAGACTCTACCTTAGATGGATCAGCATTCATGAAAGGGGGCGTGGCTTAAGCATAGGGGGCGGGCCAAACCATCCCCAATGAAGAAGGAACTCTCTGCTGAGTTCAATGACACCTCACACAAGACTCTACCTTAAACGGTACAAATGTTATGAAAGGGGGCGTGGCCTGAGTAAGTGGGCATGGTTATATTATAGGGGCCGGCTCATTGTCACACGCAGACCACACATTCTAAGTTTCATGTAAATCGGATGATGTTTGTCATATAAGGCGCATTTCCTGTTGCCAGCGGGGGGCGCTATGACCAAAAGTCAAATATGGCCTGTAGGTGTCCTCAGGCCTGGACCCTTGTCAATCGTGAGAATTTTCGGGCAGATACTACAACGTACACTCAAGTTACAACAATTTATTTGTTCATCGCTCAACACTCAAAATGGCCGCCACGCCACGCCCACACCGTCAGACGAAAAGTTTTTCTTTGAATAACTTTTCATCTTTAAGGTGTTGGGATGATAGAGACCAAGTTTGAAGTACATCGGATGAAATCTCTAGGAGGAGTTTGTTAAAGTATAGCACCTTGACTTTTAGGCCTACTTCCTGTTGCCACTAGGGGGCGCTATGACTTTAAGTAAATATCGGCCTTTATTTGTCCTCAGGGTTGGACTCTTATGAATCCTGAAAAGTTTCGAGCCAATCGGACAATGTACACTCGAGTTACACCCACTTCCTGTTTCGGCGGCGAAACGCACAAAATGGCCGCCCCGCCACGGCCATGCCCTATGACGAAAAGTTTTTCTTTTAACAACTTTTCATCTTTAATGTCTTAAGATGGCACAGACCGAATTTGAAGTTGATCGGATGAAATCTCTAGGAGGAGTTCGTTAAAGTACGACATGTGGAAATGGCCAAAATCGCACTAATTTCGAACTTTGAAATCAAAATGGCGGACTTCCTGTTGGGCTTAGGGTATGGCTTCAATGACGTTTTTTGTACATCTTGACATGATACATATGTGTACCAAGTTTCGTGAGTCTACATTAAACGCACTGCAGGGGCTCAATTTTTTTAACTTTGTAGGGGGCGCTAGCGAGCCATTTTTGCGCGCCTATTCCCGAAACCCTTAAAATACGTAAATTTTCACCAGACTTGATGCGACCGCCAAATTTGGTGAGTTTTTGAATATGTTAAGCCCCTCAAAAAGCCAATTAATTTGCCGGGAAAAGAATAATAATAATTCCTTCAGTTTCAACAGGGCCTTCGCCGCTGTCGGCGCTCGGGCCCTAATGACACAAAAAGCCCAAAACTGAACTTTTCTGGTCAGGTCTAGACTAAAGTAAATGAACAACAGGTGTGATTGCACCCTCACTACTCAGATGGGAAAAAGCTCCTGGTGTGGTGCATCCTGCTCGGTGCGGTTACATGGCAACAAGACCCTCCAACCTCAAGAGGTTAGCCACACGGGAATCCTGGGAAGCTGGGCTGTCAGATCCGGCAGCCACTCAGGCGTAGTATGTGAAGTTGCGGGGGAAAAGAGCAACTTAACACACAGGTACATGCACACACATGTTCACTCAAATTCCCAAAATCCATCAGTGATAGTCCCCGTCCTGCATTACTGTCACACCACTCTGTGCTTGATTCCAGAGCTCCCTTCCTCCTCCCTGGCAGCCATCTCTGTGTTTTACCCGGGTTAAACTGATACTCTCAGGGGCCGGATGGGTGGCGAGAGCCCACACTGACAGGTGGGAGCCAGGGTTTCAAGGGATGCAATTAATCTCAATCAAAATTCCCCTTTTAGGTGTGATTAGAAACGAGCTGGCCTAAGGAGAGAGGCAGAGCATTTCAGCAGCGGGACAGCCGTACACTGAGACCGGGGATAATTTGTCTCGCTAACGAGGATGTAATATTGATCAGGATGTAGAATGAGATCATACAGCACCTTGGTAACATATTCTCCTTCATATTGATTTCAAATATTCGACCAGGTCACAGCTTCAAATAGTATCTGATTTGGTTTAGGACAGTTTTAGCTTTAGTCGTATGGAGGCCCAAAGTGGTTAACATTGAATAAATAAATTTCGTTTTTGTTTCATGCATATATTTTACACAATTTACAAATATGTGTATTCATTTCATGTAGTCAACTAGTCCATAGCATCTTATTCATAACATCTTATTAACTGAATAAAACTGAATCAACTAACTCAACTAATTATTTCATTATCCTTTTATTGGTGTTCAAAAGTCTGTTTTTACCTTTTAATGACATTTTCCTAATGGCACTTTATTTTTTTTATGTCAATTCATTTATGACATTAGAGTTGCAATCAGTCACCTGTTTCGCCTTTCAGCCAATCACATGTTCCCTGCTGCCTAGCAGACCCTGTTCAGACCTGGCACTAACATGTGACAATGTGTCTTGGGTGCATTCACACCTGTACTTAGAGCTGTTAATGCCAGGTCTGAACGGAGCCTAACTGCCAGCTAGCTAGCTGGATCCTCTTGGCTGGCGAGACCACAGAGAAAGTAGTGTATTTATCTGAAAAACGCTGCAGTGGTAACTCTAAATTAACCAGTTACACCAGAAACATGCTGCACCCTGAAGCGCTGTGAATAGCTACGAAGCGCTGTGAAGCAGAGCTATATTCATTTCGGCGCCCATGTTATCCAATCTGTCCGGCCATGCGCTGCAGCGATTGTTTCGGGGTCTCCTCTATTTCTTTCACAAGAGCCACGAGCGAATGTGTCAAGCCAGGCAGGTAATCACATACAGAAAATGCCACAGTACAGCTGTATACTTTACAAAATAACCCAAATTTCTAAATAAAACACCCAGGTGTATGGTGATTTTGTGTCTACAGCGTGGCACGCAATTAGACACACGGAGAGAGAGACCGAAGGACGGACATACATAGAGACATCCTTTGTAACCTTCCAACTGCTTTTGTTCCGTATCGCTTATAACTTTAATTTATTGTATGTATAAGTCTTACTTTTGTGTTTATGTTCTTGTAGTCTTTTGTTTTAGTGCTGAGTGTTGTCGCTGCATCGGCCCCATTCCCCCACAGGGATCAATACATTTTTATTAGATCTCATGTTGTGTTTGGATATTTGATTCAAAACCAAACACCGAACCAGAGAGAGGAAGCTCAGCTTATTCACTGCTTTAAAATCAGAGGCTTCCTCTGTGATAAAGACCCTTGATCCTCCTGAGCCTAACCTTCCGCGTCGACTCGCACTGAAGTCGTGCCATCAATGCTCGGCTTTGATCACCATGTCAACAGATATGTCTCTCGCTCGCGAAAGCCAAAAGTAGGATGGAAGAGCGACACTGGGATCCGAAGCCTGCGATTTTTAGCAATTAATAGGGCGTTCTACATCATTAGTCTGGGTGAGCGCTAATAAAGCAGAGTGTTTGAGTGGGCCACGGGAGGTTATTTAAATGCAAAAGAGTCCAGGAGCCCTTAGCAATCCATCTCATAAACCTGACTGTGGACTAAATGCTTGATTCATAATCTCGTAGTAATGACTTTGCTGTCAGAATAGGTGTCAGAGTCAGATTCCATCCTAACCTTGTTTGCATAATGCTGCAGGGCCTTTAAGGTGAAATGCAATGACAAAAACTCATAAAGAGCCATTATGCTTCTAATGGCAAAATTCACTCTGAAATCACATTATTTAAGGAAAGGTCTATGGTGCTTCACAATCAGCAGGTTCTAAGCTGTTTACTTGAATCCTACTGTGTTTCCTTGTTTAGTTGCATTTGGCTGGATGACACCAGTTGACATTTAAACTCCAGTGGCAGCAACGTGAACCCGTGAAAAAGCAGGAACTACGGCTCTAGTACGCACACAGGCGTCACACAGTGATTTACTGATCAGTTGTTCAACACATCCTAAATAGATTTTTCTGGTAGTTATTCCTTGGTCAAAATCTAAGGCAGGAAAATGTGTTTTAGGTTTCATGTGATGAACCAAAACATGTTTTTCTAGGATTGGTGCCATCACCAGTGCCATGTTCGAACTTTCCGTTTTACTGACAGTCAAACACGGATGGTTGGAGTGTTTAAAGTCGGCAAATGGTTACAACATCAGCACTAGTTTACAGACTTAATTTGCTAGCATTTGATCATCAATCAACACACTTGCAATCAGTCACTTGTGGCATTTATATCAGATAAAAAATCTTTTTAAAAGCATTCTTCTTTGTGGTCCAAAGAAGTTTGCAGAGTATTAAATACAATCCATGACGATTTCTGATCACTCGCTGCTTGGCTCTAGGGGTGGCAAGTCAGGCTGTTGGTCGGTCTGCCAACCACTTTGGGCCAGACTGAAATATCTAAACAACTATTAGATGGATTCAGATACTATTTCATACAGACTATCTTAATGACTTTGGAGATTCCCTGATATTTCCTCCAGTGTCACCATGAGGTTGACATTTGTGTTTTTCACTGAAATATCCAAACAACCAGTGGAGGGCTTGCCATGACATCTGCCACATGGTTCACTTCACACATACCTTACAGCTTCTTCTGTATGTAATTGGTAAGACAGCCAACAGTGGAGTGATGTTTAGCATTAAAGACATTATTGAACACTGTTGCCGTGTTTAATGGAAGGAAAGAGGATTTTAGGAGCTGGTAGTTTCTTGGACAGGAACAAACTACAACTACAAACCCTATAATCCCCATTTTAGATGGGATTGTAGAGGTGTTCATTTGCAGTAAAAACAATGATTGATAGTTCTACAGTCACAATTCGTCCATTTTATGAGGTTTTGCAGGTGCTGCAAACCATGAGAAATATACAGAGTGAAATGTCTCACCGCCGACTGATGTGAATTGATGCAAAAAAAGCTGAAATGACATCCCAGTTAGATGTTTTAATGCTTTAAAACACAGCGCAGCATTTGAGTGCAGGAAGTATGACGCTACTTCTACATTCATATTGTGAAAGCCTCACGACAAAAAGCAAGAGGAGAAAAGAAACGGTAACTGCTGCTCTGGGATTTATTTGCAGAAAAAGTAGCTTTGTGCTCAATGATTTAAAAAATAAATGAAAGAGCAGCGCCCATCTGATCTCCATCTACTCCATGATGCGAGGCTCCGTCTGAAGCGCCAGCCCGGTGCGGGACTATCCAGTGCAGGTGATATGGAGATCAAATGGCCTGCCAGCCAGCCAAGGCGACCTGTGGCAGCCAGCGCCACCCCCAGCCGCCTGTTGAAAGGAGACACAATCCCGATAAATGTATTCCTGTCAACATTGCTGCGATGCCTTTTTAATACAGCCCCTGGAGGATTCAGGGCAAGAACAGCCTGAGTCAAACTCCATTTCTCTGGGCTGAAAGAGAGATGTGACAACAGCCCCGTGCAGGTCAGGGACAGTCATGGACTGTCTGGTAGCATGCAGCTATGGAGGACGGATAAAGGCTGTTAATGGTTTTTGTTTTTATTTATATTGTTTTAACACGGCTGAGTAAACCCAAACCAGCCTGAACAGAGCGGAGCGGCACCTTTCAAGCTCAAACTCCATCAGTTATTACAGTTTGATTGCTGAAGAGAAGGATAAACTGGGCCAGTGGTTTTCAGGAACAGGTGTGGAAAGAGCAATTTAGGCTGCAGTCACACTTCCAGCACAGTTGGGTAACTTCAGTCTGAGCCCCAGTGCAAAAGTCGGCTATGTTGCATTCTGGGTCAGTTTGCAAATATCATGCACACATAGCTGGGATATCCTGTAAAATCCTCGGTCAGGGTCCAGCCTGGGGCATGTTTGTTGGACAGTTGTGATAACCCTCCATCCTGCTGGTTAAAGATTGAAAAACAAGAATCATGATCATCCAGCCCATCCTCATCCAGAAAACGACCATATGGGTCGATTATGCAAGCAGCGCATAACGACCCACAATTACGTTTCCTGTTATAGTATGCGGCGACCTCTCGTAGCTGAAGTTATTATTGCGAGAGCAAACAAGGAAGTGAGGTGACAAAGTATAAGAGCGCCGTATTCCGTGTAAGGAGGCAGGTTGGGGTGGTGGATGGGTCAAACAAACTTTCACTCAGGAAACCGGGGTTACGTCCTCATTTTAGCAGTTTTATGTGACTCATTTTAAGCTAACCCGTGATATTTTCCTGACCTAAGTAAGTATTTGTGGATCAGGAAATGCACGTGTGTGGAATGCCAGAACGACGCAGACCCTAAATTACAGTATGACTGGAACTGTGTCCATGCGACCAGTACAAGTCCACAACTCCACACAGAAACGCCGAAAGTACTGTATGTCCAAACCTTAGTATTTTGTAACTTGGATTTTGATCATGCATAGGTTTTAATATTTAATGTTAATAAGTTTATTTTCTCTCTTGGGCTTCCACGTTGATTGTCTAGCCATGCAGATGCTGTAGTTTTAGTTTTATCTTCTTAGGTTTTGAGATATCTGTCTCTGAGATTTCTGCCACCAGCATTATACAATACAGATGAGTAAAATGTCATTTTCTCGTGCTCACAGCATTGAAAAAGTACAAGCAATTAAAAAATGACATCATTTTGTCTTTCCAGAAACAGTGTTGGATAGTAGATCAGATCATGCGGCATTACTGCATGCTCCATACTCTGAGCTGCTTTCGGACTATGGGATGCTTTAGTTTCAAAAAGCCATCCATCCTTCAAGAAGCCGTCCGAAGGTCCTTCACCTGGTGGCCGATAATCGAATGTTCTCGCTGTCATGCCCCGACATTACAGTAGCACAGCTTTCATGATGGGCCATCCATCGATTTTATGTCAGGGAAGAAACAATAAGAAATTGATTATGAAAGCCCCTCAGACCTTTTTAAGTTCAGCTAATCGTATAACTTGCTTTATAGGGTTTCTAGCTAGTTAATAGAAACCGCTCGGCCGTAGTTTGAGAAGCAAAAGGTTTAAATTTTGTGAGGGTTAGCGGTGCAAGCAGCTCGTAGGAACTTAAGGTGGCTATCAACTTTTGGAGCAAGTGCAGGTCAACTGTATCCTTCCCTGCTCTCTGTCTTGATTTGGCCCTCGACATTTATCGACATCTAAAAGGTTACATTTGAGGGCGGAATATTGAGCCTTGCAGACACAGTAAAAAAGCAGGGCAACTAGGTTGGAAGAAGGGAGGAAGGGAGGAAGGAAGCCTCCTGGCAGGCAAGACTTCCCTTCATGTTTACTTGTCTGGGTGAGAATGTCACGCCTTTGTATCGCCCAGTTGCTCACACACACAATCACAGAAAATATAAGGCATGTGTGTATATATATTGCGCACTAGACTCTACTGATTCAGGACATTCCTGCCTGATTACAGCTGAAAAAGCTGCAGTTGTGTGTTGTTGTACTGTTTAATGATTTTGTGTGTAAATTAATTATTAATTTAAAAGGCAGTAATTGAATAGGCTTGGTGGGCTCTGCCTTGTAAAAGAGATGCTATAAATATAATTATTTCATTGGGTTTTAATGGAAGGGTTCAGTGTAACATGATGATTGCTGTTGTTTTAGAGATTCTGTTGCTTCTGCAGGGAGTTGCTCCTGAGGCTTATTACTTCAACTTTTAGACACAAACTGGTCCCATGTGATGTCATTTCTTTCTCCTTTTTTATCTTTCATCCTTTTAATGCATTGTATTTTTCGTATCAATTCGTTATTTCCTCCTAGTCTTCATTACATACAGTAAATGATAAAATAAAAAGTTCCTTTAAGCCACTGTCTGTTTCGGTCTTTTCATAGTGGTAGGAATTATGATAGCGAAAGTCAGTTTAACACATGAGCTCCTGCACACAGTTTGTCCGAAAAAAAAAATGTCTTTAAGAACACACAGCTTTAGCTTTAGGTGCTCTCCGGGATGTTTGCTCTGTGTGAGATCAAAGCGGGCTGCAGAGTCGGTGCACATTACAGCCGACTGCCAGGTTTGGTTCACTGCCAGTGGGCTACTTTGCAGCAGCCGAGCAGTGGCAGTTTGCTTTTAGAGGGGTTTTCGTTATTGTAAATCACTGACAGTCCATATCGATATTCACACCCATCAGATTTCTAGGAAAAAACTTCAGTGAAGCCCTTCAACTATTCTGTACGTACCCCCGTCACTGCACGTGTGCTGCTACAGCAGTGAAGGCCGCTGGGAATTACAATTAGACATTAAAAAAGGGAAAATCACAGTGTTAGAGGTTTACTGTAACATATTTTATTGTAATGTAATATTTTCCTGTATATGTACTTTACTAATTAATCAACAGAAAAAGTACTTACACCACTTGTTACATTACTTTCGTTACTCTGTCATCAGCTACGTCAGATGTGCCTTAAACAACTCTAAAGCCTCCACACCCTCATGTTAAATCTTCTGTATTTTAACACATGTAGAAATAAATAATGATACATTAAGCAGTCAACCTTTTCTGTTCGAAGTATTTCTCACTGGCAATCAACAGCTAACATTAGCTTAGCCCCGGTAACTGCACACCGCTGGGGTTCACACACACCCTCCAACTCTGAACAAAACCAGGTTATCCTGATGGTAGGCTGACTAGTGGCTAACATTAGCAAGCCAACTGAGAACACACAACGCATAAAAAAAAGACAACTTTGGAATTAGCAGGAGGAGGAAATTTCTCCTCTTATGGCAGAGGCTGACACCCTGACACCTCCAGCCCCGCGTCAAGCAGTGAACTGTATTATTATAATAATTTGTTATACATTAGACTGAGCAATATAGCACACAATAAGCAGCCTGCATCTCACCTCTGTAGCTATCCTCTGAAGTTCACCGTCCCAGTGTGTGCCCTCTCTTTCTCTGCTGCTCATCTGTTCTGTTCTACACAGTCGATGGAGAGAGACTCCCAGAGGCAAAATTATATTGATTGATTGATTGAAAGTGTTTATTTCGAATAAATAAAGAACAGAAACAGCAGACAAAAAATAACAAGACAATAAATGAATAATAATAATTACAACAAAGAAAATTGTGAACACTTGACGATCTGTTTACACATCTGAAAAAGTTTGAGAAGTATAAACCTATTTAATCCCATCCTGTGTCCGCAAATCAATGATTGTAAAATCTACCCGCTTCCCAATTGCTATTTACATGTGTTCTCCCTCATACCTAAAAATCAACTTCAAATTGACATAATTTATTTACAAAAAGAGGAACATAAACGAGGAAAGAATACATTTCAATTCAACATCATATGATTTAGTTGTCTATTGTGTATAGCCACAGATATCATATGGTAATATCATTCATGTATTTCTGACATTAACATAGCTAACAATAGAAGAATAACACATATTTTGCCACGCTGTCTATGAACTGCTGCATGATTTCTTCTGGACAAATGTCCACATGAGGCATGATAAGGTAGATCAATCCCAGAAAGAAGCAGAAATGGTTATCCTCTACAGTAGCTCCAGCTTCTCCCATAGTAGCAGGATCAAACTGGGAGCAGTGTGTCCTTGTGTGTTCACAGCACGGCTGTGGAAGTTCCACATGGCTGTGCCGGCCCTGGGGAGTCTGTGTGCCGCCACGCGGTCCAGCACACTGCTTCTTTTGGGAGATCTTGAGAAGAAGACGGACAATTCTGCCAAATCGGGGGGGAAAAACGGACTGAACTTTGATATGTATGATGTCACCTGCCGCATGCTGAGGTCCAGCTGGTGAGCATAACAGTGGACGCGTATTATATGTATAGCTGTCCACTGCTCCCAATACTTAGGATGGGTTAAAATGCAGAAATAGAAATGCGCTACATTGTACTTTGTGTATGTGATTATTAAGAATAAGGTTTGGTTGTTTGTTTTATAATACGCAATTTCATAATTATCCTGCATCCTTCTTCTGCACACCATATTTAGCGTTACATAGATTAGTTTTGTTAGGGCGTTCACAAATGTAAGTTGGCGTTAGCTTATCGGTGTTGCCAGATCTCGCAAGAGTTTGGTTCTGAGACAGAAACCGGTCTTTCTCCTAATGGGTCTGTCTGAAAAATGCCATTTTAGTTTCAAATTGTTTGGGAGGATTTGTGGAAAAATAGGTCCAATGTTTGTTTTGGTGACTGAACCACCATCTGCAGGTTCACCTTTTATATCACTTTCACACAATAACAAGCACACGTTCAGCCTGCTTCTGACTATTCATAGTCATGGACAAACATTTGGCTGTTCTGCCTGTTCAAACAGGAGCAGAGTCTACAACTGTCACTTCTAAACCACAGAATTATACAAGCCCTAGTACTCTACTGCTGATTGTATTCAAATCTTTGCCATTTCTACATGGTGGATGGAACAGACAAGTGTTATTTTTACATTTTATTTTTTATTATTTATTTTACCTTTATTTAAAAAGCAAAAGACTCATTGAGATTAAAAATCTCTTTTTCAAGAGTGTCCTGGCCAATATAGAATTTTTATATGCTATAGAATTTCATTCCTGTTTTCCGTTTTTCAAATTGCAAATGCTAATACTACCAAATAAATGAAACCCAAATTAGTTTGAGTCCTTATTGTCGTTCAAATGTATTCAATCCTCAAAAGAAGGAAGGACATTGTGATCTTCTGAATATGAAAACTCAAGTTTGATTAAAGGTCACAAAGAACATTATAATCCCAACTATGTACTTGTGCTCAGAATAATATTTTCAGAGGGAGCAGAAGAAGCTTTGGATTCATAGCACGTCGATT
This sequence comes from Sander lucioperca, assembly GCF_008315115.2. NCBI lineage: Eukaryota > Metazoa > Chordata > Actinopteri > Perciformes > Percidae > Sander > Sander lucioperca. The sequence goes on along the minus strand of NC_050192.1, from coordinate 24,408,069 downwards.
TTTTATTCGAATTTAATAACCAAATAAGTCTAGGTGAAGACATGGCTGCTCATGACCTTCAGTTGATTTTTTTTTTTTTTTTTTTAAATCTTTTATGAAGCTGTTGCAGCTTTGACAGCTTTGTGTTCTTTGTTTTGAAATTCTAAACCCACTTCTATGCCGAGTTCTGAGGAACTCACTTTCTCTCAAAAATCCTTAATTGCCTACAGCAACAGGGCTGTCACAAGTTATATTTGAGACTGCTAATGATTAGCTCGGTATAATCACGGCCTCTTGGGACTCTTTATGTTGCAAACCAGGAAAAATGCCATATAAAATTGCAATTAGGGATATGATTGAGTATTCAAACTGTAAAAAAAAAAATATTGCTGGCTCACCCTTACAGCTGAAAGATTTTATTATTTGTATTATGTATAAATAAATGTTAATTTACTGTAGCTACTGAGTTGTTCTATACAGTGATTATAAAATACCATGTAGCAGCTTTTATACGTATCATTCCGTCACTTTTGTCCATTTCCAGTCCGTGAGATTGAATATAAACCCATTCTGTTTCAAGACAAAGAAGAAATCAGCAAAGAAATCTTCTCTTTATTCCATCGAAAACCATGTTCCAACTTAAAGAAGATTGGACTTACTCTCTGGAGTTCAACCGTTTGAGTTGTAATCAACACCCCTCCAAACTAAACATCCCCACATCTCATTTCAGCAAATGATGTGCTGACAAATAATACACAGGGTACAAATGCATTTACACATAAATTAAACCCTAAATCCAGCGCTGGCTGCACAGAAACACTGTTATGAGCCAATAATTTAGACTAATGACTGCAATAAAAGCAGGGTTACTGTAAAACAATGTAAGTGGGATATCATTTGCCTATAGAATGTGTTCCCAACATCCTGACAGATACCAGCATCAGTCTTGTGTGTTTATTTCCTTAACAGCTCACAGAATACTGTAATGTGTGACAGACAAGATGAAATACATTAAATTACTTGCTATATGTTTCTCCGTTCTCACTCCCAACTCGTAAATTACGGACGCTTGGTCAATGTCTCTCAGCGTCGGATACGACGCAATAAGCATCCCTTAGCTTGTGTATGGAACGCACTGGGCAGAGCAGCAGCTCCACGGCACGTGAAGATGACGTAGTATTAAGAGCGACAACGGTAGCGAGTAGTATGAAAGCCTGGAGACTGGGGTTCGTCTCCAGCGTGCCACTGAAACGTTCATTTTATAACGATCTTTTCCTAAACCCAACTGTCGCGTTCTTCTAAACTCTGTCTTCTAAAATCCCGAGTCCTCTTTATCCGAGACCGAGTAAAAATGCGGTCAATTCCGAGACGAGACCGAGACCTTCGAAAAGTGGTCTTGAGATCGATTTCGAGCATTACAACACTGTTACATAGACAATGGACGGGAAGCGTGGAAATTACGCTCTCTGTGGACACGTACCTTTACAGTTGTTTTTTATGTTACTAAAGTTCAGTTTTTAGGTAACATGACAACCACTGAGGTGGAAGACCATGGCATAAAAGCTCAGCAAAAAGCTAGTAAGTGGACCTTGAGTCAACAATATTGAGTCCAAAAGTAGTACACTGTTGCAAATAAGAGGGTAAAACATTACATTTCTGGCAGTGGTGTGGATAATAACAGCTTGGAATCACACAGAGTAGTGACTGGCTGTCTGAAGTGCATTGACACCAGACAGTACTTGAAGCTCAGCTCTGTAAGTGAGAGCCCAAAGTATGTTTTGTCAGCTAAACAGGAGATAATTTAGTGGTGTGAGATTCCAAGTCCACTGGGTCACTGTGAAGCTTTTCTGCTGCTCCTCTAATGAAACTGTAAACTGACCCCTGGGGATCTCCCGCCACGTCCATTGATTGCAATTTTACCTCCCATGCAACTGTAGGCTACTGTAGACGATTCACGGTGGATATGCATTGATGATGTGCTTGACTGTGACAAAAATACTTTTATAAAAGCATAAGGTTTGTTGGAGTCATGTCAGCAGTGGGCTGAGGTGCAAACCTGCAAATCACAGCTGTGCCTTCACTTCCTTTTCACTCTGCCAAAAGGTTAATGTGTTTTCCTAAAGCAGCCGTGTGCTGGAATATTTCTCAAACTTTTTGCAACGAGTTAAAGCGTCTGACAGCAGATCAGTTTCGGATCTCCTCTCCAGACCATATGTTGCAACATATGTTTCACAGGTTTCTTAATAACAGTTCTTTGTGTTTGAATGCTGTCATCTTATCATTGTCATTTATTTCCAGTACATGAGATTATTTATAACTGTCAGTGACAAGTGTGTTGCATAAATTAGAGCAAGGATTATTCCTGTTAATGGATCTAATACATTAAGAAACTTGAGTGTACATGTATTTTAACACATGGTCTTTTGTAAGCATGTGTGTGGCTCAAATTTGGTCAAACACTTTTCTATTTCCAGCAGCAAGCCTCAGATAAACCCACTGTATGCTGCCAGCCTAGCAGCAAATAGCAGACCGCAAAGTACATAAGTACATAATGGAGCATTTAGCCGCTAAAGAGCCAGAGGATTCCCTAAAGAGCTGGTGGAGACCAAAACAGAGCTAATAGAGTGAATATTGAACTACGGTTGCTTTCACACTACAGCTGTTTGGTCCGTTTAAAACAAACCCTGGAGTGGACCAAAACAACCAAACAGGGGTCTCGGTTCGCTTCCAAGAAATATTAGAAACACTAAAGCAAAACCAGAAACCCCAAGATGTTACATATTTGGTGTTGCTCCTTTATTTCTGAGACAAGGAAGTGTTGGCGAGTTTCACTCAGATTTTCTGCCCAATAAACAAGCGACCTTTCAGACCGTATGATATTTGTTTACAATATTCGGTGCGTTTGAACAAATGCAGTCTGAACGCAAACCAAATGAAAAATGCAACAATGTTGCAACTTCACCCCTGAATTGCACCGAGTCCACCAAACTATAGGTGTGAAAGCGCCCATACATTCATCCAGAGACACCGACTCTAAATGACTGCTAATGTTGCTCAATGCTTGCTGGATGCTTAAAAGCTACTGAGGTGATAAAGCATTTCCCACCTATTCCTCTCATTAACAGCTGTCCTTTCATCCACTAAAAGCTACCTCACCATCAAACCGCTCCTTTCAAAGTGCCATTCTAGAATCTGTATCAGATGGATTTTTTTTTTTGGAAGGAAGATGCTGCTTCAGGAAATCATTTGTTTCCTTTTTGCAATCCACCCCTCCGTAGGACCTTCACATGCCCAGCAAAGGCAATCGTTAAGAGCTTCTTTTTTTCTGGTGCCATTAAGGTCTAATATATCAGTTGTGCAGTCAATTGTACTTGACAGGCAGCTTCTTGAACTTGAACCGGGTCATCTGGTGACAGATAACATGGCCTGTTTGTTCAATTTCCTCCTCTGCAATGGCATTGCTCTGATGTGAGTTATTGTAAATCACTGTGGATGCGTTCATCATGTATCTTGTCAGCGGCGGGGAGAGTGGTGCAGTGCTTTTGTGTGTGTGTGTGAAAGGGAGAGAGCGATGGTACAGTATGTGAGAAGGAAAAATGAGAGAGGACAAATAGCACAGGTAACAACTTCAGCATGTGTGCCATTTATTTCAGTTTGTGTGTGCATTCAGTCAGTGTTCCTGAGTCCATTTCTGCTGTGTACTTAAATCTGGGTGGGTGTGAACTTGTGCATCTGGTGAAAGCGCACAAAGCCCAGGTCACCCCTGGGGCCCCTGACAGGCCTCTGGTGCATGAGCTTTAATGTGACACAGAGATAATGAAGATCTAACCCCCCCCGCCCAACCAGGAGAGAGGTTATCGTGTGAAGTGGACAGCCGATACTGGGGGAGGATGGCAGATTACTTGGCAACGCTGTCCTCATTCTTCAGCCACACTGCAGGGGACAACTCCTTCCCCTCTAATATTACAGGTAATATCACAGCCAGAGTGTGTGCTGCTTTGATCTAAAAGTAATAATCACTGCCATTTTCATATCAATTTGTTTTACACTGCTCCAGGCTGTATCAGCTTTATTGTTCATTATCAAGAAGAAGAAACATGTAGTCCATGTACATGTTTCTTCTTCCTTGTCTCTGTTAAGCATTTGCTCATATATACACACACACAGTATATACACATACTGTATATACACACAATTATATACACACATATCTATATATATAATTTTTTGTTATTAGGGGTCAATCGATTTAAATATTTAATCGCGATTAATCACATTGTCCATAATTAGCTCACGATTAAGCTCGCGATTAATCCGACATTTTTTATCTGTTCCAAATGTACTTTAAAAAAGGGCTATTTTTAAAGTTTTTAATGCTCAAGTGGTATTTGAGATTGGACATACTGCGCTGGTAACTCAATTCACATCGACAAATCATAATTTTTATAACAATAAAAATACATGCAAATAACTTTAGTCTTGTAGAGAGAACCTGGAAGGGCTGTGAAACTCAACTTTGAGGTCTTGAATTGCTTTTTAATGCTGGGACATCCAGACAGCAGATGACCGTTTGGAGATCCTTTGGATGTTATCACAGAGCACTTCATGGCTTCTGCTAGCCATTCACAATGTTACTGCTGCATCGCTACATCATTTCCAAATCGCAGAATGTGCGTGCGTTAATCGCGCGTCAAAAACATTTGTGGCGTTTAAAGGAATTTGCGCTAATTATTATATATATTATATTATATCTTCTAAGAATATATTCATTTACTGTTTTGGGGTGTTTTATATGGTGCTGCAACTAATTATGTCTTTCATTATCACCTGCTGGTTATTTTCTGATTTCTTTTTATTTTCTAGTTTGTAAAATGTAAGAAATGAAACTAATTTATTACTCAACTAACCGTTTAAGCTAAAAAAATTGGTAGTAAAAAAAAGTTTTATTACAATGTGCCGTATTTTAAAGGTTCTTGAGAGGTTGTGGTATATTGACATTCTATAACATTCTATACACTGACTTAAGAGTTGGTATAAGGAGGATGCATGAACTTTACTCTACATTCACTAAGAACATCTGGAAATTGTTAACATGAGCAGAGGTCCCCCCAAGACAGAAGATACCTTTTTTGGAGTTGCCAGATAACAGGCATCGATTGGTCAGTTATCCATCCAATGGTATACTCACACATATCACGTTCTATGTTGATACAATGCATAGGATATATACGTTGTTCACACAAAGAAAAGGCAGAACGACTTTTTGGAAGATTGGGTTGGTCGTTCTCCAAGCTCTCTGCAGGAGTTTGTAAAATTGATGCTGAATCTTTGTTTGTAATAAACCTTTTTATAATCAAGAACAGTGTCGGCGGATTCCTCTTCATACAGCATCACAGCATTACTATTTAAGACACCACAAGGTTTTGTATGTAAAATCTTTTTTTTAAAGATTATCTTTTGGCATTTCAAGCTTTTATTGGATAGGACAGCTCAGACATGAAAGGTGGGAGAGAGGGGGAATGACATGGGCGCGCTCTACCAGGTGAGCTACTCAGGCGCCCATAATCTTAAAGTAATTATAGCTGGCAGATAGCAGTTATACTGTACATTTACAGCTGGATGTGAGGGAGTTGGGAGGCCAACATTTGACCTTTAGAGATGTAAATACCTAACATGAATATATGACTTGTTTCTTCTTTACGTGGTATTTCGAGATTTGTTTGTCAGGCTAGCTGTCAGCTGCTGCCAAGGACACAAGTCAGAAACAAACTGCCCACAGTGTTTGATGCAGTTGAAATGGTCACAGTGGAGAGCTTCCTTCAAGGCCAACAGTGGATGAAGGATGTGGCACGGAGCTTTGGGAATCCAGAAAATCAGGTACAAAAAAACTCTCCACTATGCTCTCCTCAAGCTGCAGAATATCCTTTTAGCATCATTTAAGGGACAGTTCTCAGACTGTGTAATCATTTTCATGCATTTTATTTACTTTCTAGAAAGGGGCCTGTTGAAAACATGCCTGTTTGGCCTGTGGTATTGCGAATGTATTATCATTTATAAGTTTTACAACTTTGCAAACTTATGATTCCTTATATTCACTTCAGATTTTTTTAATCCACTCATCAAAATAGAGAATTAGAATCCAACCATAAAGTATTTGCTATATTACATTACATATCCATTTAGTTAGAAGAAAACCACAAACACATCTAAAGACAAGTTATTTGTCTTTATTGAACATACAATACCAGTCAAAAGTTTGGACACGCTTTCCCATTCAAGTGTACGAGAAAACGTGTCCAAACTTTTGACTGGTACTGTACTTGAACATGATTGCACTAAAGTGTTTAAGCTGGAATTTCCATCATCAGAAATGTAGTCTAAAGTTATTTATTGTATAGTTGGCTGAACACCAATGACAGCTAACTACCCTGCAAGGTGCTAATCTAGCATGGCATGTCTGACATTTTTGATATCTTCTTCATTTATGTAGCTTAGTTTTTGTATCAGATTTATTGTAATGAAGTGCACCACACAGCCTGGGTAGCACATGAAAAGATTCAGCTCCAGCTGAGTTCAAGCTGTGACTTTATACCTTAATTAGGCCCGCACACCTGATTCTCATTTATTAATCAGCCAAACGAGCCTTCAGAGGATCATAAATCAACACGCGTTCAAAGAAACAAAAAGCAAAGCATTTAAATTAAATACAACGGAAATGACCGTAAAATTAGTACAATTATATCTATTACATTTCACATGTAGTTACATGTAATAGTCAAACTCTCTTGTCTGCTTTGGTATATTTTATTAAAATTCAACTAAGTCCTTATTCAGAGTATTTTTACAGACCAGAGGCCTGTACATGCTAGTTTGGTTACCTAAACATGTGCAGTATGGTATAGTCTTTGCCTGATTAATTGAATGCAGGTTAACAGTTGCTGCTTGTATAATAGTAAAGTTTGTGTTCAAGTAACTCACCTCTGTTGTGTCTCCTCTCCAGAGTGTTCAGGCTAAAAGAGTCCACAGCATATCGAGCCCCATTTTAAAGGTTCCGGGAGATACCATGTTTCATGTAGCGAAGGGGTGTTTGAGTACTTTAATTGACTGTACTTGCTAAACTAATGATGTTTGATTGTATTAGGTAACATAATGCAAGTAAATTGAGATAACAGTAGAGAAGTAGAAATGTATTTGATGTGGTTGTTGTATTTTGTATAATTGTTTAAATTGAGTACATTTCAGATTTATCTTGTACTATGGTAGGGTCGAGATAAGGTCAGTGGCAGGCTATAAAAGGCTGCCAGTTTCCATCTAGTGCTGCTGCTGTCTGGACCACATGCTGCCTGTGGTGCTCAGTTTGTTGGTTGCGGTCATGGCGTCCATGTTTGTGTTAATTGTTGGGGAAATAAACACCTGTTGATCTGCACCGTACCTCTGCCTCAAGTCGCCTGCTGTAATTATCCAGCCGCTATGCGGGCATCCTAACAGTGACCAATCGCAAACATCTACCACAGCCGCATATTTTAAATAAGAAGAGCAAACTATAATTCTACATAAATATGAAGAACACAGACATGGTTTTACAGGCAAAACGCAATACAGTCGCTGCTGGCAAAAAAAAGCTGACGCTGTAAATGTGTAAATCACAACTCTTATCAATATCACTTCCCCATCAGTCAGGCACAAGATCTGACCATAATTACACTTGTGCTTTCCATAAACTGTCGTTGCTTTAACCTATTATTTCAGTTGCAACCCTGGCAGTGGTGAGCGATCGTTGGAGCAAATAAAATATATAAAAACATAATTCAAACCGATGTGCGTATTGGCAACACACGGCTCAAGAAGCCGACAAATATAGCCGATATGTAATTCCCTCCGCTGAAAATCTTTAATAAAAATACCCATCAGGGAATGTTAACGGGGTTGTCGGACTCTAAATGTTTTAACTTTTCTGAGCGCACCTCTCTCTCTCTCCGTGCACCGAGCTCCACCGGCTCTTCTAAGAATGCTGATAGATAGATATATAGATTTTTTATTGATCCCAAAAAATGGGAAATAACGTTGTTGCAGCAGCAAAATTTCAGACACACAGCGCACGTACAGAGTAAACATTAAATAATAGGAAACAATATACATGAAATAATAATAGAATAATACACTAGCAATATTTAAAAATATATACAATGCCGTTATCAGTGGAGTATTGATTGGTCAGTAGGCGGTGCTTTTACAACGGTTGATCTCTAATCTCCAACTTAACCTGCTCCCGTGCAGGTTAGGTGTTCAGCATAAGTTATCACGGCGATTTAACCCGGTAACAAGTGATCCACCGTCGTGGTACAGAAAACCCTGGGTTGAACCTGAAGTTACCTTATTAACGCCAAATCTTGCTTCGTAGCACAGGCCTCAGTTTTCACAACTCTGGTTTGAATTGACTTGTGGAGGAGTAATAAGGAAGGAAAACTGGCGTTATCTTCTTGTAGGATTTAATCATGCCAAAAGGATTTGGACTTGAGACCTGAGTCAGCCCTGCTACACAATGTATTGTCAAAGAACCCTTGAAGCTGAAGCTGGCTTTGCATTAACTAATAACAAGGTCCTCTACTGACATTCCCATTGTTTCAGTGTTGTCGTGTGGACTTAATGATCAGAGCTGTATGCTTTAATTCGAAAACATTCCAACAAGAACTTATTTTTTCATAAAAGAGAAACAGCCACCAGATTGTGTGAGAGGCCGACTAAAACATCTCACTTCAAAAGACACAACCAAACCAAACACACAGGCTACTCAAACAAGAAATGAAAAAAAATGTATGAACACAAACGAGGGTTGTTCAGCCTCAGGAAATCAAAGCGACCCTCGTTTCTTCTCATTAGCTTCTCAGATTCCTTTGACAGAGTTACCTGTACATCACAGAGATCGCAGCAGGCCCCACGATGAGTGAGACGCCAATTTGTCTTGACATGTTAAGTTGTGACTCGATCGGATTACGAGACGCAGCAGCGTTAATGGACGAGCTGAGCGTTTGTCTTTGTACACTGAAGGCAGCACCAGATTTAGTTACCAACACAAGCCTGTGACCTTGCCAGTGTCCATCATGCAGGGATTTATTGACAACACCATTGCCAGATTTCAATCAAACATCAGTTGAGAATTTACTGAGGTATAACCTAATCTTACTTTCCATGTGCCGTTTCTACTTCCTTTTGTCTTCTGTCACGAGGGACTACTGTCATAAAGAACAGTTGGAATTGCCCTACACTGCAAAAATGCCTTCTTAAGTTTAAGTGAAAACTTTATACAAGTATACTTTTGCATGAAAACAATCAAATTCGGCTGCCAGTGCAGTTAGCGATTTTCACTTGATAAGTTTTTTTAAAATAAAGCCCTATGCGCACAGGACTAGTATTACCTGGGGACCTTAATAATAATAATAACAATAATTGCTGCTAAACATCAACATTGTCACTGTGAGCACAATTGCATGCTAACGTAAGCATGTAGCTCCAATGAAGCATTGCCTTTCAGATCCACTAGTGAAGCTGTATACTGATTTATTACAATGGACATTGTAAAAAATATCAACTTTGATGACACATTCGACCAATAATTATGGTCAACCTCACATTAGTCTATATCCTTCGCATTCCACTTCCGGGATTGCTCCGGTGCTGCAGGAAATTCCGCCGGATGCATGCATTTTCCGTTTCCTTCCCCTTTCTTTGTGATGGAATTTTAAATTTGGTGGATTTACGAGGACTATTGTTGACTGCTCCTCAGATCTCTGCAGGGTAAATCCAGACAGCTAGCTAGACTATCTGTCCAATCTGAGTTTCCTCTCGCATGACTATTTTGCAGCGGCTCTGTGCGGAGTTCAGCACCGCCAATGACGATTCTGATTGGTTTAAAGAAATGCCATTAAACCAGAGCACGTTTTCCTCCAATCCCCAAATGCTATGTGGAGTAGCCAGACCCTCCTTCAGCGCACTTTTAGGAGGGTCTGGCAAAGCGAGACTAACCTCACATTAAAGGGAGACTATGTAACGTATGAAATAACACTTCATCTTACTGTGAAACATTTTCTCAGCGAAACCTTCCCTTTGACAGTATGCACCTGGCTAATGTATGCATTCAGTTTGTTATTGCCAACAGTGTCTCTGTAGATCAGGCACTCAGCCACCCTGAGATAGTGCTGCCCTCCGTGCCCTGTTCCAGTTGTGAGGAAATCTGTCAGCTAAAGCACACCAAGGCCATTACTGCTGCCTGCCAGCCAGCGCCACATTCCTCTTTATATAAAAAGGTATAAGAGTTGCACACGTCTCAAATACAATATTACAAGCAACATACATGTAACTTTGGTTTATAAATGAAGTAGAAAGAAACACAACTGCCAAATAAAATATTTTTTTCTCCCACAGATAGCACAGAAATCCCACTAGTGCAGGGATGAAATATTTTCAATGATGAGGTCAAATTTTATTACAAACGCTCAGAACAAAACTAATTACAGTGATTACATGAATATGTCACCTTGTTTATCTGATTGCTTTGCAGGCCCTTCAGTGAAATCAATTTTCATGGTTTAAATTGAATCCCTTAATTAAGAGAGGTTCTTTCCGTGTTTCAGCGCCCGTTGCACTGCATTGATTGATGTCTGGTTTAGCGATCACCGCAGGGAAACAGCAGCGAGGCGGCTAACACTGCATGAAAAATGTCGACTGGATCAGACAAAGCGAAAACGCGAAATGAAGTTCCGCCAGGGGTTATGTTATTAAGTAATGTCTCTGTGTACAAGTGTGTGTGTGCACGGGCATGTCCGCACTTGTGTGTGATTGTGTTTGTGCAAACCCCCACTGCGTGACATGTTCAGTTACAGTAAAATGATTCTAGCGTGGCAAGAACATTGTATCAGAATACAGCTATTGTAAATGACAAAGAAGTGCCATCAATTCTCAACTAATTGTGAAGCTATTTTTGGGTTTTAATAAGATTAGATTCATCCGTTTGTGTTATGGGAGCTGAATAGTCCTTAGCGACACTTGCATTTGCTTCATCAAACCACAGCCTCTTAGTTAGAGGGGATGGGACGGCATGTTTCTCTCTGTTGAAGCTACAGTTTTAAATTAGGGGAAACGAAAGTCAGACAGTACCATTTGTGAGGTACATGTGCTCAGCTTTGGTGTTACAAACAAATAAAGAAGTGGCTAATCTGGCTAAATTGTTAGCTTGTTACCACCTGTATGTTCATTTGTACACTCAGGGTTTTCAGAGGACAATGTTATCAACTGACAGATCAACTGACCACATCTATGAAAATAAAACCCAAGTCGATATAAACCACAGTTTTACTTTAAAGCTAATACACCGATTTATATTTAGCTGGGCTAGCAATGTGGCTATAGGGATGGCAATGTTCATCAAACGGTTGGTCCACCTCTTGGGTCCAAACTGAAATATCTCATCATCTACTACAGTAGGTAGATTTGCATGACATTTTATACAGAAAGTTTAAAGTAATGAACGTGATAAGACATGTATGTCACAGCCTCTAATGCACCCACTTATACAGTAATAGCACCTTCTTTCCGACCCCACTCCGTGCCCGAGTGCGCCACAGATGCACCAAAGCAGCCTGGCCACGGAATTATCAAAAGTGCGTTTGGCACACTAAGGACGCCAGAAAGTCAAAAGTGACAAAAAGTCATGTGCCCCTTATATAAATTCATCAAAAGGACACTTTTGATGTACACATAAGCACAAATAGTTCTGTGGTTATTTTACAACAGTCTGATGCTGGTTGCACTGTTTGTACACTTATCTTGTGCGCACAAATTATCGATCTGCTGCGCGTGAATGTTGCCGGACTTCACCATTTTGTAAACATAGCCATAATGAGAGGAGTGGAGTTAATGGACTTATTACAGTTTTTTTCCAATTGCTAACACACTAAAATGACATGCATAGCACAATTATTGAAACGGACACACAGAGACCAAATTCTCTTCTCAAGTCTCCAAAAGTCTAAACACATTTTCTGCTTTACACACATTTTGCAATTCGAAATGGCACTTTTTAAATGCACTGAACACGGTTCTCTGCATAAGACACAACAATCTGACAGCAAGTCACAGGTTTGCCATTTCAAAACGACAAAATTACACTACATGAGCTAATTGGCCAACATATGCGCCACCTGGCCAAACACCTCAATGCTTAATAGTTACCACTTCAATCAGGAAGTAAGCACTATAAAAAGACCACATGTGAGCACCTCTTTTTTTTCTATATATTTTTTCTGCAATTTTCTTTTTCAGTTTACTGTTTGTTGTGAGCATATTTCTGTGCATATGTTGCACTGACTTGTTTGGTTAAAAATAAAAACATCAATGTTTCAACAGCATGTGTGTGTATCTGCAGATAGATAGATAGATAGATAGATAGATAGATAGATAGATACTTTATTCATCCCGAAGGAAATTTTAGGATCCAGTAGCTTAGACAACCTTAACACAACAAACACATATACACACATATCACACACACATAAGAATAAAAATAAAAATAAAAATCACGCACAGAAATGCAATGACCATAAGGTCTGTGCATGTGAACAATCTGACGAATTTTCTACAATTTGAACTATTTTAGTATTATGGCAAAGCATACTAAAGATGAGAGTGCTTTTCATTATGCCCAACAGTGTGTAGTTGGTTAGACAAAAATCTGGTAATATGAATGAAGTGTGTGCCATGTGGTGCAAATGTTTGATTTTGATAATGCTGTATGTAGTTTTGGTTGCAGTGCTTCATTTTGCAGGATATATGAGATATTTTGCAGTTTGGGTGTGAATTGTGTTGAGTATTTTGATAAAACCACACTAGTTTTGCAAAATTGTGTTTAAGCAATTGTAAAAAACTGTAATTAACTTTGTATCAACTCATTTGGTAATGGTTTGAATGTAACAGACGTTCATTAATATAAAACAGTTGCACACTATAGCTTTAAATTGAGGTAACGAGTTATATCTCGTGCGCACAAATTATTAAATTGTGGCCTCATATTGTTTCCGTTTATGGCTACTTCTGAGCTCTGTAGGTTTTTAAAGGTATCTGAAAAGGATTATTGGAGTATGTATGTAAGTAAGATAACACATAATTACCCGTCACTATTTTTTTCAAGTAATCCTGCTGTGTGCTGTGTAGCATTCACTCACATGGAAAAAAAGGAATATATTAAATCTGCTTTGTTTGTTGGATAAAGTAATCCATCAGATCAGAGTTACAGAAGTGTGGATGCATGTTAAGTTTGTCCATACAGAAATCTTGCCTGAACAACACCAGCATTACATTAGCATGAATCAGCTCTGAAAGATGATTTATTGCACAGCTGCACGACGACAGTTGTGTATTGAAACCAAAGCAGTTGCTCCTAAATTATTCATGAGATATAATAAGAGGATAGTTGCCATACAGAGTGTTTGTCGATGAGAAGATAGAGCTGAGGAGAGGGAACTCTGGTGTGCAAAGTGAACACACCTTTTAGTGAGATGGAAATAGGCAGTTAAAGACTGAAGGAAAGTATGTTTACCGTGTTGCACACAGAGCTAAAGCCTTTCAAAAAGGAGAAAGATTTTCTGAGACCTCCGCTTTGGCTTGCTTCAGGGAATCTGTTTGTAGTGCAATGTTTTTTCTGGCCCGTGGACACATCGAGTTCTCTGCCACAACAAAAGGAGACTCATTCGAAGGGGAGGAGAGAGGCAGCTTTCAAACAGCATATATTAAATGTCTTCTTTTGCTGCTCTCACCTTCTGCGTTTCCTCTCCTTTGAGTTTGTCTCACGACCGCAGGCTACACCACTTACAAGGCTCCCTGCTATGGTCTCTGGTCACACTGTATTTACCTCACTGTCACTGCAGCTACGAGGTCAGCACAGAGTTTAAATACACCAGTTACAATAGCAGCACTTAAGTTCCTGCCTTAACTTTAAGCTTTATTGAGTCACACTTGTTCGTAGACAGTTTGGAGTAATCTCTAAAGAACTGCAGCCACAAACAAAGCTGTTTGGATGGTTTATCAAGAGATAACCAGATCAACCATCACAGTGACTCACCAATTCAGTCTGAACCAGCAGCTTATTGTGATAGTTCAACTAATATGATAGTGAACAGTGAACATGTGGTTCCTGTCTGGGCTAGTCAGTACCAGAAATATTGCAGTTGTCTCGAGGTGTACTGTAGTCCTTCTTGGGCAAAGATTCACTAGTTGGTCAAACTCGGTTTCCTTGTGTCTGAGTATTTGACTGATTAAAAAGGCTTGGACATACCTTCCGCCTTCCCCATCCACAGACGTGCACGTGGTCCCATTCATACTACAATTGAGAATCCGCACTGGTTTGGTGTTCCACGCATGGGCATTTCCCGATCCACGATCGTTTGTGCGATTTTTCCGCCATTTGACTGTCTTTGTATTCCTTTAAAGATCTGGTGGATCTCTTCGCACAACCTCTCCCAAAAACAAAGCATCCATTGTGTCATATTCTTCTTGGCAAACCAGCTACAGGTGCATACACCACCATCTAGACTGGAGCTTCTGGAAGGCCTACAATCTCACAGAAAACATGTTTGAAAATGTCTCAAACAAAAAGCAAGTCTCTACACTGTATTGATGACATAAAACGTATATTTTGATGTACCCCAGAGGGTTGATGACAGAAAAAATTTGAGGTGCATCATTCCCAGAAATAAGTTTCAGATGAATAGTGAGGGAGACTCATTTAGGCAAATACTCTTTAAAACTCGCAGAAAACATTAATGCTTGTAGTGCCATGCACTATTTTACCCTTCCAATTAACAGTGGCACTACCAAATATCACTTCATTGCCTGTATTATGTGCATTTCAATATGTCCATACGTTTAAATGTGGTCTTTTTACTTGATAGCGTTATTTCTTGACTTTTGATGATGTCATAGTAAACTACCCGTTCCTACCCGCGCCTACCAACTACACCACCACAGTGCCGAGCCAACTAGACAGCAGGTTCAGACAGTGCACTCATTTCACCTGTAGCTCTGGCAGCCGATTGTTCAGCTGTGTAGATTCATATGCAGTGGTGGAATATAACTAAGTACATTTACTCAAGTACTGTACTTTAAGTACAAATTTGAGGTACTTGTACTTTGAGTCTTTTCATGCCACTTTCTACTTCTACACCACTACGTTTCAGAAGGATATGCTCCACTACATTAATCTGATATCTTTAGATGCTAGTTACTTTACAAATTAAGATTTTTGTACACAACACACATGTAGTTTATAAAATATGATGTTTTATTATAGATTAAACAAACAATATATAACCTGCAAGTCCAGCTGAAATGATTAGACGATTAAACACTTAGTTGAATGACAGTTTGGATCGTTTCTAGGAAAAAAAAAAATTCTGCATTGATGAGACTTTTACTTTTAATACTTTAAGTACATTTTTCTAATGATACTTACATAACACTTTCAAAGCAGGACTTTTACTTGTAATTGAGTATTTTTACAGTGTGGTATTAGTACTTTTACTTGGATCTGAATACTTCACCACTGTTCATATGCACAAGCAGCAAACCTTGGAAGAAACAATAGTATCCAGTTTTTTCCCAGGTTTGTGGTAACACCGTGACAATATGTTCTGGGAGCACTGTCATAACACCCTGAATTGTGATCTAACGCGTGTCATGCTGGTGCAACAGACTGCAGGCAAACACAAAGCTGTCAGTTTTCCCACCTGAAGTTGGCCTCTTTGAGCGGAGCAGAGTGTGAGCCGGTTTGCATGGAGGCCATGTTATCATCAAGCGAGCTATTGGGTGAGGAGGAGCACATCAGATCCATAAAAGCCAAAGACGTTCAAGGAGAGATGTTGGTCCTCTTCCCAGGGAGCAAACTTGAGGAGGGGGGGGGGAGTCATGGATGCTACCTGACCTAGTGAAGCAGCACTGCGCTCGCTCTGCCATTAGGAACCACGCCGCTACAGCAGCTGGGAGCTTCAGTGCAGCTGCAGAGAAAATGCTCTATCGGAGAGGTAATTTGTGGAACACACTGGAAGTGATTCATTTTTATGCTCTAGTGTTCTTTATATAATGAGCAGAGGAGGTGTTCATTACGGAGAATGGCTTCTACGTCCGCCAATTAGGGGTAGATGATTAGCAAGGAGATATGCTATAATTGCAAATCCAACCGCTTTGAGACAGGAAGTGTATTGATAGTACCTCACTATATGAGTCCTGTGCCAACATTTGTCCTTGATGTCATTTTTCCCCATAGACGAAACGCGAAACGAAAAAGACGCTTTCCTTTAGTTTGCTGTTCCTTCTCCACTCTGGACTGCTGGCTGGATACCTAGCCCTGTATCAGTAAGGTCCAATGCCATATCAGGAAGCAAAGTGCCCTTTATGTAAAAAGGCCTAAAATTAACATGATTTTTAGTTAACTTTAACCATGATCTTTCCCTAATCTTAAATGGGACGTACTCGGCCTTCATAACATTAATATAGCAGCAATCCAATATTTGCTGTGTAAAGATATAGCAGAGTAATGGCGTGCGTATGTGCGTGCGTGCATGCGTGTGTGTGTAATCCGGGCTTTGGTTTGATAGCCGGTCCGGCCACGCGTGCATGTGGCCGTAAAAAAATAAACGTAGGTATTTCATGTACTGGGGAACCATCTGTGAGAGCCGTGTGGTGGCAATCCCAGCCTGCTGTTTTTTTTTCCCTTCAATATTTCGTGTACAGCCCCTTTAACCAAGTGTTTTAGTTGTCTAACTTTCAACATGCATTTGCCATATCCACAATCTTTTCTAACCACAACCATACTGTAGTTTAAGATATCATTTTGAAAGCATTAGCACTGAACATTAAAAGATGCTGCCTCTGAACATAATCCCAGGTTGTCCAATAGTATTTTTGTTTTTGTGAAAGGGTTACCCTACTTTGATAACCACATTCCTAACATGAAAAGATTGAAAGGACCATTTTGGGAAATGAAATACAGACTACAGAAAATGTTACATATTGAAGCTAAAAATCACATCTCATTGAAAGTGTCATATCACATCATTTCACAAGAGTTTTTTGTATTTCTAAAGGCGCTCTTCTCACTGGTTTAAAATGGGCAGGAAAACAATGTAATTTACGTATGTTGCCAGGCGACCGTCAATCAAATCTGATCAAACCACACCCACACTGTCCTGATGAAGCAGGTCAGTGGATTTTTTTGTTAAACTCGGAATAAAAAATACTTGGATGTTGTATGTTGCATATTTACGTGTGAATATTTAAGCTTATAGAGTAACATTTCAGATTTGAAACCACTTTTCAGGAGCTTTAAGACATGCAATACTTCCTGCAGTTGATATGAAAGTGTCCAGAAAATGTACAGATACCTTGCACAAAAAAAATAAACAAAAAAAACACAATATCAGGCATGGGATGAATTACAACCTCATGGAGGTCTTTTAGTATCTGGTGCAGTTTCACTTCACACTTTGTTCATCCATAGTCCGACTTGATGCCGAGACAGGTGACCTTTTTACCTCACGTCATGGCGTGAAAGATGCAACCTGCTGCTGTATGAATTCTGTGTAACCTTGCCCCGTAGACAGGACATGCCTAAGTATAGCCGCCTGCAGTGTGATAGGTCAGGAGGCGGCCTGCTCGTCAGAAGTAAAAAATAAATATAATAAATTTTAAAAAACTACCTCGTTGATTAAAGCATCCTGGTGTCCTGCTCAAACCTGTGCATTTGCATTTCAAGAGGGAAGCAACTGAAAAAAGAAATAAAAAAGCAGCCTGAATTCATACAAAGAATGTGCGGTCAGGAATCACTACATGATGATATGATGTGACGTTAAGTGGTGCTGGATGGGATTTTAGCAAGCTGAGAGGTGGAAAGAAGCGATATGGAAAGAGCCGGAGACGTGCTGGCACCTGAGCCTGAAGTGAACTCTTTCCTGCACATTCAAACTTCCCGTAGTGACACTCCTGCAGGGCCGACGGCTAGAATTATAACATCAGAATTCAGCTCAGACCTGTGCATGCTTTAGTCTTCAATATTTGTACATCTACTCCCAATTCATATTTTTGAATAATGACATGCATATAGGACACAATCGGGGCCCAGCTTCTGCTGGATGTTGGGATCACAGTGACTATGTTTACATGCACATAACATTCCCGTTTTTGCCCTTATTCCGAAAACATTTTACATGGCTAATGAAAGTTAATATTCCACTAATTTCTTCATTTAAAATGCAGCTGTGCAAAATAGGATTTTTTCAAAGTTTTCTTGTTCCACCGTGCAAACACAGCGTCCCTCTTTCATTCCTTCAACAAGTTTCTTGAAAAAGGTCGGTGTTGCGATGTTTTAGCACATCCAAAAAATTCAAGTCTTTCTTAATGTTTAAAAGTAGCTGTGTTTCTCATTTTCTTTTGTTCTTGCATATCTATCACAGCCTTGCAAACTGTTGGCTGGTTGGTTTGTGTACAGCAACCATAGCAATGCACAGAGCTGACCGTAAGCCGTAAAGAGGCAAGAGGCTGTAAACTGGCCATAACAGTCGCAAACTGCAGTAAAAATCTGATTGAGACGCATATTCCGAATGCGCTGTACTGTCCGAAAACACTCAATTTGGAAAAAGGCCTTATTCGGAATATCCAAACGGAATATGCTGTTTACATGACCTGTATCAAATTGGGATTATTGTCATATTCTGAATAATAGTGGAATATTAGTGTGCATGTAAACGTAGTCAGTGTCATTTTTATGGTTACGTAAAACAGTTGAGTAATAAATGATAGCAGAAACAGAATTTGCAAGGTGCTTTTGCAGGGCTGCTGGGGAGATAAGGTGAGTGTGAGCGGCGTCAGAGAAACTGCTGGGACTTGCAGCACATTAGTTTGGATGTCAGCACTTTGATTGTAATTAAATACCAAAAACTGGTATGCCCTACTTTTGCCCAACTTTGGCAGCCGAGCACATATTCTCCGCACCGCCGGGTTGAAGGACGTGATTAATGACATCGGCGTGAAGACAAAAATCTGTGTCATCTCTTGTTTGTTTCATTGTTGATTCCCCCCCCCCCCCTCCCTTCCTCTGTGTGAGAGGCGGGAGCATATGTTTTTTTAACGCCCTCCGTCTCAGCTGTGATTTATCCCTCTGTTGTGTGTCTTTTACATGATGGTCTAATAAAAAAAGAAG
The DNA here is from genome assembly GCF_008315115.2 of Sander lucioperca. Classification (NCBI taxonomy): domain Eukaryota; kingdom Metazoa; phylum Chordata; class Actinopteri; order Perciformes; family Percidae; genus Sander; species Sander lucioperca. The sequence goes on along the minus strand of NC_050192.1, from coordinate 24,388,847 downwards.
AGCTGGAAATACTTTAACACAAACTGGGAAACTCCAAAGATCCTTATTACTCAATTTAATTTGCTTTCCAACACAAACAGCCTTTTCCCTTCTGCCTGGATGCTGTTATCATTGAGAAATTCTCCTCACCAGGCTAAATAAAGGTTGAGTAAAGTATAAAATACCTCCAGTGTCTGTGTGTTTGAAAATTAATTTCCACCTCCAAATGTGCAGACTTGGTTCTGTTTCCTGATGATCTGCTTTTAGCAGATCCTGTAGCTTTATGCATAATGGTGTGACGTCCCTGTTGTTTCTAGTCTTACTATTTGTTATGCTGTTTGTTCTCTACAGTTCCTGGTGTGTGTCCTGCCAGCTTCTGCCTGTCCTACTTTACTGTCTCCTTCAATATTATGATTATTTCATCATTATTTTCAGAATTTTTTTTCTTTTAGACATTTTGCCTAATGCCATGACATTATTATTAATAACAATTAAAGCCATAGTGCGTAGTTTCTGTCGCCCCCATGAGGAATTCTAAGTAATGACAACAAAACTGTCGGCGCGTCCACATGCTGCAAGCCTACCGTGATCGCGCAGCACCCCCACCCCTCCTCCACGCAGTCGCTAGTAGCCAAGGAGGATACGGAGGATTAAAAAACACGGACTCTTCACAAGAGGTCATTATCGTCACTCGAGTTTCTACGCGGGAAAGTCACCGGACGCCACAATCTTTTGAACATAGCCATACTGAGAAATACAGAGAGAGTGGTGTGGAGCTGATAGTCTTAATTGGCTTTGTAGCAACTCATTTGGCAATGGCTTGAATGTAACGGACGTTCATTAATATCAAAAAGTTACACACTGAAGCTTTAAAATAAACAAAATGAGTGAATTTACAGCTCAGTGTACTAAAAACATTTTATTATAATTATTGCTCAAGGATAGTATAAGTAACTCAAAATTGTACTTAAGTATACAGTGCTTGAGTAAATACACGTAGTTACTTTCCACCACTGGCTCAAAGGAATACATTTGGGTGCAAAACCACTTTTGAAGATAAACAGCATTTCATCTTTCATCAACAACAAACAAAAAGAAAAAGAAACTTTGTTTGTTTCTGCATGATTACCTGAGATCAAACTCATTTGTAATCTTGATTTCTCACAACACAAGAAACCACTGACTTTAAGAGAAACGTGCAGTCTGCTTGTCAGTAATTAAAATGTAATTTCCTCGCGAAGCAGAACAACAACACACACCGAGGACAAAACAAGGACACGCTGCCAAGGAAAGGCATTGTTTTGGGAGACACATTTTGGCGATGGCTTTGCTTTGTTGTGGTTTTGTGCTGGTGTCTATATTATTTATTGATGGTGAATTTCATCAGGAACTATGGACAGCCGGCTCTTTCCTGAATTGATAAACCGGATTGACTCGATAAATAATATAATCAATGATTGGAAGACCTGACAGCCGGCAACACCGAGGCTGACGATGATTGATCCCAAAGACTTGACTGAGACTATTTGCTTGTTTTTGAGCTTTTACGCCCAAGGCATATTTCGTAGTCAAGCTGACAGTTGTGCAGCACACAATCTGCCCATACCCCAGAAAATTCACCCTCAGCACTAACAAGAGTCCACAACTTTGGCCACCCACTCACTGTCAATAAAGCCAGACAAATTCACATTTTGGAGTCCTTCATCAAAACCAAACTGTCCAAAAAAAAAAAGAAAAAATATATATATCACACCAGAATCCTCCTTCGGGGTGGATTTTGGCTTTGAAAACCAGTGTTGTCGCTGCAACAGAGACATTGCAGACCTAGTTATCAAATTTAGCGTTGTATAATTTTCTGTCCCTAAATGATAGAGATTAGGAAATGCAAAGGCGGTCTGAAAAGTTGAAGACAAAAGACACCAAGCAGTCCTTTCCATCTCACACAAAAGCAAAAAAATCACCTCAATGAAACTTGCTCTCCTCCTTTGAAGCCAGCCACTATAAATAACTTCCCAGTGGTATTACATGGTGGGACTGCAGAGAAAACCTAGCTAACAGTGCCCTCTACGTGCAGGCTGAAGCTTTGTGCCTGCAAATGTGGCACACAGTCATGCAAAACTGCTCAAGTGATGCACTGAGTATACAGAATCCTGCACAGATATTGTGCTGCGGCTGCTTCTGCACAGGATGACTTGATCGGTAAAACTTTTTCCCTTTTACCTGCCGCTGAGACGCTGCATTGTTTCCATATGGGCTCCTTATTTAAAAGCGTCTAGGGTGAAAGTCAGAGGGAGAGCTTGATGCTCCCGGTGCCCTCTCTAAGTGCAGTGTCATTAGAATTTAAGTGGGAAGGCAGGCCAGATCAAAGCAGATCTTCACTGTCTGACTTCATCTCGGCTAAAGCCCGAGAAATCCCGTCACAACCTCCAGATGCTCCAAAAAACGATTTTCCTTTCAGACTCATTATTCCCTCCAGTGCCGGGTGATGCTACACACAGCAGTCACGCTTGTGTAACCCAAATCAAAGCCCTCCGTTTGAAGACTTATTTAGATAGTAGTCTATTACAGAGCTATAAAAACTGCAATTAGATGGAAAATCTGGAATCAGTGTCAAAATCCCAGCAGATTTTTTTCCAGAGAGTAATTACATATAAAAAGATGCTTCCCTTCATTCACCTTTGGTGAATGTGGCCTTGGCTGGGAGGAGTTGATGTCGTCAGACGGTGTCCAACGTTCATTGGATGTGTCGACCCTGAACCATAACACCCTCCTGTTGATGGGTCAGCAGTGGTGGCCAAATCACTACCCATCTCCTCCTCTTGGCTTCCAGCTTGGCTCCTCTCTCCTGTTCCATAACCAGCAGGAGGCTCTTTCTGCTGCCTCCCCCATCCTGTGAGCTGCTGACTTCCTCTCACTTCCTGTCATTCCAATGGCTGTGAGCAGTCTCCATACTGACTGGGCAGGGAATCCTCTACAGCCAACCTCGACTGGGAATAGCCATGCTTGCCATCCCCCTGCAGTTGTGCAAAAGGTCCTGGTACTTGGCGCTCTTCCTTTCAAAGGCTTGATCGCACCCTTCTTCCAACAGGACTCTAAGTTCTATCAGGATGATCTTCTTCGCCTCTTCACACCACAGAACCACATCTGGCCTCAGGGTTGCCTGGATGACTTGGGGAAACTGCAGCCTTCCTCCCAGGTCTAACTTCATATCCCATGATTGGGCCTTTTGTAGTAGGCTGTTTCTTATTGTTCTTGCTGTGGTTGATGGCTTTTCTCCCTCCCTCACAAATTTGAGTCACATTATGCAAAGACAGGTTTGTCACCTGCAGTGACTCACATTGATACACTGAATGAATTAATAGTCATAACATGCTGTAACTTCATTAACACACACTACATGTACATACAGTATGTGAGACTGTAAATAGGATAGACTCAGATGGTTGCATGTTTATGTTTATATGTCCAGTTTTAATTCATATTTCTATACCATATTTCTAGCACATCTATATATACACACACACACTTGTATAATTATGTGTACATTTGCACAACTTAAATTGATAAGGTCTTTAAAAAGTAAAACATTTGGTGCTTTACACAAGACAGACATGACAGAAGTGCAGCAACCACAAATGAGTGTGAGAAAGAAAAACCACATCGAAAGAATTTTTTAATAATACGGTGAAGCAAAAGGAAGGCCAAATGCTTTCAAAGCCATTGAACAGGAATTATCTTGTCAAGATTTTTGAAGGGCCAGTGTGAATAGAAGTTGTAAGGGCATTTCTAAAATTGTCAATTAAAGTGGCATCACTAAACTTTTCTCAACTTGACAAGTGTACGGTAGCCTGTAGCTGAAGTAAATGTAGAAGACGTGTAGAAAAGTAACAGCAACAACAAAAACACATTGTAAGTAGGAAATGTCTCATCGAGCTAAAAAACTGAATAATGGTGCTGCATTGTTTTTGGCTTGAAATCAGGAAGTGTGTTTTTCCCAACTAAACCACACCCACTTCAAAGTACTAAGACAAACAAAACTATACAAAAATATGGAAACCTCTCATGTGAAATAAAAAATAACTGGCATAAAAAAATGGTTGTGTATGACGTATTTGTGAATGAAAAGAAGATGATTGGGAAAATACTGTGTCTTTAAATACCAATGGAGATTTTGGGCTTTGCTGCTGACCAAGTAATCATTGTGTATGTTTGCTCCGTAAAGACATCTTTGTGTCTTTATCCCCACAAATAGTCAAAATATATATTTTTTTGACTGTTCAATCACAGACTGACTGTTTATTCACAGAGAATTATCAGCTAATCCTGAAATTCCCCTCAGATTTATGGAGTGTTTAAGCATCTTTAGCTCATGGTTTTGATTTGATGGCCTTTATTTAGCTTCACTGCTGTTGGGTTGCCGAGCACTGCCCTGTGGGAGTGCCCGGCAGCCCAAGACTTTTGGAAGTGGGTCCATGGACATCATAGAGAAATCTTTAAGGAAAATTTTGACTTCAAACCAAGACTGTATGTACTGGGCGATCCTCTAATAGTTGCCCACTGTAGTGCAACCGGATTTTGACTTAATAATGGGGGGTAGGCGAGTTTTAATGAGGGGATGGAAGACACCAGAGCGTCCATCCTTTCAGGACTGGTTTACTGAACTCAGTAAAGTAGCCTTATATGAGCAGATGTCTCTATAGAAGTACTGATAGGTGGGACAAATATATTGACAAATGGGGAAAATACATTGAATATCTAAGTTGGGATAATGGGGATTGACCCCTTCTCGTGTTGGTAGCACAATATAGACCTATATATTACTTGGATTGTTTTACCTGGAAAATCTGGCACTCTAATATACAATATATATTAAGACATGTGGGCATGTTTGGCATTTTCTTTCTCATTAATTGTATTAAGGAATAATTTGTCTTCTGTTAAGTTATGTGATGTTTGTTATTCATGTTTATCTGTACAGTGTATAAATCATAAAAAAATAAAAATAAATAAAAGTATTCCGGTTTAAATACTTTTGTCTAAAATAATTGTGCCTTTAACTCATATTTTCATGCTAAAATAGACACATTTTAAAAAGGGGAATGTCTGCTTTTGCTCATATGTTTCAGAACTGCAATATTTTGCTGGGCTGGTGTTGGTATCTGAATAACTTCCAGTAAAACTCCCGACAATCTCCCCTTCAAGATCAGGATTATGTCTTTTTAAAGTGTCTTCCTGACACTGAGCTACAGCTAGATCCAGTCATTAAGTGGCAGAACGCTCGCCGGAGAACAAACAGCCAGTTCTTCACTGCACAACCTGGCGCTGGAGCAGACAGATATGCTGATATGCCATCTATAGCCTCAGGCCTTTTCTGACTTCTAAAGGCTTCCGCTGTCAAAGTGGGGCGCCTGGGAGTGCATGACACAAAAGTTAAATGAAGGTTAAATGGAAGCACTTCAAAGTGGGAGATCTTCACAGAAAAATAACGCAGGAAAGGTTAATGTGTGTCTTGTTGAGACACCAGAGCAGCTTGTAGCTTTTGGGCATGACGGTTTGAGGTCCGGTTTGGTTCAGAACGCCTTGGGGATGCCGTTTATTGGTTTCATTTACACAGTCAAATGTACAGCGCAGTAACAGGGGTTTAAACTGATGCTTGGAAAGCAGATTTGTTTCATGTCAGATTTTCCTCTGTCATAGCGTCAGTACCAAAGACTGTAAAGATAACGGACGTAGCATCCGTGACGTCCCCCATTAGTTTGTGGACTGCCGTTTTGAAGCCTTGAGTTTGGCAATTTGGCTGTTGTTTTTTTTAAACTGGACGTGGCGATTTTTGGACGAGAAGGTGGAGCTGGGGTGGATGATAAGGCCAAGCCGGTGTCGTCTATGGCTGCAATGGCGCTGTGGCAAAGTTTTAACGGCATGTAAACGTGGACCTCTGGGTACTGGTGCCATTCATCTGCATGCACGTTAGTACACAGAAAATAGGCAGACTTTCCCTTAAGTGACCAGCTAACGCTAGGGCTAGCTAGCTAGCTTGGTTGGCAACGTGCTACCGAACGCTAAACAAAACATTTTTAGGCAACCAAAATGTTCCAATTCACTTTGATGAAGTGAAAACACACAGTGAGAGGGTCAAAGTTCAAGACGAAAACACGGACAACATCCAAAAACAAGTTCACGGTTATTTTAATGTACACACTGTCATGGTTAGCATTGCTAAGCCTCTGTCCTGATTAACAGGTCAGTGTGTAGCCACGCCCTAAAGCATCCCCTGCTTTATCGTCTATTTTAAAACCATAATTTACAAAATCATGCTATATTGAAGACTTAATACTAGTGATTGAGATCATAAACTTGTTATTAAAACGTTAATTGCGGTAATAAATCGGGGTAGAACTACTAGGAACTAGGGACTTTTTTTTGCAACCAGTAGAGTCGCCTCCTGCTGGAAATTAGTTTAAGGCCAGGGAATGTTTGAAAAGAACTAGCTCGTCGTATGAAGTGTTGTCCGACCACATCAAAATTGGGCGAAAAGTCTCATACTGAGGTACAAGACACGAAAAATCGTACAAATTTGGATAACTTCACACAATGACCCTTCGCACAATGTTTCCCTGAAGGCAGTCAGAGTGTTGCACTCATTTGTACACACAAAGAGCAAAGGAAGTAGCTCTGTGCAGAACGAAAAAAAGAGGAAAGCTTGAAAGAAGTTTTGTTACTGCTGGCTTGAAAGAAGTTTTGTTACTGCTGACTTTCTCACTTCCACACTCTTTGCTAATTTCCTGTGTGAATTGAGCATGTTTGTCAGATTGGATTTTGACAATTTATAGAATCTGTTGGACACAGCTCACCCAATCCCAAAGTTGGAAACATGTGGGAGAAGGGGGTTAAGACATGTACTAGCCCTTATGACCTAAAAATGACCAAAACCATTCTTACAGGCTGTTTAGCAATGCATTTCCTTTTCAGTCAGAGACACAGAGATTGACCATTAATAGCAAATGGTTAAATTTGCCAGAGCTTTGCTCTTTGGGAGTGTTCAAAGAATTCAAGCAGCAAAGAAGATTATGTAGGAGATCCAATCCCCCCCTTAAAAAAACAAATACTCTAACATCAGATCTAATACTAAATCAACAATACCAACAATGGAAGAAGATGCTTGAGGTGGTGGCGGGACCTTCAGCAGCTAACAGCAACAGACTTATGTTAACGGCTGTATGATTATGATTAGACATAAGTCAGCTGATAGGCTCAGAGCTGTAAAGCATGAATGAAACAGCCGATGCCAATCAGCTAGAAAAAGCTCAGTGCTTTGCCTGAAGTAATACTCCGCTCCATTTATTTTATCTAACAGGCAAAGCTTCCATAGAATTAGCAAAAGTAGTTGGGGCTGGGTATCCTTAAATTTTTTTCAATATCAATACTGTGACTTTGATACGGATTCCTAAACAATACTATTTTCGATACCAATTCAATAAAACAAAAATAAATTACAACATTACACATTATGGCACAAAGCTTTAGTTATTTTGATGCTCCTACTATGTGAGCCCCGTTTCTTAGCGTAACGTAAGAGTTTTTCCTTCCTGCCTCTACGACGTGTAACAATAGACAGCCAATCAGCAGCATTATGAGATCTTAATAGAAGCATGCTGCATGCTTATTGGCTCACTGACTCTGATGAGATTTACTCCTTAGGTATTGAAATTGGGTATTGAATGACGAGGCATTTTTTGATATTCGATACTTTAGAGGCAATTCGGTCTACAAAGTATTGAGTTTGGTACACAGCCCTGTCCACAAATTGTATTGACAGTACCTAAAAGTGTAGTAAATGAGTGAGCCTCTTGACAGTGACACACACTACATGTATATTTGTGCATAAACATGTGGCTGCTGCTCCTATCCAGATACACTTTTACAGTCCGTGCAGCAGGGGAAAATCTTAAGCAGCTAGACCTCCACTACATATAGTCCTGGTTCATGTTGTTTGCAGCCTGTTTGAAATAAAAACAGCAAGAAAAAGAAACCAGAGGAATACGGGCCATTGGAAGCAGATAGATGGAAGGCAATCAGCAGCTCAACGGCACATCAAAAGGAATGGTAACATCTCCAGTGGGCCGCCTGCGTCCCTTCACTGTTTAACCTATTATCACAACATTGGTAATGAAGTGCGCTTGGCTTGTATTCCAATGGGACAGCTAATTGCCAACAGACAGGACTCAAAAGGCAGCCGACCCGAAACGCTGCAGCATTACAGCGAATAGAGTTTGACACTGTTTTGGAGGTCAACTTCTTCTGCATTGAAACCCCGACAGATTCCCCTGCCCCCCGGGTTGCCCAGCCCTGCTGAAACACCTATCACAGAAAACTGGAAATACTTATTGTACTCTCCTCTCCTGTTGACCCCTACCGCCCCATTAAAATCTAGCCTCAAACTCTGCCTGAGGGTCTCCAGCCATCATCGGCACGTGCAGCTTCGCCAAAGCATCGCATACTAATGAGACAGAGGGGAGGGGGGGTTCGGGGCGGTGGGGGTGGGTTTCGCATCTTTAAAAGTGCGGGTTGGGATTGGTTACCAGGCAGAATTAATGCTAAGGCTCGTGCTTGCTTATTAGTGGGTTTGAAGCAGGAGGAGAGCAGGAAGAGTTCCACCTGGAGTGTAATGAGAGCTGCTGGTCCCATCCCGGTGATCTCGTGTGCTGACTGGTAATTTAAATACGCACACAGATATTATTATGCATTGTGCTGACATACTAAAGGATTATTACCTCCACCTTGGAGGTTCTGTTTTCGCCTAATGGTTTATTGGTTGGTCTCTCTGTCAGCAGCAGCTCGGAAAAATGTGTAAGAGTTGAAATTTGGTGTGCAGGTCAGAATGCGGTGATGAAATTAACCGACTGTATCTTGACTGATCATACGCACATTAGTCCATATAGCGTATCACTGTATTGTTTAAGAAACAACCAAATAATGTTATTAATCACTATTCTGATTATGGGTGAGAATCACAGAGGCCCCATGATACAAGATTATTACAACACTTATGTCACGATACGATATTATTGCGATTTAAAACATATTGGGATATTTCACAATATTGTAATTCATTATGTTTTTACCAATTTCGAATAATGTCCCCAAAGGAAACAGTTTTATCTAAAAAAGATCTCCCTTTAATTTTATTGCTGCAAAAATGGGATTGTCAATCAGATAAAGTGACCAACACATACAGTATATAATAAAAGGTCAATGTTCTGCGTATTGATACAGTATGCTGTATGCCAGGCACGAACCTGAGGACACAAAGGTTGGCAAGGGACTGGTAAAAGGCTGTTTTTACACCTCAGTCTCAGGGGAGCATCAGGTCAAGAGAGACTTGTGTACTGGGCTGCATATGATAAACTATTAGAATCATTCAAACCTACAGGAGGGCAGTCTAACTGCAGGTGGAAGAAACTACTAATGTATTCATCAGTTGCCCGTCACAGGTTACCAGAGAGCAAAATAAAAGTTTTGAAATAGCTTATTCTGTTTATTTACACCAGCAAAAGCCAATATCAAAATGTGTTATGATGTAAAAGCAAGCAGGACCTCACATCTTAAAAACCTTAAATGCAAAATATTATGGTTCATTTCCAGATAACCTTAATGATTAATTATGAAAAAATAATTGGTAATCTTTTCCTGGCCCAAAGGGGCTTTAACAGTTAGAAGAACTTGGAAATACACTTAATCAAACTTCAAAAATAATTTTAGATTAGTTCTTTATCTCAATGAGACAGCCACATAAAACTAAATTAAACTTTACATTGATTAGGGTTGAAACTCAACTAAAAATGTAGCCGTGAGCCACGAAGACTTATACAGTGGCTTCACAAAGCATTCAGACCCCTTTTTGCACACTTTGTGTTGTAGTTTGGATAAGTGTCATTTTTGCCCATCAATCTCAATAACACATAATGACAAAGTGAAAACATTTTTAGATTGTTTTGCAAATTTATTAAAAATCAAAAAACTATAATTCAGTACTAGTATTATTAAGTCTCTGCAAGCTTTGCACACCTGGATTTTTGGGAAGTTTATTCCATTCTTTCTGGCAGATCCTGTCAAACTCCATCAGATTGGATGGGAAGCGTCTGAACTGCCATCTTCATGTCTCTCCACAGGTTTTTTTATGTGGATTTTAAGTCTACGCTTTGGATGGCCAATCAAGGACAGTTAGAGGCTTGTCCTGAAGCCAGTCCAGCTTTGTCTTGGTTGCATGCGTCGGGTCATTGTCGTGCAGAAAGGTGAACCGTCGACCCAGTTTTTCTTCAAGGACCTCCCCTCCCTGTCTTTGGCTCCTTCCCTCAATTCTGATCAGTCTCCCTGACAGGCGTGTAGCTTTCGAAATCCTTTCCAATCAATTGGATTTGCCACAGGTGGACTCCAATCAAGCAAGATGATCAAGGCAGAATGGGAGGCAGCTGAGCTCAATTTCAAGTCTCATAGCAAAAAGTCTGGATACTTAGATCAATGTAATATTCAGGTTTCCTTATATATTTGAAAAAAAAAGTCAAAAATCCTGTTTTGTCTTCGTCTTAATGGGGTATGGTATTTATTAGCTATTAGCACATACAGTGGAGCTGGGATGAAGAATCAAGAAGGATATATGTTATAAACATATTTAAACCTGCGGTTAGAAGGTAATTGTGTTAAAGGTGCTGTAGGTAGGATTGTGAAGCTCCAGGACTTAGCCAAAAAATTTTAACATCGACAACTTCTCAGTCCCTCCCCCCTTTCTGCTGAAGCCCAAAACGGTCTCCTAAGCCCCTCCCCCCACAAGGGAGAATAAATGCGTGTGCCTGGGCAGTGATTGACATGCAGTGAGACCCCCCCCCCCGACCCTGATTGGTGCATCTGAACAGGGAGCTGTGGATTTTTGCAAATCGCACTACAGGATGTAGGTGGTGCCAGAGGAGCCAGATTTTATTTTAAATGACCTGCTTCATGTAGTTCTACTGGAACATAGGGTCAGTTTCAGCAAATATGACAGAAAGTTAGTTTTATAAGTCTTACCTACTGCACCTTTAAAGTAATTAATTACTGCTCATGTTGTCCTTTAATTAAAAAAATAAAGTATTTTAGTCTGAATAACCAGTGGTGGTATGTGATAATGAGCTGAAAAAAAATGAAACAATTTATCCAAACTAAAGAAAAAAATACGAAATGGCTATGAGCTGGACCAGGGATGTTTGTTGACTTAGTGGTTTTGGTTCATCTGTTCAGATTATTTTTTTTCTTGTTTTTTTTTTCCAAAAGGGTTGATTGTTTTTCAAGCTGAATGAGATAAACATGCACCCTGATGGATGCAAATTAATTTTCTATTATCTAAGAATAATTTATCAAAATTAAGAGGGGGTAAGACCAGAAATGTTCTCATCTTCTTCCTTTTCGAACATGAACAATTTTATTTGAGTTGTGTGGTCAATATAGCTGTTACTCCGTGACCAAAGAAAATAGTAGTAAAATCATAGTTAATTTGCTTTTCCTTGGATATTTCATTTTCCACGTATTTTGTAGTCTCACTAATATTAGGCTGTTTGAATAATAGCAGCTTTCCCCCTCTGACAGCTTGTTTGATAAAACATCAGTGAAACCATAAAATCATAAACAGTCATTTGACAAAGACTTATTTGGATATATACTTTATTGATTGAGCTACAGTGATAAGTGATAACATTCTTTTATATAATATATATTATCACAACATAAATCAGTATTCTTATACCCGTTTGGTACTTTTTCCTCACTCTAACATGACGGCTGCAGAGGTAGTGGAAATACTGACAATCTCAGGAACGCTTTAATGGCCTTTTATGGTTGCCCTGATGAGAAAGCACACAGCAGTGTGTCTGCTACTGGAAGGATGTAACGGACTGAGTTCACTGCTGAGACAAACTACAGAACTGAGGTCCAAACATGTGAACACAACTGTCCTCAAATGGGTTCATACATAGAAATATTATGCATCCTATAAACACAATACAAAGCAAACATCGCAAAGAAAATAATGAATAATTATTCAGGGAGTTTTCACACTTGGTCTGTTTCCGCCCTCCAAAAGAACTCTGACCTATTAGTCTGCATTTGTTTGTTTATATGTGAACAGACTAAAGAGACTCAGACCACTCTGGAACAAACTGTACTCAGGCTACCGAGGAGGCCGGAGTATGGTTTGGTTTCAAGTCTGTGTTGTGGTTTTCTTCACCTGTGCATAGTGAACACAGCAGGCTTTAGGTTTGTTTTGCCTTTTGCTAGTCTCCCATTGCCAGACCTTCCTCCACAGTGCTGCTAAGGAGGGTCTGGCTAGTCCACACAGCATTCCGGGATGGGAGAAAAACGTGCTCTGGTTTATTGGCATTTCTTTAAACCAATCACATCGTCTTGGGCGTCGCTAAGCGACTGACAGAGCCACGGTGCCGCTGCAAAATAGCCTCGGGAAGGAACTTGTTTTGGTGGAAAACGTGTACGTTCAAAAGTAGTTTTAGTCGTGCAACAGAAAACTCAGATTTGACAGATAGTCTAGCTAGCTGTCTGGATTTACCCTGCAGAGATCTGAGGAGCAGTTAACCATAGTCCTCATAAATCCACCGGAGTTTAGAATGCTAACACGAAGAAAGAGGAAGGTGACAAACATCCAGCCAAAAAGAGTGACATCTGGCGGAATTTCCGGAGGCACCGGCACAATCCCGGAAGTGGAACATCGTGGATATAGACTAGCCTTTTGCCAATGTGTTTTAGCTCTGATGTCCCATCAGAGCTGATGTGGGACCAGAAAGACAGCTGAGTCCTCTTTCAAGTAAACTGATAATGTGAACGCTAGGACTGAGTTTGGTTCGTTTAAACAGGACTATATGTGACTATACCTGGTGTTACAGCTTATTTGTTCACAAGTTGTGTTAATATGGTGTAAAGACTCAGACACACAGAGTGAATTCTGAGTGAGTAGCTACATAATGTGATTATTTACATAAAATGAAAGACAGTAAACATGCAATCAGCAGGAAGAAAGGACAGAAATGACCCTGAATGTCATAGTTTAGGCAACACAATTCCATTTTTTCCCGTGTTCACAAAAAGCTGTTTCTAATGGCCAGAATAGCACAATAAGGCACAGATATATTATCAACAGTCCTTCAGCCTCCCAGTAGCAAACCACCTTGTATACATCAACAGCAACAAATTGTAACCACATAAATCCGGAAAAAAAGAAAGAAATATATATACATGGAAGTGTCAAGAAGATGCAAGATTGAGTTCTGCAGATTGGAAATTTGTTAAATTATAAAACACTTAATTGAGGCAGAAAAGATCCCATTGGCTCAGGGGGCAGAGATTAGCTTCATTAAACAAATCAGTTTTCCAAATGGAGTTTTGAATGTAAAAATCCTGACTTCAAAATAAAAACATTCATTTTCATCCGAGTAAATTCAGGTCCAGAACACATAATGCTGAGTCAAAACGCATAATCAAAATGAATTTCGCTACACTAACTCCAGTGAGTTTCGCTTCTTGGCTACAAACTCTTCCATGTGATGATAACATTTCTGCCTCAATGATCGGAACCATATGAATGTTTGAAACTCCAACCTGCTGTCATTTCTATCAGATAAACACTGTGACAACTGCATATAATCCAACCGGACACTAAGTGACATCTCTTCCAGTCTGTTAGAAATGTTAAAGCCTTTACATTCTGCATATTGCTATCACACATCAGGAGGGAAAGAAAAAGCAAAAAAAAAAAAAAAAACGTTTTTTCATCCAGAGCATTTCCTAAAGTGAACACTTAACATTTCCTTTATTAAACACTTATTTGCGCGTACAGAAATAATCCCAGAGGGCTAAAAGTATTTCATATTCATTTCAATTTACCCTCTTTGCTAAATTAGGTTTTAAGCAAACCTCCAAATTAACCTGTTTCTAAATATACCATACAAAAAAACAAAGATGCGATGCAATAGAATTGATAAGGCTATCGGTGCATGTCAAATTCAAATCAATTATCTCCATTTGTTTGAAATCATTATAACTTATTTCCTTTTGTTCTAAGACTAAACAATATGAACCAAAACACAGAAATGTATTGCTTAAATTTGAACAAATAACTTCAAGAACGTTAAGGAGAATACCATAAAATATCAGGCATCTGTATTTACTATATATTCACTATATATCGTGACCAGAATTGTTAGGGACCTTGAAACCAGCAGTTCCCAACATTTTTTGCTGATGTCATCTTAAAATGAGACATTACTTGTGAGCCCTTCTCACAGACTTAATATAGTACCAAAGGATACAACTATCCAGTACTTCACAAGAAAACAGCAATCATAGAAGCATCTGAAAACACAATTTTGTGTCGCAGATCATATTTTAGATTTTTTCCATATAGATATTGCAGCTTTTGCTGCATGCTTCCTAGACTACTGCTATTATTTCTGCTCCATCTACAAGAAGAATAACACCCTCTTTTGAGTCTCTTCTTAAGGATTATAGTGAAAAAACTAAGCATAATTCATAAATTCTACATGAATGGAAAAAAGCAAACACAATGTTGAAATTCAATGGCATTCCCCTTAGTTCCATCAAACCATTACAAGGTTGTGTTTTGTTCTATTTGTATATGTTAACATGTAAATACCAAGAAAGTATATTCATACTGACAATACCCCCACACATAAAAGCACTGATGCACTCCCATTACCTATGAAACTGAATCCTACTATGGACAACACAAAAATAAATTCAAGAAAGTAAGAGTTGTCCTGTTGAATGGGAAGTGTTTTTAAAACCAGCAGGGGGCAGTGCTATTTGGTAGAAAGTGATAGTACAACAACTCATTGAGAATCATTATGTACAATGAGCATCAGTACCCACAGTGACGTCTGAGTTCAGTGAATTAAAGTACAGACATGGCAATATGACAACATCGAAATGCTAGTGAACATAAGTGCATTATGGGAGAATAAATCAGAGTAGCTAAACTAACAGACAAACTCTTAGGAGTGTTGAACTCAACACGCAATGACACAAACTGGGTTGGTCCACATGTTGCTGGAGCTGCAGTGACAACCAAGACTAGCTCATCTCAAAATGGAAATAGAAGTGAGACCCAAGTTCAATATTTACAATAAATGGAATAGCAGATATTCTCTCAACAATGTTCCCCTGATACCCTCAGAGTTCATCCAGCCAAACACAACAGCAGCTGATTCCTCCCATTTCACCACAAAGCAGAGAGGATTTCAATGTAACGTAGCGTTTGGTTGTAATGACTCGTAGGTGGAGACGGTACATTGTTGAGAGCCACTGCTACACAGCTGGACATCCATTTTCATGATTCTTAATTCACAAGGGGCAATAACGTTGTTTTCTTTTTGTTCATGATTGCTTTGAAAAATTTGTTATTAAAATGGCTTTGTTAGGACATCTGAGATAGGACACTATTTCCTCAGCGTTTGAGACCAAAGCTGCAGATTTGGATGAAAACTGATCACCAGCAACAGCAGGATGACATTTACAAAAACACATGGAATGGATAGAATACTGAACAACTTTGACATTCACAGCAACACTTAAATTGTAACGTGATATGTTTATCCAGTACATTTTGTTTGCACACAATACAAGTGAAAATACTATACTTCAGTAGCATTCGGTAATTAGTAGCATCAGTAGACTTCCTTCAAATGTTTTAACATACTGGTGTGGATGTTAGTGAATTAGTCACAGAATAACATTACATAAAGTCATGACATTTATACAGACATGTTAGGAGACAAATGGACCAGACTACACTGATTTCTTGTGAGTTTAAAAGTTAAACAGCCACAAAAAGTGGGACACATTTAACACAAAAGTTTATCAGCTCAGTATAATACTACCAAATATTCACTGTACAACTTCTCTGCATTCGTTACATTACATTTAAGGCAATGTATCATAGAATGGACTGTTGAGCTGACCACAAGAAATACATTTCCCTGTACACATGTATCTGCATTAAAAGTTAAAATATGAGAAATGATATTGCTCATGAGCTCTATGTGTGGAAAAACCACTATTATGCCGATGGTTTTTGGTCATTAATACCTTGTTAAGGCCCACAGAGGAAATTACATTCAACCATAATTAAACTCATTTAATTGCAGCTGTTTAATACATGTTTGTATTGCCATTTATCTTTCAGTGTAGGACACTGTGTATGAGTGCAATAAGGAACACTAGACGACTTACAGGAAGCATTTTATGACTAGATCGAAAGTATTAAAAGTGGGAAATTTGTGCAGGTTTTACTACACAATGTTACAGTGCTCAGGTGGGCAGCATAATACATGGGCACCAGCGTCACCAACTGTGAACACATCTGTTCTTTATTAATGGAAGTGAGAATTTTATGGCACCCGATTGCCATTTTAAAACACAGTGCAATTAGAATTTTGACTTCTTGCTTGACGCATATCACCAGATGGATCAACCATTTCCGGTGCACTGGGATTGCTACGCTGCATTCACACTGCGAGCAACACAATCAACAAGTCATCAGGAGTTTTTCCTTCCTACAGAGCTGACCAACCAAGGAAAATCAGCCAAACTTTTTAGGCTCAACGCCTGCCACCACCAAGGCAGATTTCAGCTCCTATTTTGTTATGATTTTAGGGACATCAGCCTAAAATAGGAACATTTGATTCCAGCCTTTCAAAGCAGTTCTCCACAACTTTGATGTAAAAAACTACTAGAAGAGGCATCTTAAAAGGTTGATGCTTGGAGAATGGGTGTATTTATCATTATAGCCAATGATAATATCCAAAATTGTTTCACCTATTTAGTTTTGTATGCAAACTAATTATTTGATTGTATCTACATTCAGAGCCTTTAACTGTCAACAATTTGTAAAAAAGAAGCATTAACCAAGTTCCTTGCGGTGAGAACGCACAGTTAGGGATCAGTGTTGAAAACTTCACCAAGAATAGACACTTTCCACTCACAGATAGTCTGTCTAACCACCGAGAAATCTGTTTACTGCTTCCTTGTTAATTTAGCATTTCCTCGTTTACCAAGACTTCAGTGTGTTGTGAATAAGACATGATTTCATTTTGAATGAAACATTAATTCAGTTTGCTTGTGCTGTTGAACAGCGGTGACACGCAGTTAATTGTCCGACTCTGAATTTAACTACATTTTTAATTATCTGCCAGCATGTGTGGATTTGCCGCTAATGTTAGCTCTCAGTTGACACAATTTTGGAGTTCCTACAGAAACTATAATCTTACATCGTGATCGTAACTAGGTGTCTAGTTGTAGTCTTGTATTTACAGTAAATCCGATATGAGGTGAACGTGACAAAAAAAAGAAAATACGGTTAGTACTACACTGTTTTCCATTTAATTTTCTGAATTTTAGCCCCCTCACATGCATACGGTTATCTTACACTTTTCTCTGTGGTTAATATTTCTGTTATGCTCTTTGACAAACAGATTACTCCTCACAGCCTCCTACAACACAGTAGTTGCTTTGGCAGTTTGAGTGCAGAGGACCCCAAATAGAGCCTGGTGGAACACCGAGAGGCACCTCTTGGCTTGGAGCTCAGTTTGATTGTAGTGGAAGGTGTTGGTAGGTAGTCGCGGAAGTCAAGGTGAGCTGTTGGCAGAGCAGAAGGATCTAGATGTTGGTTTCCCGCTGCATAGGTTCGTCACCTTTCTCGCTTTTGTCGACCAAGTCCTCCGACGCCTGGGCTTCCCCATCAGCCTCCTTCTGATCTAGAGCTTGGTCTGGATCTTCTGTTTCAGTCCGTTTGTACAGTTCTGCACACTTGCGCTCACGCTCCAAGAGTCTGTAGTTAATAAAGTTTCCGATGAAGAGCCAAATACTGGCCAAAATCACGACACCTCCACAGCAAAAATACATGGACTTGTAGTTTTTTGTGACATCGACCAATTTCCCTGCAAGACAGCACAAGGTTTTTAAATGTTTAAGTATCTGCAGTTATAAAACGTTACTGCCAAGTAGAATTTCCTGTAATTTACTGAAAATGTATTTAAAATGTATTAATTCTACCCAATTTAGTAAAGGCCTGGTCATATGCACATTTAAAAATGTTGTTTCAATAGAACTGCTAGAATCCTGTACGTTGTATGTATGTATGTATGTATGTTGCGGTACTCCACTTATAAACTTAGCACAAAATAAGGAAATTTGTGTTTGGTAGATTATTTCTCTGTGGTAACAATGCTTTTTGGCAAGAAATCTTATACCGTTGGAAAGCCTGTTTAGTTCCCTTTCAAATTTGTAAGGAACATGCATTTGTGGGACGAGCAGCAGCGTTGAGTATGTGGGTTGCACCCATGAAAAATTTGCCAAATCTTCTCTGCCATTGCCCTTCACCGTCAGGCCTGTTTGTGCTGGTGCACTGGAACCTGAACATGTGGAGGAACGTTATGTTCAGTGATGAGTCCAGATTCTGCCTACGGCAGTTGGATCGTAGTGTAGAAGTGTGGAGAAGACGCGGAGAACGCTATGCTAATGCTGCACTGATAGAGTAACACCTTTTGGTGGAGGCAGTGTGATGGTGTGGGGCGGCATCTCCCTCACTGGAAAAACAAGGCTTGTCATCATAGGAGGCAATCTCAATGCAGAGAGATATAGAGATGAGATTCTGCAACCAGTCGCAATCCCATATCTCCACAGTCTGGGACCGAACTCTATCCTCCAAGATGACAACGCTCGCCCCCACAGGGCGGGGTTTATCAGAGACTACCTCCAGAATGTGGGAGTGGGGAGGATGGAATGGCCTGCCAGCAGTCCTGACCTCAACCCAGTTGAACACTTGTGGGATCAGCTTGGGCGTGCTGTTCGTGCCAGAGTGACCAACACAACCACGTTGGCTGACTTGCGACAAATGCTGGTTGAAGAATGGGATGCCACCCCACAGCAGAGTGTGATCAGGCTGGTGACCAGCATGAGGAGGAGGTGTCAGGCTGTTGTGGCTGTGTATGGTTCTTCCACACGCTACTGAGGCTCCTGTTTGTGAAATGAATAAATTGTTAAATTGCCAATATGTCTTGTTTCTTCAAACTTCAATCATCCAATCCACCAAACACCAAACGAGTCAATGGCAGAATATGCTGTTTGGCATTGGCAGAGAAGATTTGGCAATTTTTCATGGGCGCAACCCCCATACTCAGCGCTGCTGCTCATCTCACAAATGCATGTTCCTTACAAATGGGGCACCATTTGAAAGGGAACTAAACAGGCTTTCCAACGGTATAAGATTTATTGCCAAAAAGCATTGTTACCACAGAGAAATAATCTACCAAACACAAATTTCCTTACTTTTTGTGCTAAATTTATTTAATCCCCTGTCAGAGTATAAACTCTTCCATGGCATGGTTTGAGGCAGTTTTGAGACAAAAGTTAGTGGTGCTTAATTGTGTGAACATATTGTCCCATTAGCAACCAAGCTAGCTCAGAGAGCTTTTGTGACGGACGAGCACTAGCATATTCCCGGCTGGCTACCATGTTAGCAGTAAGCTCACAGGTTTGAGTAGTTTGCCAGCTAGCTACTGTGAATAGTCACTACCAAGCTTCTAAAACCACTGCACCTTTCTGGTATGACCGGGCCATAATAATGTTGTGAACTGACTCTAAAAACCAGAAGAGCTAAGAACACTTTAAAGTACAGGCAGTAAAAAACGTACCGTACCTGCTAGAGGTGGACCAATGAGGACTGGGATGCACTCCACAATGGTGGTGAGTCCCACAGCACTGGAGAACCTCTGAGGCCCAACCAGGTCCATCAGTGTTTCAAACAGCACTGAGCTGACCATGCCAAAGGCAAAGCCGAAGAAAACCGCATACACCACCAGACCGGTGTAGCTTTCCACCAGTGGGCAAAGGATGTGGCACACCCCATTGTACAGCACAGCAAAGCTGAAGAAGTACTGGATCTTGGGCCGGACCCAGCGCGAGTTGGCCAGTAGCCCCATGGAGGGCCTGGCAAACATGTCAACAAAAGCCAGAATTGAGAGCAGGAAGGCAGCAGAGTACTCATCCACGCCCATGTCCTTAGCGTAGGCCGTAAGGAAGACAATAGGTGCAAAGAAGCCCACGAACATGAGGACATTGCCCGACAGGTAAATGAGGAAGCCACGATGCTTAAATAGTGATAGGTCCAGGTACTTGTTGAATGTTTGCCAGCAAGTGCGCTTCTCTTTTGTTGTGGTGGCAATAGCAGCTAACTCTTCGTCCTTCTTGAGCTTGCTGGGTGGCGGTCCCAGAGGCCTCATGAGGGAACCAGCCACACAGCAGTTCAGTAGCAGGCCACCCAGGATGAGGAAGCTGCCTCTCCAGCCAAATTGGTTGAAGAGGTACTGATTGAGAGGAGCCAGGGTGCTAAGGAACACTGGACTGCCTGCCATCGCCAGCCCGTTAGCAATGGGACGCTTCTTAAAGAAGTATTTGCCTATCATAGTCAGTGCTGGCTGCAGGTTGAAGGCTAGTCCAAGTCCTATGAGGAAAGATGAAAGAGGTACATTATACTTGTAACAATCATGCTGCAACTGTTAATGTGCCAATGTTAAAGAACAATTTGAAAATGATCTATTTTACTTTGTACTCGCCTAAATAAAAAATTAACAATTTAAAAAATAACACTTTGTTAGAAGTAACTGAGTACCTCTGAGCTACTTGTTTTAAGAACAAGCTAGCAACATTGGTGATGCTTTAAACTTTAGAGTGTCAAGTTGTTTTTCTGGTTATATAGCTAGAATCATGGCTCTAGGGATTGTCCAATAGACTACAACATTAATGCTAATGTTTTCAAGTAATAGTTGGGGTCCCAGAGAGTAATATTTTGGTCAATGACGGAAAATGTCCAGTTAACATGACCAATGTGACTGCATGTTAGCATTGTCTTTGTGAGCATGCTGCCATGCTAGTGTTAGCATTTAGCTCAAAGCACCACTTACAGCCTCACAGAGTCTCTATCAAGCTGTAGACTCTGTCTTGTTAAACTAGAAAGCCAATTTCACATATACAAAATTGGCTGGATAAGAATTGGAACTTGTAATGCTAAGAGTTGTTACAACAATAAATATGAGTAAATCTGAGAGTATTGTTTCAATAGATTTCCCAATAATGTAGTAGGTGTCACATAGAGGCTTTTTGCACATATTCCTCCTTTCAAATGAAAAGACAAAAAAAGCACCTTTAAGCAATATTTTTATATTACTATTGCATTAATTGACTTCCTGTAAGGCGAAATCACTGAGAGATGCCATATTTAAGAGAATGATGCAGAACAAGACACAGTTATTAGTTTTCTCTCTACATGTGGGTATTATTGATTATTAGATGGACTCATGCAATTTCATTTGGATTTAAATGGGCTATTGATTGACAGTTGTGCTGACTCCACAGTATATATCTAAAATAGGCCTAAAAGATTTGATGAAGCCCAATAATGGAACATTTCATCTTTCACAAGGAAACTAAATTAATCTGGTGGAGTTAGCCTGCTATTTGTCAACCCCTACTATGTTAAGTTGTAAATAACATATATATTATAACACAGCATAATAAAATGAAGGCAAGAACCAAAATAGATTGAATAAACAAACAAATGTTCTTCCTGCTAAAACAGTTTTGTTTTTAACCTGCTACTTAGAAGTAGAGGCTCATCAAATTAACTGAAAATGGACTTAGATGGACTTACCACCGATAACTCCTATGCAGATGTAAAGCTGCACTACGCTGTTACAGAAGGAAGCCATGATCATGCCAGTGGAACAGAGGCAGCCCCCCATCATGACGACGGGCCTGCAGCCATAGGTGTTGACCAGTATACTGCTGATGGGACCTGGAACAAAGAGAAAACATGAAATCAACCCACACGTGTCAGTTGTTGACAGTACTCAGGATCATTGAAAGTGAGTGCATAATGATTTAATCTGGTCAGTGACTAAGCCGTTTCCATTTTTAAACACGGAACTCCCATTGTCTCGTGCCAAATTAATTTAAGAGAAGTACCTGACAGTGTGAAGCATGAGAAAATACTTTCATATATGAGAGCCATTTTCTATTCTTCTATGTTTTTAAACATACAATGTTGGAGAAAAAAAACTTCAGGTGCGTTAAGTTATATTTTACTTAGGCAACTGCAAAGCTGCTCCAGAGATCTCTTTGTCACAGAGAGCTGACAGAAAAAGTCTTAAATTAGGTTAATTAGGTTCTGACCAAATAAACCATATTATCTAAATGACTTAATTAGAAGTGAAAACAAAGGTCAACTGTAATATTATTACACAAACTGCCTATAGTAAACATCCATTAGGTCTTGTATTGCCACTTCCTGGTTCAGCTTGCACAGACTGTACTTTTTAATTGCAGAAAATGTGGTTTTGATAATCTGGTGAGGGATTGTTTA
The DNA here is from genome assembly GCF_008315115.2 of Sander lucioperca. Taxonomy (NCBI): domain Eukaryota; kingdom Metazoa; phylum Chordata; class Actinopteri; order Perciformes; family Percidae; genus Sander; species Sander lucioperca. The sequence goes on along the minus strand of NC_050192.1, from coordinate 24,366,397 downwards.
CAACCCATTTGATCATCACATTTCTGAATCAGAGTTTAAGTTTTTTGGTCACTTGGGGGCACAATGACATTTTTACCTTGTGAAGTTAATGATGATGGCAAATATGTTTGCGAACAGTTACCAATCATTGCCACTCATTCTAAGTCGTGTTTGTGTCCACCTGATGAATTCCAATATTCACTTTCATTTCAGCTCTGTTTTTGTCTCCACCAACTCCTGAGGTAAATATCTGGCTCTTTAGCAGCTAATGAATAAAAGTATTCATTAGTGCAGCTTTAACATGTTATCATGACAGGTAGGCATGATACAAATCAAATACTGACCACACCAGCCACAGGATGCATGATGGACAGAAAGAGCATTCCCATTCGAATCACACAGATGAGGCAAGTTTCCTCTACTCTAATGACTCAGCATCTGTATTCTCAGTTACTACTGTAATGTTGTTCAGTCTTCTAATGAGCTAAATCATATATATAACTTCAGAAAAGCTAACTCCATACTGGGGTGAGAAAGGTTGTTTTTTATTCCTGGGATGCTCAATATGTTTGTAAATTTTTGAATTAGGACACTGTTCACTGAATTTGTGAGAGAAGAGGTAGACTCTAAATTTGACATATTTGTTCTGTTTTTACGTTGTGTTCTATTGTTTACATTTTTCCACTTAAGCTATAATCTTGGTACATTACATCCTATGAATAATGTGGCTGCTCAGATCACTTTTTAGGAATCTGCATCTTATTATTGACACTTTCTTCTATCCCTTTACTGAATTTTAAGCACAGGAGGTGTAAATTGAATAGGGAGAGAGAACAGTAATGAAAGATGTATTTTCTTTTGAAATAATACTCTCATTACCAGCCAGAAGATGTATCATATTCCTGCCAGGCCCAGTGCAATTTAAAAAGCCACAACGGGCGAGGAGTCATCGGACTTAATTTGCTCTGCATGAATCTTTTTTCGACCTTGAAGAAAGTTCCCCTCATTTGCATCCACAGCAGTGATCAGTATTCTCCGGGGCTTGACGGGACCCGAATCGGCCGAGATGAGGAAGCCCCTGAGCCTGCACATTACCTCCCTTGAAAAAGGCTTATCGTCTCCTGGCCAGACGCTGCGTGGACTTCATTACACGGTGGACAAAACCCCAAACTAAATATAACCACCTAGATCCCAAAAGGGAATGACACATATAGAAATGTGTCCAACCGTTTTTTTCCACGACCATTTAATGTGAGCTGCAGCGAAGAGGCTGGTACAGCTCATGATGATGCGAGGATGCTTGCTATCCATCACACTTCAAATAGGATAAGGTTGCCAGAAATGGAAGCACACAACTTCTAAAGGCTGTTCTGCTGCAAATGGGACACAGACATGGTCTTCTGAATTGACTGTGTCTGGCTGCTGACCAATTACACAGATATTTACAGGGACATAATGGAGGGTAAACCAGCCTAAACCCAGTTTATTTATGTAATGAACGTTTATCCACATTTTCAGGTTGACATGAGGTTTAAGCCGCCTACACATGATCCGCGGTAGAAGCACGAGGTAGGGTGCAGAGCAGAGAGGAAAAGCGCAGCGCAGGAACGTTCTGGAATTGGTTGTGCCTTGAAAGGTCAGCGGCAACGAGGTCAAATAATTTGAACTTTGAGCTGGGCAGCACCGCTCTCCCCATCGGAAAACAATAGAATGGCCAGCGCAGAACGGTTTTACCGCGGATCATGTGTAGGCGGCTTTAGAGGTCAAGTTTAGAGCTGTGTAGCAGTAAGCAGCATCACACTGCATGATGTTAACATGGCGGCCTAAAGGTTAGATGGGGAAATGTTACCACTACTGAGGGCCGCTTGAGCAAGGCGCTTTCCAGTGGAGCTGCTCAGTGGTAGCAGATCAGACTGGGCACTGACAAGTGCCGAACAGCCAAAAATTATGCTAAAGAGAGCAGTGAGAGTGAATCAAAACAGTATGATGAGCAAAACTTCATTATTTTTTACGTTATACTAAAAGACGCTAAAATACCCTGTAGAAATGAGGGGAACTGCTGTAGTGTGATAATTGTCTGTGGATTTCTCAATAAAAAGGGAAGCTGTCCCTTTTTGAGAAATCCACAGACAATTATTCACATTACATGTAGTCATTTCATCATTTGTTAATATAAAAATAGCATAGCTATAGCTTTAAATATTTTAACAACTATATTCTATTATAATATTAACTGACATGTGAATGACTTTCTACTTAGGAAATAGTCCCTATGAAAACTATTCACGGCATGCTCTATGGATCATTTAATCTACAGTAAAAGACTGCAGAGGCTAAGTGCTCAATCAGTTACATATGCAGTAAATCCAGGGAATGTCAAGGTCCTCTTGATGTGGAAAAGACTTTTCACCTTTAAGAAAACATTCTTCAGGGCCCTTAGGCAGAGCATAGAGGAAATTTATGTTAAAAGCCTTTATGTATTCAAGCATAATGGCTTAATCACCCACTTGGTCTTGATCAAGGTAGAAATAAAAACAAATTAATGACACCTTGTACTCTCTATAGACAACCATGTAAAATATATTCTTTTCTTATATGAAAATATAAAATCAATTACTTCAATGCTTCCCTGAAACAAAAGTTCCGTTGAATTTCACCTCATGACAAACCACGCAACAGGCACTTGTTTGCTCTTTATTTGTCACACTGGCATCTACCTGTGTTCATGGCTGACAGCGAATGTAACATGGGTGTGCACTGTTTCCACGCTGCCTCGCACAAGGTCAAGTCTCTCTCTTTTCCTGGATTAGCGACACTGATCCAACACGGACACACAGCTTAAACACGTCATCGCAGAGCGACGCTCGCTGTGCTGACTGAGGGAATGAAGGATGGATGCTTTGACAGCTGTCTGATGTAATGCTATGAAGGACTGCACTGGAGAAATGAAACATGTCCAACCCTGTTTTGTTTTTCTCACACAGGACAGATAGTAACCTTAAATTAGTGCTGTCATGTACAGCTTTGAACCACACCCACTTCCATTGAATTTATAAGCTTATACCTAGTTCAGAACAAAGGGCAGTTGCTTTCCCCTCTTCACAATAACAATATTACATTGTAATACATAATAAAGTAATACACTTACTATGGATCATCTCTTTATGCCTAAAAAAAATGTCAGTTTTTTGGAATATTTACCAATTGATTTGCATTGTCGCTCAGGCAAATGATTTTGCAAATCCTCAGAGGGTGAGGTTATTATCCTGCCAACATTTCTTATCAGTGACATGCTCAGGTTTGCAGGTAACATTTTATTACACAACAAAAATGCATTGACATGAGCAGCAACACTTTATAAAGTTATTACGGTATAAAGCTAAAGCAACAGAAGACTACTGTAAATATCCCAAAGTAGACAAACTAAAGATGTAATAAAAAAGGCCATGCTAGCCGCTCTGTGACTACTTTAAGCACAGACGTGCTTTGAACTAAATGCTAACGTCAGTATGCTAATGTTTGCAATGGCAATGATGACATGCTGTTGTTTAGCAGGTATAATGTTTACCATGTTTACTATCTTAGTTTAGCTTGTTGGCATGCTAACAATTTTTAACTAGCACAAAGCACAGCTGAGGTTGATGGGAATGTGAGTAGTTGTGCAGATATTTGCTCATTACTAAAATATTGGACAAATTGATCGCTCATTCTGGAAGCTGATTGCTTAGTCGACTGACAGAAAGCAACTAATCAAGTTATTGTTGACTGGCAAAACAGTATTGTGTCTTATGTAAATGTTTTAAAAGTTTGCATACATTTTGTATTAAACTTTCTGTGTGTTGAGTGAAAACCTTGCATCTCCATTTTTGATTATTTTCATGTCAATATTAAAATCAAAAGGGTTACATACTCCTTTGTGGATTTTCCGTCTTTGGCTTGTGAAACTGTAAAGCTTTGAGTTTGTAAAGGGTTGGCAGGTTGTAGACACAAGGTTTGCACTGGACAGTAGTGAGAAGTAAAATGTCCTTTTTGCACTTTGGAGTGATTGGATCACACACACACACACACACACACACACACACACACACACACACACACACACACACACACACACACACACACACACACACACACACACACACACACACACACACACACACACACACACACACACACACACACACACACACACACACACACACACACGTTTAATGAATAGCAGATGAGCGCAATCAATATGAATGAATGAGTAACACGAGCCGCTCACTTAGTAATGGCACATATTGACGGCGTGACCATGATAACGACATACAGTCATTGTGAAACTAAAGCAGCAGTTGCCGATCGGTACAAAGCTGTGACCTGGCCGACACAAACTTCAAGTGTTGTTGTGACTTTTCAGAAGAGGTAATTATCTTCACTTGATTTTATGCACGTGAAAGTCGCCAGACAACACTAGTTTTTGAACATAGCAATACTGAGAAATACAGAGAGTTTTGTGGCGCTGACAGTCTTAATTAGCTTTGTATCAACTCATCTGGCAATGGCTTGAATGTAACGGATGTTCATTAAAGGGCAACTATTATATATCATTTTCAGGGTTTTACTTGTATTTTGTGTTTGTACTAGAACATGTTGACATGCTTTAATGTTAAAAAAACACTTCATTTTTCTCATACTGCCCATGGCTGCTGCACCTGTATTCACCCTCTGTGTGAGATGCTCTGTAGGAGCGCCGGTCTCTTTAAGCCCCCCTTTCTACCGTCGAAGACAAAGGCTTCTAAACCAAACACTACCCAATCAGACATGTTTCAGCAGGAATGTGACCCGAAATTGGGGAGAATTTAACAAATTGGCAGCCAAGACGACAACTTTTCCTGCCGTTAGCATGTAGCTACTATAGTTAGCAGTGGACACTAATAGAATATAGCAGCAAATTCTACAGTCAATAATCACATATAAAAAGCTTTTTAACGAAATACTACATAACCGGGAATGTTTAGGAGTAATATGACCCCAAATTGGGGAGAATTTAACAACACTGGCAGCCAAGATGACATTTTACTGCCATTAGCATGTAGCTGCATGCGACAATGTTAACACCACTGCAGTAGCGTAGTAAAAAAAAATAAATAAAAATAAAACACTCCAGTCCTGCCTACCTGTAGCAGATGACCACTCATAGCAGGCCGGCTTAGAGTTGCGTAACACTTAGCCGAGAGTAGAAATAACTGAGCTATAATAAATGAACTGAAATCTGAACGTTTTAGCTCACAGGGGTTTCTCTAAAATACGTTTACCTCATCATTAAAGTTTTGGCTACGTTTAACATGAAAATCCGACATAATATTGTAGATGTGACAGAAAACACGAAAAACCATAATATGTCCACTTTAATATAAAAAAGTTACACACTAAAGCTTTAAAATCACTCGTGTCACGTAAGAACAAATCTGTTCATGCAAGTGGTTCTTGCATGAGGCCCAATGTCGTTAAATGACCTCAAACATACCTACTGCCTTTGGCATTTACTTAATGACATTTCTCATTACTTATCGGCCGACACGCATGCTGATAACATATCTTAAACAAGCTAATATTGGCCGGAGAGATTTATTAGTGATTTAAGGAGATTTGAGAGTGACTTGTCAGCATGTCAAACTGCTTAACCTTATTTACCAGCACTTTCTGCAGTAATTTGTTATTTTTGACAATGTCCACAATACAAAACATACCTAAAAGTATTTATTATTTTATAAAATATGAATCTTTATATTAAAATCTTGATATTCAGAAAGCATTTACTTAAATTTGTGTAATGCTCTTGGTGGTAGCTGCACTATAAAACATAGGAAATGAGCTTTCCAGGCCTGCTGTTGACCGGTACAGATGGTGACAACAGCAGTCCATCGAGTGACAGGAGGATTACAGCGAGGGCAGATGGCAGCCGTGGCACTGCCAAGCAGAAGGCTTGAATCCAAAGTGGGAAATACAGCAGGTGATCAGAGCAATATGGTGGAGAAAATGACCTGTGGAAAACACATTCCGAGCCTTCAAAAGGTTCCTTATTCAAGGAACAATGCAAGACCAGCTGTAGCATTGTATTTTGCAAAAACATTTAAAATCCCTTTTGAATTTATACAAAGTACTGATTTTTTCTATGCTGCATGCTTTTATAATAAATGCCAATTTCCCCCTTTTTTCCTACAACCTTCTCTTATCCTGGTTCCATGGGCTCCTATTGAATCACTTCCCTAAATTAATATGTAGATTATACATTTTTATACTATTATACACACATTTTTCATTGCATCCATACATCACCGAACCCAACTTTCATACCTCATTATCTTTATTTTTGCACTTTCATTTAGTAAATGGCAGTTTGTTAATATTAACCTTGCTGTGCAGCTCCCTATTTTGTTGTGGCCGGTCATAACAATCTGTAACAGATACTCAAGTTAATTCTCATTTGTTGCTTTTGCTCGGCAAAACATGGTATTTCTGGTTGTCCGAAAGCTGAGCATGTAAAGCTATGCCTGCATCCTGTGATGCTGTGATTTCAAATCCAGGTCACGATCTGATGACACAACCTACTTCCATCTATATCCCGTTAAGTCCTACTTTATCTTGAGGCAGAAAAACAACAAAACACAAAGTGTATGAGTCCACCAAGAGCTCCACAACACCAAACACTGTTGAGTAAATAACTTCAAGATGTATCCAATGTGCGTCCATCTTTTCTGTTAAACTTTCTGCTCTTTTGAATGGAGCGTCTGCTCAGGAAACCATACACCACCTCCTTGCAACAAAAATAATCCTAAACGACAAAATGTGTGACAAAATGAAATCTTAAAAGAGATTAAAAGCAGGTTAACAGATTGTAATTTGAAACTGAAATAAGGTATCATCTTTGCAAAGAAATCACTTCATATCCTTGGTGTTTTGACTGGTGTACTTTGTTATTTGAACAAAACTGAGATTACCAAAAAGAAATGAAAATGTATTTTTTTTTTCCAATAACACAGCCCTCTACATTAGTGTTCTTCAGGTCATTTGATTGCTGCATTATCTGTGTGGAAGGGCACTAACATTTGATTATAATATTAATTAAATTCCAGCAGACACACAGGTAGTTAACCAGTTTGGGACCAATGTTGCCAGCAGTTGCTTATAAACCTATCTGTTATTTGAGCGCTCTGTACAGCTCCGTACATCACTCCGTGACTTCATACGTAGTACCAGTGGTTAAATTGGGCCGGGGCTCTCCGGGGCTCAGCCCCGGCACATAAGCCTGCTCGTTTGTGTCCGGATGTGCCTGCTTGCAGTTAGTTGCCTACTGGAAATATGTCACAGAAAATTTAATGAAAGTGATGCTTTTGAAAACATGATATTTCTGTATATAAATAATAAATAATAACAATAAATTAAAGATTTTTGAAATGGCATGTCTATTTTGTCTCGGCAGAGCTGAGATGAGAACAATCGGAACGCGGCAACAACCCGAGCAGCACTGCAGACAATTCACCACTGCGGGTCAACTAAATAACGCCTTTAGTGTCTACGTCGGAAGGATTAACAGATAAAATGCCTTCTCCTAAAGCTAAAAACCCCATTCACAGCGGTGGAAGCCCGGTGCTCAGAAGCTCCAACGGCCGCTACGAGTTCATGTCGCTGACCAAGCCGTTGAACCGGTCCTCGCTGTCGCGCCGGCATCTGTGTGTGTGTGTTGTAGTAGTAAAGAGAAAGAATGGGAAAAGGAAGTTTGTGTGAGGTGGACCTGGTCACCACGGACCCAAATCTTGTCAGCTGTTGCTACTGTCATATGCTGCACTGTCTCTTCATGTGGCACATTATGTTTGGCACATTGTATGGGTCACTTCTTATATCATAAGGTAATACAATGTGTAATCAAGTGATGACTGATTAACAGTAAGGTAAATGCTCTAATACCTGTTGATACTACAACAATGCAAAATATAGGCTGTTAACCTTGCAGTTTTGCACATATCATGTAAGACTCTCCAGAAAGTGCCATTTAATGGTTTATTTTTCAAATTTTTTCCCCCTAGGGAGAGCCACCCCACATAACAAATTCCAATTTAACCCCTGCGTAATACGCAAAACCATGATCCTAATAACTGCTGAGGCTAGAGGACTACCTGTTGCTAACAGCTAGTTTAACCCCCTCCTTTGTACAGTACAATGTGGGACTAACACTGAGTAAGCAGGGGCTGCCTGTAACTTAGCAGGTGTTGAAACAACATGAATAAAAAATAACATCGGGGGGGAGGCGCCCTGGTAGCTCACCTGGTTGAGCGTGCACCCCATGTACAAAGGCTCAGTCTTTACCGCAGCAGCCCTTTGCTGCATGTCATTCCCCTTCTCTCTCAAATAAAGGCCAAAAATGCTTTAAAAAGTAACATTGAGTGGGACTCTGTGCTAACATTAGGGCTAACTAGGTTCCACAAGTCTAGCTGGCTCAATGGGTCCTGTTGAATGTTCGTAAGGGACAGCCAATTTAAATTGCTAGTGCTTGAAAGCTTAACGCTAAGCGAGCTTGTTGTTAAAAAGGGAAAAAAACATCTTGTGTAAACTGTTAGAGTCTATACTACATGATGTTCTCTGGTCAGTAGCGCACCATGGATGTTTCCTAGCATCACCGGCAAAATAATATTTTTAAATTGACGAACATATGTGAAATTCATGGCTCAATTCAAACAGGTTTAAATTGAAAAATATTTGTACCCCCCCCATTCACTACCGTACATATTTTTTCCAAAAATAAGGTCCCATGGTGGTCCAGAGAGGCGAAGTCCCTCAACTATTGTGGTTATAAGAAATGTCAAGCAATTGGACACGGTTTCTACAAATACCTGCTGTATGATTATAGTGTATTTCATTACACAGAAAAATAAGGCCAATTAAAATGTCAGTGTGACTTTATAATTAGATAAAAGGTAAAACCACCCAATGACTCACCTGCAGCATACATGACCGCCAGCATGATGGAGGAGATCCACGCGATCTGACTGTAGGAGGCATCGAAGATGATCTGGATGTCTTTGAAGAAGACTGTGATGGCTTTGGGAAAAGCGTACGAGAAGCCTATGGAGATAAAAGATGCCAACACCACAGCCCACCCCCAACCGCCATCTGGTGGGGGCACGGCGGAGGGACTTGTGGCTGGGGGCGGCATCACTGGGCCACCTCAACACTGACTATTCACTGCAACGACAGAAAGGAAGGGAGAGGAAATTAAAACCTACCACCATTCTGTGTCCATTTTTGTTCTGTTTTGTCCTATGTCTTTGGTGGGTCTCTACACTACCGTACATATTTTTTTCCAAAAATAAGGTCCCATGGTTTAAAAGAAAATGTCACAGATCATTGTTGACAATACACATATAAATCAGATAACCAGCTGCAGCCCATATTGAGAGTCTACAGACCGCTGTGGGATTATAAAGGAGGTGAAAAGCTTTGTCCTCTGTACTTGAACAACTGCCAGTAGTAATATGACACGGGACGGACAAGGACATGCCAGAAGTCCGTATCCTGGAGAAGACGTGAAAACACACACTCGCACGCACTCACAGTATCAATTATCCTTTTCAGAGGGCATGTACTAACTCTACCTGAGAGACCAGACCCAGTATGCCCATTCACCTGATAATGATAGAACCGTTTAAAACCAGGTGTTAATGTGTACAAAGTAAACATGCCCTAATTACATGTGGAAAATCAAGAGCAGCAATAGTCCAAAGCCACACTTTACGTCATTTAGCTTGTAGAAAAGTAAAAGAAGTGGAGAGACACACACAGTTTTAGCTCTTTCTAACCTCATTAGCTTCACCTTTCTAATCAGCCAGGAATAACTTACAGCTGTGTAATTAGCTTATGGTGCATATTGCGATGACGGCAGCCAGTTTCGTTTTACATAAATGAACAGCCAGTGGAAGAATCAACAGGTTCCCTCATGTTTGCATTGCAGCAACACAAGTGAGCAATTACTTGAGATTAACAGAGCCAGACGCGTTTGGTGCTGATAACTGCCACCAGAGATTGTAATAGCTACCTGTAGCAAAACAGACAAGTTAAAGGGGCGCTCCACTGATGTTACACATCAAGTTCAGTGTACTTGTCACGGTTATCCTACAACATTGTGTTGTGTCTCTGGAGGAAGCTTAGCCTGGGAAAACCCTGACGAACTTCCGGCAAATATGAGATTTGCTCTGCAAGTCGGTCTGGCCAAGAGCCTATTTCCAATTTTTCCAAATCGAGGCACCAATCACAACCGTTGAGGCGGGCTTTACACGATGACGATAGCGCAGCGACGGCAAGCAGCTTTTTGTTTACATTCAACATGACGGCCACCGAAGCGCAGCAACCCGTTGATGCAGCTGTCGCTACTACTTCACCAGGATCGTTGGTCTGATTGGTTGAAGGACTATCCAATTGCACACAGAGGCATTTGAGCGGCATCCGTTGGTGACGCCCCTTTGGAAATGAGCTGTGAATGAACCTTGCCCAGACCCACTTTCAGTTACAACTGAGAAGGGTCTGGTGTCAACCAGGTTAGAGGAAGCTGGAAGTCTGAAAAAACACCCATGGTCGTGTAATCAAGGTTGCAGCCTGATGTCATTAGGACCTCTCCTTTTTTAATCTTGACCCATGCTAGGGTCTAAAAGTCAGGAAATCCGTCTCTGCTGCTTTAAAGCGTAACTCTCGCCAAAATGCAACCTAGGGTCTTTTTGTGAATGTACCCAAGTCAAACTTTAGTTTAAAAGCATATTTAGGACGGAATCGCCACTTTTAAGATTTACCGTATTTTTGTTTTTCGGTCAAATGGCCTTTTAAATGGGAGTGCTAGGGGCACTTTTATGCTAGCCTCAAAATAGCTATTTTTAAAACACTAAGAAGGCTCGACACAACATGAAACTTTGCTTGAAGTATCACCAGGGGCTCTACACCTTAACGAAAGCATTGACAATATTGTTTGTGTACCCAGAGTTTACTAAAAAGAAAAGTTTTGAACAACTCACCGTAGGTCTTGTTGTTTCCAGCCGCTACCACCTTGGCAGACAAAACAAGTCGATATCCGAATGCGAATGAACGGACTCCATATGAGGCTCCTTTTTCAACGTGGTTAATATTGTTTTTCAATATCGACAAAACAAGAAATAATCCATGCATTTATATGGAACTAAGCTTTAGGAGCTTTCCATCTTTACTCTCCCTCCCTGTTATGTTGCATTCGGAAATCAATTGTTTTTGACTGATAAAACGGCCGGAAACAAGACCTACGGTGAATTGTTCAAAACCGGGTTTTTTTTGTAAACTCTGTGTACACAAACAATGTTGTCAATGCTTTCGTTAAGGTGTAGAGCCCCTGGTGATACTTCGAGCAAGTTTCATGTTGTGTTGAGCCTTAGTGTTTTAAAAATAGCTATTTTGAGGCTAGCATAAAAGTGCCCCTAGCACTCCCATTCAAAAGGCCATTTGACCGAAAAACAAGAATACGGTAAATCTTAAAAGTGGCGATTCCGTCCTAAATATGCTTTTAAATGAAAGTTTGACTCAGGCATATTCACAAAAAGACCATAGGTTGCATTAATTTTATTTATTTATTTTTTTTTTTTAAATACTACTTGTGCAACAATATGGATCATAATTCCTTATCCAATGCAGCTAACATTTTAAATGCATCTTTTCTAATTTGAGCTCCCATTCACAGTTTTTGAACAACAAACTGCAATGTCGGTATACAGTTGCAGTGTGAATGATGAGGATTTAAGAACATGCTTATGCTATGTGATTTATTGTCTCAAGGAGATGTATACATTCAAATTCCTCGTTTTATTCCTCAAACATTCCAATACCCAAACGTATAGCCTACTGATATTATCATACAAGACGGATCAGAGAAACATCACATCCTCACATTTCAGGAGCTGGAACCAGTAGCAAATGTTTGGCGTTTTTGCATGAAAAAAAAAAGAAACAATTGAAAATTGTTGCTGAATCATTTTCTGTTAATCAACTAATCAATGTATGCAGCCAATTGTTGCTCTACTTTTTACCTCTTTACTCCTCACACACGAGACAAGGGACAGAAAACAGAAAAGGCCATGATGAAAACAAGATGAAACCAAGGGTGTAAAACACTGTCCCACTAATAATTCAAACAAAACCCCTCATTATGTATAAACTAAGCTTTGGTGCTTCTGTAAAAAGCTTTACAAAGCCTTACAAGGGAAATAGACACTGCAGTTTTTAGAGTCTGTAAATGACCCGTCAGCTACCAACATCAATAAGTTGACTTTGTGCCGCTCCCACCAGATCAGGTTGCAATGTTGTAGATCCTCACACATACTAAGATCTACTCAAGTGCCAACATGAAGCCATTAGTGGGATGACTCACTGTTGTGCATACGCACACATTGCCAACAAATGACAATTTTTTAAAAACATAAATACGTCACGAGTTTTATACAGGTGGTAGAAATACGGAAAACAAGGACTAGCCACTGGGTGTATGGAGGCTTGAGAGTGCCACCAAAATAATTATAAACTTGTTCATGGGTTTAAAACAATAACTTCTAGCCTCCATAAAAAATGTTGTCAAAATGCTAATTAGGAAATATTATATAAACTTTAAATCTTACATACAATATAATTTAAAGGAACCATAACTCTGATTTATTTTCTATTCTATCTATCAATTAGTCTGCACCCAATGGACGAAGAAGTTTCCAAAGAGTATACTGTAAATAAACTAGCTCAGTGCCTGTGCACAACTTACAATGCCATCAGAGTATTGCAATGCCCAGCAGTATGCCATACATTATACTTTTTTACTTTGTCTGCTGCTTAGTGCTGGGCCGTTAGTGGACAGTTTTATCATCTTTTATGCTTTTTGCCTGTTGCGACAGAGCTGTAATCGGGCCTTAAACGTTAGGCCCGACAAGGCCCGAGCCCAACAAGTACATTTTGATTGACAGCTTTTTAAAAGCCCAAACCTGTTTACAGCCTGACATTATTCAAATGTGCGCACGCACACAGCTCTTTTGCCAAGAATGAGTCATTTATACATTTTTTTATAGAAATGCACCGATTACAATTTTCTAGGCCGATTCCGATTTTTAGGGCCCGAGCGCCAACAGCGACGAAGGCCCTATTGGAACTGAAGGAATTATTATTCTTTTCCCCGGCAAATGAACTGCCTTTTTGAGGGGCTTAACCTACTCAAAAACTCACAAAAATTGGTGGTCGCATCAAGTCTGGTGAAAATGTACGTATTTAAGGGTTTCGGAAATGGGCGCACAAAAATGGCTCGCTAGCGCCACCTACAAAATTAAAAGAATTGAGCCCCTGCAGTACGTTTAACGTAGACTCATGAAACTTGGTACACATATGTAGCATGTCAAGACATGCTAGAGGGGAGAGAGAGCGGCTGACTGTTTGCCTGAGATCGGTAGAGCAGACGGCTCTGCAGAGCTGTGTATAATTACGACTTTATGACATTTCATAAACAGCTGATGGAGCAGCGGTGCCCGAGTGCATTTGACCGGCATAAAATCGGCATATGTCAGACTGACCGGCCAACCGCCGGTCTTGGCCGATCAGCCTCCGTTTCACCTCCTCAGCATCCATTTTCATGCTAATCGAAATTCATCACCTGACGGTTCGGGCAAAGATCTTCAGCGCTATGCTGCAATAAGTGCTGTAAAAGTGAACCAAAGTATTAAAGTTGTGGGCCGAAAACCAAACAATCTGGAAGACACTTAACAGCTGAAGAGAACTGTAGATTTGGGTGATCATTTGTGTATTTGTCACTACCAGCTACTTCTTCACATTACACATAGTAATTTTATCCACTGTTAAGACAAACATTTGTTAGTGCAGCTTTATTTTACTGCTAATCTTTTGCACATTGTACTACAACTGAAATCTATCCTCGAATCACCATATTATAAAAAAAAACCCCACTTTTTTGGAATGTTCGTTTGCATAAAAATTCATTTAATTAATTCATTAAAATTGAGTCACTCACATCAGTGGATGAATGAACAAAAAGGGAACAGAAATAGGACAAAATGTGTTCCAAAATGAGAGACAATTGAAAAAAATGAACAGAATGATGAATCAAATTTGACTAGTGAAGTTATACATTTTTTGGAATGAATTCCTACAAACCATCAATGACTTGAACATGCATTCATTTGCAAACAAAACATTTGCATGGGTCTTTTATTTGGTAATGGTGGTTGCCAACGCAGTATACATACTGTACTGCAGCATTGAAACGTTGGTATTAGAGGTGCAACGATGAATCGATTAAACGATTAGTTTTCAACTATTAAATTAATCGCCAACTATTTTGTTAATCGATTAATCGTTTGAGTCATTTTTTTATTAAAAAAAAAAAAAATAAGATTTCTCTGATTCCAGCTTGTTAAATGTGAATACCTTCTAGTTTCTTCTCTCCTTTGTGACAGTAAACTGAATATCTTTGAGTTTTGGACAAAACAAGACATTTGAGGACGTCATCTTAGGCTTTGGGAAACACTGATCCACATTTTTCACCATGTTTTGACATTTTTATAGATCAAACAACTAATCGATTAATCGAGAAAATAATCGTTAGTTGCAGCCCTAGTTGGTATTGATAATTATACCTGGTTTTAACAGGGTGGATGACTGAAGACTAACAAAACATCTCTAAACTGTGCTAAAACCGAACTATTGAATGTAAATATAATCCTGTGTATATCCGTTGTATTGCCCCTTTAATCAAAGTTAGAGATTATGCCTCTCCATACAGTGGGCCTAATCCATGCTAATCAGATTACAGGCTGTGCTCAGCAGCACTCAGTGTAGATACTGGTTTTGATTGAACGAACGTGACGACAATGCAGGCACAAACCTCAGAACTCCTAAGCCGCTTAAGTTGATGGGTTTGAATATGAAGCTCCAAACAGATTGACCAGAAAAGAGCAGTTAAGGAGAGGGTACAAGGCAGACTTTCACACAAGCTTGACAAATTTGGTTTATGATCAACCATATAAGTACATAACAAGTCAGACAAAGCAAAGTCACCCGTTCAGTCACTACAATGTCAACACTTCCTCTTTACTTTAGAAGCCCAGATCGTCATCATGTGCCTCCTTCGCTGCGTCCTTCATCTGACACCACTGAGCAAAAGAGCAGCTGACAGAAGAGTGACTGACAGGCTGTGATCACAGCCAGCGTGTTCTGAACGCCGTATTAAAACACAGGTGAAAACCAAGTCAAATGGTACTGCCGTGACACAGAGGCCTAAAAATACCTATCATCAGCTTTTTGGTTTGTTGTTCTGTCCACACCCACTGGAAAGAGTTCAGTATCACTTGAATGAGAATTTCAGGCAGATTAGATTCCAAATCTGCAACCAGCAGCACTTGTTAGTTGAGGTGTCTGGTAATAATAAAACTTTGTCATTCCCTGAAATCCCGGCAAGGTTTCCGCTCCTTCAGCTTTTTATGAAAAGTCATTAAGTCGTAATTACATCTGTATCCGGAATTATTGATTAGCTTTGTGCGATATCTGTAAAGCTGAACGGACTCACAGTATTATTATTATTATGGCTGTATGTGTGGACTGCAAACTTGCCTACGCACAGTTAAGGGATGATTTCTATATATATATATATATATATATATATATATATATATATATATATATATATATATATATATATATATATATATATATATATATATATATATATATATATATATATATATACATACACATACATACATACATACATACATACATACGTGTGTATATATACACACACGTGTGTATGTATACACACGCATGTGTGTATATATACACATATACACACACACATATATGTGTACACACATATATGTGTACACACATATACATGTGTACACACATATACATGTGTGTATACACACACACACACACACACACACACACCTTTGTTTTTATATATCTTTGTCAAATTACAGGCTCTGCCTCTCTTAAATAGCAGAAGTATTCAAGTTCCAGTTAAATGCCTTCCAGATAAACAGGTGCTGTAATCCCTGTCAGACGCTACAAAAGGAAACCTGACCTCTACAGTAAGCGGCTGCCAGCATGACCCTCACTACACCTACAGCCCACCCCACCCGCAGTCTCATGTGACTTCATGTGACTTTAAGTTATGGCAACGCAAGATTAGCTCCAAGGTAACCTCTGAGTAACACTGCTCACTTTGTTGTAGAAATAGTTCTTAATTAACCCATTTAGCAACGCTTTGAATGTTGACTGAAGCACACATTTCATTCCTCTTATCAGCATCTAATCACTAACAGTAACCCCATAAACACACTTGATCTTGAACACTAACAAAGCAGGAGAAATACCAGAAACAATGGCTCCCTCTGAAAGCTGCTTTCTGATCAAGAAAGGCCACCAGGCAGGGGGTCTTCACGTTAAATATACAAAGACTAAAATACCCTTTCTACTGAATTGTCAGCCTCTACACTTTGAAGCTCATTGAAGCCAATTCCTGGAGATGAAACCTTGATTTAAAAAAAAAGTTCAAGTGGTCTGATAAATTTCCATTAACACGCCTTTGACCACTAAAACCAGATGGCCTCTGCCAAAACAGAACAATTCTCCCAACCTGTGATTTACTGACAGAAAAAGCACATTTATGCAGCGCTCCTTGGCAGTTTGACATCAAGACATGCCCTTTGTAAAAAAAAAAGGGCCTGTACATCACATACACACAACTACACCTCTGTGGACACAATGGCATGCTGGGAAGTATGTACATCCATTTAATTTTTTCCATGTGGTTGGCCAACACCCACATTCAGCATCCAATCACAAGCTCCCGCTACGCTCCACACCTCTAAAACACGTCATTAAGATCAGAACACTGATCTCTGTTACATCTTTGTTTAAGCATGGATATTTGCTCATACAGGAAATCAAATAGACATCTAGCATCTTCAGATTGTGGAGATTGAACTGAGGTGCTGAATGCCACAAAAAGTAACACACATCCAGCTGCAGCCAGGTTATAAAGTCAGTATATGCGCCACAATAAAACAAAAAAAGTCAGTAGCCACTTCTCACTGCTTTTAAATTGGGATTTGACTCGCAGTTTTGCCATAAAAACCAAGACGTCTGATTATATCTATATTGTTTATTTTTGTATTACTTTTTTTTGCTTGATCGATACAGGGATATGGGTGAATTAACTACAGGACAAACTTCAAGTTCTCATTTCCTTGGCTTCCTTCCTTTATGGTGAAAGATTTACAGCATGGCTGCTCCCTCTTAGTCGACTAATCAGTGATTTTGATCTTATAGTCGACTAAGTTTTCTTTTGTCAGTCAGATGAAAAATTAAAGTGAAAGTCTGTCAACTATCAGTCTCAGTATTTCCTTATTTTGTTTCATCTATTATCCTTGTTAGACATGGGGTCAGATTTGGAGGGAAATCCGTTGAATGTATCTTTACACAACAGGAGGGGTGGGTGGGCGGTTCTTTTAAGTAACCCGGTTCATGTCGGTCACCCGGCGCTAGTGAACCGACTCATGAACGACTCTTTTGGTATTGGTGTTTTAATAGTAACTTATGTTCTGAATGTGGAGTACAATGCCTTGTACTGTATCAGGCGGTCTTTTTTGCACACAGCATGTTTGTGTCCACAATAAACATCCCGCACATGGAAAGAGGTCCTGATCTTGAAACCTGATCCAAACCTATAAAACACCCGGAGAAAGAACACCGTGTGTGTGTGTGTGTGTGTGTGTGTGTGTGTGTGTGTGTGTGTGTGTGTGTGTGTGTGTATATATATATATATATATATATATATATATATATATATATATATATATATAATATATATATATATATATATATATATATATATATATATATATATATATATATATATATATATATATATATATGAGTACAACCATACCAACAAAATTTTGCTGTCGACCTTTAACACCTGGGTAATGAAACAGCGACAGTTTCAAAGTCAGTCAACAAAACATTTGCACTTACGTTTCTGCCCACATGGTCAGAGAGGCCACTGCTTTTGAGAGAAACAATGTGACAATGACAACCAAAGAATGATTAGAGGTCCATTTCAGAGTTTGTTTACCCTGAGATGAGGGAAACTCTGGGTTTTCCATTTCAGAAAGAGAGGTTAATCAAACCTGAGAGAGAGGGGCAACTCTAGCCCGTTTCAGAAAGAGAGGTAACTTAACCGTTGTGTTGACTTCGGGTCACATTGACCCGTTTTAAATTTTTGTTTTATATCAGAAAATATGGGACGTAGAAATAAGCGCTGAAAATGTGAATTAAATTAAAATTTAAAAACGTTGGAAAAAGCAAAAACAAACTGTGAAAAAAAGACGTCAAAAACGTCAGCGAAAAAAAAGTGTTTTTTTCAAGTTTGAAGGGAAGACCACACAAGAGTTAACCTCAGAGTCAGTTACTATGATAACGGAGCCTGTGAACCTAACCTGGTCGGGAGCAGGTTTTCTTCAATAAACATGGCATTTCCTTTTGTCGACGATCCCGTTGATGAATCTGTATTACTTCGCAGGGAGTTAAACATACGTCTGGAGATGATATTGAGACACGGACTATAGATGCATTTTCATTTCCAGATACTAGCCTACCTATTTGAGAGGTATTGTTTTTCTTCCCAGTCCATCAGTTACTGTATGTAGCCTACATAACCTTATCCGTCCTCATATCACTAACGTCACCCATCGTGAACATGCTCTTACATCCCAGCAGATTCTTTGCGTCACATTAAGTTTTTTTGCAAACGCCAGTTTTCCTTACAACATTGGTGATGCAGAGCATATTAGTAAAGCCACTGTATGCAGAGCCGTCAGAAGAATGTGACACGCTCTGTTTTTTTAAACGTTTTTGTAGTGTTCCCTGGACACAAACCAGTAAGAGCCATTAAAAAGGAGTTCCACAGTATTGCAGGTGAATGATGTAAACCCTTTGAAATTAAAGATTATGAATTATAATTCTGTTAAAGATGGTGCTGCAGCCTCAGAATGGGATTAGTAGACCTAGGACTTTTTCGCCTGCAGTGAAATAGATTAAAGGTTCGATACCATTTCACCAGTAATATTATACTTATGATTAAATATGATATTAATACACTATATTGGAACTTACGCATTAACTCTAGCAGCAATTTTCTCCCACACAAATTCTCTCTCTTTTGCAGCAGCTGCTTTAACAAAATATATGTTCAAACTCGCTGTATGAGTATTTCCGCCGACCAGGTTGTTTGTGGTTGTTACCATGGTGAATCGTAGTATCATGGCTCCATTCATGCTGCCTTTTTATAGTGGCGGTGCACGCGCTTAACAGTGAACCTACTCTGAGTTGATTGAACCAACTCAAATCAGCTGTTCTGGAACCGAAAATTCAGTTTCCCCGTCTCAGGGTAAATCAACTCAGAGATCAGGGTTAGACTCAGAGTTTGTTAAACCTCCTTCCTGAAACGGCCCCAGGTTACCTAGACACATGCAGGACAACATTAAATAACAAGAAAAAATAAAGGCTGAAACAAAGAAGGGAAAAAAATGCAAACCATTCTACCTTTCAGCCAGCAAGCAACACAAAATAAAGAATCAGTGACACCACCATCCATCAATGTGTGTCAAACTGTTACGAGCACAGGAAACTGTTACTTTGATAGAAGGCGGATGCAAACCGTGGCTGTGTTATCTCTGTCATTCAACATAGCCTCGTTGACTTCCCCTCTGGAATCCCCGCCTCCATCCTAACTGTTTTTCAAACTGCAGCGTACTGGGTAAGATCGACCCTTGGAGGGCTGAGGGAGCGAGTCAACAGCAATGCTCACTCCAGGAGGTGTACATCACCCACAATGCATTGCAGTTATGCATTTGGTGCAAGAAAATACATCCATGGTTAGGTGGCAGTAATGTACGTAACACTCTGGTTACCTACCACCAAAGAAGGAGAAGATGATAAATTGGAACAGCCTAAGCCTACTCCAGTTCAAAATACTTCACTATCTCCTGTTTTTTTTTTAGTTATAGCATAGGTCTGTATAGGTAGGCTAACAGGACAAGTTTGATCGCCTAGTTAACAGATTCTTAAGACAATCTCATTGATAGCTTGAAATGCTACTGATAAATCTAATTAATTGCAGTTTATAATTACATAGATTGTTGTACTGTTCAGCTTGTTTGATTTCTTTATTCCCAACATTATCTGTAAACACATGGGGAAACTTGCTTTTTTTTTACAAGATAGAAACCTGTAGCAATAAAAGTTATGATAATCATCATACAGATCACAAACAGAAATTTCTAAATCTGAATCTGATGCAGATAATTATCTGCACAAGATGCCTTCGCCTCATTGAAATGGTCTGCAGGCATTTCTGATGATTTGTAAAAAGCAGCGCTAAAGCTTAATTTGTACTTCTGTGAAAAAGCTTGCGCAGAGCCACAGTAATGCGCTTATTCACTTTCTTCTATCTGCTGCTATCACCAGCAGCAGCAGCAGGTTAGCTTAGCTCCAGGAAGTGACTGCACCTGGCCAAGAAATAGTCCGGTAATGTTACATACCCCCATAAAACCATAAAGTGTAGTTTTTACAGTTCAGTTTGTGTACACATTAAACAAAGTAGATATAACATTTAACTAATGAGGTTAGGTGCTGGGAGGTGGATTTTGTTTTAGCTTTGGACTGAGACATGCTAGCTCTTTCTCCAAGTTTCCAGTCTTTTAGCTAAGCTAAGCTAGCCGACTGCAGCTTCATATTTAGCTAGTGTACAGACGTGAAGGTGGTAACAAATTTATCTAAATAGTTTTTAAAAGTGTTAAGGCTACTTTTAAAGTGAAATTGTGGACTTTTTGAGAGAGAAAAATAAAACATCCAGACTAATTTCAATATACAGGGCTTTTGTTGATATAGCCTTGACCATTAGCTATTAGGTAATGGAGGCTAATGTTAGCAAAGTTTAGATATATAGCTAATATGGTTTAGCTGACATTACCTAATCAATTTATGACTTTTTTTCCTACACTTTGTTTGAGCATCTAGTTGACACTTACCTACATCTTGTAATTCTTACTTTTGGCCACAGTGGCTGCTGTTCAGTAAAAATGACATTAACTTGCTTTAAAATGATTGTGATGCTCTTCCACAGCAATCTTCACACCTAACGGTTTACCGTTAGTTCTAGCTAGCTATATCAATATCTGACTACAGGCCTGCTTGGCGTTTAGTCCTAATACATAGAGAGCAGTGATACACTTTCCAGGGGAAACCATGTGTGACAAGTTATTTTTTCCAGCTTACCAGCTGACCTGGAGTGAAACGTTCTCATTTTGTGCCAAAACTACTCAGAGAAGAACTCCTCACCACATCCTGGGATAATAATAGACTCGCTGTCATCGGTCACTGAGAAAACCTGTAAAAGTTGGACTCCCATCAGGAAAAGGGGTTAGCCAAGGAGATGCAAAGGCAGAGTGAGTCCTCAGCACTGCAGACTAATCATATGATGCTGCTGATGTAAGGATAGGGACCGGTTGAAGCCAGTCTAAATACCCGGGGCCTAATGTGCTAAATCGGGCGCTCACAGTCAAAGTAACGTTAGCTTTAAAAAACAAAACAAAAACAAAAAACCCATTAAGATTGTATTCAAATCATTACGCTACCTCAAGCAATTGACCGCATGGCAGCACGGGGAGGGATTTACACATCTCTCCAAAGGCCCCTGAACGCCTCACAAAATGTATTCAAACATAGACTCAAACAGCCTAAACGCCTTTGTCTTGATATCGTATATATTTCTCATTCATCTCAGTACATGCTCATCATCCCTGCATACCAGGCGTCCCGAAAACGCCGAACGCCCAGTTAATCCTCCTCATCACCGCAGCGGCGGCTCGTCTTTCAATGCTGTCAGCGATAAACAGACATTAAATGTTGCTTTACCTTTGAGAAATGCAGGTGTGTGTGTATGTGTCCTGTGGAGGCTGCCTGGCTCGGTGACCTTGGAGTAGAAAGATGCCTGTGTTATGGACGGCTCTGTGTTTAAATATCCCGAGTGAGCCGCTGCCTGACGTGAAGCTGCCGCGGGCTATGGAACGCCAAAAGGGTCACATTTCAAAGGGTCACATTTCGTCACAATTCGCACGGCGTTTTGAACGCCGTTTGTGGCGCCACATGGCGTTTATTAAACGCCACTACACGTCTAATAAACGCCACTTGCCGTTTATTAAACGCCACCACGCGTGTGACGTCACCAGGCGTTTAATAAACGCCACCAGATGCTTATTAGACACCTGGTGGCGTTTTGATAATCAACTCCGCCCTGTGGCTTTCACAGCCAATAGATTTGAACTCTAATCACCCAATCAGTAAAGAAGGAGGTCAGGCAACACTAATCAAGCATAGATCTCCTTTGCAGCTTGTTTGAGTAGCCCAAAGAAATGCACAACTTTGTAGTATGTTAGTTTTGTATTGCCAGACATCAGTAGGCACTTGGTGCTCATACTTTATTTAATTAATCAATCCAAATCATCCTCCCAAAAATGTAATAAAAAGTGGTGAGGAGCTATTTTCATTATTACCTGCTTAAATTTAATAAGCGCTGTCACACTAAGAACCTAATGGCATCACATCTGCCTTTTATTGTACATTTTATCTGGGTCTATTGTTAAAAGGGTTTCAAATATGGTGATATTTAATTGCTGCAAATACAGGTCTATTACTACAAGACCAAGAGAGGGGTTAACATGAAGAGTAAGCAGATTTTCAAAAATACTGTACTCTTAATTCAACTACTAGGAACCAAAGGGTAGCTTACCAGAAAATCTGACAACTCTGAAAATCTTGACAAAAAGGATTAATAGTTTCTGTAAAGTGCATGCAACAAGCAAACCTAAATAAGTTTACTTATTTACTACAAAAGAATGCTAGTTTGGTACAATCTTAGACAGTCACAGCTGTCTTGCATACAGTCAGTTAAATAAGGATAAGTTATATCTCAATAAAAACTAAATTAAAATTATAATGGCAGAATAGGTCACTATATATATATTATTATATATAATATATATTATTTCCTCTACTTTCATATCTTTATGCAAAAAACACCCACCAGCGCTCTATCTAAAGCAACTAAATTAAACATATGTGTCTCATACTTCATTTGACCTTTCAGGAGACTTACCTTGACACAGGAACAGTAGGTGTCAGATCCCTCAACACATTCAAATACTATGGTTTATGATCTTGACTCAATTGGACATTAAGTTATAATAATAAATCATTAAGCATTTTAATTTATTTTTATTCCATGCATTACCAAAAATATTAAGCTGAAAAATGTACTGACAAACACAAAAGCATGACATAAAAATGAGATTTATTAAATAACATCAAAAATTCAGCAACAGGTGAAGTAGTCCTTTGTGCATAGTTTCTGGTATATATTTATAAGGACCACGTGACATCACAGTGCTTTGCTGTCACCATTTTTGCGTCTGGTCAAAGCTAGAGGACCTACGTCATATCAACCACAACAGCTAGAGGAGACGGATACGCGATACACACAAGAGAATACGCGGAACAAATAGTTTTTGTCGTAATGTTAACCAGCTGTTAGCCCTTAACGAACAACTTGCTACACTGTTGATAATTGATGACTAGCATGTCCTGTTATCACATACTGGACATTAGTTTTTCTTCAAGTGCCATATGTTGGTGTCATTCACCTATCCTGCAACAGTGTATTGATGGGCATCTGTACTCATGACATACTCCAGTGTATGGGAATGAATTATGTACAAGTTAATGTTAAACGTGTCAGGAAAAGTAAGTTTGGGCTGACGTAGGACTGGGCGATTTATATATAAATTTTAGAGTATCGTTCAATATGTTTGATGTTGAGATGGAAAACAATATGCAAGGTCCAGTGGAGGTGAGTTAAACAGGAATGGTTCAGGAGGTTCTTTTCTTGACTGCCATGCAGGGCTGCGATGGAGAGTTGACAGTCAAGTGACACCTTTCAAAACAATGGATGACACCGCAGCCTCCTCGGGAAAAGTGGAACTGGATCAGCACTGTTTCGGAGAATGTGATCTCCCTTACAGGAAGTTGTAGATGGAGCGGATGAGGGGAGTCACTAGGGTACAGAGAGAGAAGATGACATTAGTGGAAGTGACAGACATTCAAAGTTCACTTCCGTACAAGCAACAGAAGATATCTGTCATTCCATCCACTCAAACTTAGAAAATAGAGAAATCCCTATTCTCTTGTAAGTTTCTGTCTGTATGGAGTATATGGTGGAGGACAGATCCCTGTGCCCCAGAGTACCTGTGACTGGCTGATTTTGAAACAAAGATAAATGAGCATACATGAGGAAAAATTATCTGCGTTTGTTTTCTTTGATCCTGTCACTGCCGTGCAGTCGATACACTGTCTAACATTTGGCGCTGTGCGGGCAACTTTCCATTATATCGTTCATAATTCAAACAATGCTCGGCTAGAAGTTTTCATTCTTTGATTTTCTTTTACTGCTGATTCGTGTAAACAGCTGGTAGCGCATCTGCTGCTCGTGTTACAACCCAACGTGGAGACTGCAGTGCACACAAAGACTAGAGTGTCAAGCACACCTTTTTCTTAACTTAAGTCACACATTTTAGATAAGGGAATTTATTTAGTTAAAGTACAAAAATAATATGAAAACACATTTATGGTGTATTAGAAAAATAAACACAAGTGAGGCCAGTATAAATAACTCCCTCTTTTTTATGACACACTAAATATGTTGCCTCAATATAGCTTTCAGAGTATGCTATTGTTACCTCTGCTTAGGTTTCAATAAAATAAATGCATAAATCCTTTTGACATGTAAACCTGAATAGTTATCTGTGGGCCCACACTCACACATTCATACTCAGTAATCAAAATACAAACAAAAAAACCCTGTTGCAGCGAGGAGGCCTAAAACTGTGACGGCCGTTTCACTTGTTTACACAACCAATACAATAAAATGCACGTGCAGTATAGTCATACTCACGAATCCTAGCCAAGGGGATATATGAAAAAGGCGAACTTGGCGATGGCAGCAGGCAGAGCACCGGAGAAACCACAGCAGGAAGATCACCAGAACAGAAAACAGCAGCGACAGTCTACATCACACCAGCAGGATGGAAAATCGCTCTGTGTGGTCCCAAGGAGCTTCCCCGATCCTCTCTCTTTCACAGTCACAAATGTCCGTCTCCTGAATCAAATACATTAACTGAGCAAGCAGGTCCATCCACTATTTCACGGCGAATTATCGGTAGTTTGTCTCAATTATTTCACATGCAAAGCTAACAGTAGGCTACAAAAGCAATGCTAATGGAAATTGTGCTAACTAACGCTAACAGCTATTCACAGTTAGTGACACAATAGATGGTTTCATACTACAACCAGGGTCCAAATTTAACTTTTTCGTCCACCAGCCAAATGGCTAGTCAATGTTCACATTTCACCAGCCACTTAATAGAGTACCATTGTTTTTTTGGCTGGTGAGTGTAGCAAATCTACCAGCCACTTGCATATTTTACCAGCATTTGGTTAGTAGATGGTGCTAATTTGGAACCCTGACTACCACACTTAATTAAGCATACATAATCACACACATGCACATGTATATTTACCTCTTGTAGATTTCAATACTCCAAAACAAAGCATAACTGGTTGTCAGCCTCAGTAATGAATAACAATAATGTCCTTCTACAACCTACTGAAACTCACGAAGCTCGTTCACTTAGCGTCTCTCTCTCTCCGACTGTATCTCTCCTCAAAACGGGAATCTCTGCATGTTGCAACTAAGCCCCGGCCCTCTACCTGGGATTGTAATTACATTGGCTGATAGGTCATGACCCTCCAACAAAATTAAAGAAAGACGATGATTGACATATTAGGCTGCTATCAGTTAAGCTGTGTGGCAGATTACCCTTACACGTGCTGAACATGGTGCTGAATCATGTACACTTCACTCAATCTACAGTCAACTGCATGAACTTCATACTTTGATCTTTTAAAAACTGTAAATATAACTCTTACCTTTTAAACGTTTTATTCATGTTAACCATTTCAACATATGGCATTAATTTATATTTTCTTCACCATATTTATATATTTGTATTGCATTAAAATTATTTCAATAAATATCTAAATGAAATTTAGCCAGGGCTACATATTATTTAGAACACTTCTTTATTTTGCAGTCTGTATGCACAAACACTTTGATGGTAATATACATATTGTGAACACAAAAACCACACTAGAGCAAGTCAGAACACCTCTACTCCTTACATATATGACTGAACAGGGACCAGTTAACTAACTTTGTAGAAAGTTCACACAGACTATGAGCAAATATCCAGAAGAGCTGCAAAACAAGTAGCCTTATAAAAACTGTAGTTACTCACTGACAGCAGCTGCTAGGCCCAGATTCTAGGTTTGAAGGAGATCTATAACTAGTACTAGTACAGTATTTTTGAAAATCTGCTTACTCTTCATGTTAACCCCTCTCTTGGTCTTGTAGTAATAGACCTGTATTTGCAGCAATTAAATATCACCATATTTGAAACCCTTTTAACAATAGACCCAGATAAAATGTAAAATAAAAGGCAGATGTGATGCCATTAGGTTCTTAGTGTGACAGCGTTTATTAAATTTAAGCAGGTAATAATGAAAATAGCTCCTCACCACTTTTTATTACATTTTTGGGAGGATGATTTGGATTGATTAATTAAATAAAGTATGAGCACCAAGTGCCTACTGATGTCTGGCAATACAAAACTAACATACTACAAAGTTGTGCATTTCTTTGGGCTACTCAAACAAGCTGCAAAGGAGATCTATGCTTGATTAGTGTTGCCTGACCTCCTTCTTTACTGATTGGGTGATTAGAGTTCAAATCTATTGGCTGTGAAAGCCACAGGGCGGAGTTGATTATCAAAACGCCACCAGGTGTCTAATAAGCATCTGGTGGCGTTTATTAAACGCCTGGTGACGTCACACGCGTGGTGGCGTTTAATAAACGGCAGGTGGCGTTTATTAGACGTGTAGTGGCGTTTAATAAACGCCAGGTGGCGCCACAAACGTCGTTCAAAACGCCGTGCGAATTGTGACGAAATGTGACCCTTTTGGCGTTCCATACTTTCAAAACGCCGTGCGAATTGTGACGAAATGTGACCCTTTTGGCGTTCCATAGAGGGCGGCGCTGTTCGTTATCCCTCCTCTCCTCGCGGTCGGGCGGGTACTGTAGTGTTTCTCTGCGCTCTGCTACCTGTGTCCCATGCAGCCACTGATTGGCAGTAAGCAGATAGGTGCTGATGGGGCACGAAGAAAGTGATGCAGACAGCTATTATTTTCATTCTCCAATTTTGGCCTAGATAAAATGTCAGAAAATTGATAAAACTCTCAGAACCCAAAGATATTTAATTTACAATCACATAAGACAAAGAAAAGCAGCAAATACTTACAATTGAGGGAAAAAAAATGAATCTCCTATCAATTATTTTTGTTATATCTGTATCTATTTTTATTTTTGAATACTTCTACTAACAACAGTAAGAAGAAGAAGCGGATTCAGTTGAAAGTAGTTGAATTGTCATTTAAAGAATGAACGATAAAAGCGGTTGAAATGTCAGTTGAAGATTAAAATAAGTTTTTAAATTATATGAAGTGTCGGTCAAAATATAAATTTCGATTGTTTCAACTAAAACACAATGTGATTTTAAGAAGCAGAAACTAAGAGTATGTAATTTTATTATTCAGAATACTACTATACTAGGTTATAATAATAATTATAATAATAACTACAAAAATGAAAAATGCTGAAGTCACAGCTGAATTGGTAGAGCTGAAAGTTGCATTTCTAATTAAATGTTGAATTGAATGAAGTTGAAGTGTCAATTTAAGCATGAGCGCAAGGGAAGTTGAAGTATAAATTGATGTAAACATGCTCAAAGGAGTCAAAAAGTCAAGTATGCAGTTGAACTTTGAGCATTGAAATCAGTTGCAATGTCGGACAGAGGTTGCGGATTGATTTTCTGTACATTGACTTTTACTCTGTAATCATCAGATGTAGTCTTTCACCTAAATATTGTTTGCGTGCATAAAGCTGCTGGCATCACCAGCGGAAAACTCAATCTGGGTGATTTGAGCTCAATCCATTGGATTAATGTGAAAATGTCACACAGGGAAGCCTGTGCATATGGGGAGAGTGACTTGCCAAATGTGAAGAAGACATTTAAAAACAACTGAATACAACACAAAATACAACAGGAGTTAGATGAAGTCACCACTGCCAACATGGAACACATCTGATAAACTGCAAGGAATTAGAAAGGGACGAGCTCAAAGTAAAACTGTGGTTATGGGAGTGCAGTAGGAGGGATGCAAAAGCAATCCAACATTGATTCTGGTTTTAAGAGAGACTCACTCATGTTAATGATCACAATGTTAGTTCATTTTTCAGGAGGAGTTGCATGATAATCACTTAGTCGCTGAGTCATATCTTCATTTCCCTGTGAGTCATTTTCCATCTTATGCGTTAGTCTACTGTATGTGTAAGCCAAGAACAATAACTGACATACAGCAGGATAAAGCCTATATAAGCTTTTGCCTTTTACATTGCTTAATGTTTCAGGTTGGTTTGTTTAGGTTCAGTATAGACACAAAAAAACAGATGATTATTGAGTCTCCTTCCTGTAACTTTGGCATGTACTATTCTACCTCTGTGGTGTTTTCTGTCAGTTAAAAAAAATGCTGAATTATGTTTATGTTTAATGTTTCACACACATAAATTGAAATCACATTGAAAAAATATAAATACATGTGAGGATGTGGTAATGGCTTATATGAGAAAACACACCCAAAGGACATACGTACCAAAGGTAAAATGTAGACAGAAATCACCGATACATTTTAAGTATTAGTGTTTAAGTTTCATACAAAATAAGAGTAGATTTATGTTTAAGAATAACAAAAATAGAGAGAAATAGATGCAGAGAAACAGAAGTAATCACTGTAATTTGAGCATCAATGTAAACACCATTTCATTCTGTTTACTGCATGTATCTCCCTTTTACCCATAAAACCTTGTGCAGTTTTCTGAGCTCAGACGATGCTGGCTGTTAGCTTGCCCTAGAAGTTGATCATTAAATTTTCAATCCTAAAATGCGTCAGTAGCAGAGTTGCTGAATATAACTTTGGGGAGATGCTCTCTCTTCTTACTTCCTGTCAGGAGAATTTGCTATTACATTTTGATGTAGCCTACCTGGAGTATGAACACACAGTATGTACAGGGAATCATGGCATGTGGCCAAATGACACAATAAATATATCCTGGTCCAATCAAAGGTGTAGTTTTGAAAAGAAATTGGTTTGATTTGATGGTCAATAATAATTCAAAATCTTGCCAAACATGCTAGGACTGCCAACGTTGTCACTTGCTGCAGCAGCATTTTATCTGTAATCTGCTCTGTCCTGAAGTCTGTGTTCCTTCCGGTGATCCACTGATGGATTCTTAATTAGATATCCCAATAACAAGAGTTCATCTCTGATTACAGAGCTTCAAACAGGCTGGAAACCCAGCAATAACATTTTCATTTCTCAATTTTCTATTGCTCAGTGTTGATTTGTGATTTTTCCCCCCCCATGAAATGCATTGAATTGTACCACATGGTGCGCCACTCAGCCCTAAAACTTTCTTTGCTCTTTACACAAAATTCTTTTCGGCTGGTTTCAGTCAAGAGTGTGTCTCATGCTGGTCTAAATGTTGTTTCAGAGATTTTTTCACTTTCCTCTTTTCCTGAGAAGAATCAATCATCTATAAAACACACTTTCATCGAAACATAAAAGATTTAGCAGTTCTTCACACCAAAGCACCTGCAGGTTGGACACAAATGATTTGGCCTAACATTTTCTTTTATATCTGTCAAAGGCTGTTTATTGTCATTCAACCCAATAAGCCAGCCCTGTCTCCTAAAAATTACATTTCCATACAACAACACTGCTTTTTCAATTACATTTCGAGGTAAGGTATTTTGTCCCGGATAACGTTTTGACGTTTCTAATCAAAGTCTGTCAAAGTCCGCGGAGGGACTGGACTGGAGACCACCGTTTGTCTCCCTTGGGAAACCAAAAGTCAACGCAATGACTACTTTCAATACGTACAAGCTCTTACAAGCTTACAAGCCCCAAATAAAGCCACGCGGGCTACATAGCACTCAGTTGGCACTTTCATCTCAACAAAACCATGCACTGCAGTCTGTGAGAATTCACATGATCCTCACAGTTGGAAACTGTGAACAATACGTTTTCAGATCGTAGAGGAAAACACAAACATCGGGGCTCAGATTATGGAAGTATGGCGCTCCCAAAACCTAAACAGAAACTTCAGACAAGCTTGCACTGTTGAGGTAGAGGTGCGGCTCTCTGGGGAGGCCAAGGGAAATATGTTTTTTGTCTCATGACAGTGTATAGTTTACACCGATGGGATTTAGGGCGAACATGATCCATGAGATGAAAAAGAAAAAAATCCAAACATTGCTATTGTTTCATGAACATGTGTGTTAATAATAAAACTGCTAAACAATTTGACAATGTCTCTTTTGATGGACCATCTATTGTGTTGCTATTTAAAGCTCTTTTATCTCTATTTCTCTAGCATTGAATATCCAAACAGTATAGCAACAGCTTGGTTGCACTTTAGCACAGATCCACAATCCAGTTTAGAACAAGAGCTCTCCCTTTCTCTCTGTGTCAAGTGTTGAGACACACTGCATGGAGCGAGGCCTATTATCCAGCCAGTCACTGCTGTGGATCAGAGGGCGACAGACTGCTTTTACTGGTCAGGACAAAAAGAGTGAATAGTTTCAGTATCCCATATGGGCATTTAAGTCAGAGACGGTTTAGAACCGAGACGCCCCAACTCAGAGTAGTTTCCTGTATCTGTGTCACATGGGCTCCGCCGCGGCCACGCCTATTTAGGAGACCAGCGGCAGGTCCTGAGTCTATTGATTCCAATGGGAGAAGTGAACGTGAACACAGATTATGAGCGATTCTTTCTCACCATAGTCACCAAAGTAAATATTGGACCCATTCTTCACAGGCCACACATCTCCAGAAGATTCTGACACTAAAATGGCATTTTCAGACGGACACATCAGGAGAAAATGAACTTGGTTTGAGATCTGTTTCTGTCTCAGGACCAAACTCTCACCAGATCTGGCAACACAGATAACATCAACTAACGTTCATGAACGCCCTAACAAAACTAATCTCTTAGATGCTAAATAAGTCTTTTAGCTGTGTAAATATCTAACGTTAGCAAAAGAAAATACTAATAAATTATACAAACATAACTTTTCATCTATCCACACGACGTTCACTACGCTTTCAAACGAGGCCACGCCCCTTTAGGAGACAGGAACTGTGTGCTGTTTCACACCATTGGTGCCGCTTGAAATCTTTAGTATAGAGGAGCTATACCCCCAGCTCGCCATTTAAAAATCAAATTGCATAGCACTGAATTGACAATGTGAACACTTGTAACGTCCAATCATATTCATGCAGGTGTATAGTGCAAACATTATAACCTGACACCATCACTGTTTACTCAGCTCCCACCCTCCCCAAGTGGTACTGTTGATACAACCAGGATGTCATTTTCATGTGTTTGTTAAGGGAGGATTAGCCCTCTCAGCCAAATTCTAGTCGCTGCTTGGATTCTTTAAGAGCATTTCATAATACTCACATGACGAGCTCTGACTTTAACAATAGCTCACATTCATGGACACATGTTTAAATGTATACTGTGGATGTAAAAGTGCTCAGTGACCTAGTGGTGCCTTTTAGAGCTTTGGCTTCTGTATCACGTGGAGCATCCAGCATGAATTGTAAGATGCCCTTACGTAAATCCTCATTAGCAAAAAGAGCCTTTTCTGTTTGGGGGATCAATATGTGTGAATTTGTTACCTGCTGAATTTAAAAATGATCCTGACTGGGATTATTTTAAACTTCATCTGTAGTTATGAATAATCTGGTGCTCCTGCTGTATGGTGATTGTTTTGTATTAGTCTGTGTTTTGTATTGTTTTGTCTGTATTTCCTTGTGAGTTTTTTCATTTTAAGGTATGTGTATATTGATAAGTTTGTGTTCTCTACTGTCTTTTATGTAAGTGTTGAGTTATTGTATTTATAAAAAGGTCCATCTAGAGACGTACATTGCAAATCAGCTAAGGTTATAAATGCTTTGGTGTGTGGCATAGGTCTATGCTACATACTTGTCTCTATACAAATAAACATTGAAAAAAAAAAAGTTAGCACTCGTTACATGACACACTCATGTTAACCAGCGTGCTACGCCAGAGTCGGACATTTGCTTTTCAAATAGATTTGGCCTTAATGAAGAATAATTCTACTTTAATAGTATTATATCTAAACTTACAGTAAATTATATTTTTAGGTCACTTCAAACTTATTTGAGCTTAAACCACACAGTCTTACAAAAACAGAGTGTTTGAATGGGATATAAATGGAAAAGGTAGGATTCATTTAGAATATATGTAATGGTTGCCTGGTGGACTATAATCTACAGTGACCTGCCCTGCAACTTAAGAAAACACATGCAAATAGACAAACCACAAGCAAATTAAGAAAACATCTTCATTAATTTGACAACACATGAGCAGCATTCAGCAAATGCGCTGCAAATATACACAACACAACCAAATACATAAACAGCTTAAAAAAGAAGTTATTATTATAACATTATTTACATGTGATGTGGAAGTGAAATAGAATATCATCACGTTCGGATTGGACTCATACAGAGCCAATCTTAAAAAGATATTTTGAATGGATAATTTCTTTCGCAGCTTTAAGGTGAGTAAGAAGATGATGTGACAAAAGCCTAGTCTATTCATTGTTGGCCCATTTTAATTGGTCTGGTGTTTGGTGGTTTGGCGTTTGCCACATGTATGTGTAAAGCATTATTTTGCTTCTTGATTTCAAAGATTTACATTTATGTATTAATACGTTTTTTTTTCCTTCAATGGAACACATTATAATAAGTTGTTTATTTAAAGGTCCAATGTGTGGTAATTTGTCCCATCTAGCGTTTAGATCATATATTGCAATCAACTCTCTTGCGCCACGCAGTTCAAAGTACGTATTCAAGCTACGGTAGCCTTCACTCTTCAAAAAGCCGGTCTCTTGCTCTTTTCAATATCCTTTTTCTTTTTCTGGGCGAAGAAGAAGACTCCAGGGGTCTCATTTATAAAACTATGCGTAGGATCCTTACTATAAGTGTGCGTACGCCCAAAAGCCCAAAATGGTGTACGCCAAAAAAAAAGTCAGATTTATAAAACCTGTAAGCAATGTTCCCTTTATAAATCAGAGATTACCTACAAGTGTGCATACTTGAATCCGCCTCTTATCCCGCCCTGTACACGCCCATTTTTAACCATAAATAGTCAATGCAAAGCACCTCGTGAATGCTGATCAGTATATGAATGACACTGGCAGTTGTTAGACCTAATCATGATGACTGGCAGAGAAAAAGCAAAAAACTTGTCAGACGTTCAGGAATTGCTGCAAATTGAGTTATAATTTTGGCCTGTTCTTGCACAGTGTAGGGAAACCTGATCTATAACTACATGTATTAATAATACGTCCAAAACGGCGGGCATTACGGCACTCGGGGACAGCTTCGATATACCAGACGTATATAATAAGATTTCACAGAACTATATATTATATCCAAACAAGCCTTAGTGATAAAGTTGAAGATTATATATAATATTTATTAAAAAAAACACTTGCCTGTCTGACATTTCCCTCTGGAAACAGCCGGTTGCCCCCAGAGTGGCGAGGATCTGTATTTGGACCGGGATGGCACGGTTACGGCACGTTGCCCTACTGGACCCAATTCAGTACATAGATCCAAGAGCTCAGCTTTAGGGAATCTAAATTGGCATATTAGCCAGTCATCGTCATGGTCCCTGAAGTCTCTTTTAACAATTTGTGATTGTTAACACCTTGCCAACACAGCATCAACTAGCGGTATCCCCACCCCAAGATACAACAAGAAAGTCTAATAGGCAAACACACTTTTCTTCATGCAGGTTTTGTCACGAACAGTATTAAAGTTAGGACCGATAATGAGGACATTAAGTGTAACGATTGCGCGAGAGCTTAACGACTTCGACAGACTTTGACATTTGATGATATATGCACAGTTTTAAAGACAGATATTTAGTTATTTACACTGTGTTCTGCCGTTATCTAATGCTAGGGTATTTGATGCTATCCTGTATTCCATGCAGTCGGGCTATCCCCTCCTCCTGCATGCGCTCCGTAGCGGACAATGTGACTGTGAGACAGCGCTGATTAAACATTAAGAACACATTTTTATTAAAGATTTGAGTTGGATTTTAAAAGGTGTTTATGGAACAAGTATCACTAAGTACAAGTGCAAATAACACTGCTGGATTTAATCTTCATGGTAACGTGGATGATATATGATGGTGAAGAAATGTGCGTGAGGCATATCAATACTTGAAAATATTACGAGTAATCGTTTTTCCCATTTACTTTCTGCAGTCTGACTTCAGTTCACCACCTCACCATCTGCGTCACCAATTTCTATTTTGTCTCCAAAATGTGTGTATGCATGGGTCAGAGTTTGCGTGGAGGACCACACATTCTCCCGTCAAGTTTGTTTTTTATAAATCACAACCTTTGCGTGGGAAGTGTACGCACAAAACAGGGCTAAAAATGTGCGTACGCCATGTTTATAAATGAGACCCCAGTTCCTGAAATTTGGATTTTGAATACGTGTGGTCCTCCATGCTTCCTTCTTCAAACTTGCCGGTGCCGGGAAGCTACGATACCCATTAGCAGCATTAGCAGCACCTGTGACAGCAAAAACGCGAAAGGCAGAGCAGTATGTCCTGTATGTCCCTTACCGGTTAACATATTTCAAAATGGCGCATGAATATGGAGCGCCTACCCCAGTTTATGTGAATGCAAACGTAAAATTTCAAGCCAAAAGAAATGCTCGGAATTGATGGTGGTGGTAAATATTCATGAAAAAGGACAAGTTTGTGAACGGGCAACACAGATTTTGATAATGAACAACTAAACACGTTACACACTGGACCTTTAAATAATGAACTAATATTTTGGATTCAATTTAACATGGGAACCTTAAAGGGAAGCATGTGTTCATTATGCACCAGTGAGGATTTTGCATAAATAATTGTATATGTTAAGGGACTTTGAATTGGCAAGATACTGTCTACTAAAATGAAGACACAGTTGTCACACAGGTGTTGTCACCTACAGTAATGAGTGTGTGTGCGATTGGTAAATGAGAGCATTAGTAACTAACATTACCAATATTTACTTACGTCAGGGATGTCAAACTCAATTTCCCTAAGGGCCACACTGGAAGCTAAGAATCACAACAAGGGCCAGACATGTATACTTTATTGACATGCTTTCACTTAATCGAAAAAGTCAAATATTTTTGACATTATTATTACATGTCTCATATAGTCTTCTCACATACAGTTTGGTCAACATAAAGCTCTAAAAAAAGTCAGCAAAAAAGTTCTGTAGCCATCAGAGTTTAGCAAATACAAACTCACAGAAACCTGTTTCACAGCTGAGGGCCCTACAGTATTTTAACGATCTAAGCGCACGGCGTGAAGCGCCTGGCGCAGGTGCGTTTAGGGCTTGTCAATATCCACTTTTGCTAGTTTGACGCCGGGCGCATGGTTCAAAAGGGTTGTACTTAGTGTCTTAATGAATTCATAGGTGTGTTTTGGGCGTAACATGCAATAAACCAATCAGAGTGTCATCTCCCATTCCCTTTACAAGCCAGACTTGTTTGTACCTTGGCGCATTGCTATTATGATGGCGGATTTGCACCGTAATATTTTTATTTGTAATCTTTTGTATGTTTGTGTGCTGCTGCGCTTCCCTGTGTGTGTGTAACAAGCATAGTGTGTAACAAGCATAGTGTGGGCGTGCTGTGCATAAGCCTAGGCACATTTTACTAATGCGCTGTTAAAATAACAATGAAATGCTGCGTTATTGACTTTAGAACAGGGTTTTGTTGGTCAATGGTGCGATCACTTCCCGCTGCCTCAAGATAGCAATACGCCAAGTATTCACCTGAACACACCACCCTGTAAGACCAGCACGCCCATGGGCGCACAGAGTGGGCGCAGGTGCATCTGCTATTTAAACAACGCGGGGGCTGGACGGGAAATTGACAACTGCGTCGGTCTTAAACTAGCAAAAACACTAGCGTCGGGCTTTGCGCTGCACAAGATAGGGCCCTGAATGTGCAAACTCTCTGGTTCTGTGGGAATTTGTGAGTCTCAAAGTCGGCAAATCTGCCAAATTCTGCTTTGAGTGTCGCGTAGTTACAGTTTGAAAAACAGTTTCCCATCTCTTTAGTTTGGTGCACAACTGGGTGGGCCAAAATGTATTGTGAACTTAAATTGATATGCGGGCCGGATCAAAATTTGCGAGGGGCCGGATTTGGCACGCGGGTTTGACACATGTGACTTACGTTACAAAGTTTGCTATCATACCGTTACTTGCTGCATGGTTGTTAACACACCACTGGAGGCAGCGTCGATGCTGATGCTGCAATGCCTGGCGACTGGAAAGAAATGTCATTTAGGGAGCGTTGCTACCTTCTCCTCATGTTCTTTTCTCTCTTCCTTTCTTCTTGCCGCTTTATGATCTTGACAGATTTTGCGCCTAAACTAGCAACCATCATTGCATATCTGTAGGCTATATGACAAAAATACCAAAGAAAATAAGAAATTATTCATTTAATTGAATAGTTTTTTTTTTTATTTTTTTTTTTTTAATAGTTTTTATAGTTTATGTAGAATAAGGATATTGTTATTGATTGCTACTGACTACTTTATCCCAAAAAATGAAAACCATGATAGAGACAGGGTTGCCTTTTCGAAGGCCTATGCAGCAAATGGCACCATTTTCTATTTAATGTGAGTTCTTTTTTTAACTCAAGTGTATTTCCGAGGTGGCAATTTACATCACTTGCAAGGGCTCTGTCTATGCCCTGAGAGTCAGTCTTTGGATGTTGCACTGCAAAACTGTGCTAACATAAATTAGACAGGACAGGACAGCACATGGATGAGGAGCCACTAATGGACATATGTCCCACCAGCAGGGGGCGGCGTGGTGAATGAATCCAAAAGGTCACAAATGAGCCTTGTAGCCAACCACAGTGGATAATTTGTTCAGGTTCATTCCTTTATGAGGTTAGAGGACATTTTTTTCCCCAGAGTCTCATAAAGCTGCACCTTTCCCATCCTGGTTAAACACGTGTCATTTAAAACATTAGATTTAAAATGTCTCAACTTCCAAGCTGGTGAAGCTCTGTTTAAATGTACCCAGTGTTTCTTGAGAGAGGTTACTGTAACACAACCAAGCAGCATATAATCCTTTCCCTGAAGATAAAACACAAAAATCAGTCCCACAGTTGTTCTGTAAATCTAAAAAGAGGTCAAGGAAAATGTGAAATATCTGCTGCTTTTCAGTTATTAGCAATCAAAGAGCACCAAAGCTATAACATAGCAATATATCAGCTGAATGTGTGACATATCTGTTATGAGCATTGACGGAGGTGAATCTGTAAATATAAATGTTCAGCAGGCAGCATGGTTATGTTTAAGTCCAACTAAACACCACAGCAGCCAACTATTAATATTCATACGGGGCATTTACTGTAAGTGCACCCAGCTGAGAACCCTAGACACATCTATATTTATACATTTGTGTTGTGTGGATGAGCTTGTGCAAACACACGCTGAGCTATATTTTAAATTCGAGGGGAGATCCCAAAGTTTTCAAGGACGGCAGATATGCGATACTTAATCACAGGAATATGTGGACAGATAAATGCATTGAATGGAATTGTTGTTTTATTTGTATGATGTGAAGGTAAAACCATTAAACAAATGTGTTGTGGATTACAATAGTTCACTAAAAAAACAACATTGTAGCTTCAATAAAGCATTGAAACATGCAAATACAAAAAAAAAAAAACGTGTGGAAGAAATTTCATGTAACACTGAAGCAACATTGACGTTGAACGAAATGTTTAAGAAGAAAATCTCTCACCTACAATCATCTACAATAATGGCCTGGTTTTATCATGCAGCACTAGCACACATGATTTGCATTTGATCTTTGAAATATAGTATATTTGTCCTTGTATTGATGAACTTTACACTAGGCATAAATGCTTCGTATGAAGAAATAGGTGCACTTCTCCAGCAGGGAATTTCCGTTGGATGTTCCATTTAAAAAAAAAAAAGGACTGCAATATGTTTGTCGTTAATTTTGTGAATTGTATTTACAGCTTATTAACTAAACTGCTGACATTATTCAATGTGAAGCCTTTAACAGAGTATGTATGACAGCGTACAGCTCTTTTTTTTTAGAAGGATGTTAACAAATTATTCTAGAGACAGGAAGATAGTAAGAAAACAATTTTAAAAAACTGAAAGAAAGAGGCATCATGTAAGAAGACTTCCATTTCTCATTCTGTTGATAGACTCAGCATCAGAATCATCTGCAGACTCACAAATCATGATGGAAACCACTGATCCTTGTCAAATTGGTCAAATGTAAAACAGCTACAATGAATGTACTACTTTTCAGGGATAGTCCCTCTTTCCAGGAGGACATGAATGCAGATAAATCAAAGGAGGAGATTTAGATAAAGAAAAGCACACACACACACACAAAAAAAATCATAGAGGGGTTTAGAAGCTCCGAGCCAAGACAGATAGGGACTGACATGCACAAATGAAGTTCCCTGTAAGCAAACTAATCTCTACCTCTAGAGGTCACTATGCACCAGAAATCCCCTACACACACACACACACACACACACACACACACACACACACACACACACACACACACTCTCTCTCTCTCTCTCTCTCTCTCTCTCTCTTTCTTTCTCTCTCTGTCTCTGTCTCTCTCTGGTATAAGAGCAGCACAGTGCTCTCACATCACCACATCACGTCTCACATTATAATTCCTTCTCTGTGCTGGCTGGCGTTTAGGTTTACAGCCTGTGTTTCTGATTTAAAGCTGTATTCAAACCACGCGGGGGCTGTGTGACTGATGAGACCACCGAAGGAAGAGAAGAGGCTCTTTCCACACCTTGATGTTTACCTTTCCTGTCAGCTTGTTTCCACAAAGCCAGCGAAGACCCCGACTGTTTGGGTCAGAGGGACTGCAGCTGGGGAGGGCTGCATTCTCACCTCAACACCTCCCTCTGGTGTGTGTGTGTGTGTGTGTGCGTGCGTGCGTGTGTGCGTGTGTGTGTGTGTGAGAGAGACATCCTACACCTGTCTCATGCTGCTCTACACATCCATATACTGCCACAAACCTCTCTGTTCTTTCAAATGTCAATAACTCCAAACAAGATAGGAGAGTGGAGACTCAAAAGTTCATTCTTGGCCTTGGAAACTGTAGCTGACAAAACAAATTTCACCAGAAAGTCTGTCGAACAAAGCCTAGCTAGACGTTTCCCCCTGTTTCCAGTTTTTATGCTATTGTGATACGGACTATGGGTGTTTTTACAAACGAATCAAACTTAGTCCTCTTAAAGTGGACCAAAAATTGGACCAACAGAAAGGTGACTCAGTTCTTTTTGCATTCATATTAGCTGTGTTCGAAACCATTCCCTCATACACTCACTCACTATTCCCTATATAGTGTTGTATTAAATAGTGAACTATATAGGGAACGACCAAACCAGATTTCGGACATTCACTATTGATGTTGCATGTTACATTTCCACTGTTTAGAAATGAAAGCCCGCTCCATTTTTCCTTTTCAGTTTTCACGGGTGCTTCTGCTTCTTCTTCTCCTCGGGGAAAACACGGCTGCGTTGCATTGTGGTATTCAGGAGTAAAATGTAGGGTACATCGTATGTACACCACACTCAAATTAGCAGTGCATTGTGGGTATTTTACAGTGGACTATATAGTGAATGAAATTTACTGTGGAGAATTTGAACACCACTACAAAACGGTGAACACACTATATAGTGCACTATTTCCGTGATAGGGAACGGTTTCAAACACAGCTATTATCAGTTTACTTGAAAGAGGACTCAGCTCTCTTTCTGGTCCCATTTCAGCTCTGATGGGGCCTCAGGGTTAAAACACATTGGCAAATGGCAAAACGAACCTGACGCGTGCTGTGTTCACAATGCACAGGTGAAGTAAACCGCAACACAGACTTGTATGCAAACCGTAATCTGAGTACGGCTTGTTTCAGAAGGGTCTGAGTCCCTTTAGACTGTTCACATATGCACAAAAAATGCTGACTAATAGGTTGGAGTTCTTTTGGAGGGCTGAAACGGAAAAGTGTAAAAAACGCCCCAAGTCTATAAACACAGGTGAACCTAAATAACGAAGCCAACAGTCAGTCAGTGTGAGCCAAATTGCCATAACAGGCTGGTTTATTACAAGAAATCCGGGTGACAAAACAATAAAATAAGTAAAAAATTGAAGTGTCTTGCTGCAGAGTTGTGGCGCAGCAGTCAGCAGGCCGATGCACTGGAAGTATGTGATCAGTGGATAAGCCAAACTATACACAAGATAATCCCCTTTGTCCCTAACAGAAAAACACCAAAATTAATAGCAGTGCCACAGCAAACCTTAAACGATATCACCACACATCAACAGGTGAACTCCCACTGCATCAGCCGCTCAAGACGAAATTGCAAATTAGCACTATACTCACACTACTAAAACATGGGAGGTAAAACCATGTAAAATCAGCGTAAACAGTAGGGCTGTGTATTGGCAAGAATATACACGTACGTATCACGATACATGGGTCACGATTCTATATATTGCAATATATTTCGATACTGTGCATAAGGTAATATATTGGGATTTTTTTAAGTATAATTTTAGAAAAACTAATATTTAAAAAAAGACATGATGTGCATAAAAGTCTGACGCCATTGCAGTCTGATGCCATGCCAATGCAGCGAGAGCCGGTCTTACACGGGGTTCAGCCATAGCTACGTTGTTAGCTTCTAGCAAAAAGTCAGGCACTGCTAGGCACTGTTAGGCGAGAACACTAGTGGTGTGTCTCAGCATAGCCATCTAGCGGTAGGGGGTTTAAACACAACATAAACGTGAACCACTGTCTTACATGAATATTTTTGCACGTAAACAAAAAAAAAAAAATCAATATTGCGTTTTTGAAAATCGATACAATATTGCAAAATAAAATATCGCGATACTCAAGTGTATCGATTTTTTCTTACACCCCTAGTAAACAGCAACCAGCACGTTTTCTGTGAATTGAACATAGCACATGTAAATTTCAGTCCAACTGCAGTTAAGCACAGTTCAATATTAGAGACAT
This sequence comes from Sander lucioperca, assembly GCF_008315115.2. Lineage (NCBI taxonomy): Eukaryota > Metazoa > Chordata > Actinopteri > Perciformes > Percidae > Sander > Sander lucioperca. The sequence goes on along the minus strand of NC_050192.1, from coordinate 24,324,866 downwards.
TGTCGTACCTTGCCAATGCCACTGTTACGACCTTTTACAAAAGAAACTTTTGGGTTTAGGAAAGAAGAACGGGACAGTTGGGTTTAGGAAAGAAGAATGGGACAGTTGGGTTTAGGAAACGTGACACGTGGGAGATGAACCCCGGTCTCCTGGGTGAAAGTCCTGTGTTGTTTGACCCATCCCACCACCCCATCCAACCTCCCTACGCAGAATTTCGGGCATTCATACTACTCGCTGCCGCTGTCGATCTTAATACTACGTCATCTTCCCGGTGCGATCTACACACACGCTGAAGGGACCTTTTTGCCTCGTATCTGACGCTGACAGCCACTACCCAAGAGTCCGTATTGTAATGAGTTTGGAGTGAGAACGTGTTGGACAGACACAGAGCTGAAGCAGAGCCAAAGTAATGCACTTTTTAATTAATTAACTTCATCGTTTATCAGGCAAATAAAACGCAGATACAGATAATCTAGTCTATCCCTAGATAAGAGTGATATCAATCTTCCTAAGACAGCGAATAAACACATTTCCCAAAACACGTGTGAACATACCTAGACAGTGTAAATGATGGGGTACTTGAGCTCATCTTATGGGGCTGTGGTAATGCTATCAAGTAGCTATAACAAGCAATGGTGAACTGGTAGGGAATAAATGAGATGTGAAAATGTCAATATGTTTGCTGAGTAACCTTGCACACACTTTAAGTTTTCATTTTGCAACAGCTATCTCCTGAAAATATGTTACTAACGTACTAAACTGCATTCTCAATTACGTTTCAAGGGAAACATATTTTCTTACAGATTACACGTCCTCGTATTGGTGAAAGAGCGACAGACCCACATTGTAAAACGCCGGTCACATTTTGATTGTGAATTGAAACAAAACTACTTGGTTAGGTTAAAATAAGTACGTAAGTTAAGTACGTTATAGGTTAAAAGAAGTCAACATTGTCTTTTGGTTTCACACAGGACACAAACAGCGGCCTCCTGGGTAAAAGTCCCTTTTTCTTTGACCCATCCACCCATCCACCTCGACCTCCTCTCTACGTGGAATTCGAACGCAGACTTTGATCAGAAACATGACACGTCAAAAACAAATGTAATCCGGGAAAAAATAAGTTTCCCTTGAAACATATTTAAGAATGCAGTTTAGTTGTATGGGAACACCATCTTAAGGAGACGGGGCTTGCATTTTGGTAGCAACCCAAGCAAATTTGCCTTGGTAAACATGCTAAATTAGATTTTGTTCAGTGTATTCTGCCAGGTTTAAAGTGTTCCGTAAATTAACTACAAAAACAGACTTGGCTGGTACTTTGGAGGGGGAAAAGTGGGCAGTTTGAAGTACTGTATAGGCTTGATGCAGCAGTATACAAAACTTTTTGTGAATATACCCGAGTCAAACTTTCATTTAAAAGCATAATTAGGACGGAAACGCCACTTTTAAGATTGACTGTATTCTCGTTTTCGGTCAAATGGCCTTTTGAATGGGAGTGCTAGAGGCACTACTATGATAGCATCAAATTTGCTATTTTTAAAACACTAAGAAGGCTCGACACAACATGAAACTTTGCTCGAAGTATCACCAGGGGCTCTACACCTTAATGAAAGCATTGACAACATTGTTTGTGTTCACAGACACTTTACTCACTTTAGCTGTCGTTTTTTCTGGTCGCTGCCATCTTGCCAGTCAAAAACGATCGATCGTCGATCTCTGATTGCGTAGGAGGAAATGTCATACTTATATGAGGCTCCTTTTTCAACTACAAGGTCAATATTGTGTTTCACTAACGACAAAACAACAAATTATCCGTGCATTTATATGGAACTAGGCTTTAGGAGCTTTCCATCTTTAATCTCCTCCCTGTTACATTGCATTCGGAGATCGACACTTTTTGGCAAGATGGCGGAGAGAAGAAACAACAACTGCTAAAGTGAGTTCAAAACCTTCTTTTTTAGTAAACTCTGTGTACACAAACAATGTTCTCAATGCTCGAGTTCATGTGTAGAGCCCCTGGTGATACTTCGAGCAAAATTTCATGTTGTGTAGAGCCTTCTTAGTGTTTTAAAAATAACAAATTTGATGCTATCATAGTAGTGCCCCTAGCACTCCCATTCAAAAGGCCATTTGACCGAAAACGAGAATACGGTAAATCTTAAAAGTGGCGTTTCCGTCCTAATTATACTTTTAAACGAAAATTTGACTCGGGTATATTCACAAAAAGACCCTAGGTTGCATTTTGGCAAGAGTTACGGTTTAAGTAAAACAGGGTTGAGTGTTCGACCAGGTATCTCCTGCCGCTCTGGAAACAAAGAGCTCAAGCCGGGCCTGAATGCCGTGCATCGGCAGTCACCAAACAATAGGTCAGGAAGGAAAAACAGAGGAGGTGAGAGGAGGAGGGCAAGCATTCAGGAGACAAGCAGCGGGAGGTTTGTAGAGGACAAAAGTTGGGTGGGGGGAGCCGGGTTGAGTCATTGTGATGGTGCTCTGTCTGTCACCCTCCTGATTACCTCAATGCTGAGCGCACACACCACACATAATCAAGCTGATTCGGCCTTGACTGACAATTGGAGGGGTGTTACCAAATCACAACTGATCATTTCAACCACTTGTTGTTTGTGTAAAGTTTTACAGTTAAAATTAATAATGCAATTAGGGCCACGCAGAGTCCTACATATCAGAAGAAAAGACAAAAAATGAAGACAAAGTGGATATAAGTGATTGGATATAGGTGTTACAACATGGAAATGTGAGTGAAAGTGACCTCCCTAAATTACAACAATAAGCAGTGTGGTGACGCTCAGACAGTGCTCAATCTAAACTGTCCTGCTCTAACTGAAAACACATTTCCCCTGCAGGCTTTCTCCCAGTTATCTCCCATCAGATATGTTCATTTTCTCTAGTCTAGTCACAATGAGTCACCTATTAACAGTTCATTGTTTTCAGCAATGACCCTTTTAACCCATCACTGACCTGACAGCTATGTGGTTTAATCTAACAAGTGTTCTTTGAAATGCAAATGTAACGACACCCTCGCATGCCCGAACATCACAGTCCTGTCATACCAAAGCAAACCTCGGTTTCCTTTCCAGCTCTGGCCAGCAGGTGAGGAGGATCGGACATTTGGGATATTTTGTTTATTTCACTTCACTTTGTTCATCCTTGATGGATTTAATAGATTTTTTTTTCTTTCCTTTCAAAGGCAGTGATGTAGTTTGTCCTAGCCCAAAGCAAAATAAGGGACACTGTCGCTTCTTTTATGTGCAATATCTATTAAACAAAAGGCTTTAACCTTCCTTTAGTTTCTTGTTTCAAAGCAGTTATGCTTCAATTAACTTGTAGATCAATATTTCATAAATAATAAAAGGTTTATAACCTTGTCTTGAAGATCCGCAACATGTTAGCAATGAAAAAAACAAAACTTTGTTCAAATGAAATTTATAAGGCAGTTTTAGTTTTCAGAATATGTTATTGGTCTCTGTTAAAAAGGGTTTTGGGAACTACATAAAGGCAAAGGAGTTGCTATCTCTAATAGAATTCCATCAGTTTGGTATCAGTGCAGAGTTTGAGGGCCCCGGTTTTAATTTCAACAGTCATATGTTGTCTGACATTTGGTTTTAACTCCTCGGTGGTCTGTTGATGTGCATAAAGTTTGATTTCCATAAACTAAATATGCTGATGCAACCCTCCAACCACCCCCACTGTGTGTCCTCCCAACTGTTTAAACAGCTGGGCTTCCTTTATCACTGCTGTGGACCCACCGCTGATTCTTCACAGTGGGATGGGTACGTGAGGTGGGCAAAGTGAAGGTGGGGGGTCCGGAGGTTGGAGGCTCTCAGCAGGGAGGAGGTCTGGTGTGACTACTGCCTTGTTTGGCAGAACACAGCTGGAGTCAGGAGAGAGAGAGAGAGAGAGAGAGAGAGAGAGAGAGAGAGAGAGACGCGCCATCACCGGCAGACTTCCACTACTGCAGGAGTCTGATTAAATGAAGTTTGCCCTATTTTCTTATCGTCTACTGCACTGTGCCGGGCCTATTTAGTAAGTCTATCCATGTGAAACATGCCTACACACTAATTAAGTCAAGCACCAGAGTACATTTGTGAAGTAAATGTCAGTGAGGGAAAGTGCAAAAGGTTGATTGGGAAGTTAAATTAGATATTGAACTGTCTGCATTTGGGTCAGTGTGTCTCGGCACAGAAGGGTTATTATTGGATAAAAAGCACCACAGTCTAACACATACAGGGAAATTGTGTTACACATGAGGTGCAATTCCACCTCAGGGTGAAAGATAATTACAATCCATACTAACCTCAGGCAATAGTCCTAGATACTCTAAACTTAAACCCAATGTGAAGGCATCTATGCTGTATTTGCTGTTTTTTTTTCCTCTGCATTTAGATAACTTCTGATATCAGTAATGATTTGCATATTAGGAGTGAAATGTCCCTTTACACTGGTGTCAGGAGCAAGATTGTCAAGTTCAGGATTAGGAACCTGCTCCAAGCTGTTGAGAAAAACTGGGTCTCTTCTGTTTGGTTTCAAACAGTGTGTGTGTGTGTGTGTGTGTGAGTGTATGTGTGTGTCTGTGTGTGTTTTAGGGGGTGAAATTATGGGGTGAAAGGACGCATGTTGACGAATCATATGGCCATCAGTCTGGGCCACCACACTCCATGCCAAAGTCAGTCGTCCCATTAATTATAAGAGGCAGTCATCCTAACCGAGCGCCACACACTGCCTCATTTATCCCCGCTGACCAGTTCACACAGCAGACATTTTGTTTCGGGCTCCGAGACTTGTAATTGGCAACAGCCACACAACGCACACCTTAACACGGGCCACTTTGGAGCCTCTCAGCCACCCGTCAACATCAACCTCACACAGGCTTAGCCTTGACAACACATACACTGTTCTGACGTTTAAATGCTCCTGTGTTGGGGCAGTGAGAACATGAATATGGCTCGACATGTGGAATGAGCCTGAACGCAGCATGGCCCAAAGATCCTCTCCTCCTCAGACATGATGCACATGGACTTAAAGTAACAACCTCGACTGTTTTATGTTTGTGGTTTGTTTCGAATTATTAGCCAGACCTCCATCCCATTAAACTCGTGGAACTTGGGAGAAATTCAAGTTCAACAGTCAGCAAGAATAAAAGCAGAGACACAGATTGTTACAATAATACAAAAAATGCAATAGTTGTTTTCTAAGCAACCAAAAGACTGACCAGTGTTGCTGACAAAAAATGCCCCCCTCAGAAATCCCAAAGGTCTCATTCACCAAATTCCTTGACAAGATTTTCTCTAGACCTTCGTCTGTGAAGTTAATGTGGCAGCAGACAATATGCATGAGATTAGTCTGGAATAAACAGAAGAAGACTTGGGCTGTTATCTGCATGAATTGATTTTTTTGGCCACTAAAGTGGCCTAAAGTTCATAAGTTGAATGTGTTAGCAAACATCTTATTTACACATTCAGCATAGAAGGAGCAACATTAACATTCTTTTGGAGTCTTGTTTCTGGTCACTGAACTAACAATGCTAATATTCTAATATTCACTCAATTTTTGTCTCTGTTTTGGTAGGTATCTGGCTGCTCCATGTTCCACTATGTTCACCAGCTAGTTGCTAACTCTGTCTGTCCGTTGTTTGGTGCTGGGCAGGTAGCTGTAAAATGGGTTTGATGAGAGATGTGAGACTGAACCAAAACAGAAACTTTGTGGGCCGTAAAAAACAAAACAATGAGCTTAAAGACGCTAAAATGCTCCATAAAGCTAGGGGAACTGCAGAGTCACGTGATAATATTTTATGGATTCAACCCCTTTCACATTATACATAGTAATGTCATTGTTAATATAAAAAAATATTGATTGGAGCAGTTTTAACATGAGCCACTATGGCTCAACCAACAAAGAAAAGAGCCACATACAGAAACTAAAGCTTTATCGACAGAAAATCTAGCAGAGGTTACCATTTCATGCCACATTCAGTATTTATGAATGAATAACTGTCTCTCCCTTTAATCTGATGCATAAGCTGTTTTCTATTATGCCTTTTTATATAAGCAATATCCATTAAAAAAACACATATGCACACACAGACATACCTTCCCTGCCACTCTGCCCCTTTACTGTATGTTGTTACTGGCAGAGAGCGATACCTGGAGCTAGGCATGATGGGTAGGCATTTTTCAGCACTTTTACTATTCTGAGTAAAATGTCTGGCGGCTGGCCACACGCAGCATTAGCAGCTCGGCAAGCCCACTGCCAACATCTGTACGTGCTTCACACAGACTGGAGAGGTTCTGGCACTGTTTCTCGACTGACGGAGCAACTTACAGCTCCACATACCTCTGAACTATCCTCCAAACTGTCTGAGGGTGCAGGGTGGGGGCGCCAAGAGGGGTACGAGAGGTGTTTCACAGCCAGAAAAACATCTATCATGCAGGCGCCGTTGTGACCAAACAAATCAGTGGCGGCTAGAAAATATGATTTCACCAGGGGAGGAATGTGAGAGCTGAAGCACGCTGCAAGGCAGCTTCACACTGTATACACTTTGCAGACAGAGGGCATGGAGTGATCAGTGCCGTCTGTTGTGGAGATTCTAGGGGCCTGCAGCTGGTAAGAGCTGATTTAAAAGGCCCCTTTTGGTGCTCGGGAGACATTTTAAAGTGTTCATAGTCTCACATTGCCAGACCTTCCTCCACAGCGCTGTGGAGGAGGGTCTGGCTAGTCCACACAGCATTCTGGGATAGAAGAAAAACATGCTCTGGTTTACTGGCATTTCTTTAAACCAATCACAATCGTCTTGGCCGGCGCTGAGCGCTGGACGGAGCAACGGTGCCGCTGCAAAATAGCCTCGGGAAGGAACTTGTTTTGGTGGAACATGTACGTTCAAAAGTTGTTTTAGTCGTGCAAGAGAAAACTCAGATTGGACAGATAGTCTAGCTAGCTGTCTGGATTTACCCTGCAGAGATCTGAGGAGCAGTTAACCATAGTCCTCATAAATCCACCAAAGTTTCGACGAAGAAAGGGAAAGGTGAGGGACATCCGGCCGAAAAATGAGGGACATCCAGCGCCACCGGATCTAACCCGTAAATGTAACGTCGTCGATATAGACTAGGATGTTCAGAGCTTCAAAGGAAGAAAAGAACAAGTTGATTCATACTGGAAAACAGCGAAACTATCTCAAACTACGGTCCAATTTTTTTACCTCTTCAAGAAGAAGTAAGATTTTCTCCTTGGGCTCTAGATTAAACAACTTGTCAAGCTAGAGGGAGGTGTTGTTTCTGTCTGGTGTTGGTTTCCAGCGATAGGCCTCAGCAGAGGAGACCATGAGGAAGCAATTAGCCCATCGATGAGTGGCCCTGGGGACGGTTATCCCCCCTCTGCTCTCCCCAAATCCTGCAGGAGTCTGCAGGGATCCAATCAATCACTACAAGCTGCAAAATACTCCGACATTCCTGCCCCAGATCCCTGCTAAGTTTGTGTTTTTGTTTGCTTTTTCCCTGCTGAGAAGTCAGCACACTGTGGCGCTGAAAAAGCAGCCGATTCCTTAAGGAAAAGTAGGTTATTATCGGTGGTGTTGATCAGCTGAGTCTAGTGGGACATTTTCTCTATAAGGTTAGTTATTCAGCTGCAGAGGAGAATTTGATCTCATTATGTTTGCAGCCAGTTTGTAGTAGATAAGCCAATTGGAATAATGCCACAAGGCACTCATGGTAAATTGAATCAATGTTCAAATTGAATTAAACTGCTCCTCGCACAAATACGCTTATATTAATGATGTAAGAAACCATAACAGCAGTAAGTGGAAATAAAGTTCTCATCATTCTCGGGTGGATAACATTAAATCCCCTTGAGGTACGTACTATACCATAAGTATAGAATCGATACACTTTTCAACAGCCCAGTTCCTTTCTGGCACAATCCAATGTATTGACAACTCTTTAAATAAAAAAAAAATGCAAAAAAAGCAAAATCTTGCATGCTGGGTTTTCCATTAGAAAAGGATTAATAGCTGTTACAGGCATGAACAATGTTAAATAAAACAAAAGAGTCAGACATCTGAGTCAATTATTATATTATTTGTGTGTGCAGTATCTTATCTTTGAATGAATAGACCTCACGTTCTGTGGGGGGGTTGCTCCTTTTGTAGCTGGCCCATTTGCCCTTTTTGAATACAAATGGGTTGGCTACCTGACCAAAGGTTGAGTCTCACACCTTCAATCAGCTGTTACAGAAGTAATAAACCATTCACAAGACAACTTAAAAAACAACAATAGAATTGCTCATCATCAATTACCCTCATTGTCAGAGCAAATAAAAGCCTCAAAGCAAAACAATTCAGTCTACTGATGTGTATTTACTCAAAGTGATGTCTGGTACTGATGGATGGTGCATTACTTAGGGCTGATATGCCCTATGCAGAGCCTACGCCGTGCGCTGGTGTGTCTGCGTCAAACTGCAAATACACTGCCAAAACACTAGCTGGTGGCAGTGGTGGAAGAAGTATTCAGATCCTTTACTTTAGTAAAAGTACTCATATCACACTGTAAAAAAAAAAATACTCTGTCACAAGTATAAGTCCTACTTTGATAATGTTACTTATGTAAAAGTATGTAAGTATCATCAGGAAAATGTACTTAAAGTATCAAAAGTAAAAGTACTCAATACAGAGTAATCCTCATGTTTTAGAAACTGGAAACGACCCAAACACTACTGTCAATCAACTAAGTGTTTAATCGGCTTATCATTTCAGCTGGACTTGTAGGCCGTTATATTGTTGGCTAGTTTAATCTATAATAAAACAACATATTTTATAAACTACATGTGTGTTGTGTGCAAAAATCCTTATTTGTAAAGTAACTAGTATCTAAAGCTGTCAGATGAATGTAGTGGAGTAAAAAGTACAATATTTCTCTCTTAAATGTAGCGGAGTAGAAGTAGAAAGTAGCATGAAAAGAAAAGACTCAAGTAAAGTACAAGTACTTAAAATTTGTACAAAAGTACAGTACATAGTTACATTCCACCACTGGTTGGCGGTGTGGTTTCTTCAACCAATTTGTAATAATAATAATGTCTAGTAAATCACTCTTTAACACAATAACATGAGCCAACACTTAAAAACATTCTGCACTAGTTATAGTTATTTATTTCTCTGTACGTCTTACTGTGACCTGTGCAATATGCCATTTCATATTCATGTATATTCATCTGTATATATCTATATATACAATATTCTCCCCACCTGTAAATGCAAGAAGTGTTTATAGTGTACATATTATTACTCTCTTATTTTCTATATATTTCTATAGAGACACTATGTCTTATCAAAGTATGTTTTGCATCTTTCAAGCATTGCATACAAAGGGACTCATTGTCATTTATTTTTTATTCAGTTACCATCAAGATCAGTCTGACTTTCATCTGTGTGTCAACAGATTAATGAGCTTGTGTCCTCACTGAGAAGAGGAAGTGTGAGCGGACAGTGAAAGTATGACCTTGGTCAATAGGAAGTTGTTGAACACTTTGCCTGGGGGGGAACCTGACACATCTGCCTGGGCGTGAATATCCCATGAAGGGCCTTTTAACGTGGAAATGAAAAAAAGAGCTTGCCCCTTTTAAATTGCAAATGAGAAAATATCAGTCGGCTTTCAAGTGCAGAATGTCAATTAAAGCCTCTGTTAGTGACTTTGCCTTTAAAGCGAATGAGGTTGTTTTGTGTCTTACTACAAGGTGGAATTTAGCCTTCTGTCCAATTAGCACTATTCATGAATTAAGTGCACGCTGGTTCCTGGTGTGAGGAAAAGATCACTTCAACTACTTTTTAAAAAGCTATTATTGTATTATCAAATCTTACCAAAAACTCTATGTTTCAGCCACATTCCTGATAACAAATGTCTCAATTTGTTTCCAACAAATATATATACAAATGTAACTGTTGGTTTGAATTAAACAATGCACCAAGCAGTGGATTATTTTGTCTGCACAGACAAACTAGAGCAGTGATGAAAGAAGTACTCAGATACTTTACTTACGTAAAACTAACAAGATCACATTGGAAAATACACCATTGCTAGTAGAAATTAAACTATTAATCCGTTAATTGGGTCGAATGTCAAATAAGCACTGGTTCCATTACCTAAATGTGTAAATATTGTTAGTTTTCTTCATCCTCTTTGATAATAGACTCAATATATGTATCCCAACATGTTAATAAAGTTACACAGTTACAGTGTCAATGCCAAAACTGCACTGAGGCACAGTTGTAACTTCCCACATCTGTCAAATACCAAAAGTTGAAGAAATAAATTGCATTTGTTACTTTACCTGAACATGTGTCTGTGGTTTTTGAATTATTGAAGTATTCTGCAGGTATTTTACATTCAGTCGTATTCATTTGCAATACTGTCTGCACAAATGTATTATATAATCATATAACTGCATTCACATTTTATTCGTTTATGTGATAGTCCTATATCTTAACTTGTTTTCTAAGATTTTGCTTTTACTTATGGTGTGTTTTTCTTCTAGTCATTTAATGAGCATTGTTGGAGGTGCCTGAGGCCGAAAATGTTCATTGTCTACGACTACTTCTGTTATTCTGTTAAAGAACCTTGAACCTTGAGGTGCTCTGTTGGATTGTATTACTTATTTACTTACTTATTACTTGCACTAGGCTACGTGTCAATTTTCTGTAATTAACACTGAAAGTTAAAGCAGATAACCCGCTGGGCATGAATATCTAAAAACTAAAATATATATATATATATATATATATATATATATATATATATATATATATATATATATATATATATATATATATAAATTGTTCTGCCAGACTGGTACAAACGTGCAGGAGGATTGAGAGGCAGCAGCATGGACTACATGTCCCATGCACCCCTGTGGTCCCTCCCCCCGCATACCTCTGCTGTGTGCTCACGCTGCGGGGATCCTGCACAGCACAAGTTGCCCCAGCAGCAGCAGCGAGGCGCACGGCACACAAGTTTCTCAACAGGAATGGGCAAGTTTCAGAGAAACGCTTTTCTTTTCAATTTCACATCTACGATCCTCAGAACAACAAGGCATTGGATATAAGAATCGGGTGTGTTGATCAACCCGCACCAGATTTGGGATTTGTTTTGGGTGATTTCGCACTCTTTTTGGATTGGTTGCGCTTCATCTGAAGTAACAACTAAACACGGCTGTTCTCTCGTGTGGCCAGGGGAAAAAAATGTGTTCCTCTACGCAGGCTCGCAGTTTAGCAAGACTCGCCGTGGTTTTCCTACTGTTTGTGAAGCTCCAGCGTGGATCGGGTGCTAACGCAAGGACGTGTCCCCCTCCCTGCGTGTGTATTGGGGAGCTTTTGGACTGCAGTCGGCTGAAGAGGGGCCAAATTCCAGACACGATCCCGGAATGGACAGTTCAACTGTGAGTCCAATTAAAGAGCCTTTCTATACCTTATTACTGTCATGGATAATTGTTTTATTTGGAATGTATTGGTTTGATTATGTTAATATATTTCCACACATCTGCACTTTGATGAACAAATACGTTTGGTTTACTGTGTTCCTTCAGCACTGACGGGATGATACACATCCCTGTATTGTGCTAACGGAATGGGTTGTAAACCCCTTAAAGAATCTGGTGTTGCAGAAGACAACCACTTGAATGGCTTTGCTTTTCTTTGAATGAAATTGTCCCTTTATTTTACTGTAGATCTGATTCAGTCTGCAAACTTTCTGCCTCAGCTGAAGTTACCGAATAACAAGGTTCTCCTCAGGACTATGTGACTGAAAACCTTGCATATTAATCGACTTAACACCTACAGTAGTAATTAGTCTAGTTATGTGTCAGGTTGTAGTTATTATTTAGTACTTGCAGCAGCAGCATGTCAAGCTTCTTGAGGCCAGCAGGGAAGCACGAGCAGCCTTTCAGTGTGTTTTACACATCAATGTGCTATTGTCAGTCCCTCCAAACCCCTTCATTGAAGTGTAAATAATAATGAATAAATCCTCCAAGTGCCTGCAGGTAGTGATTTGAAGTCAGGCTGTATCATTGTTGGGTATGGTAGCAGCAGTAATGGTGCCAGTATTAGCAGTTTTAGTGGTAATAGCAACCCTATTAGTAAGTGTTAGACTCCAAGCTCCTAGCAGGTCTCCTATAGTACATAAATTGCAACTAAAAGACATCCATAATGTTTGTAATGGGTTGACAGCGTGCTTACATCCACATTTGCATTTGCAATGATTGGTGTTTGTTCAGGTTTCAGCTTCAGAACCTCGAGGCCTTCAAAGCCATAAAGGCATAAATCAGATGCAGTGTGTGTGCAGCCTTGGACTGCTTCCTAAAGTAATATCGTCTCCATTACTCTCCTGTTTGCCTTCTGGCTCCATAAGATGAGATGAGGCTGAGCTTGGCCTGTTGAAGCAGAAGCACCAAACAACTTTAATGGCATGTTGTCAGTGAGTTCTCCTTTACAGATAATTATTCTTACTGGATTTTTATTGCCCTGCGTTAAGCTGCAGTACTTGATTTTTATTGAACTGTGTTAGGCCGTAGAGCTTGATTCACTGCCTGGTCAAAGCCATTGCCCTGCTGTTGAATTTAGTTTTTCTCTTTCTAAAATGTGCTGCTCTGGAAACTTGACGTTGCCAGAGAAAACAGACCCAGCCTGAGCCTCATAACCAAGGCCGGCCTTCCAAAGAAAATGAGAAGAAAAAAAAAAAGTTCCATATGGGGGGAAAAATTCTTTTCACTCTGGCATGCTAATTTACGAGTGGCTCTCCAGCACATCTTAAACCGCCCGATCCTTTGTTTTCCAGCACCCCATTATTTCTGCTGAATTAGCAACTCCAGAGCCAGCGATGGTACTGATTAAGGAGGAGCGTGTAGGATTAGTTTGAAACAAACTCACAGAAAGAAAAGGGGGAAGGAGAAAGTAGGAGGGAGAAGAAGAGAAGAGGGATTAAGCCCAGAGTATCTGAGAGGTTGTTGGGGGACTACAGATTTATACCCAGATTTAATGCCTCCTCACTTTTTAAGGTTTAAGAGTGAGGCACGGCTGTAGTTTTAAATCTGAAAACAATATGTGCATTAATTTTAACACATGAAGAACTTTGAGTCACATAAAGACATGAACCACTAATTTCTCTCTGGAGGGGTATAATACAGACTCCCTTGAGAATTTTAAAAACATTTATCAGAGGAATTTAATGTTTTTTGGAGCTTAACAACATTTATTTGGCCAGGTATAACTAATTATCAGTAAAAATTACATGAAGTAAGCCAGGAACCAGGAAATCTTGAAGTTTGTGTTATAGCTAATGCTAATTTACGGTTAGCTACTTACCTTACATTCCAGCGTTGAAGCTAACAATCCTAGTGCTCAGTGTCTTTAACAAATTTGTGCATTAAGGGCAAAATACTACACCAATTAATTTTGTAATAAATAGTCACCAAATGACACAAAACTTGGACACTTTTTACTTTTGAATAAAAACATCACACCTCTGGAGGGGTATAATATCTCCCTCAAGAATTTAAGTATTACAAACATTTATCCAAGGAATTCGATGTTTTTGGACTTAAAGAAGCACATTATTTGGCCAGGTACCACTAATGACCAAGCTAAAGGACAGGAGGAGGTAGATAACATTACCAATCCCAGTGGCTTGCATCACAGCTAATGCTAATTTTTTTGTTAGCTACTTACCTGGTCGTTTTAACTACTATTCTAGCTAATAGATAAGCTAGCAAACTACAGTTTATCATACGGACCTTCCAAAATCACAATTGTCATGGTCATTAATGAAAACAACATAACTACCACTTCTATTTATAGGTTTGCTAATGTTTGCTCTTTAGCATTCACATTTTTGGCTAACTCGCAGTCTTTAAAAGCTTATGTCTTTAGCATTCATTCACAAATATGGATGAGAAACATTTATGGAGCTTAATGAAATGTGCTGCTGTGTCCCATTATCGTAATCTAAAACGTTACTGACAGCTCTTGAGACATAAAGAGTGGCTCATTTATTCACTTTTCAGTCTTAGATAAAGTGGTACATATTCACCAGACCGGCAGATACAGGCTGAAACCTGTAAGCAGCACTGTGTGTTATCATGCTCCGCTCAGAGCCTGCTTTGTGAAGGAAGTGGAAGTGTCAGAGCTACTTAGGGTTTATCTAGGGAGTATGATAGGACACCTTTCCCGTATGGCCCACAACGCTGGAACTACAACAAAAACAGCACACAGCTCCGTGCTTGGAAAGAAATGGAGGACGACGAGGGGGTTAGCTTTAGCGAGGCTAAGAAGTAAAACTCAGGTTGAGTGGTTAATGAAACTTTCCACCAAAGCACAAAAACAGGCCCCAGAAAATTTGACAGGGGTGTTTCAGATGTATGAAAGGCGTCCCTCTCACTTTTCCCAGCATTGTGAAAACATTACCAGTTGATAGGTTCTTCCCCTCCTCCCAGAGCTCCTTGATGGATTCCAGATGAGGGAGGTAAGGAGGGGGAGGAGGGGTAGAGGACGAGGAGGGTGTAAAAAAAAAAAAAAAAAAAAAAAAAGTGCAGCAGCCTCAATAACTCCACCACTTTATGGCGCACGACGCTCCGCTTGCCAGACTCCTTAAACTGGTTTTCAGGAGGCTTTTCAAAACAGGCAGCCAAAAGAATCTCACCCCCGATGGGTTGTAGCCAAGACTGCTTCAGTCCAGGCTCAGTCGAGTTAGGCTCAGATCCAAAGGGGGTTCAGACCAAATCAAGACATAGACCAGAACTGCTACTGAAGAGTACAATAGGCATTAAGCAACTTATGTACACATCTTTCTAAATGTACACATATTAATTAATGCTAAATTAAAGAGGAGTTCTGATATAAACCCTGACTAATCAATACACACATTGCTGGAGGATTGAGGTCCTGTACACTTCTTTAGGCAAAATACTTTAAAATGTGTGGAATGCCAGACAGACTCTAAACAAAATGTTAATTTGTTTAGAGGTTTGTAAATGTTAAAGTCAGAATTGGAATGTGGTTAATACAAGTCCAGGCCCCAGAAAATAAGTCTGATCCAAGCCTTGGCCAATACTGAAACCTCGACTCCAGCATTTTTATCGACCTCCCTCGCCAGGTTTCAGCCTTCTGTCAGCATAAAGAGAATCTTGCCCCGCAATAATTTATCAGCTTGTCTGTTTTGGCTCGGATTATCAGCAGAGGCCTGGATATGAAGCTGTTTTGGCATCTGTGTTATAAGGAAGGGATGAAAAGCCAATTTAACTTTTTTTTTGGGCTTGAATGGGAAGCAGTTTGTTTTGGAACCTTTTCATTTGCAAGAAAAATTACTTTAACCAGTCGGGTACTATTTCAATAGTTTATCCTGAAGTGACATGTCTTTAGTTTGAAATCAAAGTAACAGTCCAGTCTTAGAAACTAAATAATCAACTATATTTAGGAGCAGTACTTTGTTGGGAATTTGTTGAAAACAAAGACATTGGTTGACCGTTTCTTTGTGACTTCATTTATTGATATCTGAAACTGTATTCAGTTTGTTTTCACATCTCCTGTTTGTAACAGTATGTCAGCAATACATCTTATTCTTGCTTATTTTTCTGGCCGTTCTGTTTCATTTCATCACCATCAGTTTTGGACCATCTCACACTTTAATTACGATGACTTTTCTTTGATGCATTCCCTCTGTTCAGTGTCAAGGCACAATAACACAGAGAATTTGTATGTAATTATGTTGGATATGCAGACCCAAATAGAAGACTGCAGCAGCTGAGAAACACAGTCCATGGTGTATACTTTCCCCTTAACTTTTGTCTTTTTTTCCTTCCCAGAGACCTGAGCCATAACAAATTGCAGGTGCTTGACGGCACTTTGTTTTCCAAACTACAACATCTAAGTGAAATGTAAGTATGCCTTGTTTTCACAGCACTTTCTACAGTAAACACAGGATTTTCCAAACAGCCTCCATCACTGTCCTGCATGTGACAAACTATTCTCTTTTTCTCAATGTGTACAGAAAGCTGAACCACAATGAACTGGAGGCAATACCTGATTTGGGCCCTTATGCTTCAAACATCACAACACTCATTCTGTAAGTAAAACTTTTCTCAAATTCTATGAACACTTCTCACTTCAGCCTGGTCTGGAGGCTAATACTCTGCCAGAGTTGTCATTGCTGGTTAAAGTAGTGAGCTGGGAAGTGGATCCTCCCCCTTCTTTCCCTCTCGAGAGCAAACCCTTTTGGCTGAGCCAGTTCCCAGACAGGGCAGTCTGAGACATGGCAGCCAGCCCCAGACGGGTCACGTGGTCAAAGACAAATGCCCTCAACAGAAATGGAAATGTTTTGTTTGGTGGCTGTTGCTGCTGTTGGTGTATTTTTAACCTGGAGGTAGTGACGTCATGCTGGGAAGAAAGAAAATCGTCGTGTGAAAATCCATATTTGGGGATTTCGATGTGGATGGATTGCATGTTTCTCTGTGGCCCTTTTATAGGGCTTTAATAGCAGTTAATCTGGAAACAAGGCAATGCCTCAGAGTATATTAATACCTTGGTACATCAAATTAAAAGGTCCCATATCATGCTCATTTTCAGGTTCATATTCATATTTTGGTTTCTACTACAACATGTTTACATGCTTTAATGTTCACAAAACTCATTGGGCCTCATTCACCAATGTCTTCCTAAGTTTTTTCTTAAATTTGTTCTTAAGAAAGTTCCTAAGAAAAGTCTATGTCTGATTCATGACGTGTTCTTAAACTGCAGAATTGTTCGCAGGTGTGTTCTTAGAATGATGAATCACAATGTCCCTAACCCTATTTAGCATAGGTAAATGCCCCCTTAATTCCCATAAAAGGGCATGAGATGGTAGGACCGCGTGCACACTTAGAGAAATGTCGAAAAGACGTGGTAAAGACGGTGGAGGCCTCGACTCCAAAAGAAAAAAAACATTAGTAATTCTGAAGTGGAGGTATTGCTGCACAAAGTTAGAACCTATAATCTATTTCATTTAGGTGCAATCCTGCGGGCGAAAAAGTACTATGCCTACTAATCCCATTCTGAGGCTGCAGCACCATCATTAACAGAATTATAATTCATAATCTTTTATTTCACCTGCAATACTGTGGAACTCATTTTTAATGGCTCTTACTGGTTTGTGTCCATGGAACACTACAAAAATGTTTAAAAAACGTTTCAGAGCGAGTCACATTCTTCTGACGGCTCTGCATACAGTGGCTTTACTAATATGCTCTGCATCACCAATGTTGTAAAGAAAACTGCTGTTTGCAAAAAAAAACGTAATGTGACACAAAGAACCTGCTGGGATGTAAGAGCATGTTCACGATGGGTGACGTTAGTGATATGAGGACGGATAAGGTTATGTAGGCTACATACAGTAACTGATGGACTGGGAAGAAAAATGATACCGCTCAAATAGGTAGGCTAGTATCTGGAAATGAAAATGCATCTATAGTCGGGGCCTCAATATCATCTCCAGACGTATGTTTAACTCCCTGCGAAGTAATACAGATTCATCAACGGGATTGTCGACAAAAGGAAATGCCTGTTTTGAGAAAAAAAAAAACGTTTTATAGTCTTTTATAGTCTGGGTTGGAGTTACCCCTCTCTCTCAGGTTTGATTAACCTCCCTTTCTGTAACAGAAAACCCACAGTTTCCCTCATCTCAGGGTTATTAACAAACTCAGAGTTTTCACTAAACCTGCTTTCTGAAACGGACCCCTGCTCTGATTAGTCAGCGATTTTGGGGTTTTCGCATTTGCGCTCTCAGATTCTCTTCACCGTCATTGCAGCCGGGGAATGACTGTAACTGTGCTGTAGCGCACTCTCTACTTTATTTAATTTAGTATAATTGTGACATCTCAACCGTACGGTGTGCATTTCTATGTTGAGTGTTTTGATACCTTAACAGTATTTGTATTGCACCTAGACAATTGCACCTTTTATAATAAAAAAAGACATCTCACTTTTTACAATATGGGTCCTTTAAAGAAGCCAATTAATCCCAGTTGTTGTGTATATATGCAGCAGAAACATAACCAACAGTGTCTGAAAGTGCTTGGCTGATACTGTAAGATTATTCAGGGTAAAACTATTTGACTTGTCATATTTCATCCTGCTCAGACTCAAACCAGAAGATTTTTTCGTATATTGTTGTGCAATACGTGCTTTCAAAAGAACACCAGATATTAGTGTGTGAAACCGCATCAATTTGATTTGCTTTCTGTGGCATGTCTCTCAAAAACCGACCGACATGAAGTTATTGTGGAAGAATGTATCTGTCTCCCGGGTTGATGAGGCGTGTTCCTCATCAAGCCCCAACATGAGGCTCTGCGGCAGCCGCAGGCCATGCGGCCGTCACAATTTGTTTGCACGTTTAGCGCAGGAGTATCATCTTCAGCTATAAGCTGCAAGAAGATAGGGGGGATAGTTTGTTTTATTTAAGGCAAGATCTTTACAACTGATGTCATATTTCACTGCATTATTTGAGGGTGATTTTGTGTTAATGTTATGCCAGTTTTCCTACTGCATGTGGTAACTCGGATTTGATTTGAATATAAATGGATTTGTTATTCTTACTCAAGGCAATTTTTTTTTCAGTTTTTGTTCACCGGTTCATCTGCCACAACTGCTGTGTGTGCTGTACCCTTGAGCAACTCCTGCACAGATTCTTTAAAAATTACAGACGTTCTCCAAACCATAATTTGATTTGTTGTTCAGTTTGGTTTACCTAAAGTCGTGTCATCCACATCAACTCTGCCTTAACACTCCAGATAAATACATCTTTTGATTTTCTTTGTAGATACAGAACATTGATACATAGTTAGAGAATGACTAAGGGTGTCACCGAAATTAAGTCACAATCTCAAATTTCGAATTAAAAAATGGAATTGTCGATACTGCCACGCCCCCATGTCACGTCCGGTCGGCTTGACAAGCGGGAAAAAACACACGTGTTGAAGTGCTGCGAAGAAATGCAGGACCCATCGAAGACCCATCGACAGAACTTGAACCCCCTCTTCTTTCACTGAAGTCGCCAGTGTGGAAGTATTTTGGATTTTCAGTGAGTTATGTTGACAATGTTCAACAAAAAAAGCTACAGTTTGCAAGCTCTGCTATGTGCGTGTACCATATTCTGTGTGTTTACCATTGCACATTAGCCTAGCAGCTAGCGGAGTTTCCTTCTGTTTATAGCTTAATCCTGACAAAACTGCAAGGTTGAATTTCAGCCTGCATGAACGTTTTGTAGCCTAAACAGAGCAGCTTATATTGGTTATATTAGAGAGAGCAACAAGTTAGCGGACTGCCGAGTCGCCCTCTCTGTCTGCTCAGCTGCTAAGACCGCTGTGCTGGCTCAATGGTGTTTTAAGCCCCCAACCAAGCCTTCAAGGCAGCGCTGCAACCGTCGTCTTCAAGGCACCTAACCCTAACCATTGCCTTCCAGGCAAAGCTGCCTGGAAGATGACATTGGGGGCTTAAAACACCTAACACCGCTGTGCGTCTGCCCTCAGTCGGCAAACTTTTTTTTCTTTTTACTTTATTGACAAATTGTCAAGTTTCCAATTGACTGAAGATATAAGTTATTGTTACATTATGTTGTTAATAAATGTAAAAAATATTTTTTTGACAATGTAGCGTGGTACATTGCGAACAAAGGTCAGATATTATATTGCATAAAAGTCTAGTCTAAAAATGGCATAGCAACCTGTGCTTTAAAAAAAAATTATGTAAAAATCGAGAATCGAACCTTGACCTTTGAATCGAAAATGTAATCGAATCGAGGATTTGGAGAATCGTGACACCCCTAAGAATGACAAAGAACAAAGACACTTATTTATCCTAAGATGTTCTTATCTTGAAATAGGACGTCTTATTGTATACTCTGAAAGTGCACTTCCTTGAGAGATGAAGTTTTACAAACAGAGAATAACAGAATTTTGATGTTTTTTTTTGTAGCTAATGAACTCAGTTATCTGGCCAAGTAACACTAATACGTGCTGAAAAAGACTGGATGTGTTAGCCAATGCTAATGTACTAGCTACCTGACTTCCTTACGTTTTAATTAATTTAGGTCTGTCTTTAAAAGAACAAAATGAACACTGCCTTTTTGTGTCACACTTAAATATACAAAACTATTGTGAAGTCAGGTGCATAATTCGGTTCAAATTAATCAAAAGCGATATGAAGAAAAAGGGCACACAGTAGGAGAAATTGAAATTCACACTTTCACTCGCATTGCGTGTGTTGGCCGCCGCCACCCTCCTCCTTCAGATAAGGTGGCGCAATGTGATTTTTCCAGAAGTTTATCCGAGCTGGAAGGGTAGTAAAGAAAAGAAGGAAAAAAAAAAAAAAGACCTCGGGGTATCGAATACCACTTATTCAAACAGCCAGTCAGACATAGCGGCAGCTCTCGCAGACTTATTTGACCTCGCAGCTCAGAGTAAAAACAAACGGCAATAACCCTGCAGCTGGTAGTAATTGAGTCGTGATCATCTTAATTAATTGAACAATTTCCCAGGAATTTATGGAGGGGGTAAACCCCACCGCCGCTAAATCCCTCTGCCTGTGTTCAGGGGGGTTCAACAAATGACCTGGAGAGTCCAGGTCTGATTAGGTATATTAGGAGGTGAACCTCGTTGAAGATGAGTTACAAACCACAACAGTCGCGATTATAGTAATACTCCGTGACATTTAGCTAGGGCTGCAACTAGTAAGAATTTTCATCATCTGTTTGCTAGTTTTAGATTATTCAATTTATTGTTTAGTCTATTAAAACGTGCTTTTCACAATTTCCCAAAATGCAAGGTGATGTCAGCTACAGGAATTTAAAATTAATAGACAATATTTCAATAGAAAATTTCAACAAGAATGACAGTCCCGTCCACATAGTTTGATTGACAGGTGATCTCCGGCAACTGCAGTGCAGAAACACCACAGTAGTGGGCTTAGCAACAAATAAAAGATATTTTTGAAAATCAGAATGCAAAATGCATTTAGGAACTTATCTTACACCCATAATTTGATGGGTCTTGGAGGCAATACAGAAACATATTGATACCTCACGAATTTTACTAAAGCTCCCCTGTCATTTTTATGTGAAGGTCCTTCAGTTCACATGTTAATATGATCCCCGCTTCTCTCCACTCCGACTGGGAGCCGACATGTGAAGATGATCAGCCATCTGAGTGAGATATATGCAGAGTTGAATATGGCGTCACAACAGCACACGCAGCCCTGCTTTTTATTACAGGCGCCACTGCAGAGAGAGAGGGCTCAAAACTCTGTTCTTTTTCTAATAGGAAATGAGGGGGATGGTTTTAGAGTTTAAAAAGCTTTTCCCATTAAAAGCATTAGTTGCTGCTCAGTGGACAACACTTGCTTCAAACACAAATCGACAAAAAAAAACAATTTCATCACAGATCTTAAATCTTACATAACATAACTTTTCAGTGTGTAAAAGTGGTCAGTTTGACAGCCACACATACTAGTTTGCAAGAGTGCTGGCAGGTACGTGCTTATGCAAAACCCACATCATGTTGGTGCAATAAGCTGGTAATAAAAAAGGCTTTACTCACTAATACATATTCTATCAATACTCAAGATGCCTCGGGCTGTTATTGACACAACGCTGGCCTTCTATTGACTTCCACTAAAAGCGGCAAAGCCCTACAACCACAGTTGTAATGGCTCTATAATCGCGTTATCTGATAGCAAAGTGGATGAACAAATTTGAAGTGTGTGTAATTGAAGTGTACAATGTCAGGCTTGCTTGTAGAAGAGGGAGGAGTCAGGGCCAACTATTTTGATAATCGATAAATCGGTTTGACTCATTTTTTATGAAAAAAAGTAAATATATTTGATTCCAGCTTCTTAAATATGAAATTTTCTAGTTTCTTCATTCTTGTGTGACAGTAAACTGAATATCTTTGAGTTGTGGACAAAACATTTGAGGACGTAATTTTGGGCTTCGCGAAACACTGATTGACATTTTTCACCATTTTATAGACCAAACAACTACTTGATTAATCAAGGAAATAATAGATTAATCAACTATGAAAATAATTGTTAGTTGCAGCCCTACATGTTGAGCTTTTGTTGAGATGGTGGGGGGGGGCGGGACGACAGTAAGGTTTGCTGTTTGTTGGCCCAGGTGTTTGCAGTTATCTGGCCACGCAGTCACACAGAGTTTATGTCGACTTAGTGTCTAAAGGTGCAGTACTGCAAACTAACTTTAATGAATAGTTAGGCTCACAGGATTATGGAATAATTAGTTGGCCAGATTTCTTCAAACTTCAGGGTCTATGTCCTGGTCCTCAGACAGGAAGTGTGCACCAGCCCCTCTCTCCGTGGCTCTACTTCCCCCCCCTGAGAAAAACTGGAAAGACTGGTTCTTTCTCACCAGGCGGCCTTCCCTCTCTCAGCGACCAGTCAGGGGAACATGAAAACTGAGATACAGGTGGTGTGCGGACCTTTTGTTTGGGACTTGGGGGCTGTGGTGTGTGGAAAGACCTCTGCAAATCTCTAAACAAAAGAGCTACCTGTGCCGTTTTTTTATTGTAGATAATGATCTGTATTTCACTGTAGCCTCGTAGCTAGTGCACACCAAAATCTCTTTAGATTTTTGAGTATTTAGTTTAGAGTGCAGAGGGTTAGAGAGATGATGTCAGGGGAAGGGGGCACGATAGGAAAAGGCCCTGCAGCCTGCTGACCTCTTTAACTTGGGACAGACTGGGGCCACTGCAGTGAGATGGTTCATGCACAACACTGAGTGAAACCAAAAGGCCATGGCATATTTCTTAGTTAATGATATGAAGAAAGTTTCACATCGGCTGTGGAGTTTCCATTGTGCAGAGGCATGCTAGCTGGTCTGTGTTCATACAGCACACTCCATGTAATAATATAACAATTTAATACAACTTTGATTTGATTTTAATTATTTCAGCAGTTTCAGAGCATCATAAGATGTCTTATTTGTATAATTTGGGCAAGTCTGCCTCCTAGTTGACAATTAATCAAATAATATTTGCAGCTCTTGGTATTTTGTGCTTGAAAAATAAACGGAAATTAAAATGAACGATCAATTATCAAAATAGTTGACCAATTGTCAATTGATTAATGGTCTTAACGTTTCAGCTCTTTTCATGACAGCAGCCACTCTTGTGAAGCAGTCTGCACTGTGGGTCAGCTGATTGACAGCTTTCAACAATTAAATATTAATGACACCACATCCCAAATTAAACCTACATTAGGAAACTGTACTCAGTGTTTTTTTACAAGGGCTGCTGGAAAAATGAATCAGAAAAACTAACAGCCCTCTGGTCAGTAAGGTGTAGCTGGAGATGTGGGGGGGGGGGGGACTGTAACCATCGCAATGAATACTGAAAAACGAGGCCTGTAGTCTGGTGCATTGGAGGGAATTCCTGCCTCCCCCTTCACTCTCTCTCTGCTGCCGAGTGTCATGCACAAAGGGGGCACTGTACAGGCTCTGTTTATAACTAAGCAGTCCCTGCACTGCAATTTAAGAGGCGTGCAGCTCAGGAAATTGCTGGCCTCTGCCGAGGCATGCTTTCACTGAGGGAATGGTATTCATCAGCCAAGTAATTGGCAGGTTACTTTTTAAATACCTTGTTGGTAATTACCTTATAAACAAAATCACACATCACTAAACTGAAAAGTTGTTTGGACTTGGCATGAAGAGCAGCAACATTGATCATACTGAGCAATTTGTTGGCACACTTGAAATATGCATGTGACCTCGGAAAAACAAAAAAAAGCATGCCAGTGTTTCACGTTGGGTGGTTAGTTATAGCTTTACAAGCGCGTGAGAGTGTCTTTTTCTAATACCACAGACTAATTGAGGGACTTGACTGTTTGCATATCTGGAAACACGAAACCGGTGTGCGCCACTAGTCAAATACACAGTATTTTTGTCATTTATTGGAGTGATGGTGTCTGTATTTTCAGAGCAAACAACAGGATCACGAGGATCTCTGTGGAGCAGCTCAGGCCCTTCCTCGCTCTGGAAACGCTCGACCTCAGCAACAACAATATTGTGGAAATAAAGGCCAGCTCCTTCCCAGCTCTGCCTCTCAAGAACCTGTGAGTGTCCCCAGTTCTGTCAGTGCCTTTTCAGAGTTAGTTATTTTGGTGTGGAAAAGCTCAAAATCAAAGAACCAGCTCTATGTTTCTGTTGCTGTAAGAACATTTTTATACGCGCCTTATTTCGGTAAATCTTTCTTTCTCAGGTTCCTCAACAACAATCGTATCTCGTCACTTGAGACAGGCTGCTTCACCAACCTGTCCAGCAGTCTGCAGGTTCTTCGGCTCAACCGAAACCGGCTCTCCACCATCCCAGCTAAGATCTTCCAGTTGCCCAACCTCCAGCATCTGTAAGCTTTTAATGTTTTTCCTCCATTAGAGAACTCTCTCAATCAGGGCTTCGGATCATAATGATTCATGATGTCTCATATCAACATCTTTTAAGACTTTCCAGACGTTCTAAATAAAGTTTCTCTTTCCCAAACCTTTTTCTGACTTTTCAACATGGTCTATGTGCTGTTTCTGAGGCCTTTTTTAATTTTTTTTTTTTTTTTTTACAATGCATTGTAAAATATCTTCCTTGCTTGTGCTCTTATGCTTACTGTTTTGTGTGTGTTTCAGGGAGCTGAGCAGAAACCGGGTTCGCAGGGTGGAGGGCCTGACGTTCCACGGTCTGCACGCTCTTCGCTCCTTAAAGATGCAGAGAAACGGCCTGAGCCGCCTGATGGACGGAGCCTTCTGGGGCCTCAGCGACATGGAAGTCCTGTAAGCAAATTTACAAGAAATGTGCATCAAGCTCCGTGCTTCCAACATGACTTAAATGCAGTATAAAGTCTCATTGTGTGTGTGTGTGTATGTGTGACATGCAGGCAGCTGGACTACAACAACCTGACGGAGGTGAGTAAGGGCTGGCTGTACGGCCTGCTGACTCTGCAGCAGCTCCACCTCGGCCACAACGCCATCAGCAGGATCCGATCTGACGCCTGGGAGTTCTGCCAGAAACTCAGTGAGCTGTGAGTCCACCTTTTATTTTATTTTTTCTCCTTTTTTTCCCCCCTCCCTTGGCATCCTCTTTCTGTTTTTTCCCCCCTCCCTCTTGTTATTCCCTCTTCACTTTCCATTCACACTCTGAACTCCCAACACTTCTTTGTGTTGCCCTCTCCTCCTCTCTGGCACTCCTGCCTGCCCTTCCTCACACTCCAGATCCTCCTGTGGCCAATCCACCCACCCACCCACCCACACCCACCCACACAGACAGACAAAGCAGCGTCTCTTATTCTCTGCCAACATTAAAGCACTGCCAACATATTACACACCCCTTTGCCTCTTCTCTTTTCTGTTGTCACTTGAGCCAAAACATCGGCATCTGGAAGTCCCACTTATTTTTCCTATTGGATATTCCACTATTAGTTGCAGTTTCTTTCCTTGTCAAACACTACGTTACCCACAAACTTCGGTGACCGCCGCCCCCCCCCGCTCCCCATCAACACACATTCCTGGAAGCAGATTGGATTTCCTTTGTTGTGGCCGTTGTTTACTGCAGCGGTCAGTTCAGTGTTTGCAGAGTCTGGAGTGTTTTTCACAGATAGGTTGTTGTTCTCTCCCCCCTCCCCCGTTTCTCTCGCTCTTATCACACAAAGCTGAAAGTAAACAAGCCGCCTGTCAACTGGGAACGTGCCACGCTATCTGATTTTTTCTCATCTGAGTTTACTTAAAAAAAAACAACAACTGTTTTCTCAGAAATATTTCTTTCACGAGTTTTGTTTGAATTTGATCTCCTCAAACTCGTGCAAAATAAAAGTTATCATAAAATAAAAATCTGGAAACCAATTGCAGGTAACTCAATTCTTTACTGTTCTCATGTTTTGGTTTTTGTTGTGTGTCCTACAGCAACCTCTCCTCCAACCATCTGTCTAGACTGGAGGAATCCAGCTTCGTAGGCCTCAGCCTGCTGGACGAGCTCCACATCGGAAACAACCGTGTGAGCTTTATTGCAGACGGAGCTTTCCGTGGCCTCTCCAACCTGCAGATGCTGTGAGTTGAATTCCTACATTTTATACAAAACACTGTGCAAAAGGTTTTCTAATGTTTTTCTTCGTGTGTGACTCTTATCTGACTTTTCTAATCATTATGAACTCATATATACTGAATACTGTTTTATATTCCAACCTAAACCTCTATGGAATGGATGTGGAACCTACATTCTGATCTCAACACCTAATGTTTTTACTCTTCAGCTTTTGTACAGATTAAACAAAGGAGATTTAATGTGTTTATTAATGAGCTTTAGAGGTGCTGGTAGGCTGATTTTGTTTTACTTTTAGCAGATTAAGCTAGCAGTTAGTTTGCCAGTATTTGTGCTAAACTAAGCTAATCATGTAAATACAAGTCCCTAAAAACAGTAAGTACTTCATATGCTGCCCTATTGGCCCTCCCAACCTCTTTAAACCCACCTCCACCATCAATCCTATGCTTGAGTGGAAATATCCTGCCTGATTTGTTTTGGGGATGTGAAATAGATTACTGTGTTGAGGTCTCTCCACACACATTAAAAAAAAAAAAAAACCTCCGAGAGGCACAACCCCAACCTCAACAACCCCCACTCCCCGCCTGACCCCCCTCTCCCACACCCACCCATCCCCCTTTTCCCACAGAGAGGCTCCGTAACATTTCCCCTGGTTGGGATTTTTTTTTTTAACTCAAACCAAATGTGAGCTGTGCTGCTGAGGTCACCGTAGGGCAGGTGTGCAGCTAGGTGGACATAGATTGCTTCAGGGCTTCAAATCCACCCCCCCCGCCCCCGAGACCCACACACACCCTTCCTCCTCAATCTCAATCAGCCATAACCAGGCACGTCGAGGAGGAAAATAACTGTTTGAAAGCATTAGAGCAGCTGAGGGATCAAAGGAGGCAATTTCTCTTGGAAATTCTTGGCTTTCAGTGATTTAGTACTTGAGTGCTGTGTATTTAGTTGTTTGGTGTAATTTTCTTTCTGTGGAGCGCAGGTATAATGCGTCCATACTTTTTCAGCAGTCACAGTTTGGGTTTGATAGCAGAAAATGTTTCAGGGAACATCAACGTTAATCGTCAGGTTTTGGTGTGATTCCCTCAAAATCAAAGGGCAAGGGGTTTCTTTGTAGAGCCGCTACTTTGGCCTGACGTTCGAAGATCATACGGAGAAATCCATTAAAGTAAAAGGCAAAGGGACCAATTACTGTAACCACAGTAGTGGGGACAAGATTGCACCAGCTGTTCTTAAGTTTAAACTTAGTAAAAACTTACATTGTAACTCGGCTAAGTGAAGATTTACGCAACAATACGTTAAAATAGTTCACAACCCACAAACTGGTTCTTACATAGATTAGTTTTTACTAAATATTTACACATACTATCTGCCAGATGTGACTGTTAGCTAAACGAAGCAACTAGCAAAACGTATGTTAGCTTGCTCTTTGTATGGCACATTTACATTAAAGAGTAAAAGAGGTGAAGAATTATGGTTAATATATCTGGACATTCACACAAAATACTGTTTAATAATGATGGAAACTGGGGTTTTAAATTATGACTCGCAAAAAAGATTAAATGACAGATTAATGCTGGTTAAGCTAGCAAACTCAAACTAAGGAGAAATATTGTGCTTTGCAGTTTGTACAAAGTTAATTGGCCATTTAGTCAAACACTACTGACATAACATTTTGTAATTAGGTATATTATTTTGTTTTTGTGGAATGCAATTTAAAACCATACCTGACCCTCTACTCTTTACTCTCAGCAAGCTAACGATAGCTTTGTTAGTTGGTTCAGTTAGCTACAAAGTAGTTGCACCTGGCAGTTACTGGATGTATATATTTAGAAACCACTAATCTCTACTTAATAACTAGTTTGTGGGGTGCAACTACAGATTTTAGTATCTGTAAATCTCCACTTAGTAAACATTTAGGTTATAACTAGGCTAAGTTTGAACAGACAGGTTAGGTTCCGATTGAGGAGCAATGCTCTGCAGGTTTTTGTAAATAGAAAGATCACTGTTGAGGTAATTTGATTGATTGGAGTTGAAGGTGCTTACCAAAACAATTAAACTCTTTTTTTAAACATACAAAATCACATAGAATGGGTAAAATATCACAGATGTATTATATATTTGATGGCAGATAAAAGCTGTGTGGCAACACTTCCTTTGAGGGTAACATACATATTTGAATTGCATGCAGAGTATATTTATCCTCTCAGAAGTTTAAAATGCAGCACACATGTTATATTGCAGCATTTCCTTGTCAAACGTTTTTTTCTATACAACACAGAAAAACCATTGCAGACTTTTAAAAGTGCCGCAAAGGCCAGGAAGGAACTTTCTGGAGTCTCAAACATTTTCACCCTCAAACGAAATGTAAAGCCGCATAAAGTTTTATTAACATCGCAAGTGCAGTTGTTTTCTGGGTGTGGATTTTTTTTTTTTTTTTTACAATGCGGTCTGTCTTTGTTTCTTCGGAAAGGGATCTCCAAAATAATGAAATCTCCTGGACCATTGAAGACATGAATGGCCCTTTCTCTGCTTTGGACAAGCTGAAAAAACTGTGAGTTCATGATGGTAACATGATGTTTCACCTTGGACTGGGTGACTTTGTGGAACAAAATAAGGCCAGCAAGTAAAAGTGAGGTTTGAAATTGATTAGATTTTTGTTGTTTTCCCAGATTTCTGCAGGGGAACCAGATCCGTTCGGTGACCAAAAAGTCTTTCTCTGGCCTGGACGCGCTGCAGCACCTGTGAGTCGGCCTCGTGTTTCACTGATTGTTTCCAAAAGTCAGAGTTGTAAACTAAGCAGGGTGAATCACACTAAGACACAGAGGCTATTTGTTAGAACCGTACACCCAAACTGTCTTCTCCCATTCCTCCGCTTTGATGTGGAATCAAGAAAAAACACTGCCATTTGTATCTTTACATGTGTGCCAGACTATATCGATCATCAAGGCAAGTGGAGGAGTGTGTGTGTACGTGTGTGTGTGTACAACAGCTGCATTTGATTCTAATTAGAGTTTTTTCCCAGCCGTTGCCAGAGCTCAAAGCAGCCCAGAGTTGGGCCTCTCTTGATTAACACAGCAAACTGCTGCCCAGAGTTTTATTGTTCTGGAGCCCAGACCTTTTTTTCTCTCAATTGAAGTTTTTGTAGCCTTCACTCTATACGGCTGATGTAGGCAAAAAAGGCTGCCATCTTTCCTCGAGGATTTTACCAGTGCTAATTTCTCTTCTCTTCTTTCCACAGAGATCTGAGCAATAATGCCATCATGTCCATCCAAGCGAACGCCTTCTCTCAGATGAAGAACCTGGAGGAGCTGTAAGTACGACCATGTTTAAGGACAGCTTAAGTTTGTATTTCAGTGTTGATGTGGGACAGAGCACCAGGTGAAACTCATTATGGTCTGCGGGGAACAGTGCTTGCTTCAACGTTTATAATGGGTTCACAGGTTCCTGTGTCTCCTTCTACCAAAGGATAACTTATAGTAAAAAGCTACGCAACGGAATTTAGAATTTTTTAAAGATGATTGTGACTTAATGGGTCGTATGTGAAGCATTCCCATCAGTAAGCAAAGCAACGTTAAAACGTCATATTTCCGAGGACAAAAACTTGATGTTTCACTGATCAGACCTTCGTCATTGTCGTCATTTTGAGTTTTAACTTCACAAACTACTCGAGACCAAAATCTCAGAAACAATTGAAAGTGATATTTTTGAATTGTGAATGAAGGTTTTGTGGTGTCTTCTCCCCTGGCAGGCGTCTGAATACCTCCAGTTTGCTGTGCGACTGCCAGCTGAAGTGGCTTCCCGTCTGGGTGGCAGAACAAACCTTCCTGCCCTGCGTCAACGCCAGCTGCGCCCACCCGCAGATGCTGAAGGGCAGGAGCGTGTTTGCCGTCAGCCAGGAGGAGTTTGTGTGTGGTAAGTGATGCATTCACTTGGTGTAACACCTTTACTTACACACACACACACACACACACTCTTTCCATTTACGAGCTGACCCAGATTGTTCAATTTTTTCCTCCCTGACTCCTGGACAAGCTAATGAGTCTCATGAAGAGAACGTTATGGAAATGTACTAGGTTAAGTCTTCAGCTTTCCTGGTTACCATAGAAACTACTGAGGAAATATTTCAGTTAACTTTTTCTCCTTTCAGATCTGCTAACAAAATGACAAAAAGAATTACCAAACATTGATAAATAGCCAAATCCAGACCTGAACACATAGAAGCGTTTATACAGATTTTTGAAATCCTTTTGTCATCTTCCCAGATGACTTCCCAAAGCCTCAAATCACTGTGCAGCCGGAGACCCAGTCAGCCCTCAAGGGCACCAACGTGACGTTCGTCTGCTCGGCAGCCAGCTCCAGCGACTCACCAATGACCTTTGCTTGGAAGAAAGACAACGAGGGCCTGAATGATGCGGAGATCTACAACCAGGCCCACTTGCGGGTGCAGAAAAGCGCAGGAGGCGAGACAGAAGTGACGGAGTATACAACCACCCTTCAGCTACATAATGTGGAGTTCTCCAGCGAGGGAAAGTACCAGTGTGTCATCTCAAACCACTTTGGATCGTCCTATTCAACAAAGGCCAGACTCACTGTCAACAGTAAGTTTGGGATGGGAGAAGCCAATTGGTTGGCATGTGTGTCTATCTAAAAAGGTCCATAAAACGCCTGTCTGTGATGATTGTAATTATCATTGAATTCCCATTTCCAGTGCTCCCTTCCTTCACCAAGATGCCAATGGACCTGAGTATCCGTGCTGGAGCAACAGCCAGGCTGGAATGTGCCGCCGTTGGTCACCCTTCCCCTCAGATTGCCTGGCAGAAAGACGGAGGCACCGACTTCCCTGCCGCCCGCGAACGCCGCATGCATGTCATGCCGGAAGACGACGTGTTTTTCATAGTGGACGTCAAGACCGAGGACATCGGCGTTTATAGCTGCACAGCTGCGAACACAGCTGGCGCTGTTTCTGCAAATACTACGCTAACCGTTCTAGGTGAGAAACGTCCCTGTTGGAGCAGAGAAGTGCTCTACGTTTAGAACTTCCATTTTAGGTTTGAAAGGCTTGTGTGTAAAATAAACTGTACATCAATGAATTACTTTGAATATTCCTGGTCACATTTCTACTGCTCTGGTCCTTCTTTCAGAAACACCTTCCTTCTTACGGCCCCTCATGGATCGCACTGTAGCCAAGGGTGAAACCGCCGTCCTCCAGTGCATAGCTGGTGGCAGTCCTCCCCCAAGGCTAAACTGGACCAAAGACGACAGCCCACTGGTAGTGACCGAGCGCCATTTCTTCGCAGCTGCCAACCAGCTCCTCATCATCGTTGACGCTGCAGAGGCTGACGCAGGGAAGTACACCTGCGAGATGTCCAACGCGCTGGGCACGGAGAGGGGTAACGTTCGGCTGGCTGTCATACCAAATCCCAACTGCGACTCTGGAGTGCAGGGCGGCGTGGGAGTCGGCATCGTGGGCGGGGTTGGATCAGACGATGATGGGTGGACCACAGTGGGAATCGTCATCATAGCTGTGGTGTGTTGTGTGGTCGGCACTTCACTGGTTTGGGTGGTCATCATCTACCACACACGGCGACGCAATGAGGACTGCAGCGTCACCAACACAGGTTGGTCCATGATCGTTTGTTGGAGTTTTACCTTTTATATCAAGGTTAACAAAGGGTTCCCTGAACCATACAAGTATCGCGGAATCTGTTAACAATAAAAATGAAAGTGTGTAATCTAACTTGATGTCTTTGTGCTCCAGATGAGACCAACCTGCCTGCTGACATTCCCAGCTACCTGTCCTCCCAGGGCACACTCGCTGACCGTCAGGACGGCTACATCCCATCAGAGAGCGACAGCAGCCATCAGTATATGGCTTCGTCAATTAGCGGCTTCTACCTGCAGCCTAAAGACATGAATGGTAAAACACCTCCCTTTTTTCTTTGTCTGAAAATTGAATCCCTCTGCAGCGTATACGTTTTTCTTACATGATCCTGTTCCTTCCCCAATACAGGTTTTTGTCAGCTGGATACGGGAAGTGAAGCCGACATGGAGGCAGCCATCGATCCTCTCCTCTGCCATTATCAAGGTCCAATCAGCTCACTGCTTCGCCAGGACAACATCTACTCCACTGACCCGTCAGAAGTCTTCACAGGTCCGTACAACAATACTATTAGACTGCTGTTGATGCAGGACATTATGTCCAAGTATTCCTGATGTACAGTCGCTATCTCTCGATATTGTTCTTACTTTCTAAAGGATATAATTTCCTTCTTTTTTTTTTTTACTTTCAGGCTGTTCTATCGACCAAAGGCCCGTCTACACGGACTCTTACAGCGGCAGCCTGACCAGCTCTAAAATGAGGGACTACTTCTTGTCTGAGCATTTTGACCTCTGCTCCTCCTCTGTCCTGATGCAGCTCCCCAACGCCAGTCTCCTTCGTGGCCCCTCTCACCAGCAGAGTGACCGCCGACCATCCACGGAGGAGGGAGAAGCCATCGACTACGGAAGACCTCATGAATGTCTTCCCCCCTCCAACACCTTCATGGGTAGGTCTTGAGTTAATCAGTTTTCTGAACTTTTCTGGATTTTGTCCGATTTTTGTCTGTACGTTGGTCTGACTTCTTCCTGCATCTTTCTCGCTCAGGAACATTTGGGAAAGCTCCCTGGAGGCCTCATAAGGACCTGTACACAGGCTTTGCCCCGCCGTCCGTGACATACAATGGAATAACTCTGCATGAGAATCCTTACATCGCTCCAGACGCCGATTCAGACCTCGAGGACAACAGTCTCGCCAAGGAATCGGCATCAGAGCAGAGCAACGTTTATGAACAGCTGTTTGACAGCAAAAGGACTGATCCCATCCCACAGCGCAGAACGAGCACTTAGCTCAGTGACTGTTGTTTTTAACGAAGAGGACCAAAAAAATAAGAACATTTCTACCTCACTGAATGGACACTTTTGCAATAAAGGACTCCTCAAATGTGCAACGAGTGAATGTAACGGACACTTTGATGTTCCTAGAGAAAAGTAGGATCATATTAGCAGCTGTTCTTCAAGGACACAGCTTCAGTTAAATAT
The DNA here is from genome assembly GCF_008315115.2 of Sander lucioperca. Taxonomy (NCBI): domain Eukaryota; kingdom Metazoa; phylum Chordata; class Actinopteri; order Perciformes; family Percidae; genus Sander; species Sander lucioperca. Next base: position 24,291,693 of record NC_050192.1, on the reverse strand, counting down.
AGATGAATATATATATACGTTTTTTATATAAAGTTTATTATATTTTGTAAATTGTATATAAACAGATTCCATTATTTTTGCTTACCTTTTGTGTATGAGTTTTTTGCAGCCCTGCCTATTCAGTTATTCCAGTTTGAATGAAGCAATGTTTTGCACATACGTAAACAATAAAAAAAAAAAAAAAACCTTAATGTGTGCTGCTGCATTCACTTAATGCTACGAGTCAAGTTACTGTCTTAATCATGCAGGACATGTGATAGATTGATGTGAGAGATTTAGAGGACGTGGTGGGACTGGTGGTGGGTGTTAAACGCTGGCCTTCTAGAACCGAACCACAGACCGCCAAGGATGCCTCAGGTCTGTCATCAGTCAGCCCCCCCACCAAGAGACAGACTGAGACACAGAGGATGTTTAACTGTTTGGTATCACAATCTGGTTCCATGCAGGGCTGGGCAATAATTATAAATAATAGTTTATCAACTCTCAGTGGAATCATGTGGTACACATTTACTGTTGATTCTGAGCAAGCTGAAAGCTTTAATCTCTGGTTATTTTGCATACGTTTGCAATTTTGTGATTTAAATAAATACAGAACAATACCATTAATAATATCCTGACAATGGTTGGTATCAACCATATGGCCCCACACTGGTACCACTGTTACTAATTCTACTATTACTACTACCACTGTAGCCTCGCATTGCCAGACCTATCTCCACAGCTCTGGCTAGGGCTGCTTGATTATGGAAAAATCATAATTACGATTATTTTGGTCAATATTGAAATCAAGATTATTTAAACCGATCACTCATTGACTTTCGAAAAGATGTTGCAATCATTGAATTTAAAAAACAGTGAAACAGTTGAACGAATTAACAGTGAAAATAACACATTGAACTGTGAAATTTCCGTTGTAACGTTAACATTACTTTGCCCACAGTCATCCCCGCCAATCGGTCCTAAAACATCCCAGATAGATAGTAAATGCCGTAAACATATTCTTTGTAAATCTTTACAATCATTCACTGAAAGAACCAAGCAGGACTGCCTTGTTGCACAATCCAAATTTTCTTCAAATCAAGCCATTTTCAGTGTGTAGCTTGCTAGCTCAAAGGTTGTAGTTTCCCGGAGTGAACAGAGTTTTCCGAACGGCAACACACAGAGAGCGGAAGGTGAGGGAATTATCCTGGAAATGGACCGTTGATCCAGACTACTACCATTGTATAGTACCACTAAGACTAGGTCTACTAATTCTACTATTACTACTATTGCAAAAGATATTACGTCTACTACTACTGATTGAGTTCCTCTAGTCAAATCAAGTACCGGGAAGTCAAGTAATTTTGCACTAAAACATAAACAGCATGCAAGATACACAATACTGCTACTGTTACTACTAGTTCTACCACTAGTATTATTAGTAATACTACTACGATTACTAATACTGTACTACTACAATTATTACTGCTATGATTCACGGCGTTGAACTAGAACTACTCCTGCAACCAGAAGTAGTAATAGTAGTTGGGTATCGAACTCTGTACTTTTTCCAATTACATCGGTACTACCGTGGACAGATTCATTAAATGAAACGCAAGTTTATCTGTCCTCTCTGCGTGTTGGCAGAGAGCGGGGCAGAGGGAAAGTACAAAAAAAAAAAAAAAAAAAAAAAGGTTCTGAATTTCTTTCTTATAATTTCTTAATACTCACATGCCCATATGTACATCCAAAGCAGTAAGCAGCCAACTATGATTCACCACCATTGTCAGTAGGGATGTAACAATACACTCAACTCACGATTCGATTCACAATTTTAAGTTCATGACACAATATTCTCACGATTTTTTTTAACAGAATGAAATGACTGACAAATATTCCTTTATTTATATAAACTGTGCAAAACAGTTTGTCCTTCTCAAAAGTGCAACTGAAATAGTATGTTATCTTAAATAACAAAAATTTAAAATTAAAGAAAGACTCGTTTATTGCTAAGGCCATATTGTTAAATTGAAATGATTCATTTAAAATGTAATAACAATAACTTGACTGAGAGGTTATTTTATACAACACTGAACGCAACACAAGCTTATGGAGCCAAACCCAAATGCAAAGTCCCGTCTATATTTATCAGTGTCCATGCTGTCTAAAAGCGCTGCTAGTCCCCTCCGTTTCTTCAGCTGCAGACTATTGTATGTCCCAGTGTTGTAATCCTTTCCAGTGAAATACAGTCACGCTTTACATCGTTTAGCTGTCAGCTTTTAAACCTTGTTTAAGCCAGCTAACGTTACTAGCTAACGGTAGGCTAACGGTACCTGCTGTATGGTAACTAGCGTCACGCCCTAGGCAGTTTAAAAATTGCATTGCGATTAATTTTTTATCTCAACCGGTTGTAATCTTTACACATTTAAATCGATTTTTTAACCGATTCACGATGCATCGTTACATCCCTAAAAAGTTAGTAATATTGCTGCAACCACTATCATTAATAATGACTTTATTAATAATGATGCCTATAATTAAACACTACTTATAATAATTACATGTAATTCATGATAAACCCACAAATTGCTGTTAGAACAGTATGGCACAATGTAGCTTAGCCCAAACTAAACTCTTTCTGTTTGCTGGATGAATCATCCGCCCTCCCACCCTCATCCCCCCTCCCCCAGACCTTCTCGCCTGGCGGTTTGTTGTTTCAGGCCTCTCCTCTCCAACATGAGGGAAAAAGGTGTGTTTGTGCACCGGGGCTAGCTGTTGAAACTTGCACTTGGAAAGCATCTTGCGGCTCTCTGCCTGCCACAGTGGAGTTGTGTTTTATGAAATGGCAAATTCACAATGGTGGTGCCAGCAGTTTGGAGGGGATTTAGTCAGATCCCCTATACAAGGGCAATTGTTTCAGCCTTGCGTTTAACCTGGCAGCGTGGAAAGGACTGCAATGAAAAGTAGTAAAATTTACTTTTTGTTACATGCACCCTAAAAAGGTCTGCGTTTGGATTCCCACTCTCGCTCAGTTTGCATATGGAAATGCTGATGAGATTTACTTTCATAGGGCGTGTTATTTCGCTCCCATCATTCTGGCTGACTAATGTTTAAGTCCACCTGGCTGTTGGCTACGCTGCGCTGGTTTCTATGCCTTTACCCCACTGTAAAGGAATGAGGGGGTTTGTTGGAAGTCTTGCCAGTTCTTTGAGGAGGCTGCGATTAAGACAAGATGGTGGAGCCACACACATCCAAACACCTGGGAAACAGCTGCTGCTGCTGAGGCAACATTCAAAGATTAGTCCACTTCTGCCTAATAACCTTATCTCGGTGCGAGGTCGTGTCTGGTTAGAGCAGAAATCATGTCTAACAAACTTGATCCTCCAGAATGGATAAGTGGGACCTGGGAGTGATTCATGATAAACTCAGTGGGTTCTGATTGCACTTCTTGTTGAGCACAATGTGGTATTATTTATAGGACTGACACAGTGTATTGTTTGAAAGTAAAATTTCAAACCTTTGTGTGGGCAAAATGATGTATGATGAGCTGGTGATGCATGTATGATGTGTATAAACAGATGTGAGACCAGAACAGAAAGGGCTACTTTTAGTAGTTGAGGTTGTAATTTGTGGGCTTCACAAAAGCTCTGCTGGAACAGTGGGGGGGGGGGGGGGTTTAGGACAAAGCCAACCTAAAATACCTAACTAGCATTACTATGAAACACCTTTTGGTCGTGTACTTTGCAATCCACAGCACATTTAGCTTATTTTTCTCGTTCTTGTTGATAATTGGCTAAATGTGCAACATGGAATAGGAGTTTGAATGTTTATAAATTTTTAAGCAGGACTGAGATTGGTCCGAACATGGCTCAGAAGTCAGGAATTATCCAGGTAAAGTTTAAACCAGCAATAGTTGATTTCTCGGACACTTGGGACAACACTGACATAATATCACCTTATCAAGGCAATATGGCTAACATGTAACAGTGGCTTTTTTACACAACGAGTAGACATGGAGCAACTTTAGCTTTTTTTGGAAAATTTTAAAAATTTTAGCTCTGTTTTGCTCTCCACCAATTTCTGAGGGAAATATCTGGCTTTTAACTGCTAAATGCTCCACTATGTTCACCAGATAGTCACTAACTTTGTTTGTCTGCTGTTTGTTGCTGAGCAGGTAGCATACAGTGGGTTTTTAGAGCTTTTTGCTAAAACAGCTGCGTGCTGTGGCGAAAAAGACACTGTTGAGCTATGAGTGTGAACCAAAACAGTAAAGTTGTATCCCGTAAAACCAAAACAATGAGCTGAAAAGCTCTAAAATGTAGAACTGAGATAAACTGTTCTTCACTTCTATCGTCACTACGAGCATCATTTTTAAAATTACACATCATTTATTTGATCCATTTTTAATATAAATCTATTTTCGCAGCTTTAAGCATTTTAAAAACTACGTGAAGTTGGAATATTAGTGTGTCAGAATCAATGACCACCAAAGGCTTCTTTTAGAGGAAAAGTGTATTGTTACAAGAGGCAGTGAGAGCCATTTCTACACCCAGAGATAGAAGAATACAGACCAGAATGTTTTTAGAATTTTTAAGTGCAGGCACTCGCCCTTTATCAACTAAAAGTTCATTACTACACAGTATTAATCTTTCTACAGCCATTCATATACTGAATACAACAAGCTCACACGTTTTACAGGAGTTGTCAATAGACATACTGAAGGAAATCTCTGAATGAGGCAGGAGTAGGCCAGACAGATTGAGGGAAAGCAGATAAATTGCTATATTCTGTTACAAAATGACACCTGGATTGTGTTGAAAAACTTGAATTGGTGATTGTTAGCATTTAAGAGGATCTGAGGGGGACCTTTCCTTGAACTGCCTTGCTCAAGGTCACTTAATTGCAACTGTGGGAAGAAAGTTTCTTCCCATTGCAGGGTTTAGCAGGAATATGTGATTCCCTTTTTCTCTAGGCAAGGTTTTACACTTCACTAAACTTATGCATGTTACAATTAAGCGGGTGGATGTAATTCCCCTCAGAATGGTTTATTTACTCCTTAAGGAAAGTCTCTGAAATTGCTGCAACCAAAAAACAATTTGTGGCCTTAATGACTAAGGCGTAGAAGGTTTCCACTTTTTAAAAGGCGCTGTGGATCCAGGAGTCTCCTGCAGAGTCTGCAGCCCGCGACAACCTTCACATTTCCAGCCGGAGGGGAAAAAAAAAAAAACACTGGCCAGATTGCAGAATAATTTCCCCTCTTTGATTCTGCGTCCAGAGAAATGAGACAGGAAGTTGACGATTCCTCCAGACCACCAATGACTGGCAGACGGCTGATGGTGTCCGTTTACCCCTGGTCTCAGATCAGATGTCAAATCTCCATTTTCTGCCCCTGGTGTGTCCAAGTTAGCAGTCAGACGCTGATCCAGGGTCAGCTCCTCAGGCCATCTCTGCTCTCAACACCCCAGAGACTGAGCCAAGAAAATGAATTAGCATGCCACGGTCTTATCTCACTGCCAGACACTCCGAATTTTGTAGGCAATTTGCCTTCATTATTGCCAGATGTGGTGACATGCAGACAGATGTTTATTATATTAAATAGCTAAAGGCTGCTCACAGAAATGAGTATTCCTCTGTTATGAAGCTCAGGAAATCTGCTGGGGGATGGATGTCTGACTTTCACAACCACTGTGCTCGTTTCTACGTTAGATATGCTTTGTCAGTGCTAGAATACAGATTTAAAAATGGGGTGACCCCAGCTTTCGGTATGTGAGGTCATACTCACTTTGGGTCCGACTTTTCAACTGTTGACAGACAAATCCAACAAGATTTGTGTTGTGTTGCTTTCATGGATGGTTTTCACTCTCCCTGGCTGATCCTTTGGGTTTTTCCTCTTAATGTGACAAAACATTTCAATCATTCGCAGATTATCTTCAAGCTTGGTGAGAATCTTTTGACCATATCGAATCACAGAAACAGCATTCGCTTGGTGCAAACACCAGCTGAAGCCAACTTCAGTTTGGACTCACTGAGCTGCAGAAATCCCACGGTCATATAATATGTTCACACCAGTCGCCATCAGTGTGAATCCCAGCACGGACTCCATAAAACCCCATCAGACCATCTCTTTTCAATCTCCAATCCAGCCAGGGCTCTTTGTATGATTAAAAGCATATACAACGGCTTTGCATCTTGCAGATGTTGCCATAAATCACCGGCTGGCCCTGCCTCTGCAACTGGCTGCCTGACAAATGTTCCACAATAACTGGGGCCCCCACCCCACCCTTCCAGTAAAAGAGAGAAAAAAAAAGAAAAGGGGTAAAAGAGAAGGGAAAAAAAAGCCTGGAATTTCTACCCGGCTGCTTGTAACTCTTTCAAGACTATTGTAAAGTCTCAGCCATGTCAGCACAGGTGGAAACCTGAGGGGTCATAAACCAGAAAGAAAAAAGCCCGCCCACTTCAGGCTTTCTATTTCCCAACAATGTCTTAAACTCCCCGCTGTCCCGGCCAGCCCTCCACTGTGACTAATTCCACACAAATCTAAAGAGCTAAATCAGTCAGGCTGCTTGTGTGTCTGTGGACGGCAGTAACCGACACCCCCACGCCTGTAAAAGACACAACCATAATGGCTGAAACTAAGACTGGGCTGTGAATCACAGTCTCTGCGGCACTGGAGAAAGATGCTGTCTGAAGGCACTTTCCAAGCTCAAATCTTCACCCTTGCACTCTAAAAGGTTTACTGAGAAGAGCAAAAGCCAATTAGGGATCGCTGAATTGGACAGTTGAAGTCCAATTTTCCTTTTTCTGCAGGTTATATCAGCCTGTAGGGATTGATTTGAGGGATGGATGACAAACTTTGATGGAACAATTGAAATGATGTAATCCCAAAGCTACAGAAACGGGTCTGTCAGTTTGGCCAACTCATAATAAAAAAGCTTAATTCTCAAGAGTTTGCCCAGCACTTTAAAGGAGTTTGACATTTTGTGAAACAAGTTTAAACTTTCTTTTTTTTTTTTCAAAAGATGAGAGGATTAAACCACTCCCGTATCATTAGGTATGAGGCTACAGCCAGGACATGCTAGCTGAAATCAGGGGGAAACAGATAACCTGGCTCTGTCCAAAGTTTTAAAAGAACATCGCCTTCCAGCCCTTCCAAAGCTCACCAATTAACAAAAGATGCCATTTTAACATTTCTGTTTGTATTCAAATCAAACAAACAATACATAACATGTTAAATAATAATTGTTTGAACTTTAGAAGGAGCCAGGCTAGCAGTTTTCCTTTAGTTTAGTTCCTTAGTCTTTATAAGGTAAGCTAATTGTCTCCTGCCTTAGTTTCAAACTTAAAGGAACACGCAGACTTATTGGGACTTTAGCTTATTCAACAGAAGTTGGTGGAGATGCTAATGTTGTTGTTCATGTTCGCCATGTCAACTTTAAGGTGATGTCAGTAGTGTGTTCACAGCTTGTTTCTGTTGCAGTTATTGCAGGTTTAAAAAGGAACAAAAAGGACTTTAGCTTATTCACCGTATCCCCCAAAGTTAGATAAGTCCATACATACCCTTCTCATCTCCGTGCGTGTCTGACGCCCCCACCGCTAGCCTGGTTAGCACAGATCCTGGAGGTAACCGGTTCCAACTAGCCTACTGCTCCCAGTAAGTGACAAAACGCCAACATTTTCCTATTTACAGGTTGGGATTTGTATAGTCACAGGGTGTACAAATAACAAGGTCACATGAGACACAGCCATCTTCTAACCGTATATAAACTGGGAACTATATTCTCAGAAAGACGAAGCAGCTGCTACTTCTGCTACTTGGGCGGAGTGATTTGCTTGCAGCACCCAAGAAGCCCAGCAAATCACTCCGCCCAAGTAGCAGAAGTAGCAGCTGCTTGAATATAGGGCTGGACCCGAATATTCGTTCGGTGGGTTGGTATTCGATTTGAAAATTTGACATTCGAATATTCGTTTTTTTTTTTTTTTTTTGCACAACCTGGCATCCCCCTCCAAACGGTTCTCATTCGCGCTCATTAGCCAAATGTTCGAAATATAATACTCCCTTTTACAATTTTCTTATATAGCCTAGCCATTTTAATAGGATGGACAACCCAACCTCGTTATACTTAATAAATATATTTGCTTCTTCTTGGACTACTAAAGTGTTCCTGCAACGGAAGTATTCTCTGGCTAGAGCGCAGATCAGCGCAGTTTGCATGGACAGAAGTGCATGCCTGAGCTTGTATTTTGGGTTAAGCTGCGTTGCTTTGACATTGTGGAAAATAAAATAATAGAAACAAAATGTATTATCCTTTTTACCCGTTATTATCAATCTAAATGAATCTACTGCGAAATAGAGGAGACTTTGAGATTTTACTGGGACGTCACGTCACATGCCCCAGTTAAAACGCCCATGAGTTGAACGTCAATACCGTCACGATTCAGCGAAAAGAAGACAAAAATGCCTAAGACTTCATCTGTGTGGGAGATTTAAATTAAGTGAGGACAAGACAAAGGCAGAGTGTCAAATATGCAATTTGAAACTGGCCTACCACAACAGCACATCACGCTTGAGAAATCACCTGAGTTCTGTAAGTAGAACGAGCTGCTTTTATCCGCCATTTACACGTGATAAAAATGTGCACTTAATTTTCATGGAAAATAACATGACTTGCGAATAGGCTACGGCAGTTAATGACGAACAGTAAAAACGTAGCTTTTCTTAAGTTAACAGATCTGTGTGTGTGTGTGTTTTATATCATTAGTGAAGTCTCCGTTCTCTGGGCATATAAGCCCTGCTTGCGTGAGGCGCGCCGCTTCCTGCTCGCGCTATTCTGTAGTTTATTAAAAGTTTATTAATTCTGAACGCGTCTGGCCTGTCTATCTATATTGCACCAAATACGACACTGCACTCCCTTGTGAAGTCATTTGGATGAAAGGTTCTCAAAATAATCAAAATGCAAACAAACAGACAGACACAGAGATTCCTGCCTTTATTAGAGATAATAATATGTTCAGCCCCCTCTCTCCGAAGCTTCGAATATTCGATGCTCATTACTACCGAAGCTCAAAAAAATGGTATTCGGACCAGCCCTACTTGAATATACAAATCACAACATGTAAATAGGAAAATGTTGGAATTATGTTGTCACTTATTGGGAGCAGTAAGCTAGTTGGAACCAGTTACCTCCAGGATCTGTGCTAACCAGGCTAGCGGTGGGGGCGTCAGACAGAGTTACAACACACACGGAGATGAGAAGGGTATGTATGGACTTATCTAACTTTGGGGATACGGTGAATAAGCTAAAGTCCCAATAAGTCGGCGTGTTCCTTTAAACCTGCAATAACTGCAACAGAAACAAGCTATAAACACACTACTGACATCAACTTAAAGTAGACATGGCGAACATGAACAACAACATTAGCATCTCCACCAACTTCTGTTGGAAATATGGGGTCTATATAGGCTCTTTAGTTGCTAAATGCTCCACCGTGTTAACAAGCTAGTCGCTAACTTTGTCTGTCTGACGTTTGGTGCTTGGCAGGTAGTGTAGAGTCGTTTTCGCAGAGCTTCTTCCCTGAAAACAGTGCATGACACAGCTGCTGGGAATGTTATAAATCAGAACAAGGAGCTAAAAGACGCTAAAATGCTCCATAGAGCTGAGGGGAACTGCACAGTCGGGTGATGATTCTCTGTGGGTTCAACACTTTTTCACATTATACATAGTCATTTGATCCATTGTTAGTATAAACATAATTGGTGCAGCTTCAATAATCTCTGTTGTTGTAGTCAACTGTCTGAGTCAGGTTCATACTGATACAGCTGCATTTCCAGGCAGTTTTTGAGGTTTGGGGTATTTGTTAGTGTGTATTTTGAAGGGCAGGAGTTAGGTGTGAGGGCTTGAAGTGATGAGAGTAGAGATTTATGAGCACAGACACTGACAACAAACCGCCAGAGGCTAAGCTGTGTCCCTGCACCTGGTACATTTAGCCATTCTTTGTTTTATGTTTATAGCCTTACTTGTTATCTCTCAAATACTTATTTTCAGGAATGCATACTAATTTAGAACTGGTAGCAGCACATTAGCTACATTTAGAAAATCTGCATATGGTTCCAGTGTCAAACACCCCAGAAGTAATCCCAAACAAATTGCCAGTAAGGAAAAAAAAATAGCTGTCTAACTTTAGTCAAACACTGGGCCTGGATGAGTCCAGGCTGGTGGAGCACTAACCCCCGGGGATTTTTGTAACGAGCCACAGGAGGAGAAAAATGAGCAAAGGTGACCTTGCGAGTTTACTTTTTAACTCCAGGTGGTTTCCGCTCATCCTGTCAACACTATCTGACGCTCCAGCATCGTTGCATTCCTTCACTGTATGCAAAGAGAGCTGTGACATGGTGGCTGGTGTTGCTGGCAGCCCGCAATTATCTTTTCAATTAGTTTGAGCCCATTTGACAGTGTCTGGAAAGCCCTGTCAGAGTGGATATGAATAAAGACATGCACAGCTAGCAACACAAGTGAAAACACATTACATAAAAGACAGGTAGACAGAGACAGTTAGGGTAAATTATAGTAAGAACTTTGAGACGCAAACTACAAAGGAAGATCCACAAACATGAATAACCTAAACGTGAATACACTAAGTAAAAAAATAAATAAAAATAACTGGTGCAAGATATTTGTGCCAACAGCCAACTAAATGCACAGTATTGTGTCGCAACATGTCCAAAACTTGCACTGTGACTCAAATCTACATTTTGCAGTTCCATGGATATAAAAACTGGATACAGAGTTCGAGGCGGAGCCCCGTTTATTCCTACAAGAGTTGCGCATGAAGCCATCATGGAGCCAAAGGCTACTTCCAGTTTAGTTCCCTGCACACCTGCTTGCCGAGCTCCGCGAGCTCACGGTCTGCAACTATAAGGGCGTCCTGTCTGACATCTGACGCTTGTTGAAGACATAAAGAACAGAAATTGTCAGGCTTGTCTCATCCTAAGCAAACCAATGAAGGTGTGTCTCCTCTAAAAGTGTCCGAGTGAAACAGTATGCTGCTTTTATTTACCCGCCACCGTGGCTGGTAGGTTGGGCAAATTCACCCGACACTGCACAAAATCATCCGCATTTGGCAGCTGCTAATTTCCATCCCTGGTTGTGACACTCCAAAAAAATGTGTCCGCTGATTAACAGACGTATACTGTATGTGTATATGTGTCCAAGACAGATTTCCTTCAGGACAATGAAATCTTATCTCTTTCGCAATGTAAGTCTATGGGAAAAAGTATTTTTGGGCCAGAGGGCATCACGTGATTCCACTGTTTGGCTACTATGTTCAATTTGCTTCAAAGCCCGGCAGTAGGTTTACCAGATAGCAACTGTCCGCTTTCACACAGAAATATCTAACCAGATCTGCTAACATTAGTTAATATTAGCCAACATTAGCGACTGCTTATACCAGAACATAGCAGCAAAACCCCTGTGTATACTGAACTACGTATGGGTGCGTTTTGTTGCTTGTGAACTCAACTTTTCATTTTTAGGAAGAAGAATGTGTAGAAAGTGTTTTACCTTATGGGCTGACCCTAAAAAGTAGCTTATATGGAATGTCTCAGACAATTTTTCTTCAGTTAATATCAGCAGGCATTACACACAGCTGGAGGCAGCTGGTGAAAGCTGGATTTAAAAGATTGCACAAAACTGTATTGATCCTGGTGGGGATAAAGTGCAGGAGCAAACAGTGATAGCAAATAGAGAGAGATCGAGAATAAATGTCAACATTTGCAACACTAGAACATATCAAGTAGATACATATAAACTAAAAGTATAAAAATGAATGCACTGCCGTACATACAAATTAAAAACGTAGCTTTCACAGCTGTGAGATGTGTGTGAAGACAAATTCTAAAACCAGACTAAATAAAGCTAGGCTCAGTCATCAGTCTCCACCTGACCTTTGACCTCCTAGAGAATCAACACTTCAGACACTCCTGGGTCAAACACACTGGCTAGTGCATGCTTGACCCCCGACTATGGGCCAAGAGCCACACCCACAAAACTGTCTATTTAACACCTCTGTTCGAACAATAACTGTTTTTTAAATGCCAACATGGATATGATAGACATTTCCATTAGCAATTATTTTGTTTAGATTTCGGATTTAGGTAGAAATAAGACCTTAAGATTGGAAAACATCAAAGAAGAGGCAGGGCCAGCAGTCTTTGTTTGACAATTAAAGTACATTATATTTTTTGTATTTAAAAGGTCAGGTTAAAAAGGTATGCAAGTAAAATATCTGACCTGTACGTAGATGGGAATCTAAACACCTTTGAACAGCCTACTAGTAGATAAGCAATCCCAAGAAACCAGTTTTTAAATACCTCCAGCTAAAAGGCAGCTAGACACCGAGCTGAAAATCGGCCGTTGGACAGTCTGGCGAGGTCAGTGACTCGAGTCTGTTCGGTGTGTTCCGTGCCGTCGTCCGTTGGAGGAGCTGTCGGCCTTCATTTTGGCCGACCTGACATGCTCAGTCGGAGACAGGGCAGTCGGGACTCACCCGGAAATGGCAAGTGGGATGACCGTGACTAAGCTTCTCAAAATCAGATGAAAATCTTTTAAACTGACCTTTGTCGATCTGAAATGAAGACAGATTCAGCAACCGCATGGCCTATTTCTCGCTTAAAATGTTTTCAGAAACACGTTTCGGTGAACTTTTTCGGTACAATATGAGATCATAATCTGAATGAGTCGCCATTAACGGCCGGTTGAAAAATCCAAAATCTGGAAGCAGCAGCCAGACCCACGTGACGCGTTCGTCCAATCAGCTGCCGGTTTTAATTTTTTTGGGCGACAATACAGATTAGCGCCGCCTGCTGTTATTTTTTTGAGCAACTCGGGGAGACTGATCAGTCCAACTGGCTTTTCTGCCAACAGTCGGCCATCTGGTTGGTCTGTAACGACCTTAAGGAGCTTCATAAGATCACAGAACCACTCCTTAGGGGAGCCACCCATGTCAGCTATAGAAAAGACCATCCTACGTTTTATGGATTCGAGGCCAGTTGTCTGTTATTTATGCTTTGCTGCTTTCCAAATCACAGGAGAATTCATACTCAAGACTCAACGCCTGGAGAGGAGATTTAAAAACTACATATTACAGAGAATGAGTGTCAAAACGCCTGGTTAAAAGCACAAACACAGACTATTAATACAGCATTAAAATTCATACAATATAAATGGTAGGGGTGGGAGAAAAAAAATAAAGTATGTATCGTGATTTTTTTGTGACAATTTTAGAATTGATTCTTTTACCTAGAATCGTGATTTTTTTTTCTTTTTTTAAACCAATGATTGACCTAAATATGTTCTGTTTATATCGGACCGCTGACGGCAACTACATTTACTACCGTTTCCAGGGAAACAGAGCGAAAGCACAAAAAGCATTCTCTACAAATGAAATAAATGTCAGACTGACTGACTTGTGATGTGCATTCTTTTTTTTAGAAAACTATCAGTTTTTAGAAATGTCTCATGATATATTGTCTCTGTGTTTTATTAAAAAAAATTTTTGTTAAAGTAGGAAAACAAAATCCCAATACGCAATACTTGTAGAATCACAATAAATGAAAATCGCAATGAAAATCGCAATACAAATCGAATCGGCAGCCATGTATCGTGAAAGAATCAAATCGGGATAAAAAGCATATCGTCCCAGCCCTAATAATATATGTAACACCTGTAAGACTACATCAGTATAATTCTAATATCCCTGACAACTGCACAAATGTAATAATGTGGTTGGCACCCTGCTGCACGGTGTGCGAGAATGTCCAAAAATCCAGTCGTTCTGGAAAAAAGTTGTCAACTTGGTCTCACGTACAGCGGCTATACAGATCCCTCTTGATGCAAAGCTTTGTATAATTGGCAACTTTCCTGATCAATTCACACCAGGCTGCAAAGCAATGGTCTTAAACAAAATGTGCCTACTAGAGGCTAGAAGAGGGATCGCACTGAGGTGGAAAAGTATTGATGGCCCTACATCTGCAATGTGGCTGTGAGAGCTGGTGTCCTGCCTTGCTTTAGAGAAAATAACCTATACAGTCAGAAGGAAGTTAAATAAATTTGGAAAAATATGGGACACTTTCATGCAGTTCCTGGACAGTGATCAAGCTGAAATGAATGATTAAAAAGGGAAAATAGCAGAAAGGGGGGGAAACACTTTGTTCTACTTATGTACATGAGGATGGTTAAAATATTGATAGTAAATTATATAATTATTATAGTTGTGGTATTGTTATTACTGTCATTATTATTAGTATGTTCTAATCTGCCTTAATAGGTTTGTATATATATTTTGGTGGTAAAGAGGACAGGATTGTGATACAACAGGATTGTGACAAAAAAAATATATTTTCGGAGCCCGCCACCCACTCCACCAAAAGCAGTTCTTAAAAAGGCGTGAGCAATGCTGTCCCTGGGAATGATGGGAAAAGCCTCATGCTGACAGCGAGCAAACAAACACTAAAGGTTTTTAATTTCAGGCCAAGCCTGCTGTCGACAGCTCGAACAAATGAAAGCAAAGAAAGGAATGAGGACGAGGGGGGGGGGGGGGAACGGAGAAGCGGAAGACTAACATGACACAGCGCTAATCGAGCCTCTTTCTTTAAAAAGAAGAAATAGTTCCCCCCCCCTTTTGTTGATGCTGAGAGCTCTTTGTAGAGACCTAATCTGATAACAGGGTGTGAGTGTTTTCACAAGTTAACCTCGCCACTATTTACTGAGACCCAGAGCCGCCAAATGGTGTTTGTGAAACCTGCTGTGCTACATTGAGACTCACTAAGGGGAGTCACACTTCCAAACAAAAGTTTCAGCTTGTACTGATTATTGGCCGACATCTCAATTGGATTTTCAATAGCTTCTCTGGGAAGGAAAGTTTTGGACCGCCACAGTTTATATGTTGGCTGGAATGTCATAGCAATTAACTCATACTTTCTTCATGTGTGCCAGTCATTAATGAGTACAATATGGACGGCCGCTCCACATGCGATGAATTCAATCTTTTTTCTTATGTGGATTTAGGGTTCTGGGCATTTCAACTCCAACAAAGAATACAGAGATGAAAATGGTCACGTACAAACATAAAAGGCAATTTGGGTGTTTATTAGCCACCATTAGAAAGCCACATTTTGCATTTATGTTAAGTAAAAAAAAAAAAAAAAAGAGTTTCATAAGCTTCTGCATTTGCAACTGGGAGTCTGACAATCAAAACGGCCCAATACCGTCACACACAGTGAACCCTGTGAGCGTGTTCTGGCAGGCAGTGTTGTGCAAACAGCGCTGCTTTTTAGAACTGAGCTGTAGAATATTTATTGTTTGGTTAAGGTTTCAGTGAGAAATTATGACATCAGTCGGCGGCATAGGAGCAGCTCGGCAAGGGGGGGATTTCCCACTTTTCCCTCAGACCAGCGCTGTCTGAGCCTGATCAACGCACTGAAAGACTGCATGTGAAAGAGTGTTGATGGATTGTTCGTCTTTGGCTGATTCCCTTTCTAACTCCACACCCATTAAAAAAAAATGTTTGCTATTAAAAGCTATAGTGATATTTTTTGTCAAGAGTTGTATTGTTGTCAGAGTTGTAAAGCCTCTGAAACACCATTAGACGATCACTGGATACTAAATCTCTTGACTGGGATCGGACTGATGAAACTCAAAGGACTCATCTTGTAGGACATTAATTTTTCTCTATTGTCGTCAATGTATGATAGACTTTAAACTGCTCCACAAAAGAGACATGGTTTGTAGACAATAAGACAGTAGTCGATGGAACAAATCTCTTTTGAATAAACTGCGTTATTCTCGTAACTCGAATAATTTGATTACTAAAAATCCTCGACGCAAAATTCTTTGCCTCGAAGCTCCGTTTAATCAATGTCACCAATGCTGTACCGCTCACTGTGTTTCTGCACGGATGATTATTACTATAGCACAACGGACTGACGCTTCTGTGGACACAAGGCTGATGACGCAGATTACAAATGAAGGAAGAGAGCAACAATAGACAGGCAAGAGAAGAGACAGGCAAGAGAAAACAACACAACGTTTGGGGTCATTTTAAGCTGCAAAAAAAAACTTAAACTCTGTACAGTGTGTCTATTGTAAAATCGAACTAGCTTACCACAGCTGCAGGGCGTCAATGCTACATCATCTCAGTAGAAAACATCCGGTCTACTCCTCCATTCCACGGAGCGAACCCGACACAAGGTAGCTAACGTCTCCTGCTCTCGTCCACCGCGCTGTTTTACACAACTACAGCACGCTACTCTGCAAATAGCGATGCTTTTATAAACAGGCTAAAATGAAAGCTGTCGGTTTGTAGTCTTACTGTTTATTAGTTTGCTACGAATCTTGAAATCTGGACAAATTCTTTTAAACTTAGCTACTGCCCCAGACTCTCTGCTGGAGCGGTTAACCTCATGGCTACTTAATATGCACGTGAATGCCGTCATTGGACCATGCCGGTGATGTCTGCATTCTTCATTCTTTCTCCTCACTCAGTATTATCCTTCCGAAAATGTGTCCCCCAGAACAGCATAGTTGAAAAGCCCTGCTGTAAGCTTTGTACAGTCACATTTACCTGGGCTTAGTGAACAGCTCTTTTGCATATCCAGTGTAAGGCAACGTATAGACTACCTGCGTCGGCCAGCCAACAGTCCGGCTAAAACGCAGCTCTTTCCATTCATTTGGAATGGGGGTAGTGCGTTTAGGCTGCGGCGGGGGTTGCCGCAGGAGGGGACACTCAAAGAAATGCAGCGGGCCTGCAGCAAAAAAGTTGAGACCAATCTCAACTTTTGGAGAAATGCGTCACACTGCGGTGACTAATCATGTAAATGGCGATCATACTTGTCAGTATGTTTTGAGCTATGGTTTGAGGCGGTGTGAGAATCCCATACAGTAAACGGGAACACAAGAAAGTTTTAAAACACTATGAGGGTAAAAAACGGAACACAAGCACTGAATTGCCCAGGAGTTTGTGTAATAGCTGAATGTTTTCCTGCAACAATTGATATGTGATTGATATGTCTCGCTCGTCTCTTTTCATTCTCTCTCTGCCATGAAATAAAGCTGCATTTAAGTGCGGTCGGAAACGTCGAAATCTATAAACGAACTGACGGAAACGGTAATTGTGAAATATAAAGTCTACTTGTGCTTTGCTGGGGGGTTTAAGAACACAACAGGACGTAACACAAATGGGCCATTTCATTGACACTGCCCCTGCTGCACTACCATGCAGCAAATCGCAGGATCGCTTTTTTTGGCATTAAGGGGAAGCAGGCGAAAAAGATTTACATTTGGACCAACAAAAATGTACTTTGGCCAAAAGAATAAGGGGCTTGGTGGCTCATGCGGCCTGTGCTTAAAAATATTAACATCTATCCCTGTTATTGTATACAATTTAGGCAATTAAAATGTTGCTTTTTCTAAAAAGGAAACCTCTTTTTTGCTAGCAAAAGTATTTCTCATTCGATTACTCGATTAATCAATGAAATAATTGGTAGAATACTTGATTACTAAAATAGCTGCAGCCCTAGTGTACATATTGTACTGTAACATACCTGACACTGGGCTATGAAAATGAGGGAGATTTTCTGGTTCATCGTTTGAAATGACATAACCTTACACAACAGACGAATACAACAATGTAAACTAAATGAGATATTTTAATGAGACTCAAATCCATAGCAAACCAAAATGTACAAAAATGTGTAATGTACTGTGTGTGTTACCTGACTTTAACAGCCTCCGTCACACCTCTCACAAGGAAAGAGCCGATGTTAGCATACCAGCCTGTTCATGTTTGCTATAATTAGCATGTTTGCTAACGTCATTTTACCCGCGTGTTCTACGCTAAAGTCTGCCCGACATGCTTTACAAAACGCACGGGGTTAGCTCACGTAGAAACAGGAAGGTCTCGCACCAAGAGGACAGGAATTCTGATTCTTTTTTGGAGCCGTTTCATCAATTTTCAGTTCAGCTGACTGACTCAAACCGTTCTCTTAATATATCCCATAAATATATCCATGACTCAAACGTGAGTTTGAACGTGACGAGTGACGCACGGCACGTCAGGCGGGGTTGTTTGGGTTGGGTTGCCAGGTAGTAGGCTACCACGACATATCCTACAGTCTGAACATATCCCGTGAAACACCCATCCTACAGTCTGAACATATCACAGACACTGTGAAACATCCATCTGAGTCATATCACTATAAAATCGGGAGATTAGCAGGACAAATGACCAATCGGGAGCAGGGCAGGAGAAAATATGGTTCAAACAAAGCAGGAAGACCGCATACAGTAGGCCTATATCGGGAGTGTTGGCCGGTTAGCGACCGAGCTGAACTAGCCAGATAACTGGAAAAACTCTTGTGACTGAAGGGCCAGCTGGCTAGCCAGTTAGCAGTTAGCTTGTCAGATATAAATATTCAAGCCCTGCGAATAGTCACCCTGTTTAGATAGGATTAGTCTCACTTTGCCAGAGCTTCCTCTACAGCACTGCGGAGGAGGGTCTGGCTAGTCCACACAGCATTCCGTGATGGGAGAAAAACGTGCTCTGGTTTATTGGCATTTCTTTAGACCAATCACAATCGTCATGGGCGGCGCTAAGCTCCGCACTATCTAGATAGATATTGATCCCCAAGTCCAACTTCCTTTTGGCCCACCAAATTCTTCTATTGTCGGCTCTACCATCTCAATGGAACACATCACAATGTCTGCCACCAGCTTTGCGCGGAAATACTATAAAAGACTGAACAATGAAGATGCAAAGTGTGTGTTTGGAATGCTAACAGAATATGGGATCTCAGTTTAATAGAATAACTTTTTTTTAAAATGCCAAACTACTTGCTATAACAAATGAGTCAAATCACTTTTATGATGCTGTTCTCAACAGACAGATCACATGTAGTGTTTATTCTAAATGGCATTCTTTTGCCTTAATAATTATTAATACCACCAAAGAATAGCCTACTCTAAAGCAGTCTGGGTTTTGGAACCCATTAGGTCTATGCATATTTCTCCTTTTTGCATTTAGTGTTGCTAAAAATATGACAAATGTGTTTTAACTGTAACTGAAATTATAGCCTACCTTAAAAACAATTTACTTTCCCTAATCCCTAACATACTTTTTCAGTTCTTGAACGCTGGCATTCATTACACTTTTAAATTGACTTGATTGGAAATGGTTTTAATAACTGCACAGAATAATACACATTTCAGACAGTGTAACTTCATATCAAAGCAGAACATCATGACTGATATTTAATGGCTCCATATATCAGTCTAACTCTACTAAAAAAACTGCTGAGAAATAAAATAAAAAAAATCCCTCACAGGCTTTAATATGTCATGTGCTCGGCCCACCCAGAAGAGTGACTGCCGCTATTTGTCTTTTTTCATAAGCTATTTTATCATCTGCTCTGTTGTACTGAAAACTTACACACGTCCTCCCACACTGACTCAGCGAGCTCCAGATGGAAAACGGAGCCATCCTTCAGCCAGCGCCTGGACTGGCATCTTTGCGCTTTTTTCATAACAAAGATTTTCAAATGTTTTCCAGACTGGATGGCAGCAGCCGCTGTGTGGCGACTGCATCAGCGTCTTGGATAATGTCTTGGCACCATCAGGTCAGTTTCTGAAACATAAATAAGGCTGTTATACATTCTGGCTGGCAGGCGGGGGCTCCAGCTGGCCTCCAGCTTGTCATTTACGGTTCCCCCTCCCTTGGACAGGACATGGGGCCATTCACATGATCTTGTTGGCTGAAAATAGGCGGATGTTTTGATGCCGTGGCTTCATTTAAAGATTTTTTAAGCTGGCAAGCCTTATGGCCCTATAACAGGGGTCTTCAATGTTTTTTAAGCCAAGGACCCCTTAACTGAAAGAGAGTTGGAGCAGGGAACCCCTACTACATATATTGTATAAAATTTAATTGGATATTAAACTGGGCCTACAATAACGTGTAGGGCAGCCTAAAGCCTTTGTACATACCTTTTTTTGCATAGAATACAAAGCTATTAAAATAGCCTAATAATTGTTGTCATGATTTTATAAATCATGTTTTAATGATAAACACACATATACACATATACAAACATACATGTGGCACAGTGAATCCTTAGGATGAACTGTATCCGTGGATGGCCTTAGTGACTACCTTACCTATGAGCCTATCATCAGTGGGGATTTATATTTGCTAATAATATGTTGGATTCATTTTGGGATTTTTTAATTTTTGAAATTTTTTTTTAAAACGTAGCAATAATTTGGACGCCCCCCTGCTTTGATTCTGAGGATCCCTTAGGTGTCCCTGACCTCCTGTTGAAGTTCTCTGCCCTATAATATTCCTATGATATTCCTGTCCAGACTTAAACGTGAATTATACTAGACGCATCCAAGGTGGCGCGCGCCATCATGACGTCAAAATGACGTAATATCCTGCCGGCGCGCCCGATTTATGGCACGCGAGCAGAGGTCGCGCACGGCTCTTTTTTTTTCAGCGGCGCGCGACAAAGCGGAAACGGGAGGCCTGAACGAGTTTGCCGACAACTGGATGCCAGGACTCTCAGAGTGACTGCAAGTCTCTCTTGTAAACTTACTGGGTTAAGACGAGTTCTTTTATGGTCTGCTTCTTCTAGTCCGTAGAAAGAGCAACATCTGTAGCCTTTGCTCATTAGCGGCACCGCTGTTCAGGAGAAGACTGCAACTAGTGTCGCGAGCACCAGCGCGGGTACAAATAGTCACGGCGATCCCATGACGTCACATATGTACGCGCCAGCTGGGCTGCGTCCAGTATATAACAGCCTTTAAAGTGTGTCTCCAGGGTATTGTATATGATTTATGGTGCTATAAACTACAATCACTGCAAAGGATTAATGAAAAGGGTAATATGCTAAGTGTGTATGGTTGCAGAGAATAAAAGAGACACTCAAAGTGAAATGAATAATGATTTTAAAGGAAGACAAGAGGAGGTATTTGTATAAAAAGAACTAAAAGTCAAGGTAGAGGTGGGAAAGGAAAAGAGGGGAAGAAAGAGAAGGAGGAAAAGGAAGAGAGAAGGCCTGCAGAGGCTACGTCTATCCTGGCCTGAATTACTATCATTATTGTAATGACTCTGTAATGTTTTTTTTCCTGGACCAGTAATTGTTACCAAGCCCACTGTTCAGAGGTGCAGGTGGACAAATTGCTGCCGAGCATTACTTTCCATCATGGCGAGGGGAACATAATCATTTCCACCATCCAGGCCTCAAACTTTCCCCCCTCTTGATCGAACTGTTGGCATTTGTGACATTTTAAAGCACAAAAAAACCTGTCAGATTTCACACGCCCTTGAAACTGGTTGTAGATACCTTAAACTTCCTCTCCTACAGCAAAAGTCCGATAAAGTACTTGCAGTATATTTCAGTACAATAATATATATTACAGAATCATTTAAGATCTTTTTAATATGGAAAGAATGCAGACTTTTCCTGAAAAACTGCCATTTTTCAACTTTCTCCAGCTCTCCACATGAGTCACAGTTGTGTTGTATCTGCATGTACTGACCCTTTTAAACTTCCACGGTCCATATAACCCATATGAACGCCCGCCCACCACCACCTGCAGCCAACTGTCCATGACTCTTAAAACCAGCCAGATGTTGCTTTAAATCTGGGATTCCTCAGCGGTTTCATGACAAAGACTCGCAGGATTGAAGCAAATTAGTTTAGCTGATGTAAGAGGATTTTTATTGGTAGGTATAAGAAGTAGGACTGTATTTCTTTATTTAATCTATGTGCAAATGATATCTCATTAAAGTTACCTAATTAGTGAAGTAATAGAAATAAGAAACAGTTCATTTAATTTGCTGGATGCAGTAAAGGAGCCTACTTTGGAACAGCTTTAAAGAAAATATCCATCATGTTTCTAAGAAAATGTCATTTTATTAACCTCAACATAAATTGTCCACTTCCACTTTGGTTAGACTGTTCCTACATTTCCCAGAATGCCTTTCTTACTACCCCCCTAGAGAACATGTCTGGACTTGTTGCTTTCAGCGTTTTTAAGAAGTAGGAGAAGAAAATGATGACAGCTGCACTACACACATCAGTAGAGCAAGATTTTGTTTTTTAAGTTAAAGAGTTATCGACATCACTGCTCACTTACAATTCCACCTGTCTTGTGGTTGAATTGCATGTTGGTCTATTTTATGCCACTGTTGTTGTACAAATTGGTCTCTGTGGCCCTTCTGCAAGGGATTTGTCACTGTAAGATTGCTTTGATCTGTGCAAATTGGTGGGTTTAGAAAGAAGCCTTCACTTTTCAATTCTAAGGTACTGACACCAAAACCTGACATTAGCTGTTGATGTTTTAGATTGCCGAAGCATTTTCTACTATGGCCAAAATAGCTATGGAAATGTTGAACATACAGGGACAATAGCCTGAGCAGAGAGAGAGAGTATTTCCCAGCAGCTACATAGGACTGCGTAGAGTAGACACATAATGCAGTCTCATCCAAGGTCTCCAAAGAACTGCATTCCACTTTCAGACATTAATGCGACTCATTTTCCTTCCCACCAGTGACTTTCTTCTCAGTCCCAGATGGTCCTCCGTTGAGTTCTTGAAAGTCCTGGCAGGCGAACATACATCAAAAGGCGAATTCCACGTCTTTTGAAAGTGTTGTAATTACCAGTGGGAAAGCAGCACATATGTGGCGCACACTGCATCAATCATACAGTAACACCTGATTTTAATCACCTCGCTATGGCTGCAGTGATCGTTTTGACACCCACAAAATCACTGAGAGCTAAGAGGAAAAGTGGGATATTAAAAACTGTAATTTTCAGAGAAAAAGCACGACGGCCACCAGCTCTCATAGTTTTCATTAAATGGCAAAACACCCTCACATGAATCCATTGTTTTATTTTCCTTCCCTGCATTGAATTTGAAAAATATGTTTTTATTCAACACCACAAATAAAAACACAAAAATTTAATTCAGCTTCAGGGGAGAAGTTTTGCATTCTCAGACTTAACCACAATTAAATGGTTTTCAACTACTGTTTATCTGTAAATTGTGGTGTTTTTGCATTACACTTCCCAGAAATCTGTCAAAGTTGTGTTTCTGGCCACCTTGTGAATGTAAATCCACTATTCATTCTCCTTTTAGCTATGTTTGGGTCTCCACCAACTCCTAAGGGAAATATCTGACTCTTAAGCTTCTACATGCTCCACTATGTTCACCAGCTAGTCGCTAACTTGTGTGTTTGTTGGTTGTTGCTTTTTAGAGCAGCTCTAATTTTTTATTGGATCAAATGGCTCAAATTGTGATAATACCTACATTGATCATTTTGGGGTGTTTGTGTCACCCAGAAAAATATATTTATTTCGTAATGATTGAGTTTGCTAACAACCCAGATCAGCTTCTAATCCTAAAAAAATAAAATAATTTTCCCCTTCTGGGATTAATAACGTATAGGCTACCTTCTTCTCCTTGCTGTCACTTCAACTTTCACTATC
The DNA here is from genome assembly GCF_008315115.2 of Sander lucioperca. Lineage (NCBI taxonomy): Eukaryota > Metazoa > Chordata > Actinopteri > Perciformes > Percidae > Sander > Sander lucioperca. The sequence continues at coordinate 24,268,178 of NC_050192.1, read as the reverse complement.
TGGGATTTCATCCCTAATGGTACTTTAAAAGTGCTTCTCTTGGTATTCACATGAATTTCTGGGGGGGGCATCATTCCCATATGTTATTGTGCAGCCCCTGGCTTATTGTCTTTGGCCCTCACCCACCACAGCGTAAGTCACCGAGCCTCACCATGCCGTATGGGACATGTTTCTGGTCAGTGACTCATGCAACATGTTGAACCATGTGAAACCACAGCTTTGTGCCCTTGTGTTAGTCTGCCAGGAGGCCTACAGCACTGTCAGAGCATGCCTTACAAGCCGTTTCCATGCTCTCTCTCAGCGAGCAAACTTGCAAACAGCTGCGTTTTCCATCAGAAGTGGTTTCTGGAGATGTGTTTTTTTCCCCCCTGTCATCCTGAGGGGGGAAGGGGTAGGGAGGGATGGGAGTGACAGGATCAGGGAGATTGGGAGGCAATGCTGCAGATAAAAGTGAGATGTGCCTCGTACTCAGCGGTACGCTCCATGCACACGTTTATTAGCAACAAAGTCTTGAATCATGCAGACTAAGATTTACTGCCGGTGGAGACAAGTTGAAGAAGGTCGCCATGGCCTGTGGGGCAAACCCAATCAGAGTGTTTTCTTAACTAATGAACTGTGAGATGAGTCACTTAGACTCACATTAAAAGAACAACTTTTTGCGTGAGGAAGATTTGTCTTGTTCTGACTTCAGGTTCAGTCTTAAATGTATGCAGTTTGTTAACTTCATGGGGGCTTTGAAAAGAAAACAAATCATTCATTCTACTGTACAGTCACACCTCCAATATACTATGTGTGTGTATTCACTCTACCACACAAGCACAAGTATGTAAATACAAGATTTAATTTGTGTTTACATTGTGATACTGTTGTCAGTTCCTGAGGTTAATTTACAGGTTAATAAATTGGATTAAGGCCAGTGTAATGTCTTGTTTTACCCAGAGGGCTTCTTGACTGAAACAGGAAGCAGCATCAGAGTGACCTCTAGTGGTTCCTTGTTTGGATTTGGGGAGAGGAGGCTGATATTTTCTCCAATGTAAAGCACCCGAGCAGGGCATTTGAAACCAGGACAATTCACATATAAAAATATGCTGTGACACATATTGCCAGTTACCAGTCACAAAATATTAAATTTGTGTGTGATTGCAATAACTTGCAGTGACAAAATACACAAGAAAAACATGTTTTGTTGGCCTGCACCACATTGCACATATTTGCATTGGTAAATTTGACGATAAAAAAGGAGTCTGACCGGGTTATCTCTGCAAGCGGACTGCTTTTGTAATATGCAAATAACTCACTTCACTTTGGCTTCTCTCTTTATTCAAGTCACCAAAGTTCACTTGAAGATCAAGATGTTTCTCTTGAGTGAGATAACTAGAGTGTGTTCAGGTTATATTCTCTGTGTGTTTACTCGTTAATTGCCCGCTGGCTCAGGCCGTGAAGAGCGCCCGAGCCAGTAGCTGATCAATAGTGTCGGGTGCGTTGTTAAAAAGCTAGATAGCGAGCTGATCCTGCCTCGCCCGCGCGGTGAATAATGAGTGTGATGTGCGGTGAAGATACAGGGTCAGAGACGTCCTCACCCTCCTGAATAATGAACCCCATGCTGAGGTACCGCCAGCACAGGTTAAGTCAGGGGAAAGATAATTAGACAGAATGCAGCAAAGGTTCAAATGTGTTTTCATTTAGATTTAAAGTTCTGCTCTGATGATCAATGGCAACACTGAGACATTAGTTTGTTTATGTTCTTGCTCTTCTCAGGGCCCAAACACTTGGTTGGTACCAGGAATCAAACAAGGTTTGATCAAAATCTCTAACTTGTCTAATTAACCAAGGGTGCGTTATGTGGCCTTTAGTCTCGCATTGCCAGACCTTCCTCCGCAGCGCTGCGGGGGAGGGTCTGGCTGGTCTACACAGCATTTCTGAGATGGGAGAAAATAATAATAATAATAACAAATTGAATTTGTATAGTGCTTTTTCAAGGACTCAAAGTTGCATGAAAAACATGCTCTGGTTTATTGGCATTTATTTAAACCAATCACAATCGTCTTGGGCGGTGCTAAGCAAAATAGCCTCGGGAAGGAACTTGTTTTGGCGGAACATGTGTACGTTCAAAAGTTGTTGTAATGTACTGTGTTTTATCTGGTGCACATGTATTTATTATTTGTATTTGTATTTTTTATGTTTTATGTGCTTATATTAGGATGCCTATTATTGCTTTTTAGGGAGCCTATTGTAGCATCTGGCCAGGGACTGCAGACGAAAACTAGCCTTTTTGCTAATTCTGGCATATACAGATTTTTCAATAAACATGAAATAAAAAATCAAACCTCAAAGAATCAAAAGTACACTGACAAGACTGAGTTTGACCAAAGAAATTCAAAAGTAGGTGTACTTGTAGCCAAGGCTTGTAGCTCAGAATCCATGTTACTCAAGGACAACCTGGCAGTTCAACGGCTCAAACCTCTTGACCTGCCAGTTACAGGACAGTAGGGCTATTTCTACTCTCTAGCCCACTCTGCTGTCCCAGTTATTATCTACTGTGTCAGAAACAGGCAAATATCAGCCAAAAAAAAGGCCTCAATCCTCCCCTCACACAGGTCCTCAGTGAAGACATGGTAATCCCATCGGTTGTGGGTGTTCAGGTTCAGTTGCTCCACCGCTGCCAGAACTGAACCGTGACAAAGCCGCCAGATTGGAGGAGAGTTATCTGGACTTGCGACGCAAGAGATGGGACGAGAGGTCAAACTAAATTGGCTCACCAGAGATGGGAAGTCGACCCTTCAGGCAATCTCCCGCTTCTCCCTTCAATGAATTGGGAGTCCCAGTGGCCGCCCGCCCGGCTCAGAGAATACCGACCACATCTCACAAATGGGGCGGATAGGAGAACGAGGTGATCCGCTGATGTCCTTGGGAGTTTCGAATGACAAAGAATTCAAAAGCAGAAGAGATTTTGGTCTCAGGGTTAGACTTGAGCCCAGTGTCCAACCCAGTGTCCAAACCACTTGTCTGACCTCTTGGACTAACAGGCTCATTCTTGTGATGTGGGGTTCATTTTTTTTTTTTGCCCCAGCACCAAAATGGCTTGTAGAGAAAACATCTTAAAGAACCACCCGACTCTTTCCTCTTGAATGCAATTATGTTGTTGTTGTTTTATCTCACTTAACAACTATGGCCATTGTTAGCTAACAAGTTTGCCATATCGACCTTATAATGTTGTGTTAACGTTGATTGTGCTGCAACAAAGTGGCAGGTTTAAGCTATCCAAATCTGTCGCCTCAACTTGGGGCAATTATTACGTTTCTTTATCTTTTAGGATACCGGGAAGACAAAGTTTGCATCTTGTATGTGTGCCAGCGCTAAGTGCTACTGTGACTACCAGTGGTAGTTTTCTCTAAAAAGAACCAAAGTGTGTCAAGGTTCATCAGCCACAAATTCACCTCTGAACATACATTGATACTGGATTAATAATTACCCAAGCCCATTAATTCTGTGTTGTGCTCTGCTCTTTTCTCTCCAGTTTCACTCTGTTCAGGTTGGTCTTACATTCTGTTGTGTTCTGTTACTTTGTGTTTGCTGTTATCTTGTTTCATTTCCATTGTTTGTCTCCCCCTCTGTTTGGTTCTATTCTATTTCTTCTGTTTGCATGTATTGTATTGTTGTAAGTTATTGTAAGACCTGAAAAAATGTTAAATTCTGATTGTTTGTCTTGCAACATTGTTGATTGTTCGAGATAAATAAATAAATGAAATGAAATGAATTAAATTGGTTTCAGTTTTCTTATGTTTGTTAAAATTCTCTTGTCTTTTTCTGTTGTGTCCTGACTTTCTTTACATATTATTCGCAGCTTTCAATTCACAGAGTTTGACTGAATTACTTTCAACATGACCCACAATACTTGTCAAGGTTAGCAGAGCTGGCTGTTGGGCTGTATTAATGAGCCTGTGCCTTTAGGGAGAGCTAATAAAAAGAAAAACAGCCCTGCTCTTACCCCAGGACATTGTCCAGCGGTTGTTATGTTAATCACTTAGGCCTAATTAATACCATGCATATCATTAGCAAAATGGAGATTCAAATGCCAGCATGCGTTAATTACTATTGTAGAAGTCATCTACATTTCTGCGGTTAATGTTAACCATCTGCCAGTGCTCATTTATTTTTAGGTTAAGTTTTCAGAAATAATGGAGCAGGAGAAAATATAAAATATACAACAGATATAATGTCATCTAATGACATCACTTTATTAAACAATATTCACATTACCGGATTGGTTGACATGTGTTTCAGTGATTTTATGCACATTTATGTGTTTTTGCTGTTTGACTGTGCAGGAAAACCTGCACTTCACTCATATACAGGATGTTTAGCAGTATCAGGATGATCTACTGTGTGAGAATGTGTGTATGTGTGTGTTTCAGGGGGATTTCCTGACATAATCTCCACTCCTTTCATTGCTAATAAATGTCATTCAGTGTGCCACAAATCCCTCGACTTACTGTTGTTTTTGAGACAACGTGGGAAAAGGCCACATAACTTAACTCACCATCTCCTTTCCTTATCTATTTGACTTTAAATGACTGAAAACATCACGGCCACACATGACAAAGACTGTCAGAGCCACAACAAACCTGATACCTCAATCTATATTTTCTGAAAAGCACAACGATTTTATTAGCACTAATCTTAACATAGGCCAGACTTCATCAGTTACTCACATACGGTAGAGTTGTGCTGTCCCGTCGACATAAAGCCTATCCGTAATAAATAACTATTTGAACTAGTTAACTGCTCGTAACCATTTGTGCGTGGAGGATCGTCAAACATAAACCTGTTTGCCAACAGTGGATTTAGATTTTCTCTCTATACTCTGTCATGGTGAAATGTTATGATCAGCTCGTCATCACATTTTCCCTCCAGGGTTTCTTTCTTCAGCCTCCATATGACGAGGTCACAACCTATTGAACTACCTGTTTGTGAAAGGTATTGAGTGTGGTGCTTCTTTAGACTGTTTTTATTGCTAAAGACTAGATATAGACCAACTTCCTTACCCTTTTACACAATTGGACGCACCATTGCATTTTTATTGTGCAACCCTGCATGTGTGGTTGAATGACAATAAATTAACCTTGAACCTTTGGCCCAGACAGTATTATAGATCCTGTTATACAGAGCAGTCAGAGCAGACAGGAATGTTTCTATAAATGTATTATACTGTTTCTCTGTTAGGTCCTTGAAGTGGAATTCAATCTGCAGAATGTTGCATATTGACTCATTTGGGTGTCAAAGTGTAAGTGTCACGACTCCAGACGGCACGTAGTCATGTTCATGTTTTGTGTTCTGTTCCTTATGCCGCATCACTAACTCTCCTGTTGTTTCAGATTCCACCACTCCCTACTGCTCTGCATTAACCCCGGTCCCGCCATTGGTGATGGAGGCGAATTAACTCAAAACAATCCACAGAACACGCTGTTAACATTTCCATTGGAACTATTTAAAAAAATAAAAAAAAATAAAAAATAGTTCTAAGTTAAAGTGTTAACCGTGAGGTCTGTGGATTATCCAGAGGTAAGTGAGTTTTTTTGTGATTTGGGTCAACCAACTGTTGTGTCATATTTATGTCTTTAGTTAAGTATGATAGTGTGTAATTATATTTAATTTGTTATTATGCTTGATATAGCCAAACCTGCCCTCAGACTGAACCCTGTGGCTCTATATATCACTTGTTAGGGACACTGGAGGTTGTGGATTAAACATGGTGCGCTGACCTTAAGCCGAAAGAGGAACTGCGCACAAACTGTCAACATAGCTGATAGGTGTCGTAGACATCTCACATGTGTTATATTGAGATTGGCCAAGTACAGATGTACTGACTTCTCTTTCTAGAGGGAAAGTCTGCACTCTATAAAACCTTATGGTTTATGACACGTGTTGGTCAGTCAGTCTCTGAGCCACCTTGTGTGTTACAGTGCTATGTTCTTTAGGCTGAAACTATTAAAATCTATGTATGATCAATATCTTTTGAGTTTTTTTCTTTTAGATGTTACTTTGCTTTACATTATATTTGTTTTCAGTCCAGGTGGTTATGGTTTAAATTAGAGGAGCAACTTGTTTTAATGTTACCCAAACCAGTCAGTAAATGTTTATGAAGTCTTTATGGACTGGAAGAGTCAATAGCATTTCCATTGGGTGTTGTTTTTCCAATCCATCCAAATATGCATTTTATGGTTTCCTCTGTAGATCAGCATTTACTTAATAAGGTTTAGAGGGTATGACTTAAATTTTGTTTCATATGTATTCTCATGATCTGTCCAAGATCTTCTTCGCTGTCTGTGTTTTGTTTCTTTTTGTAAAAAAGAAAAAAAGTTTGAAGAAATCCTAAGAACAGGGGTAAAAATGAAACACCATGGTATGGTTTACATTTTGTACTACTGTGTGATTTTTATTTTATTTTTTTTTTTTTATCCTTGTTGCTAAATAAATAGACAAAGACAACTTTGGTCTCAACATGTATGTCTTCACCCCTCATCAGAACTTCCACCCAACCAACCATTAATTCAGTTTAGAAATGGCTTTGCTTTGAGAGAGTCGTGCCGAAAAGTTGTGTTTAAATTACACAAAATTATACAAAGATGATCTCTGTCAACTTTAAACACCTCCTTAATTAATCCTCAACTTGCATACATAATTAATTGATATACATGCCCCCGCCCCCCACCGCAGTCTCAAACAGTGCTTCCATGCTGGGGAAGTTAATTGTCAGGTTGGAAGGTTCGCCTCCAGAGGATTTGTGCTGTGAATTCTAATGATTTCAACTGTTCCCTGCACTGTCAGTGTCGCCTGTTAACTACCTTATTAATGATATCACACCCCAAAGTACCACATGCACAGTATTAAGTACAATAAATGCTATCCGTTGGCATGGATATGCACTGGTCGTCGATGGATTTAAATAAAAAAGTATATAAAGTTCATGCTTGTCAAACTAATCCTTTAATTAAAGTAGTGATAATAATACTCAGTCTACTAGTCTAGGGCTAATATAGCTACTTTAACTTTTACAACTGCTGCTTTTACAAGGCTAAACTGCTAATTCTGCTAGCACTTCTACTAATAGCTTACTGTACTAATACTCCAATTTTTTTTCTTTTTCGTGTTATGTTTATTCTCCTCATTCTGGATATTTATCCTCATATATCTGTGTTCAGATATGATGTCAGCTGATAAAACAAGGTTCACGGCGGCCATCTTTAGATATGCACTCTTGTCCTCAATCTGCTGAATATGATTGTTCTCCTCAGGCTAAAGAACAGGCGACTGGACTCAATATAATTTCTTTGTTCAAGTGTTTCCCCAGAGTGCTGGAGATGGGACAGAAAAATGGCCATCTTGGCCAAAGGATGCCATGGTCACCAGCTTTTTCCCCAGGTCTGCTTCTTTCTTTCCAACATGTTCATTACAAAGTCCTTGAGAAGCAAATGTGTGTGTGTGTGTCATACGTTTTTCCCCCGAAGCTCATCACTTACTTTTCATTTTTCTAAAAAAGATACATTGTGCAGAAACATGCATGGTCTTCTTCATAAAATAAGGCCGGAAATACTAATATCTCAGGACAGCTAAATAATTCAGCAGTCACTTATTATCAACTCCACCCCTGTGAAGAGCATACACCTTAAAACTTCACAAAGGCACATGGGTGTCCTCGCACTTGATCGCCTCTACAACTAAATCTGGCATTATTCTAATTAATGAGATGAGTTCATTAGTGCTCTCTGGGTTAATGTGTTGTCCTACAGCAGATTAGTGAAGGGATTTCAGCGTTGCTGGAGCATCCTAATTAGATCACAGTGGGTGCTGCCTGCTTAAATAGATGGAATAATGAAAGTCGTCACTCTTCGCAGTGGCAAACTTCATTACTGCGCCCTATCTCTGCTCATAAAAGGCCCAACATTCACCTGGAACAGGACTCAATGAAATGGATTCAATTATATGTATCAATAAAACAGTAACAGCGCTTTCTTTTCAAGTTTGGATTGGATGTTCTGATGATGAGGATTATTGACCAAAACTGCCATCCAAAGGACTGAGATAGTACTGCAGCCATGAATGAGGAAACTATTGCTGCTCCACAATAAGCAACTGGGGGATTGGTAATGTTGTCAAATGAAATGGATGTTGCAGAGATACATTGCTATAACTACATTTCTTTGCTTGAACATACACTGAAGTGTTTCTAATGTACTGTATCCTTTAGTAAAAAGCACATGTTGCTTCTTTGTATCCTGCTGCATACAAAAAATGTAATACTCAGTATGTTTGTATTAAATAACTGTGTGATTTGAACCGACAGAGAATTATGAATTGATATTGCTCTACGGAGCGTTTTAGCATATTTTAAGTCATTGTTTCAGTACGCTACCTGCTCAGCGCCGAATGGCAGACGAAGCTAGTTAGTAGTAGCAACTAGCTAGTAGCTTGTGAAGAAAGTGAAGAATTTACCAGCTAAAGAGACAGATATTCCTCTCAGGAGTTGGTAGAGACCAAAACAGAGTTAAAAGAGAGGTAATATCACAATCATTCATTATATGGCCTGAAACACAACTCCAAATGAATGCTAATGTTGATCCGTGTTTGCTGGATGTTTAAATAGCAAGAGTTTGCTAACATGTTCGCTGTAAGACATTTATAAATTGATAATATGTGTTGACAGTTTGTTGCACTTAAAGTTGTCTCCCAAATACACTTAGTTATATTGTTAGGAAAAGAGATTATCAAATTAAAAAGGCAGGGCCGTAGCTATCATTGAGGGCACTGAAGTTACATCCTCTGTAGTTGTTAGCAACTTAGCATTTTTAGCAACCTGGAGGAAGTTATCATTCTTTAATTCAAAACGTTAACATGGTGGTTATTTTAACAGCTAATTCCATTCCATTATTTTTTTTACACTGAATATATTTCTATGAGATTAAATGTGGGTTTGTTCCAAGGACTTGTCTCTGTATTTCTTAAACCCTGGCTACAGTCCTGAACTCAGTACGAGAGCATGAAATGAAACTTACAAATTCACAACCTTGTTCAGCATGTCTAATTGTATCAAATGTGTTTTGTAGCTGGCATTTGATATGTGCACAATTCCAGCAGTAATTCTTTTGTTTTGTATGATTTCTTTATTTAGCCTACTTGGGTGTATGACAGTTCACAAATCCAAATATCATTCCCTCCTTGTTTTCTTGTGTTTGTCTCACATTAATCCCACTGCCTCGAAGCCGTTTATCATTTTCTCTGTTAAGCTTCTAAAATTAACCTAATCTTCTTTGCTCGTCATCCCACCCACTCTCCTTGTTGTTCAAGCCCACACTCATCTTGTGTTCTTGTAGTGTATTCTAAGAGGAGACTGTTGAGATAAGTGGCATATTACACTCCAACAGCAGACACACGAAGTGACTTTGTGATTATGATGCAGAGGGTGTTGTCTTTTAGATAGGCAGAAGAGGAGGAAGGGAGGGAGGGGGATTATGAGGCTAATTCCCTTATAACTTTTCCCCTCATTAATCTCTGCGGAGGGATACGAGATTCTTTAAATGCTAATGTCCAATAAAGATGTCAGCGGTGACATTTTACAGTTGCGGCGCAGATGTGAACAAAGTTGACCGTATTGTTGTGGAAGAACTTTTCTCACTTTACTCTTATTACTTGCCTCACGTTAATTTGAAGAATCCTCTCTCGGGATTAGACATAAATGTGTTATAATCAGCAATGTGCATACTTATGCTTCTTTGGCAAGTCATGAATTCAAACACTTTGTGCCAAGGTCGAACATAACCCCATAATAACTTAATTTTTCAGAGGAATCAAACTTTAATTCAAACACAAGATGATTCCGTTTAATTTAAGCACTATCAGTTCTATTTACAAGAAATGAGTGGAGGTCAATGTGGCAACAAGATGAAGAGCAAACAGTCAGAGAAATACACCCTTGTTTGTCATCAACAGACTTTAACAGCAAACAGTGATGGACAAAAATGAAATCCTGTATTTCCTTAAAAGCACCCATTGATCAAATAAAAACTAATGACAAATAAGTCACTGGGCCCTCGTCTAATAATTTACCCTCACAGCAAAATTACTCCTTTCAATCCCTTTATAAAGAATTAGTATAAAAATGAAGGTAGAACATGAAATGTACTGTATCTTCCTGTTCCAAGGACAAATCATCATTCTCTGAAAATCCCTTCTGAAGGGCTTTGATCGTTTTCGACACACTGTCATTCTGTTGAGGCTTTTATGTTGACCCGGGCCCTGGCGTCGCCAAGCTTCTATCAGCATCGCCGCCAGTCACAGCACCCTTGGGAGTTAAATGAGAATGTGACGACACTAAAGGTTTGCATAATATCGATCTCTGTTCTCATAATCTCTGTAGGCAAAGCCAGCATCCTTCTTGCCATGCGGGATTCGTCCAAACGGTTCGTGGTCGTTGAAACACGTGTGAAAGACTTCATCCACTATTTTCTCCGCCTCCTCTCGGCTAATTTTCCTCACAGCTAGGATGGAGCGAAGGGCACGGCCTCTGACGCACTCCTGTCCCAGGAAAAACCATGATGCGTGAAGTGTTAGATTATAGACACAAACCTGACCTGCCAGTAAAAAGGTACATTTATCCCAGTGCAGGTACCTGATGATGCTGCTTCAAGCCGAAGTTGAATCTGGATACTTCATTGCTAAAGGAGCAGTCTCCACTGAGGTTAGCTGCCCGAATCTGAAATAATGACACAGAAATGTCTTTGGATAATCAGCATACAAAACTTTAAGGTTGGCAGGACAATGATATTTTTGTCTGAAAGTTTAATGAAAACATTGGGACAAACATTCCAACAATCCAGTTAGAGGAGAAAATGCGACATGGATGACCTCCCCTTTCTCAGGTCCTAATCATATGCTAACATCCTTTTTGAGGAAGCATATCAAAGAGTGAAAGAAAACTGCAATCTTAAAGTGATTTCAAAGGATAAGTCTGGTCATGCTGTAAATACTCACTAGACTCGAGCATCGAATGTGTATCAATCCGCTGCTGAAAATAGTTCCCAACAAATGCAGTATTTACTCCTGTATAAGTAACATCTGGTAAAAACTACAGTGCCCAGCTGTTTTTAGGAAACTAGTGAAAGTTTCTTCAAGAAAGTAGAATCTCGCATTGCCAGACTTTCATCCACAGCAATCCCTGCCCAATGGTCCTAAAACGTCCCAGTTAGATAGTAAATGCCATAGACATATTCTTTGTAAATCTTTACAATCATTACCCTAAAGAACAAAGCAGGTCTGATTTATTGCACAATCCAAATTTCCTTAAAACGTACGCACAATTTCAGTGTGTGGCTTGCTAGCTCCAATGTGTTATCGTTTGGATCGTTTTGGATCGTTTGTTAGCGATGGGATTTTGATAACGGCACCACAGACAGCGGAAGGTTATGGGCAAAGATGTTAGGATATACTTCCATTAATCCAGACTAAAGAAAGTGTATATTTGTTACCTCCTTTTAAAGATTTACATTACATACATAAATACACATTATTGTCATATTAAAGTGCTCATATTATGCTGCTTGGCTTTTTCCCTTTCCTTTATTGTGTTATATATCTTTTCTGTGCACATTATAGGTTTACAAAGTGAAAAAGCCCAAAGTCCACCCCAAAGGGACTTACCATCTCCAACAGAAAACACTGTAAACCTTTTCTGATATAACCTATAAATACAATTATGAACCTGAAAATAAGCACTTTAAGTTGCTTACTGTAACATGAAAACTTAACTGTTGTGAGTTTTTTTCCCTGCACTTTGGCTTCATTTTGATATCAAAGAGAATGGGAATCGGAATTTTCTAAACGGTTCCAAGTTGGAACCAGTACTTGATACCCAATCCTAATTGCACAAAAATGCACACATTGGGACTCACCTCAGAACAAGCTAGATGTCTGAAGTTGTTGAACCAGTCCACGTGGGCGCGGCAGTGGTCAAAGGCATGAATGAGCTCATGTGTGACCACTCGGTTCATGTGGGACTGCTGGTGGATGTTGTTCTGACACAAAACGATCTGCAAACAAATTCAAATCACCATTACGTTGAGCAGTAACATTCTTTTACCCCATCAGAACCTGCTTTTATCATTATTGCTGCAAAGATCTCTTTCTTACTTGAGAAGACTCTGCGTCAAAGCCACCGCTGACCGTCCCGTCACAGTCCTCACAGGAGAAATGGCGCTCTTTCAACACTTTGCTGTGTTGAGAGGAGAAAGTAAACTTAGTTTGTTTTCTTTGAAATTAAATAAATCAACCAAAATTCAATGGAAGTAATCAATAATTTTACCTGCGAAGAACATGGATGCATGAATGTATATGTTGTATGGGTTCCATACAACGTACATGCATGCATCCAAGTTATTTTGGGGCAATTTGGTTGTAAGAACCCCATATTTCTGATATAAAAACTTTGAAAACGAGTCAAATTTGACCCGAGGACAACACAAAGGTTAAAAATGTTGTAAAAGTGTCAAAAGGTGTCAATGAAGTGAAGAGAGGAAAACAGGTGGAAATTATCACATAAAAGACAACATGGGAAGATCAACTAGGAATTTGAATTTTGGTGCATATGTAGTAGATGCCCTAAAAACAAAACATAAAAGGACACATTACATTTAATTTGAGATTATTAGTTTGCTCCATCCAAAAAGCAATATTAAGGCTAAGCTTGTAAAACATTATTTCATTTAATGAATGTCATTATTTATGTTACCTTGCTTATTTGGGTATATCAATTTTGTTTGCAAGTTTGACCTATGAGATGAGCATTTTTTGCTTCTGTTAGTGATTTTTGTTTGATACTTGAGAAGTTTTGCTTGGATTTAAAAAGGCACAAAAATAATTCTATACCATAATAGCAGTAGTAGCATTTGCAAGACTAATCTGTTAGGAAGGTCTGTGTAAACAGTCCCAGGCTTTTTGCAGTGATGTGAGTATTACAGTGGAAGGTCAACAATGATAAACACACTTATATGTATATTTTATATTAAATGATACGTACCATCCGGAACTTTTCATGGCACTGAGGAGGAGTTTGGCATACGGACCTGAGAGGAGCACAGGAACCAGTTAGAGCTGAATGGAGTTAGCTTTCAATCAATGACAGAAACCACTGCTAGCTACATCATAAAGCTACATGCTATACTCTCTGACAGCAGGGTTAAAACGTTAACATTGCACGGGTATTTCAAATCACAAACACATTTGACAGAAAGCTCATGGTCAGACAAAATATCGGCCGTTCACTACTGATATGTTATGTTACTGATATGACATTCATTAGCCGGCTACAGCACTCACTAGTTTCCATTGCGAACTGCAACATGACCTGACACTTGTGGTTGAAAGTAAACAGGCTCTGCGCGATGGATTTCCCCTTGTTATTCCCCGTGTTTCTCTCCGGGAATAAATTGTATCCATATTCCTCCTCTTGTTTAGATTGGTCCATTGTAAGAAATGTTATCAACAATTTGTAAATGTATGCATGAATCCCCAGTGGTTAGCTAGCTAGGTCATCACTGTTTTGTAGATCACGTGGTCGCAAAAGGTCAAAGGTAATGAACGGGAATATGTATTTGTAATTTGATTGGTAGCTCTTTTATACATAAAAAGTCAGGACATATATTTCGCTTTAATCTAATATAAAAAAAAACAAAAAACAATTAAAATGCATTTTTTCAACGCAGTTTTGTTAGAGACTAGTATACGGTAAAGATCATCGATTCAGAACGTGTATGCAAGTCGTCAACTCCCAGTCGCAGTTTCCAGTCATAGGTTCCCAGTGCACTGTCTGTAGGCAAATACTCAAGCTGTAGACCAGTTTCTAACATAAAAAAGGCAAATGGGCCCAGGGGCGACCTTTTATGTGGATATTTTGTTCATATTGTTATATAGTTTTGTTTGTTTTGAGGGGAAAGGCTAGCCTACTTTAACAGTGGGCTGTACCAGGTAAATTACATTAGAAACCACGACAATGCTAACGTCAATAATTGTCCACGAATAAAACTGACACTGTAGTTAACGTTTCCTTTTCGGTCGGTTGTTTGCAGACTTTTACAAACTGACAAGTGAATAACATTTATTTGTAGTAAGTAGCTAATCTGTTTGTAACAGACGATCTTTGGTTACGCCCAGCGCATGCTCACTCAGCAGCGCAAAGGCTGCTGGTACTCGGCTGTCATGGCTCCGAACGTAAACAGAAAGCTGTGAATAACGACACATGCTGTTGTAGTATTTAGACAAATTAACTGCAGCTACATTTTTTATCTGTGTTTATCAGCCGGAGAAACAAGCGCCAGGTACTTTACAAGGTTCACGTAGCTACAGGGTCACTTACATCTATTTGATTTGCTCTCAATGTTTGGTATTTTTGCTAGCTAAAGATAGCTAGCTAGCTGTTAGCCGCAAAAGCATGACAGCGTGATTCTCGAGTTTTCCTCTTGGCTGCAACACCGACTTCAAGGCTACAACTACAGCAACACGTGTTAAGAATCTCTCCAAAACAAATGTCTGTTTCACAGGGAATAACATGTCCGGGGGAAACAAAGCCATTGAGTTACAGCTTCAGATGCGGCAAAATGCGGAGGATCTGCAGCGCTTCATGACGGAGCTGGGGAGCTGGGAGGAAGACATCAAGAAGAAGGACGAGGAGCTGAGGACGGGAGGACTTCCGGAGGCCCAGGTTTTTTCCCCCCTGCTGTACACATCCACCCATCTCTGGAGCAGGTAATGTTCTGGATGATCCTCAGGTATCAGCAGCGTGTTGTCTCTTTGTTGTAGAAGAAGCTCCCACCTGTGCGCAACAAAGACTACAAAACGAAGATGAGGGATAGGAAGAAGAAGAAGAAGAAGGAGCCAACAGGCAATGGTGACGCAAAGGCAGAGGAGCCCAGTGAAGCCTCGAGGATAAAAGCATACGACTACAGATCATGGGACAAGTTTGACGTGGTAGCTAATGCATTCTTATAACATATACTGAACATGATGAACGGTGAGCAGTTAAGTAAATATGTGTGATTCTGTGGTCGCAGGACAAAGCTTTGACAGAGATGGATAAGGAGGAAAGTCCTGCAGAGTCAAATGAGTCCGACTCTGAGGAAGCTACAGCTGATCAGGAGAAAGCGCTGGCTGAGAAAGAAAAGGTAAATACTGTATGAGAACTACTGTCATGTAAATAACTAAAGAGAAGAATGAAGTACCCTTTCCTAAAGCAGATTATACTTATTATTTTCAGGGTAACGCGTTTTTCAAAGATGGGAAGTATGACGAGGCTATTGAGTGTTACACCAGAGGGATGTGTGCAGATCCTTACAACCCTGTGCTTCCCACAAACCGAGCCACCTCCTTCTTCAGGCTCAAAAAGTAAATTGCAATTAAAAAAGACCTTTTAAGTTTTGTTTCAATAAATGCAACAACATTGTGTGCAGATATAAAAAGATTTTTGTTTCCCTGTAAGTCATTGAGACTTTGTTCTTTGCAGGTATGCTGTGGCAGAGTCCGACTGCAACTTGGCTATAGCTCTGGACAGCAACTACTTCAAAGCGTACGCACGAAGAGGAGCAGCACGCTTCGCACTGAAGAAATATGAATCTGCATTAGAAGGTGACCAACTGGTAAAGTGACTAAATCATCTGTTTTTAACTAGAGTGCACTGAGATAACCAACATGAACTTGTTTCTGAACAGATCATGAGATGGTTCTCAAGCTTGACCCCGGGAACGCAGAAGCACAGAATGAAGTAAAAAAAATCAAAGAGGTGAGTGTGAAAGGATCATTTTGGGTGTAGCCTCATTTCCCAAGTCGTCTTCTTCTCTTTTCATTGCCTCCCTTTCCCTGGCTGGTTTTAGATTCTCGGAGATCAGGCACCAGCCGTCCCGAGTGAAGCCGTGCAGCCACAGGAGCCTCCCACAGCGGACCCCGAGCAGCAGAGGCTGATGGAGGAACAGCAGAGACGACAGGAGGCGGCTTTACAAAAAGACAGAGTGAGCTTTGCCACTTATGCTGCTGCGTGCGTCCCTTTTGGACTCATTAGCTAACATGTCAGAGGCTAGTTAATTAAAAAAAAAAGTGCCCAAATATCCATGTGAGGAGTCATTTTAATGTTATAGACATTTCAGTTTTGTTTTTGCCATTTAATTTGCCACTTTTTAGTTTTTATGTGTTCTGGTTAGGGAGACTGTATGGTGGCCTACAAGGGCAATATTTGAGAACAGGCAAAATGAGTGAGGTGTTTAAGTTGTTATTGTCACAGATATATTGACTAAAGATAACGTTTTTTTTTTTGGCACAAAGAGACATTTTTGAGTTTCTGATATTATAACAATTTTGTGAACTACTCAAGCTGTGTTTATTTTGGAAATAGTTTTCCTAAGTTGTCTGAATGCGCCTTTCAGGGGAATGCTTATTTCAAAGAGGGGAAGTATGAAGCAGCTGTTGAGTGCTACAGCAGAGGCATGGAGGCGGACAGCATGAACGTCCTACTGCCCGCCAACAGAGCCATGGCCTTCATCAAGCTAGAGAAGTAAGCAGGACTTGTTCTTCTTCTTCATGTTAAAGTGAAAATGCGTCTGATAAAAGAATATAAAACATGACTTTTTCTGTTTGCTGCAGGTATAAGGAGGCAGAGGAGGACTGCACCAAAGCCATTTCTCTGGACAGTACTTACTCCAAGGCTTTCCACCGTCGTGCCACCGCCAGAGTGGCTTTAGGGAAACTGGAGGAGGCCAAACAAGGTGCTGTGTAGAACAACACTGTCCTCCAAAGGCTAACAGCAGCAACTACATTTTCTCTGTTTTTTTTTAACCCATGGAAGACCACAAAGCTGTCAGATATGGAGCTGTACTTTTCTAAATAATCTGTGTTTCTATAGTTGGTTTAATTGTTATCTTTACATATGTAAAATTGGTCTTATTCTATTTTAAGACCGTTCCCAGCTTAGGCTCAAGTTCTGTTCATTTATAAATCAGCTTCACCTCCGCGTGCAAACATTCAACATGAGTTGTCTTAAAACAAAATTGCCAGAAATTAAATTAGAATTACACTGAAATAATATGAACATATGATATGTAGAGGCTAAGCTATTGCTCATTGTTATAATCTGTGTGTGTGTGTGTGTGTCAGATTTTCATGAGGTGTTGAAACTGGAACCAGGGAACAAGCAGGCCCTGAATGAGCTCCAGAAACTCCAGATTGTATGTTTTTCCGATCATCTACTCTGTTTTAATCCCCTCTGGTTATGAGCATCATCATAAATACTTAAATTCCGATCTACAGTCATATACAGATGATTAATGGACACGTCCGGCTTTATTAGGTTTGATCTTCTACTGACTTTACTTCTGTTTGCTTATTGTCACTCTGTTAGGACGTGGCTTCCAGCGGCCTTCTCCAAACACCCGACGGCACACAGAGGAGAACAGTTCAGCCAATAGACAAACCAACACATCTGCGGTCAACTGTGAGTGCTTCCCTCATTGTAAAATGTCTCTTTTGATGAAAATGCTCAGCATTTTGCTACACGAGAAAGCAGTAAAGGCAGAGATTAGTAGACGTCTGATGCTATAAACAATGATGGGATCTCACTGTATTTCAGGTAAAAAGTTTAGTGTAGAAGCAGCGTTATTATGGATCCCACGCAACTTCTAGGCAAGTCCCGCCCTATGCAGCAGCCCAGTTGGTTGGGGTTAGGCATTGACCTCGACTAGTTAAGGTTAGGACAGCAGACTGGTCAGGGGATAGGACCTGAACAAATCGGGTTGCGTTACCTTGCCTAAGCATGGACGCCTGGCCAATAGTAGCGTGTGGATGCTATTGAAGGGCGGGTCCCTCCTAGAAGTTGCGTGGGTTCCATAATAACACGTAGAAGCAGGATAACATGCTGTGTTTAAATTTCTGAAAGGATCCTTTAATAGATTAATCAATTTGTTGATTGACAGAAAATTAATCTATGACAATATTGACTCTTAGTGAATTTATTGACTTTTTAATACACTACTTAGGGCTCTAGGAAGTTGTGATTAGCACTTGTCTTTATATTTGACATTGTATATGCTAAAATATAAAATAAACCATGGAAAGAAGTAGATTCTTTGTTATTGAAAGTAATGTGACAGTGAATGTTGTCTTTATACAGTTTGTACTTAGATTAACTAAAGGTAAAGTTGTCTGACATGCTTTTTCTATTGAGTAGCTCACTCCCCATGTTCACAGCCTGATGTGTCCGGCAGGTGGCAGAATAGACAACAATATAGATTGAACATCTTTGATTCAGTCACATTGATTTTGTGGTCTCTTTACTAGTATTCAGACCAATCAGTGATCTGAAGTTTTTGCTTTTTGACTGATGCTGAGCATCCAATGCTCTTCAGAAACCTCTGAGGAGGATCGATATTGAGGAAGTGAGTGGAAAGGTGACCGTGTCCGAGACGGAGTCAGGCGGGTCCAAGTCCCTCATCCAGGAAGTGACGGGGGAGGCCGGGGACCAATCCTCTCCGCTGTCGACTTCGCCCAGCGCCAAGATGATCAAGATGGAGGAGCAAGCAGAAGTCCCCTCACACTCGTCTGAGCAGTTAGTGGCACCCCCCCCCCCCACCTCCTATATGTCAAACTATTGGTTACTTTATTACTTACAGACGTGCTCAAATTTGTTGGTACCCCTCAACAAAAAATGAAGAATGCTCAATTTTCTCTGAAATAACTTGAAACTGACAAAAGTAATTGGCATCCACCATTGTTTATTACATATTTAATAGAAATCAGACTTTGCTTTTGATTTTTTATTCAACATAATATTGTAAATAACAAAACAAATGAAAATGGCATGGACAAAAATGATGGGACCGCTAACCTAATATTGTGTTGCACAACCTTTAGAGGCAATCACTGCAATCAAACGTTTTCTGTAGCTCTCAATGAGACTTCTGCACCTGTTAACAGGTAGTTTGGCCCACTCTTCCTGAGCAAACTGCTCCAGCTGTCTCAGGTTTGATGGGTGCCTTCTCCAGACTGCAAGTTTCAGCTCTTTCCATAGATGTTCGATAGGATTCAGATCAGGACTCATAGAAGGCCACTTCAGAATAGTCCAATGTTTTGTTCTTATCCATTCTTGGGTGCTTTTAGCTGTGTGTTTTGGGTCATTATCCTGTTGGAGGACCCATGACCTGCGACTGAGACCGAGCTTTCTGTCACTGGGCAGTACGTTTCGCTCCAGAATGCCTTGATAGTCTTGAGATTTCATTGTGCCCTGCACAGATTCAGGGCACCCTGTGCCAGGCGTAGCAAAGCAGCCCCAAATCATAACCGAGCCTCCTCCATGTTTCACTGTAGGTATGGTGTTCTTTTCTTTGAAAGCTTAATTTTTTCGTCTGTGAACATAGAGCTGATGTGACTTGCCAAAAAGCTCCAGTTTTGACTCATCTGTCCAAAGGACATTCTCCCAGAAGGATTGTGGCTTGTCAATATGCATTTTAGCAAATTCCAGTCTGGCTTTTTTATGTTTTTCTTTCAAAAGTGGAGTCCTCCTGGGTCTTCTTCCATGGAGCCCATTTTCGCTCAAAAAGCGACGGATGGTGCGATAAGAAACTGACGTACCTTCACTTTGGAGTTCAGCTTGCATCTCTTTGGCAGTTATCCTTGGTTCTTTTTCTACCATTTGCACTATCCTTCTGTTCAATCTGGGGTCGATTTTCCTCTTGCGGCCGCGCCCAGGGAGGTTGGCTACAGATCCATGGACCTTAAACTTCTTAATAATATTTGCAACTGTTGTCACAGGAACATCAAGCTGCTTGGAGATGGTCTTGTAGCCTTTACCTTTACCATGCTTGTCTATTATTTTCTTTCTGATCTCCTCAGACAACTCTCTCCTTTGCTTTCTCTGGTCCATGTTCAGTGTGGTGCACACAATGATACCAAACAGCACAGTGACTACTTTTCTCCATTTAAATAGGCTGAATGACTGATTACAAGATTGGAGACATGTGTGATACTAATTAAAGAAACTAATTAGTTTGAAATATCACTATGATCCAGTTATTTATTATCTTTTCTAAGGGGTACCAACAAATGTGTCCAGGCCATTTTAGAATATCTTTGTAGAATAAGCAATAATTCATCTCTTTTCACAGCTTCTTTGCTTTATTCTATGACATACCAAAGGCATGCAAGTATACATGATAAAATAGCTTTCAATTTCATCACTTTTCAGGAGGAATGAAGCATTATTTCAATGAGCTGTAAGGGTACCAACAAATTTGAGCACGTCTGTAACTTGTCTGTGAAGCACTAAATGTTGCATTATTTTGCGGAATGATGCATTGATAATTCCCACCCAGTAAACAGATGTTCGGCCTTTGCACGAGGAGTTTCAGCGTCTCCCTTCTGGAAAAGAGCTTTTAAGTTCCAAGGTGTAAAACCAAACCATATAAAAAAACAGCTTTGTTCCAGCGGCAATCACACTGATTAACAAGCTGTGAGAAACATTTCACAATTTGCACAGCCTGTATTTGTGTAGGCCTGTATGTTATTTATGTATCCATTCATTGGTTTTTAGATTTTACATGGTCAGGTTGAAGTGTTTTCATTGGTATTTATTAGATAGTCTAGCATCCTGATTAGCACTGGCGCAATTTAACCGTTTTATTTATTGTCCCATTGTATTGTTATCTATTGTCCCATTGCTTGTTGACTGTGTGTCATGGACGCCCTGCACTTTTTAAACTGCGCAACAAACTTACCTACAGGTACAAATAAAGTAACCTCAACCTGCTTCGGTTCCCCAGAGTCCCTGCTAGCAGACAGACGGAACAACCCGAGCAGGGGGAAATGGTTCCTCCTGCTGCTGAAGCATCAGTCAGCCCCTCCTCCACAGTAGATGAGCTGCCTTTTCCACCCACCAACAGCTTCAAGCTGGAGGCCGACTTCCGCACCATCGGAAACCAGCCTGAAGTGATTTACAGATATCTGAGGGTGAGCTGTGTTTTTGGAGATTAACAAAAAAATCTCACTGTTCACACTGCCATGTACCGGTGATCGTGTTTGTGTGTTCGGACAGTATAATGATATGCTGTCAGCACAGCCTTGGTATTGACTTATGCAGATTAAGCCAAGTTTCCTGTCTGCAATGAAATGGGACATTTAATGCAAATTCTGGTCTGATGTCCACCGAAGTATTCTCATTTTAAATCACCAGCAAACATGGCTTAAATGTGAGATCTTAAATTTGATGGAAAAGCTAGATTTGAATTACTTTTGTTTCTGAAAGAATTTACAAAATACAAAAGCTACGATGAATTGAATGAAGAAATCAGACTTGGTGCTGATTACACAACCCCAAAAAGTCAAGATCCATCCATGGTATTGTTTTAACTGAAGTTCTCAGGCTTCTTTCTGTTCTCGTCTTGCAGCAAATCAAGCCCGAGGCGTACGCAACCATTTTCCACAGCTCCCTGGAGCCTGACATTCTCAATCAGATCCTGAGGACGCTGCATGGTTTCTATATCAAGTGAGTTTTAAAAGATTCTCTGAGGAAAAAAGAGAACAAAGTCTAAACCTGAAACTGGTTCAGCATAGCCACGTTTACACATGTAGTGTTATACCGTACGTTAACACCAGTCTTGTGCAGGAATGAAGCCCCGGCCGTCACGCTGGAGATCCTCAGGAGTCTAGCGAGTGTGAGGCGCTTCGACATGGCCGTCATGTTCCTGTCGTCCCCGGAGAAGAAAGGTTGAGTCTCTCTTTTGATGTGCTGTCGCAGACGACTCATACACACACGTTCCATCACATTGATAATTGTTGTTCTACTTTTCTTCCCCCTAGTGCTTAAAGAACTGTTTGACTTCCTCCACCAAGCGGAGCTGGAGGGATCATCTGTCACAGCTTTACAGAAGAAGTACGGTGTGTGACGCTGCTAATTCTATAGACCTTTAGTTTCAACACACAGTGCTACGTTATATTCAAAACCCATAATCTAATACATAATAAATGTTCATTCACTACACTTGTGCTATGACCCTGTGGAAGTATGATGTCATCTACTTTCTGTCTTCATTGCATTTTTTTTAATTTATGGAAATTCACACAGTTTAGATTTTTATTCGGAACGTGTTGCATTTTAGTATTAAGGCTGATTTAAAAAAAAAAAAAAAAAACAGAGACCTCCAGCGTAGAGTCATGTTCCTTATGCAAAAGCTGATGTCATTATTCATCATACTTGAAAAAAATCAGCAACTTTACCGTGTAAATGTATATGTTTAACTATTTACTATTCACTGCACAACTCTTTCCATACATTTATGAGCATGCAATGTCGAAAAATAGTTTTTGTCAGATAACTATACTATATAATATAGGGGATTAACCAGAAGCCAAAGTTTAAGGATAGCTTTGGTATTTTTCAACCTGGACCCTATTTACACATGTTACACATGTTTGAAACAACATTTTAATGAAATGAGTCCAGAAGTGACCACAGCTGTAGCCAGGAGCTGCGATACAGGCTGCCATGTAATGCGTTTGTCCACCGACAATTTCCATCCACTAAAAGTGCTGTTTTTGCCACTGACAGGTGGGCTCAGATTATTCTAAATGTCTTGACAACATTGTAGAAAAGATCCCTACAGGAATAGACTTTTTTGTTAAAGAGTAAGATCCACAGAAACAGCCCTGAAATCGCCATATTAGCCAAACTCACCAGACTCTATTTAAATAAACGCAGAGTCAGCATATTTTCACATGTAAATCGGTGAATTAAGGGTTTATTTTAACCAAACCAGAGCGGTGATTGTTGGAGCAGTGGATAGACGAACCAAGACGGCTTTTGATAGTTTTATTTTGTCTCTGTCGACTTTGGATAAAGTATGTTTTACGATGATAAAATTACTGTTTTTTTACATGGAGTATGGTGGGTTTGGCTATAGTGATTTTGGGGCTGTTTCATGTTAAACAAAAAGGATCTTACTCTTTAACAAAAAGGTCGACCTGTGTAGGGATCCTTTCCATAATGTCAGCCAGCCTGTCTGTGGCAAAACAAGCACGTTTTGTGGACGGAAATTGAAGGTGTGCAATTGCCTGTTTACGTTACGTTGCACCTTGTTTCACTTTGCTTAAAACTGGACCAATTTCAGATTGTTGCTCCCATCAGTCACAGACAATGGAAGATGGGGTCCAGGTTAGAAAAAAAACAAAGTTACCCTTTAAGAAGTGTGAATTTCTAACTTTTCCAGTATCTTTTGAATGCAGCACAAGTATGGATTGGTCTCTGTGAGTACTCTGCTCCGTTTGAATGTTCCTCCCATTCTTACAAAACAAAATGTATTGACTATACCGCCTCAGTTTGACTGGAGAGAACTGTGTGAGAGATGAGTCAGAAGTATTTTGCAAATACAGGTCTCTTTTCAGAAACTGAACAAATAAAGGTGTATTTTATAATTTGCGTGTGGGCTGTTGTTGAAGTAAAAAAACAGTTTTGAAGTCCAGTATTTCATCATCTCAGATGTGTAACATGGGTGATGAATTAGCACTAGGCATTCAGAAAAAGTAAAGTAGTTCCTTGTTTATTAAGCATAATAGTGCATAGTGTTTGGCAAGACAAATGGAAATAACATCATGAAAGAAAACGAGATTAGCCTCGTGTAATTAAAACCTGAAAAACGTATCACTCGCGCACACAATCCATATATCCTTTCTCTATATCCGTCTTAATCTTGTTCAGGGTCACAAAGAGGTTGGAACCTGTCCCAGCATGGAAGTCAGGGAAACACCCTATTCAGGGCGCCAGTCCATCACAGTCACAGTAAATGATGCTTGAGCAAATACAGCCTTAGTGTCATTAGTAAAAAGATTACCAAACTATAACTGTAATTTAAAGATTACCAAACTAGAACTGTGCTCGGAGCATTTGCAATTTGGGAGAATGTAGTTGAAGAATGTTCTTCCAGTGTCTTAACATCCACACCAGTTAGGATCTGCAGTGAAAAAAACATAACTACAAGTCATATAACATCTATAAAACTATGGCTAAACACACTCAAACCTCCAAAAACAGCCTACCTGAGACACTGAGCGTCTGGTTGACAGCCGCCGTCTTCCTGGTGAATGTGTTCTCAGCCTGGCAGCTGATGGACTCTTCGGAAACTTGGCGGTTGACGGTGATATCAACCCCACTACCGGTCACAGTCTTCCCGTACAAGGTCCACTTAAAGCTGCAGGAAAGGGTGCACTCGGCGGAGCACGTAAAGCTCCCTGTGACCCCGATTTCAAGAGTATCTGGTCCTTTAATTATCACATTCCTAGGCCCATCTGCAAGACACGAGCCACAAATACAAGCCAAAGCATTAGCAGACACGCAGAAAAGTCCATCAGTCTTTTTAAGTGGAATAATTTCTTACTTCAACCGCTGATATCTGCTTACCAGGCACCACCACTATGGTCTCAGCTGTTCTGTTTTTCTTTGTCGCCGGGTTAAATGCTGTACAGGTGAGGGCGTCCTCGTATGGAGGCATTTGTAGCCAGGAGCGAGCCTCGGTAAAACCAGTTGATGGAGCAGGCGGGGAAGCAGTCAGTTAAACACTGCAGCTCTGTTGTGGATCCAGGCTGAGTGAACATCATCTCACCCACCGGCTCTTTGTCGGGTTTCACAATCAGCACCTCATCTGGCCCATCTGGGTAATAACACAACGTATTGAATAATGGTACTGATCGGGTAGTCAACACATTCAATTAACCAGTACCTTAAAGAAATACTTTGGCATTTTAGGAAGATTGAAATGAGAAGATTAATACCACTTTCATGTATGGACGCTAAATATTAGGACTGGGATGATATGCTTTTGTCCCGATTCGATTCTTTCACCATACATGGGTGCCGATTTGATTTGCATTGCGATTTTCATTTATTGTGATCCTAGAAGTATTGGGATTCGATAGTATTGAGTATTGGGATTTTCTTTTCCTCCTCCAAGAGACATTTCTAAAAACTGCTAGTTTTCTAAAAAGAATGCACATGTCAGTCAGTCAGTCTGACATTTATTTAATTTGTAAAGAAGAACATAACATGGATTTTCTGCTTTTTCTGCTTTTGGTCTGTTTTGCTGGAAACAGATATGATGTAGTCACCGTGAGCGGTACCATATAAATAAAAAATATTTAGGTGAATCATTGGTAAAAAAAAAAATATATATATATATATATATATATATATCCTTGCAAAAACAAATCATGATATATATGATTTTTGTTTTTAACCCCCACCTCTGCTAAATATGAAGCTATGGCTAGCAGCCGAATGGAATAGTTTAGCTTAGCATAAAGACCGGAAGCAGAGGGAGAACAGCTATCTTAGGTCTGTCATCTGAAGGCAAAAATGTTGTTTGTTCAATCTGTAGAATCTGATTTTGCGGAGGGTTAATTGCTGGACTAATTCTCGGCCTGGAGCACCGACTTCCTGCAGTCCAGGCTGAGTACCTGGAACTTCACGGTTGAAAAGAGCCTGGCAAGTCCCTGCTTCCGGCCAAGAAATAACAGTGAACGGGGTGACAAGTGCATTGAGTTTCCTGACCCTGCTATACTCACATATTACTTGCATCAGGTAGCCAAAAGACAGGATGGGGGTTCCATCCTCACCTGCTACCAATGGGTTGGTAGTGAGGTTCCCAGTCTCCACTACCAAACATTTGTATACCCCTTCATCCTGTCGCAAGAGAGAGCTGAAGGTGATTGTGGCGTTGTCAGGGAAGAAATGCACTATGTCAGAGGCTGGCATTTGCCGTCTGTCCTTGAGCCATGTGATGGAGGCTGGAACCTGGGGGCCAACACACTGCAGAGAGAAAGGCTTGCCGGCAGCCGGCAGGGCCTGGGAGCTGGGACGCACTGAGAATGGGTCTGTGCAGAAAGAATATTAAAATAGAACACAAGTGACAGCAAAAGTGAGGACTATTGCTAGTTTACTGTTCTGTTAACTACATCATAAAATATAACTCAAACCAATGCAAAATCTGTTAAAACATCAGGTGGGCGCAATATCACAGACTCACCAATGACAGTGAGGTTCTTGGTGGCGCTGATAGTGGTGTGAGACACATTGTTGGTTGCCTCACAGGTCAGAGGCCCAGTTTTAGGGTAATCACTAACAGTGATCTGCAGCTGATCGCCCTCGTAAGTCTTCCCCATGAACGTCCAAGTGAACACACAGGACGGAGTACATGTGACGTAGCATGTGTATGTGTACGTTTTTCCAATTGCCACGGCACTGTCACCAGCGATGTTAATGTTGAATAAACCTACAGGAGGAGATGACAGAGGACCCTTGGATGTATCATGCTCGTTTTACAAGGTTACATCAAAATGTGGGCAATCAAAATGTCACCAAATATAGATAATGCATCAATGTCATTTATAGATTATTTCTATCACACGAGTGGAGTGAATTGCAATTAGGGTTTAATATAACTTGTCATGAGGGCTATAAAACTGGAAAAAGTGGAAGGGGTGAAGCGTTTGTACCCATTCTTGTTTCTATTTCATCTAGAAACTGTATCCTCAATGTTATTTAAAGCAGCAGCACAGGACTCTCCCGGATGATGATGTAACGGTCCTATAGGTTTGTGTAATGGCCACCAGTTTGAAGCAGTTTCTGAGAAATCATGTTTTGTCCATAATGTTGCATGGCGGACGGGTCTAAAAACTACAATACCCATTCATTTTGGCTGCTGTTGCCATGAAGAAAAGGCCATTCACAGGTGTGAATCACAGCAGAAGCAAATTCAAAATGCTTGTTGCTGAAATGCTTTAGAGTTTAATGTAGAGTCCTAATAAGCTTCTACCTTGATTTCTTTTATGTACACAGGCTTGTATCTTTGACTTTTTAATAAAATAGCTGTAGAAGTGCTCTAACTGAGTATCACGTAACATTATCTATGGGGGAAAATGAATGTTACTTTCACTTCCAGAATCAATGGCATCTGAAATAGCTGCTCCCATTTCACAACTCTATTGATTGTTGATTCTCATTAGAGGTTACTTTCTTTCACGTACTTGCCACCTGCAGCTGCCGAGCCCTATAGATGTAGAGATTTGAGGCGGTGTCCTGGGCCTTACAGATCAGAGTTTCAGTGCCAAAAAAACTAGCAGGTGGAGTGACAGAAATGGTGTTGACCTGTGCAGTACTGAACGTCTCCCATTCCCAGCCAGCGGTCCAGGAGTAGCTGCAGGACGGGTAGCAGTCAGCTGAGCAGGTAAAGTTGGAAGCAACTCCTGCAATCAGAAAGGCTGGACCGCTGATCTGTACATTTGATGGTCCAGCTGAAAAGTTGGAAATTGGTTAAAGGCATTCCTCCTTAAAAAAACGTATGAACTTGAATACATTTTTTTTTTTTCAATTATTACATATCACTAGCAGCGTCTTTTGTGCAGTGACTGATATTCCTGTAGCTGGATTGAGTGCAGTGCAGGTCAGGTTTTGTGTTGGCAGTAGTTCCTTAAAATGCAAGCTGAGATTGGAGCCCTGATAGGTCACATTACCCCTGGTCCAGGTGAACTGGCATGTCGGGTGACAGCTGGCTGAGCACTGGAAATCATACGCTATTCCTACAGTCATTACATTGAGCCCACTGATCACCACTGAAGACGGCCCGTCTGCGGTTAGAGGGGGAACAGATGGATAAACAGATAGGCCTCTTTAAAAGTGGCATTAATTCACTATTTCACTTTTTCTTGTTTAACGAGGAAAATTGCGAATTTGCGAATAAAGAAATAGATGCAAAATACTTAAATAGGCGTGCATGAAAGCTATTACACATATGTGGCTTGCACATAAATTTACATTGTGATTCATTACTTGTAGATATTTCATTTGTTCCATGAATTTAATTTAATTTAAGGGGAGACACTGCAGGGAAATAGGGAAATTATTTTGACCAACAAATATCAACATGAAGCTTCCCCAGTTGATTACTTACATTAAGACAATCATCTTTTGTTTTTTTGCTTTTTGAAACATGTACATGGTAATATTCAAATGAGGCATTAACTATTGCTAACTTGTAGTGAATTTAGGAAAAATGTACAGGCGCAGATAGACAGTGTTGTGAAATAAACACCTATAATATGTACTTAGGAGGTTTTTTTTTTCCCCACTAGTCTGAAAGAAGACATTTTATGGAAGAAAAATAGCCCCAAAACTCAAAATCTCTAATGTCTCCTGTTAGGTATGCATTTGACTGATGGCCCTTGAATACTCACAGTCAACTTGCATCTTGTAGTCAACAGACTGGATGGGCTCCCCCCCCTCTGCCACCACACATTGGTATAAACCTTCATTTGCCTGCAGGAGAGGACTGAAGGTGACTGCGGTGTTGTCAGGGGAGAAAAGCACTCGTTCAGATGCTGCCATTGGCTGTTTGTTCTTCAGCCATGTGATGGAGCCTGGGTTCTGAGAGCCAACACACTTAACAGACTTTATTGATCCCACACCGGAGAAATTTCCTTGTTACAGCAGCTAAAAAAAAATTCACATACATCAGAACAACTGATAAACCGTGCAATACCAAATGTGACTGTGCAATACTGTAAAGACATTTATTATCTAATAGTTATTCTCTTTACTTATATTTATTTATTGTTGGTTTATCTGTGTCTTGTACTTTCCCCTACAACTTGCTGCTGCAACAGTGTGAATTTCCCAATTGTAAGATTTTGAATCTTGAATTTTGACAAATACTCATTAAATGGGCATAGGAAAAACATACAAAAAGTATTATAAGAAATAGGAAAAAATAGAATAAGAGTAATATTAATAATACTAGTAATATGTTTACTATAATTAATGGAACTGTTGGGTCTTCGTAAATTATAGTATGGTCTAGACCTACTCTATCTGTAAAGTGTCTATAAATACTTGTCGTACTATAAATAAAATTGAATTGAATTGAAACTATAAACACCTGTATTATATACAGGCAGAAATTAAATATAAAAATAGATGAGATGAACATTAAAGACTTAATGCGATGAACTCATATCATTTTTTTTTAAATGACAAAATCAAGGTGCGAGCAGTATCAGACTCACCGATGACTGTGAGTGACTGTCTATAGTGGAGGTGATAGTGGTGTCAGTCAAAATGTTTGTTGCCTCGCAGGTCAGAGGCTCAATTTTAGAGTAGTCACTGAAAGTGATCAGGCCTGTGTGTAGTGATTTCTAACAAACAGAGTGTAAATTGTAATTTCCCCACTGGGGATCAATAAACAGTATACATTATTATTATTAAATTAAATTATTATTAAAATTATCTGCAGGTGACTGGCAAACTTTGTCTTCTCCCCCTGAGCAGGATGGGTATCTGGATCTGGTCCCCATAGAGAGTCT
Organism: Sander lucioperca; assembly: GCF_008315115.2. Taxonomy (NCBI): domain Eukaryota; kingdom Metazoa; phylum Chordata; class Actinopteri; order Perciformes; family Percidae; genus Sander; species Sander lucioperca. The sequence goes on along the minus strand of NC_050192.1, from coordinate 24,238,754 downwards.
TCCCCATGTACTGCCACGCAAAGTTGCAGGACGGGACGCACGTGGCTTGGCATATGAACATGTACTGCTTTCCCATCGTCACTGTACTGTCACCAATAATGCTGATGTCAGATGTGCCTAAAGAAAGAGTTTGTTGGGAAATAGGTTTGAATATAGTGTGCTCATTTCACAAAGTTACATCAGAACATGAATTCAATCAAAAGTGTTAAAATGTTCTCAACACAGGGTCCATGTACTACTTTTTAAAGTTCTTGTGACTGCATCTCACCGCACATTTGTCACATGCTTAAATGTAGTGTGACAGCAGCAGTAACATGCAAGTAAACTATTTTGAACCAACATTTTTAAATCAAACCAAAAATCCAATCCAATCTGCTTTAACAGTAAGCACACATATTTTATCTCATGCAATATTACCCGTGGGGGTCGACTTCTAATGTAAGCTACTTATTAATTGTGTGACAGCTGGAGTGACAGAAATGGTGTTGCCCTGTGCAGTACTGATCGGCTCCCGTTCCCAGACTATGGTCCAGGGTAGCTGCAGGACGGGTAGCAGTCAGCTGACCAGGTAAAGATGGATGCAGCACCTGCAGTCAGAAAGGCTGGACCGCTGATCTGTATGTTTGATGGTCCAGCTGAGAAAAATAGATTTGGTTAAAGAGTGTGCTGCTGAGGGGGAAGTCATGACTTTGAATTCACTATGGTCATTCATACCTGTCACTTGCAGCGTCTTTTGGACAGAGGCAGACCTCCCTGTTGCAGGGTTGACCACTGTGCAGGTCAGGGTCTGTGTTGGCACTCTCTGCAGCAGCTGCAGGCTCATCTCAGGCCCCTGAGTGGTCTCATTACCTCTGGTCCAGCTGTCCCTGCAGTCCGGGTAACATTCCGCTGTGCACTGGAAACCATATGGGATTCCCACTGACACTACATCCACCCAGTCAATCTCCAGGGAGGATAGCCCGTCTGCAGGGGCAGGTACAGGTACAGACAAGACTTCATTTTTTTCAATGACGCATAACACAGGAGGAAGATCAGAAAAGAACCAAGAAAGTTTGTTGTTAAACATTTTAACATAGTAGTTATGGGTCAGAATCAGAATCAAAAGGATCTTACATGAAATTTCCCCCATAGTTCCACTGTTCTCAGTTTCACTGGCAGAAAATCCTTGGCTATGAGAAAAGAGAATGCATTATCATTCATTTTCTGGCAGCTTATACAACATGAAAATAAATCAACAAGCACGTAATTAAATCTTCATTAAAAATGTCTAAAATGATTAGCATTTAACTCATTCTGCTAAACTGTTGACTAATGTGATCAGATGAGGATCCAGCGGGGCTGCCTCTTACCTGCCAGGCAGGTGAGAAACAGCAGCAGACAGGCGGAGTGAGGATGCATGGTTCTGCAGACAGTCTCAACAACTGTCCACTGTCTCATAACCATCCACACTCTTATAACGCATGGTTGAAAAGGCCTCGTCCACTGTTATCACTAGCTCATACAAAACACAGACAACAAATGACCTAATGTTACTGGCAAAGTCAAAGGAGTGCAGCATGTAGGTTATCAGCTGGCTTTATTCTCTGCACAGGGTGTGCATGCAAGCAGCCGACATACAGTTTTGTGTGGTTTGGACTTCTGTAGGTTATGGTTTCTTTTGCCTGACACCTGAGTCAGACAATGTGGCTCTCTCTGTTTTTCATATCGGCCTGTGGTTGCAGATGTAAAGATAGACTCAATTTATCACAAAATCTTAGATAGAATCATCATAGAATACAACTCCAGCTGACGCCAGATCTGATATGCTTTACTGTTTTTTCTGTGGTTCTGTTCATGTATTTACCTTTACATCGTGCCTCTACTGTATGCTGTCACTGTGGCAGGTCAAAGCTGCGCTGCTCGTGATGTTCATGTTGTATTCAACTACCTCTGATTGCAATTTTCCCCCATCATATGAACTTAAGCATTTTGTCTCTACTAATTTGATGATGATTTGACTGATTGGGATTTCTTTTTTGCCATTTGGTGGCAGCAGAAGCAAAGTAAACACAACCTTTGTATATGGGGAGGGGGGGATACCTGGCTCTTTAGCTGCTAAATGCTTCACTAAGTCACCAGCTAGTCTCTAACTGTCTGCTGTCGGTGCTGAGCAGGTAGTGTGCAGTGGGTTATTAGTGACGTTTCACTGAAAACAGCCTGATGTGGCCAAAAATAACACTATGAGCCATTAAAAAAAAAAGAAAAAAAAAAGAATATGTACAGTAATAGCTTTATTCATTAGTTTTTGTTGTTGTTGCCTTCAGCAACAGGATGAGGAAGACCAAATTTTTTGATATTTTGTTTCCTAGTGAGTCAAGTAATAACAGTTTTGAAATAAAGGAATTTCTTTGGCCATAAGTTGTCAAAAATGGTGCAATAGAATCTGCTAATAAGGTGAAAAAGTTATTTTCCCCCGCCGAGGAGCTGATGTTTTCGGTTAGGTTTGTTTGGTTTGTTTGTCTGTCAGCAGGATTACGGAAAAACTACTATTCATGAAACTTGGTGGAATGGTGTAGCGTTGACCAAGGAAGAACCCATTCAATTCTGGAGTGGATCCGAATCACGGGGCAGATACACAAACTATTTTTTACTTTTGTTAACATTGTGATATAGGGGATTTGTGCTGCATTCATGTGTTGTCAGAATAATCAGAGAAAATGAGTCCCTAACTAGTAAAATTCACACTGCATTAACATTGTGAGATAGGGCATGCCTTGGCGGAGGTCTGCATTTTCCAAATGCCCTTCTAGTTTGAATTGACACTGTTTAACTCAGGAGGCGAAATAAGTTGATCCAGTGACTAAGATATACAGTACATAATAGTTATACTCAGTGGTGGAATGTATCTGAGTTCATTTACTCAAGTACTGTACTTAAGTATAACTTTGAGGTACTTGTACTTTACTTGAGTCTTTTCTTTTCATGCTACTTTATACTTCATACATTTTAGAGAGAAATATTGTACTTTTTACTCCACTACATTTATCTGACAGCTTTAGTTACTAGTTACTTTACAAATTAAAATTTTTGCACACAAAACACATGTAGTTTATAAAATACGATGTTTTATTATAAATTAAACTACCCAACAATATAACGGCCTACAAGTCCAGCTGAAATGATTAGACCATTAAACACAGAAACTGTTTGGATCGTTTCCAGTTTCTAAAATGTGAGGTTTTTTTGTTGTCGCATTGAGTACTTTTACTTTTAATACTTTAAGTACATTTTCCTAAATATACCTACATACTTTCACTTAAGTAACATTTTAAATGCAGGACTTTTACTTGTTGAGTATTTTTACAGTGTGGTATTAGTACTTTTACCGAAGTAACGGATCGGAATACTTCTTCCACCGCTGGTTATACTATAGGCTATATGTTTTTATTTTCTAATAGAGACTAAACTTTGACTTGTGACTCCCAAACTGGGTCTCTCGTATATTAGTAGAAGCTTTTGCCCAGAAGATTTTTTTTCTTCTTAATTTGATCAATATTTCAGTTACTGTCAGAGTCCCTTTAGTAGTGGTTTAGAAGTGGTTTGCACGGCATCTTTGTTTAATCAAAGAAAACAGCAGTACAAACCACAGTGAAGCACTTCTCAGAAAGTGTTTGTCAGTGGACTGATATGAACCCGGGGTGTGTCCTTAAACTGTCACTGCGATTTGCCAGCATAAGATTACCGCAAACACATACCTGAAGTGTGTGGAGCATTGAACTGACCTTACATTTAGTTTGCATTTTAACATTATTAATAATTATTATAACACAATATATTTTTTTTTTTTGACGAAGGACTCTTGATCTTTATAAGACTATATTTGGAAAAACTGGACAGTACTCTGTATTGTAATGTCTGATGAGTTTGTGGTCTTGTGTCGTATGTGTATGTGGCTTGTGATTGTCTTGTCAGAAAAGAAAAACTAATTAAAATCTAAATAAAAAATAATTAAAAAAGTTAATCACAGATCTCAGTGGTGTACTATCACCATCCAACCTGCAGGTGGAGCCAGGACTGAATCAAGGGCATCACATAAATTTATCAAATCATCAAACATCCTCACTAGAGTGCCAGTTTAAAGCCACTTCACACACACCCACACAGTTGTTGTCACTTGTTTGGCCTGATTAGACCTTATCTCAGGACTGTGTGGTCTTGTACAAACTATGCTTGATTGACATCTCCCTTGTTCCTGTCAGTTTGATCGCACTCGTTAGAGTGGAACTAATCACGGCTTTATGATTTGCATCACTTCATTAGGCTTAGTGACTATAGTTCAATTCCCAGCATAGGTCCACCCAAACAACCTGCGCAGAGGTCTAACTGAAAACACCTGTGTCTGGTCCTCAAGTATGGAAACCACTGTTGCAAGTCAGTGGTGGAAGAAGTATTCAGATTCTGTTCTTAAAGTAAAAGTACTAATACCACACTGTAATAATACTCTGTTACAAGTAAACGTCCTGCGTTGAAAATGTTTCTTAAGTAAAAGTATGTAAGTATAATCAGGAAAATGTACTTAAAGTATTAAATGTACAAGTACTCAATGCAGAGAAACCCTCACATTTTAGAAACTGGAAACGATCCAAACAGTTCTGTCAATCAACTAAGTGTTTGAGAGTTAAGTGTTTTCAGCTGGACTTGTAGGTATGTATATTGTTGGTTAGTTTAATTTATAATAAAACATTGTATTTTATAAACTAGTGTTAAAAAAACTTTTGTGTGCAACAATCTTAATTTGTAAAGTAACTAGTATCTAAAGTTGTCAGATGAATGTGGTGGAGTAAAAAGTACAATATTTATCTCTGAAATGTAGTGGAGTCGAAGAAGAAAGGGACCTGAAATTAAAAGACTTGAGTACAAGTACCTCAAATTTGTACTTAAGTGCAGTACGTGTGTGTAAATTTACTTAGTTACATTCCATCATTGTTGCAAGTATAAGATGTTGTGTTTGTACATCTTTTGTTACTTAAGAAAAAGTGGCTGAGTCTTGTGGTAAAAGTCATCATTTTATTTATGTATAGACAACATTTCAAATGTATCAATGTGGAAGAATCGCCCAAATATCTTCAAAAACTCCTCAGTTCCGACATCCCATGTGCACACGTCGATGCCCAAGTGCTTTTCCATGCCTCTTACTAGAAAGTGCAAACAGGGTTCAGCCCACTGTCAACACGAATGGAAAAGGATAGTATGCAGCGTGAGATTACCGGTACATGAGTCATTAATTCTCCACAATTCACCAACCTTTCTTCATCACACATTCAATCTGAGAAAGAAAGATCTGACAGACAAAGACAAAGACAGAGAGAAATTAGTTTTAAAATGGTAAGGACAATAAGTCTGTACCTGCTATTACAGCTGCAATAATTGCACAAAATGATAAGAAATAAAATAAAACAAACAACTACAAATAAATATGAAAAATGATAATAGAAGTAATGTTTTTAGACCCATACAATTACATTTTTAAAAAGCAACCAAAAATAAAAATGTTGTTGGGATCACACAACTCTACAATATTAACCCTAACCAGTCTGCAGCTGGATCACATCAGTGTGAAATCACCAGAAATGATGAAGGCCAGCAGCAGCACAGCTAAGGTCCCTTCAGGACGAGTGGACAGGTTGCCATCTGACCCTGAACACAAGAAAAAAAAAAGCAGGTAAAGCTAAGGCTGTTTTATGCTTCTGCGTTGAGTCGACGGTGTACCCCCGCAGATCCCTTTGCGTCGACGCTCTGCGTCGAACCCCTCTCCGAGCCCTCCACCGTAGCTCGACGTGCACCTCCAAAAATGTGTAACTTTGCGTCGAGACGACGCAGACCGCAAGGACCGTGATTGGTCAACTTGTCCTGTGTGTTGATAGTCGGTGTTTCAAGCAGCCTCCTGTGGGGAGTAGCAACATGCTAGTTCACTGACATAAGCTCAGACATATTTGGTTACAATGATGGGGTTATCCGTTTGTAAAGTGTCTATATGTCAGTATCGTTTTGAAATTAGCACTTCGCCGGCAAGCAGTACTTTGTGGTCAGTGCTAAAGTTTGCTTGCTAACATAACATAAACTGGCTCTCTCTCTTTTCGTCGGAAATGGCAGAGTTTCGCGATTGACCCTCCGGAAACCACACACCCCCTAGCGTTCTGGCGGTGAAATGCACTGCGATGCAAAGAAACGCGTTCAACCCCGACGCAGAACTCCGAAAGGGTCACGACGCTGTAGGAACGACGCCGTAGCTACGTCATGGAGTTGCTGCAGAAGCATAAAACAGCCTTAACAGTATACATAAGTGTTATTATGATGTACTTTTATAAACCATTTTATGGCTCATCCACCTGCTATTTTTACAGTCTTGACGGCTGCAGCTGTCCTCTTTGAAGCTGTGTTTTGTGCCTCACACCTGAGAGTGACAGATTGAAGCAGATAATCCGCCGCTATCTCGATCATGTTGCCCCTCACAGTCTGGCTGTCCACAGACGACACGTAGCGACAAGAAGGCAGACATTCAGCAGTGCACACAAACTTGTACTTTTTTGCAATGTCTATTACGTCGGGGCCTTTGATCTGAACCTCAGATGGACCAGCTGAAAGAAAGATAGTGAGGATAGATCATTGTTGAGAAAGAAATTGTACAATCAATTTTGTGCAAAAGGCTTTCAGATGATCTAATGCTCATTCAGTTGTCTGTCCCTAGCAAACTTAAACAGACATTTCTAGTTTCTATCAATTGGTGACTAAAAGTAATCATTTCTTCATTGATTAATCTGATTGATTTTGTGTGTAGGTGGTAGCGTGTTAGCTAACTTGTAGTTCGTTCACTAAGGTATATTTTGACATTTTGGGAAAAGCGTATTTGCTTTCTTGCAGAAAGTTAGATAAACTGTATAAACATGACAGTGGTATTAATGACTACTTTTATATTTATTCTGCAAATGAGCAGCAGGTTAGCTAAGCTTAGCATAACAACTGGAAACAGGGAAACAGCTAGCCTGGTTTGGAGAAAGAAATAGTCCGGGACATAAATTCACAACTTGTCGTTCCACTTGGGTTTTTTGTACAGTTTAAACAATAAATAAGCTTTAGAAGTTCTGGTAATGTCTGATGTTTCTAGTCCTTATGCTATGCTAGGCTAAGCTAAGCTAAACGGCTACCGGCAGGAGCTTCATATTTACCAAACAAATATGAGAATGGTATTAATCTTCTCATCTAACTTTTGGCAAGGAAGCAGGTAAGCTTATTTCACAAAACGTCAAACTATTTATATAATGCTTAAAACTAGCTATGAATCCGGGCCCCTCTTTTATTAATAAAATAATTTGACTGGAAAGGTGTTCTCTCCAGGTTTAGGACCTTTCACCCCATTAGTAAATTAAGTGAAGCTCTTGACTTACAGGCCACAGCTATGTTTCGAGTAGCAGTGTCAAACAGCCCAGACACACTATTGGTAGCTTTGCAGATGAGCATTTTGGAGTTGTCCATCTCCCGAGGAGTGATTGAAATAACATTCCCTTGACCACCTATCCATGGGCCTTTATCTGTCTTCCAGGCGTAGATACAAGATGGCCGACAGTAGGCATGGCAACTGTAGGTGTGGCTCACTGATGGATTCATTAGATCAGGGCCTGTGATGGAAACATTGGCAGGTCCAGCTAAGGTGAGAAAGACAAATAGAGTCATTAGAAGGGAAAGACATTCACAAAGCACAGAAATTATAAATACAGTCCAATCCTTCATAAACAAACCCTAACAATGTATCGTTTAAAAATCAAGAAAAGGGCTGTCACTTACCTAACACTTTCAGTTGCTTTGTTGTCGTCGCAGTTATATCTGTATCTTCAACTGTGGCTGTACATGTCACTGTTAAGGCCTCCACCCAACTGTTAACAGTGAAGGATAGCACATTGCCCTGACCCTGGGCAATCTGTCCATCCAAAGACATAGAATATCTACATGCAGTTTTCATCATCAGGCAGTTGGAAAAACACTCAATGCTGCTTGGCACACCCACAGTGACGTAGTCCGGACCAATAATTGTACACTTGATTTTCACTGCTTCTGGAAATGTCAGAATTACCACTATAATCTAGTGTTCACATTTCTTTATAGTCATAAATCATACCAAGATATTACAGAATTGAATGAAATGAAATTATTTATTTAGCATCTGGACATTAAAATTGATAATAAAATTAATAAATTGATAAAGATAGCATCTTTAATTTAGGTTTTATTGTTTATTTGAATAGAAAACCGCTTACCCTCGTTGTCATCCTCGTCATCTAGTCCAGGGGTCTCTCCATCTGAAGACAGTACTGGCTGAAGGCCTACACAGTCAATGAAAACATATTTCATTTTTTATCTTAAACATCAGCATTAAGCATCAAAGTCCATTCCTCTCCTCGGGAATACTATTTTGATTTAACAATCCCAACTCAAGTCCACTTACTTCTTTTTTCCAGAGCTTTCAACCGTATCAAATAGTCTTCATCAGCGAAAGGAGTTTGCTCAGTTTTCATGAAGATTGTTGAAAGCTACTAAGTGGACTGTTTGGATTGTTTGGTCAAACTACTATTTCCAAGGTCAATAATGAACGTTGATGCTTGATTTTATAAAATTATTAGCAACTGAACAAGTCAATAGTTTCATCCCGATAAAACTGAGTGACCATATCACACAGTCTTCATCAGCAGATGGTGTGATATGGTCAAAAGCTTAGGCAAAAGGCAATAAATGGACCTTCATTTGGAATTTCTTGTCGGACATCTTGGGACATCTTGGGGAATTTAACAATCCAGCAGTGGTGGAAGAGGTATCACATCCTTTACTTAAAGCTAGGCTATGTAACTTATCAAAGAAGAAATAACATTTCTGTTACAATGGGAAGTGAAATTCATAAGCAATAAAACACACTTGCTCAGTTGAATACACTCAGGCATTTTGCTGCTACAGCCTTACTAAGTCTGGCATGACCAGTAACTTATTTTGGCTAATATTAGCTTGCATTAGCAAACTTTACATACTGTGCAACTGAGATTTGTTTGCTAACTTCATAACTCCTCTTTATTTGCGTTACCAATAAACTACGCTTAAGTATTTACCATTATCTTAAAATTCTTACTTGTGGCTAAAGTAACAATTGTTTAGCAAACGTTACATGGGCTTGCAATACACAATGCCACCATGTAAAATATACCACATTATATGTAGAAATACAGCATTCAGTAGAGTGAAAGTACAGACATATTATGAGCAAAATATACCTAAACTATCATAACTAATAGCACTCATTTCACAGGAAAGAAAATGTGTGTTTAGTATGTATTATATTATTGGATTGGAAGTAGCATTTTACTGTTGTAGGTGGTTGAGGTGGAGCTGATTGTAACTACTTCATATAGTGTTGTGTATTTAAATCTACAACAATGTTTCATAATTTAAAAGCTGATATATAAGCATATATTTTTTTATGTAAAATTTTCACCTTTAAAGTAACTAGTAACTAGAGCATTCAATGACATGTAGTGGAGTAAAAAGTACAATATTTTCTTCTGAAACGTAAAGGACCAGAAGAAGTATCTTGAAATGGAAAAACTCAAGTGAAGTACAAGTACCGCAAACATTTACTGTAGTTCATGATTTCATTACATCACATTTATACATTTATCTCATCACATTTATAGCAGGTAATATACACAACGTAAGGATTTATCCAAGGAAAACACAGTAAAAGGTTTTCCCAACAGCCTTTAAAATCAGTACTGCAGCACTCACACACCACTCACATGCCAAAGGACTAAATTATCCCAACTAAAACTTTGACTCTGCCACTGGTATTTTTTTTCAATAGGAAAATCATGTATTACCTGCCAGTAACAGCAGCAACAAAAGCCTGCTGAGGTTTGAATGTCCTCTGCATTGTTTAGATTTGTAGGTATTCTCCATTTTCCCGTAAGAATCTGAAGTGTAAAGCCACCAGGAAATAGTGAACTGGCGCTGCATAGTCACTCAATATCAGCAGGGAAACAGCTCTTATCAGAGAGATCTGAGGAGAAACATATATGCCTTCTCAGTCACTCTAATGAGAAGTGCATTGCTGTTAATTGATGGCAGATCAAAGTCCGTAGAATGTGTTTAGAAGGAGGTTTCACCCTGAGTGACTCAGATTTTCCTCAGTAGCAAAAAACTAATTTACATATCTTTACTGGTAAATCCAGGGTCAGGTTTCCAGATGAGATGAGAGTCCATGGAGAAAGCTCAGATGCAAAAGAGGAAACACTTCTGAGCAGCAGTGCTCCCGTCTTAGGGCTCCAGGCTCAGAGCCAGTTTAAGGGGAGTGTTTGTAGGATGGTGTAATGGTTTAGAGACGGACCCAAATGTGGAAATGTCACAAGTCTGATCACTGTAAAAGGAAATGTGTCCTGAACAAATATGGAATTCATATTGAGAAAACACATACTGTATATACAACAAAATCTAACACGGCATCGTCATAACTTAGCTCCACCTAAAATAAACTGTGAGAATAAAAGTAATTTCTGTTGACCCCATTTTCATTCACAATTATTTTATTTTTTTTATCGTTACATGAAGGGACATGCAGTGGTTAATATGATGTGTGTGACATCATTATTCACTTCTTCATTCCCAGCTTCAACCTTGGTACTGTACAATGGGTGACCTCGCCCTCAGTTCCAGAAATGCCTCTATTATCAGAATAAATCAAAGAGCAAACAGACAAAAGAAAACAGCTACATAATGGATAGACTGACTTTAAGGAAGCAGTCACAGTTAGTATGAATTTGACCATGTTATCTATGGATGATGGATACATAATCTGACACACACACACACACACACACACACACACACACACACACATATACACACACATATACACACTAAAACATAAATGAGCCTCTGCCAACTGAGGAAATCACATTTATTCATTCAGACTAATATTATCCATTACTCCTACACAAACACAACAAAGTCAACAAGAAAATAATATTTTTGTGTGTGTGTGTGTGTGTGTGTGTGCAATATTGTGTGCATGTGTGTCTTAAAGTGATGTCTCTCTGGAGTCCCTGGGTGGCCTGAAGGTCAGTATCTCTGTGAAAGTGTGACCTGTACAAACACAAAAGACAGGAGTATGCATCATCCATTCTAAATTATGTCTGTGTCCTACTTTCACATCCAAGTTCAACACCTTCGCCTTCAACCCCAAACTGCATTTCTCTTCTGCTACCTCTCCAGTTGTACATATAATAAACGGCACCTGCTGTGTATTATTACATGTTAAGATCTTCACTGACGTCTTTTGGCAAACAGCAGGTACTGTGACAACACTGAACACTGGCAATCTGAATTTAGGCTGAATATTGGCAAAACTAAATGTCCCTTAAAGGAGAATAAAGCTTTAAATCTGTGTGTTTCAGGTGCCCTGATTAATGTCAGTCCAATATTCACTCTCCTTTTAGTTCTGTCTTCAACTTCCTGAGGGAAATATCAGACTCTTTAGCAGCTAAATGCTCCACTGTGTTTACCAGCTAGATGCTAACTTTGTTTCACTTTAGTGTGCTTAGGCTAAAACACTACATAGAGCTGAGAGGAACTGCAGGATAGAGTGATCATTTTCTGCAGGTTTGTCACTACAAGCAGCACCTTTCAAATTCCACATAGTCTCTTGACCCATTGTTGGCATAAAACATTGATTAATTCAGCTGTAAATGTAAACCGGCCTCTCCCCTCTCTCTTACGTTTCCACTGGTCCAGCGGCAGGTCTGTGTTGTCCATGGTCTGATCATAGGGCAGCGCCTCAGTCTCCTCCTCGGCATCTCTGAACTCGCTGAAGAAAGGCAGCTCGAGCGCCTCTGATGCACTCACTCTCTGCTCAGGGTCCAAGAGCAGCATCTTTTCCAAGACACACACTGCTGTGTGTTGCAGATATACATGTCAAAGTCAGCATGACAGAGTCTAGTGCACCAACACCAGGGCAAACTGGAGAATAGATAGATCGTTACGTACCATTTGAGCTAGCTTTGGAGAAAAGAGAGAGCAAATCTTTTTTTGGCACTTTTGGTAGACTTCTGATGTAGTTTTTGGCCTGTCGAGAGAGGAAGTGGAGAGAAGGATGACAAAGGTTGGTAAACTAAGGGATTTCCATAAGTCATAGAGAAGTCAGGTATGGATAGATTTTTATTCTTATACCTTTTATCTTTATATTGACCACTATGTGGAAAATATACCACTGACAATCTTCACTGACACACAAATGATTAAATTATTTTTTTTTATTAAAACTAAAGTATTTAGTTATGTTCTGTGAAAATAATTAGTATTCAGTGATAAATGAGTGTTGAGAAAACAGGAATGGAGGGTTATGGAGCAGAAGTGGTTTGAGAAGTTTCTATAGACATTCTGATTCTTTTTTGTATGATTAAAATGCTGTGAAACTCACTATTGGAATGCATTGACAACTATGAAAGCAAAATGACGACAGCCGCTGTTCTCTCTGAGGTTTGAGGGAGCAGATTGCAAACTTTTTACAACCACCTTTCAAATTTTTACATCCAGTGTGTGCATTGAGTGCATCTTTAATATGCCTGGTACGACTTACATCTTGGCTCTGTAGCTTCACAACAAAGTCAGCAGCTGGGGTTCCTGTAATCTTCATGATTTCTCTGAGCTGGTCCAGGTCTGGCAGTAGCTATGGTCAAGTATCAACTGTTGCATGGATGGATTTTTTTCCTTTTCAAATATGAGCTTTCTATTCAACTTATAATGCTAGTGTGATTAACATGTACAGACAATGAAAACAGCAATTAAATGATGAGGTTTGACACAATTGGTGCAAGACAAAACCAAGCCAAGCCAGCGTTGATGACAGTTAAGGATACGATCGCTTCCTTTGAACAGCGGCTTTCCCAGCAGCATCTCTGCCATAATACAACCCGCCGACCAAATATCCACTGCAACAGAGAGCAAAATTAGTTAGTTAGTTAGTGTTATGAAATAGGTCTCTTTGCCTTTTTTCTGCACACCTGTTCACACAAAATGTTAGGAGAGTTTACCGGTTTGTGTGTAGTGCATCCAGTTGAGGATAACCTCGGGTGCTCGGTACCAGCGTGTCACGACATAGCCGGTCATTTCTACGTCGGCCTGCCTCGCCAAGCCAAAATCAAGAATCTGAAAGAGGGGAAACAAAAATAAGTGTAACATGGAAATGTGTAGGTGTATGGGATGTTCACATTATGACGGCTTGATGTGAAGTTAGAGTACCTTTAGCTCACAGTCCGGGTTAATGGCTAAATTTCCAGGTTTGAGGTCCTGTGGGAATCAGAAATGTAAGACAAAGGAGATCAAGTAAGTGAGTTATCAGAAGACATTCGTTTGCAATTGTTTCCCGTTTTCAAGGAAAGAGTCGGTTATATTTTAATGCCTAGAGAATTTCAGATAACAAAGTATGTAAGTAAATGGATGTATAAATTTAATTTTATAATGAAATCACTCCATTTTAATCATTTTACTTTTACTTCCAGGGCTGAATCCAGCCATTCAATATGAATGTGACAATCCCAGATTTTCAAAATCAATTCATGCAAGTTATATTAAAATCTTTAAAACAACCCGTTAACTGGGTGGGTGAAGTCTAAGATGTTCAGACATCTGGGACATTTCAGTATAAAGTCTTGAGTTGAGCAACACATTCAAATACACACACACACAAACAGAGCAAAGCTCCCTGTGTGGGAATCTTAGGATGAATGGGGATTGAGTGTGAAAAAGAGCAAGAGTCCCACCCCAAGGCTCATAGCCTGAAAGGTCAAAGTTCACGTACCCTGTGGATGATCCCTGCAGAGTGGATATACTGAGGAGAGAGGAGACACACACACAGACAACATCAGCAACTTGGGCTCAACTCGCTGAAACAAGTGTATATGACTCTCACTTGGGTAACTAACATGTTAACATAATCACATTCCCTTCTGAGTAAATAAGACATCATTTACACGTATTTACACTGCTCTGACAGAAACTGTATGTATGCTGGTGGAGGTAATGAGTAACATGCGTGTATCTGTGTTGGTTGTGGTGTTCACCTTGAGTCCTCTCATCATCTGATAGACGAGGAACTGCACCCTGTCTTCTGATAATCTCTCCAGCTTCATCAGTTTGCCAAGGTCAGTGCCCATGAATGGCATCACCAGGTAACTATGGTAACAGAAGACGAGTCAAATCACCCCAGTGTAGTAACGAGCCTTTTATAGTCAGCAGTGAGCAGGAGTGCACAGGAACTTACAAGTCACGCAAGCGGTCCAATGCAATCTCAGCAGTGAAAACATCCATTAGCCCAATGACCTGAACAGGAGAAATAAAAACACAAATGAAATCTGATTCAAACATGTACTTATGCAAAAGACCTCGAGACAGTTATGTTGTATTTTCCCTTCTTAATATCCCTTCAGCTTGTCCGTTCTGCAGTCCGTTGTTCTCATGCTGCTGTCCCGTTCCCTTTGTTTTAAAACTTACACAAGATGCATTGTACAGCTTTAAAATACTTGGAGAGCGTTCTTACATTTTCATGCTTCATGTGTTTGAGGAGTCGCAACTCTCTGTACGCCCTTTTGGCAAAAAGTTTGGACTGGAAGGGCCGATGAAGTTTCTTGATGGCAACCTGCGTCCCCATCCGGCGGTCCCATGCTGAACTGAAAAAGACCGATACAATTCAAAAGAAAGCTTGAACAGGTTATATTTCACCCCTAAAAACTCAATAGTTGGGTCAAAATTCCATCACTTTAGGTGTTTTTCACAGCAGGCATTCAACAAGTCTATAAGGATATCTACAGGTGTAATTAATAACATCTAAATGGAACAGTGCCTCTTTAATAATATCAATTACACCTGTGCCTTTCTTGCTATCAGAAGTCACAATGTCTGCTGTGTGTGTGTGTGTGTGTGTGTGTGAGTGTGTGTGTGTGTGTGTGTGTGTGTGGGGGGGGGGGGGGGGGGGGGAAAGGCTCTGTTTGTGATTGAAGACAATGTAGTGGTGCATTCTATACACTTAACTCAGGCTCTTTGACTTCTTCCAACAATGAGAATGGGGGGGAGGGGGTTTCTTTGTTGACCCTCATCCATACAACACAATGCAAAGAAAGGCCCTGCAGAGCCAGCTGTGGAGATACTGCTGACCAAAATATCCCACACAAGCAGTGTACTGCTGCTGCAGGAATATTATAGAATACTCAAGTACAAGTACTGAGCTAAAAATATACTTGAGTAAAATAATGTAAAAGTGTCTCATTATCTAGACAGAGTAGGCTACTTTTTACTTTCGGTTTATTGTTTCTTTCTCGTGCATTGAGAAAAGGGTCAAAGTCTATTTTTATTTTTTTATGTTTTATGTATAATACTTAAAATACTACTATACTAAATACTTAAACATATCTACTTCTGTATTACCCCTGTAGCATATTTAACGCAAAGTAAAATACTTAAAATACAAAAGAAGAGGTGGTTTTGGATGAGAATGCATTTGGTCAATCCGATTGTCCGACATGGCATAAACACTGGCTCCAAATCAGCTGACACCAAAATTCAATTACTACTTCTCTGAGCTGTAAAGTTTGTGTTTAACTTACCACACAGTCCCATAGGCTCCTGTTCCGACCTGCTTCAGGTCCCGGTACCTCTCCGGAACCTCCCACACGGTTTTGTTGACCTCCTGCCGGTAGAAGCCTGTCCTGGACCGCACAGCCATTCCCTAGCGACTGGACAAGGCTGAGGTCAGGATATGCGTGGGTCCGCTCCGTCCTCTCATGAGAACAAACCGAGATTATTTTATTTCCAAACGCCCAAGACGCGCAGTCCGTCCCGCACACAAGAGTTTGGTTGGGCACAAATTCCTCCAGATAAACTTGAGCGACTTGCAGGGTCGCCAGTTACACCCCCAACACACACACGCACACACACACATTGTTAATCATGGCTCTCCTGGTCGCCAAGGGCAGTCTATGGGTGTGTCTACAATGTGGGGGGAAAAAAACACAAAACATCTGCCAACTTGAAGGTTATTATACCCCTATAATACTCCTGTAAAATCCCTATAATGTTTATGTAATATCCCTGCAGAGCAGGAAAACTAGCCTGTAACTTTACATTCATTCATGACATTCAAGTCATAAAAGAATCTCTCTATACTTAGATAGATATATCTTTATTGTCATTGTGCTCAGAGTACAATGAAAATCAGTTTCCCAGCTCTTCAGCAGTGTGCATAGAAATTGAATAAATACAACAAAAGTTAAGTAAATAGAACAAAAACAAATAGAGAAAATATAAAGAGAGCTTATCATTTTGATTATAGGGGTCTTATATAATTTTGAGAATACTTTCTGTGTTACAGTTAAAGTGAGTATATTGAAAACGTTTTAGTTTAGTTTGGTGTATTTTTCATTAATAATCTATTTATGTTGGTCTTAATTATAATCATGTTTGTTATGTTCTTTTTACTGTCTTTTGGTGTCATCACAATGTTATATACTATATTATGTATACTACACTATACTTTTCTAATCTATACTGTACTATAGCTCACAACAGACTATACAATTTTATTCCATTAAAATCTATACTACATTATAGGCTACTATACTTTACTATTCTATTTTACACTCTGCTATACTGTCCTATTCTATGTTATTGTAAACTATATCATAGGCTTCTACACTATACTGTACTACTAACTAGTCTGCACTATACTATATTATATCCTATTCTATGTGGAGAACCGAGTTTATGTGGCCATACGTAATTGTTAAACATCTCACCCCGGAACCAATGTGCTGCTACAACAGCCTCCACCCTTCTAGGAAGGCTAATCTACAAGTTTCTTGGAACATAACTAGGCCTGGTTCACAGTGGTGTTCCAATTCCTCCCATAGGTGTTGAATGGGGTTAAAGTCAGGGCTCTGTGAGGGGAAGTCATGTTCCTCCTTGCCAGACTGGAATAAATGTTTCTTTATGAAATTTGCTTCGAGCAACAGGAAAGGGCCCTTTCCCCAACTGTTGCCACAAAGGTGGCACACAGTTCATACAACACACAATTCCACTTAATTGGAACAAGGGAGCCTGGACTAAAAAACATTTACATTGTCCTTTACATTGCAATTTCCATGTTGTATATCAAATAGACTGAATGTTGCAGAGAATATATAAGGCAAGACAAGGCAAATTTATTTATATAGCACATTTAAGCATCAAGGCAATTCAAAGTGCTTTACATAAAACATTAAAGAGCAATTAAAAAACTATTAAAAACACTCATTAAAGATAATAGAAAATAAAAACAAGCTATAATGGAATATGACTTATGATGTATAAAAGTTACACTACAGTGTAAGAAATGTACAATAACTTGACTAGGCAGCATAAAACAGAAAAGTCTTCAGCCTTGATTTAAAAGAACTGAGAGTTGCAGCAGACCTGCAGTTTTCTGGGAGTTTGTTCCAGATATGTGGTGCATAAAAACTGATGTTTAGTTCTGACTTTGGGGACTGAAAGCAGACCAGTGTAAAGACCTCAGGTTTTATTAGAGCATGCTCAATTTATGATTATTTAAATTTGTATGTCATCTGCATAATTTTGGTAACTAATTTGGTTGTTTTTCATAATCTGAGCCAGCGGAAGCATGTAGATGTTAAAATGTTAAAGGAGGCCCCCGAACAGCGCCTTGGGGAACTCCACGTCATATTTGTCCGCTCAGATGTTTAATTACCTATAGACACAAAGACACACAGATAAGAAAACAAACATACTAACAAACACAGTTAACAGAACCAATGGTGTTTATTCTGTTCAATGCCAAGACTTGCCAAGTCATGTTACCCGTTGATGATGAAAGAAAAAATAATCTGCATCATTTGAAAACTGACAGTTGACATTCAGTTTAGTACAGTTGAATTATATGCCACCATGTATTCAAAAGACACTTCTAACTTGTAACATACAGTAGGCCTATACGTATACATTCATTTTTGCAGTTTGCTATTCAACTCCACCACATATACAACATCGACATAAGCACATAACACTTTAACATTCAAAGCTCTAACACTCTTTGACTGAGACAGACAGTTTTCATTCATTTGGACTGTAAATTCAACATTTTGCATACAGTGTTAATAGACGACTTGCGCAAAAGGCTACATGTAGCACTCCAGTGTGAACCATTGTAGAGTCAGAATCAAAAATGATTCATAAATAGTAATTTGATGTAGTTGTACTCATGTTTCTTTGAGGCAGAAATAATCTCATTGGTTTGGTTAGACTTGAGTGGGACAAGCCAAAGAACCACAGTTTAACTTGCATAAAGGAACACACCAAACTATACATTAAAATACAATTGATTTTAACCTAGTTAGTTAGTAAGCTAACCTAGCTAGCTAGGTTTTCGTCTTATTCCGTTGTTCATCTCATATCTGCAAATTAAACCTCAGATGAGCTTGAGTGGAAACCATACTGTAGTTCCACTAGTATATTATTATTACAACCTAGCTAGCTAAAACTAAAAACCTAAAGAGCTACTAGTGATGCTACTTCGCATAGCTTAGCGAGTTTAAACAAAGGTTTACAAGGATAGCGAAAACTCTGCTTTACACCTGCACTGTATCCAGATAGTATACACATTAGGTATAAGAATGCATCTGCAGCAGTCAGATATAAAGTAGATTTATGTGTGCTCCTGATTTATAAGCCTTTTATCTCCCAAAATGTCAACTAGCAAAATGTTATAAATGCATCTTATGTGTGATGATACATCTATTTATGTTGAGGTATCATTAAAATGATCAGATAGTTATCTGATTACCGGAAATGCATTAGTGTATTTTTTCATGCTAGATTTCATATCAGTGTTATCCTCTTTTACCTCTTGACATTTTCACTGACCTTTAGAAAATCTGTGGTTTGTTGTGCTCTGCACACTGTGGTTTAACACAAGCAGATTGTTTCTATACCTCAGCAAAACGTTTGTAGAACTAAAACTCCAGTCTGCTGCAAGATGAATGGCACAATGTCAGTGAGGAAGTCAGCCAATCTTCATACGCATTGAGCTCATGCTGCTTAATACAAATGTTATCAATGAGGGTGTTCTAATGTTGCAATAAACTATGAACTGCAGTGTTACTGGAATACCCACAATCGAGGTAAAGAACATCCCCAGTGCTTTCATACTATGGTCACTAATGAATGTGTACACTCTGCATTGTTTTCATTATAACACTCAAGCATCATGAATTCTAAAAAGATGAGGAAACTAATGAGCTCCCTGGCTTTACAAGCAACCAAATATGGATGCTTCATGGGAATCATCAGCCTGGAGTGTTTGACCAGTCATCGCTTCCATGGAGCTGGGTAATATATTATTATCCAGCTCGGTTTCTAACAGTTTACGAAATGCCTCTAATCTTAATTATTGTAAACACAAACCGGGGCTGTAAAAGACACAGCAAAGAACTATGGAAACCTGATGGAGCGCTGCCAAAGCCAACAGGTGATCAGAAATCAGAAATCAGCCATCAGCGGAAACTGTATACGTGAAGCTAGGACGCACTGTAAACACAGACCTGCAACACAGTCATTCTGCTCCAGCTTTGGCATATATTAATTACCTTGCTAATTAATAGCACAGTTGGTGTTTACTACTCTGTAAGCAGGATAGGGTTGACTCTCATTCGAGGAAGAACAGTACATTTTGTTTGCTTTTGTATTATTATTTTTTACTGCATGGACATTATAAAGATAAAACAGGTTGAAAGTTGGTCACATTTCCTCGTAATGCCTCTCTCTGACCCTTGGACTGCTTTTATAGCAGTGTGGCAGATGCAATAAGCAGTCTTAATGGTTATATAATACAATGCCAGTAATAATCTGCAATAATAAAATGCACAAAAATCATGCAGTAGTATGCAGGCTAAATGCTAAGCTGCTCTGTGACATAACGTGGCATTGCTGTAAGCCTTTAAACATGAATTCCATATGTGATAGCACTGACTGCTTATGGCATTTGCCATGACGAGGGACCAGACAGCACTCTGTCGTTGCTTTGGAAATCCTAGTGTGTGTGTTTTTTTCTTCCTTCGATACCTTTCTGACAGTCTGTAAACACAGTTCAAGTTGCTCCCTCGTATGAATCCCCACGTCCTCTGCGATCCCTGACGCAGCCACGTTGAATGGTTCCTCATTTTACCCTCACTGGGCGGAAACATGAGAGGAAGTAACTTTCTGGACTGGAAAGCTCGTTCTATTGGATTCTAAAAATGCTCCCTGTATTTGCAATGTGTGCATCTGATCCTGTGGAAACTGCCCTGCCCTGCTGCTTATTAAATACACTCATGACAGGCAATCAAACACAGTCACGCTGAGCAGAGGGAATGCAGAGTTTTCTTCAGTCCTTCTCCTAATCATTGAGTTTGTGGTCCTTCTTCAGGGTAAGGTTGAGGCAGAGCAGAAAGCGGCCTACTGCTCCGCCTGAAGGCTATCAGTCTTGTTGCCTGATGCTTTGACGCTGTTCACCTCTTCGAATACCAACTCTATGCACACACATGAGAGGAATAAGGGAAAACATCAGTCAGTTGTGCTGAATAAAATTTGAGCCATGGAAAGGTGGGGTGAGGAATATTTTAATCCCACTTAAGGTGAAAAAAGCAATCAAAATGGGAAAAAACACTTTGTTGAAGTGTAATTGTCACAAGACAGGGCACTTTCATATTAAGCTTTTTCTTTTATTCGGTGCTATTATAATTGTGCTTGTTCAGCTTGGTATACCGGTAAATCAAGGCAATTTAAAATTAGGACGCAAACCATGCAGCAAAACAAATCCACCATGACTCAGGCCTGGCATCAGCTCTAAGGCATTTCACAAACCATAAAACTCCCTGCTGAAGTGAAACGTAATCATATTCATGATGTTATAAATGGACTCTCTTATATCTCAAATATTACTTTGGTGGTGTAGTTGTCATTCCTGCCACAACCATGTAAGCTTAAAACCATCATTGCATAATCTCCAGTGTTAAAAGCTCTGCAGCTTGATGGATCTGTGGCGTCTATTTGTGCAACTTCCTCCTCTGCAAAGCAAAAACTTCCCTACTATAATAGTTTATAAAAGGAAGTAATAGAGTATTATTTTGAAAGAAATTGAGAAGCAGACAATATCTGTACATTTTAAATTGCCATGCATAAGATGCAATCATGTTTTTGTTGTTGTCTTCCATCTAGGACAATAGGGGAGGAATCATTATTTTATTGTGCTGTCCACTGTGTTAAATCATGTATTGTTCTACTTTGAAGTGAAAGCTTTACCTTTCCATTCTTCTAGATTTCGGTCTTTACTCTCCAGTGTTTGGTCGTAAGGCGGGGCCTCTGGCTCGTCGTCTGGATCGTGGTACTGTGAGAAGTAAGGGTGGGACAGAGCCTCGCTGGCCGAGATCCTCCCGTCACAGTCCAGAACCAGCATACGCTTCAGTAGATCGACAGCTAACAGGCAGAAACAGAGAGGTGAAAGAGGTAAATGCTGGGAGCTTGGAAACCAGTTTAAACCCCTAAGGGCCAAACCTGTATAACTGAATCACTCATTTGCAATGTGGAGAGAACAACTTGAGCTTTAGCAGCCTCTCGAAGCCTTCCAATTGAATTTAAAAAGTTGGTAATCCAATTTGCGGTGCATCACCCACCTAGTGGATTTGCTCCTTTAAAGATCTTTTCCAGGTCCTGCTGGGGCATGAAGGGCAGAGACTGGATGTACT
Source organism: Sander lucioperca (assembly GCF_008315115.2). Taxonomy (NCBI): domain Eukaryota; kingdom Metazoa; phylum Chordata; class Actinopteri; order Perciformes; family Percidae; genus Sander; species Sander lucioperca. The sequence goes on along the minus strand of NC_050192.1, from coordinate 24,216,918 downwards.
TCTGCGCCTGCAAATAAAGACAAGCGTTCAACTCTTGGCATGTGACAATGTGGATGATTTGTTAGTGATCAATCACCCCAACATTCACACATATTGACTATTCCTTCAACAGCCTTGTCAGTGGAATGACTAATCAGTTAGAACAGGTTGCCTGTGTCAGGGGAAGCAGCATTACAGTGTGAGCAATAGCAGCTTCTTTTTCCCAATCACTCCATTTCTTTTTCCCTCTCTCACATGCTCAGAGCAGATCTTCTTTAACAGGTCGTGTGTTGGAGTCCCAACCACCTCCATGATTCTCTTCAGCTGGTCGATATCTTAGTGCAGAAGGAGTTAAGGGCTGTTCGGAATTGACTAATCATATTAGTCATCTTGTCACCTAGGGAATCAACTAAAGCCTCTTTCACACATGCACTGTAACACTGTACCCTGAAATGATGTAGACATTGCCGGGAGGAGTTGTATGTGAGAACTCAAATGTCCGAATCAGTTGGACCGGACATTAAACAGACTTTACCCTGCCAGCTTCCTAGTACAGAGTCCGTGTAAAGTCAGACGGAGTCTATGTGTGAATAGAGCAGGTAATTTTCCGGAGAATTCACAGTGAGCGAGTGGGCATGTTGATGACATTTCTATTATGCGGCTTGCGTGATTCCGGAACCGGATGCATGTCATGTCCTGCCTCCTGCTCCAGGCTCCACCCCTTACCTAAACCAAACAGAGCATTCACAGTAATGGAGAACGCGTCTGACACAGTGCGAAACAACAACTTCCACGCAGAGCTTTCGCCGTAGCCTACGTAAGTGGCCTGAAGTTTATACTTGGGCGTTGTTGTGTGCGTCGATCTCTTTAAGAAAATAGCAGGGCCGGCATGTGTGTGTGGGGAGGGTGTGGAAGAGCGAGTGAGAGAGTTACAGGGATTAGCTTTGGAGAGAGTGCCGACTCTAGAGTCACTGTGAGAGAAACAAAGTGTCTCCCCTGTGCCTTCTGACCACGGTTGGAAATCTGTGGCAGAAAAAGTTAACCCTCTGCTTGATTTCATGTTGTTTACGGAGAAGGAGAACCAGGAAATGAGTCGGGGGAAATGCAATGCTACCAAGCCACGGCCGAGCGACCTGCGTCGCTGTGACGTGTAGTTACATTTTTCGAGAGGTGCACGTCAGGCGTAGGTCCATGCCTCCACGTACCTACGTACTGTACGTAGCCACGGCGTGGATTTAACACAGAGCATAAATCACGCTTAAGACAGAAACTCTACTTGCTGAGTACTGCTGAAAGTTCTTTTCTAGTCCCACAACACACCATCCAATAAAACAACCTAGATAATAAAGCCTTTTGTGATCGCTCCTATTCATTCCCCACTTCTCTCTGTTGACACACCTCCTCTTTAGAAAGGCCTGGGATTGTAATGCAAATCAACAAGAGGTCTGCATCCACAGGGCACATTAAAGAGGTAATGGAAGGTTGATGCTAGGAGGGGGAAAAAAGCAGCAAATTGCAGTGGACTCTTGCCATGGTGATAAAGGATACAGTCAGTGCCAGGAAACAGGACTTTTCCCTTCAGCAGCTCTCCCATAATGCATCCCACTGACCACATATCAACTGGAACAGAAACACCAGAGGTTAAGTAATTCAATGAGTTTGCTTCTGAAAAAAAAAGCTTATTAAATGTCTATAGTTTGATGGCATCTTACCGTTCTGATTGTAGTGCATCCAGTTCAGCATGATCTCCGGCGCTCGATACCAGCGAGTCGCCACATACCCTGTCATCTCGTCGTCTGTCTGTCTGGCCAATCCAAAGTCAAGGATCTGTAGGACAGGAAGAGCGTTTTTTAATTGATGGAGTTCATAGGTTGGAGTGGAGGATTTATAGTTTTAAACAGAAGGTCAGTTTTACCCTCAGCTCGCAGTCCTCATTTACTGCCACATTACTTGGCTTAAGGTCCTAGAAAATGTAGTAAAGCAGACAAAGGAGGAGAGAAACATTATTAGAATGAAGATGTATCTGTGTAGAGAGAGGGATGGATATGAATATAAAAACAGCATAAACCACACAGCTTTTACTGGATTTATACAGAGCAAACTCAGAGATAACAAACAAAAACACTGATATTGGGAATTTCAAAATAGCCATTAATGTAGGCCTTCTTTTTTATGTTGCTGCACAATGTATTTTAAGCCAGGTATCTGATTGACTTTTCTATTTGTAGCCAAATATTAAATAGTCACTCCCTCTTTCCCCCCCAACTTTAACAACCGTGGTGAACCATAAAAAACATCTACAACTTCACTTATGCATCAGAATCCAAACACAGTTGTTTAAAATCTCTTTAAAAAGGCTACAATCAAGACATGCATTGTTGAACTTCTTCACAAGCATGCTATGCTGTCAAACTTTGTTCACACATATGAAGCTTTATCTTAAAATCTAGTGCAGTTTCCCAAAAGAATAATACCAAAATGTTAAGCCGAACTGAGTAGAAATTTGTATCAAATGATTCATTAAGCATCTAGAATGTTTCCAGTTAAAAAAAATGGTGCAGCCATATAAGACATTCGGTATTGAGATCAGTGTGAACATCACATATCCTCAATAAAAGAGTCAGAACATCGGACTTTCGGAACTTTAGGTAGAATACAAGGGGAAAGCTGATTGTTAAGAGTTCATTTATTATTATGTTTTTTAACCAGGCAAGTGCTGTTATGTTCTTTTTAAACTTGATGGTCAAAAATGACAAGAAGGGCAAAGAGAAGGCACTCACTCTGTGGATCAATCCAGCTGAATGGATGTACTGTTGGACAGGCGGAGGGTTGGGGCGATGGGGGAGGAGAGAGGAGAGAGAGAGGACATAAAGGGAGACAGGGGTCAACAGTGCAGTTCACCACATTAGCCTAAAGGGAGACTGCTTTTGTCTGTCCCATGGTAACCGTGAAGGCCGAACAGCCGGCCGTGCAGGCTGCTGAACTGATTCAGCGCGCAAGCTTTGGACAGAATAAATACACAACAGAATGTCAAACTCAATATAAATATAGGGAGTGTTTGTGCAATGTAGACTGTCCAAATTCTCACAGAAAGATTGCTGAATTTTTTTTTAGCTCAACTCATTTGTGAAATAATAAAAATTACAATTTGATTTCAAAAATGTACATCCACACATTGAGTGTGCTGTAACACCTGGACATTGTTGCGATTGAGAGCATGTAACAACTAGTAAGCAAGCGAGCAGAGAAGTCTAAACACTTAGATAAAAGTAATAAATAAATTGTTCAAATAGTTAGGTACTGCATTTGAAGAAACAAATCCGTAAAACAACAGAAAAAGTACTGGCAGCTCATTACCCGGACTTTGTCCCTTAATTAAAAACATAACATTTTTGTGTGTAGCTTCAGCTAAAATACAGAACATTTTCTGTTATTCAAAATTCTCTCATACAAAACTGCTCAGGTAGTAAGCTTCTGAAATGAAATCTGTCCTTTAATTAATTTAAAGCTGTTTTTGACACTTTTGATGCTTTTTTTTTTACTTTGACCCTATGATGTTTTTTTCAACACTTTAAAAAATGTTTTTGGCGCTTTTGAATCTCGATTTTCTGGTTAATAATTTGCGATAATGGTGCTGTGAATAGCTCTCTACGTTAGTTGTCGGAGCACGGACAAAGTTCCCATAATGCAATTTAAAATGTAAATAAACAGAAACACAACTGTGAATCACAATGTTCAATGGACAATTTCTTTTAAAATATACAGTCATACAACTGTTAATACACAGATATTTCTCAGAGTGTATAAAGGTAATGGATACTTGGTTCAATTAGACAGCTGGAAGTAATGGAGTTAGTAGTATGAAGGGAAACTTGACTACAGCAACCTAATAGACATTGACAGTTCAATTGTATGAAAAAAAAATACTGTAACAATATCCACTTTCTATAATCAATAGTGACTATCATTTAGTTTAATATCAATGAACAATCAAACAAAATTGAAATGAACACATTTGAAACAGAGACAATGAAGGGCTACTTTATCTGTTAGGGCTGTGGGTGTACATAGACAAAAGTGGTTGGGAATCACTGGTGTACTACAGTATATGCATGCTAACTGATATATTATGTATGTATGGCATGCAGCAGGTGTATCACGAAGCTATAAATTACCTTGAGGCCGCGGAGGAGCTGGTAAATTAAGAACTGCACGTGCTCGTCTGACAGCCTCTGAAATTTGACGATGTTATTGAGGTCTGCACCCATCAGGTTGGTCACCAGGTAGCTGGAAAAGGGAAGAGCGTGTGAGTGAATGGGGGGGGGGGGGGGGGGGCTAGGGACATCTCAGTTAGAGGAGAAGTAGTGATAGTGATGCTGCCATGGCAACTGTAAGACATCTCTACAAGCCTGTAACCCCCCCTAAGATGGCCTCCACCAACACCACCCTACCCTCTAATAACAGAATCATTGCATTTGTGGTGAAAGGTGGACAGCTGCATAGCTTGGAGGGAATAAAAGATTTACAGTTCATTGAAGTCCTCTAATGTTGCAGCAGGTGTGAAGACGTCCAGCAACCCTATTACCTGCAGAGACAGAGACAGAGACAGAGAGAAGCAGAGATGATCAATGACAGAGTGGAAACATGTCTGTCTGTCTGTCTGTCTCCGGGTATTTTCATGAGAAGCACTAACATTCTCGTGTTTCATGTGCTTGAGCAGCCTGAGTTCCCGGTACGAGCGGCGGCTGTGGATCAGAGACTGGAAAGGCCTGGACAATTTCTTCACCGCAACCTTCTGCCGCAAAATGACATCATACGCCGAACTGGAGAGAGAAAACAGAGAGAAAGTTGTTTACTGTATCCAGTGTCATTAATATATTGACACATCTTCCCAAACTTGATTTTTTTTACATTTCTTTATTAAAACCATATTCCTTTTGTTGTAAGTGGCCCTAAAAATGTGAATTCCACAATCAGCAAAAAAACAAAATCACCTGTAAAAATAATATGGGACTGATATCATTTTAAAGAAATAGTTTGACATTTTGGAAAATATGCATATTTGCATTATTGCCAAGAGCTAGATAACAAGACTGATACCACGCCCCTGCCTGTATGGTAAAGATAAAGCTACTGTACAGCCAGGACACAGTTAGCTTAGCTTAGCATTACGACTGGAAACATAGGGAAAAAGCTATGGCTCTGTCCAAAGGTAACAAAATCCACCTGCCAGCACCATTAAAGCTTACTTAACAGCATGTTATATCTGTAGCTTTAAAATGCAACATATAAAGAACAATTATTTGTGGTTTTTTGGGGGGTAATGACAAATTCTTGCCGGTTACTTCCTCTGGTTTTGTTATTTTCAGAAAGTAACTAGGCTAACAGTTTCCCCCTGTTTTTATTAGGCTATACTAAGCACATCAGCACATTGTCTCCCGAACTATTTTTTAAACCTGGTATCAGCTGATGATACTGAGGTATGACTATATATTAGTGATAAACGATTGAGGAAAGGCTGACTAATGCAGAGAGAGAGTAGCAGATGGTGAAAGAGGATGTGGTGGAACAAGAGAGGCACTGATGTCAGATATTGGGAAAGTGTGGTGGTTTATTCGATCTGCCTCTTTTGAAATGTAAATGTCATTCAACATTATTGAACACTGAGCCCTGCCGCTACTATTGCCACTGCCTTTGTGGTGCCAGTGTCTTTTCAGTCCTGCCAGCTTTTCAACACTCAGTAGTAATAATACAGCCAACAGGGAGTGGAAGAGACAAACAGGAAGGAAACATGGGTGAGAATTGTGAAATACTGCGCAGCAATGCAGAAACAGAGCAAGAAGTGAAACTGACTGACTGGAGAAGTGGAGTAAGAGAGAAAATTGAAAATAAGAATGATCCTGTACATTTACATGTAGAACTGACTTAACGGTATAAAACTTGTTATTCTGCTGAATATACTGAGTGATTTCTGATCACTTAAGGGGAAAATCCCCTCTCTTTTACACTTGAAGATCATCTGAATGTGTGGTGCTCATTTCAGCAATTGCTCAGTAATAAGGTGTACTTTTGGAGAGACCACAACCGGCCTTGATAATCTTTTACTCCAGTTTGCAATCTTAACTTTGCGTATCAAACTTGTTTGACAGTTTCTTTGCAGCTAAATCTGCAGCAGAATAACTGGCATTCAGCTGTCCATTTTAGATTGGCATGGAGACCGTGACACTGTATATTAAATGCAAGAAAATACTGAAAAAAGAAAGAATGTAAGCCATCCCTGCTTACTCAAAACCCAACTTGTCTTGCTGCAAAGCCCTCTGCGCTGTTTTATTCTATTGTGGGTGCGATAAGTGACTCTTCAGCAATGGATTTTTTTCCCTGCATGATGTTCAGCTACTGTAGACAGTTCTAGAAAGAATCCAACCTGCCCTTCTTTATTTTTTCCTGAAAACCCGCAAGAAATCCAGTTCACAGCAGGTACAGGATGTGGTATATGGTCACCTTTAGACAGTAGAAGTGCCCACCAAATGATGTGTCTCCTGTTTTTTCCACAGTATGAAACTCACTGTAAATATTACTGTATCATTTCACGGTGACCTATAATGCTTACATGCATGAGTAAACTACAATCTTGGATAAGCATCCATGTGTGTGCCTTGTAATCGCCTGCTGCCAGTCCGGATGTCCCCGCCGGGCTGAAGCCAGGACAGCAGCCAGTCTCCTCCGTCTCTGACATGAGCCAGGCCTCACTTCCTCACACATACCTTCCTCCCTGCCATCTTCCATACATGGCTCTGACTGCACTGCTGTCAGCACACACAGCCCAGCCACAAGGCATCGATTTCTCTCCTCTTCTTTTGTCTCAGTATTCTGTTTTATACCCGAGCTCTTAATGCACCGCCGCTTTCATATAGGAAGAGGGGGAGGGGGCAGCTAATATCAAATGTGAGATGATTGAAGTACACTGTTTATGAGGAAAACTATATATTTTAATCTTTTCAGTTAATGTGATTCATTATGATTAAATCAAGAGGAAAACATGTATGATTTGCATATGTTTGAAATGGGGGGAGGGTATTGACTCAAATGCAGAGAGAAAATTATAATTTGTTCTACAGATTATTGTACACAGGGTTTGTTTATAGCGTCACACTGCATCCAATGTTATGCATTTCATTGCAACCATTTATCCAGGAGCCAAGAGTTAGATGAGAAGATACGGCTCATATATCTGTACGCTGCGTATTAAAGGGGAATTATGCCCATTTTCAAAATTGACAAATGTTATTCCTGTGGTCTAAGTCCAAAATATTAGTAAACATGGACAATTCTCTCTCAAAATCCAAAAATTAGTGTGCCAAAATTCAAATTTGTGATGTCATCAAGTACAAAGTATGGAACCGCTCCATAGATAATAAATTGGGAAAGGCACAGATGACACTGAAAGCACCCAGAAGAATGTTCTGAGTATATGGGTAAATGTTCTGTTTCCCAACTGAAAAACACTACAATAGAATGAAGCTCACTTAAGTATAAAAAAGAAAATAAGTGTTGTGTGGGTCCACACAATCTCCCATTTATTGTCTAAGAACTTTCTGGTTTCTGGCTTTGAGAGAGAGTAGCTCAAGTTCACATCTATTGATTGAAATTACCAAAGCCATGGAAATAACATACTGGTATTCCTAATTTAGGCAGTTGTTCCCCTTTAAAATCAGGTCCCACCGAGATTTGAACTCGGATCGCTGGATTCAAAGTCCAGAGTGCTAACCATTACACCATGGAACCATGTACAAGTCAATAACTCTTGCTTATTACTGTTGTCTAACAGAGCAGAAAAACATTGTACTGTATGTGATTTTTAATTATACGTGATAATATTTTATTCATACCAAAAATAGCATTCATTAAAACCAGTTCAAACCGAATCAGAACCCCAATCTTGTTTTTCTGCTCGATTTATCAAATTTCCAATCGACACGCCGACCAGCACAGACATCACAATGTTTAACAGGAGAAAATGAAGCAGTCATGTTTTATACATAGCTATCCGAAAGACAGGCTTCATGCCAAAATTCTGGTTTACTGAACAGATGTTACATATGGTGACATGAGATGAAAGCTGCCTTGATCAGCTTTGTGCATATTCTCACTTGATGTTCAGTCTCAAGTCCAAAATGGGCCCAGTTTTTGTCCCAAGAAGCCAAAAAGAGAATATTCAATGGGATCAGTCCTCCAGACCCTCCAAACTTTTTGTCTCATCATTTATAAAAATTCAAGAGGCACCGCACGTTAAATCTTTAAATGAGCTTTGCATTTCTGGTGCTTCACTCTCTTGATGCTGAGCTTTGCAGCTCTAAAATTCCTCTTACTATCTAATATACCTCCTTTCTCTTTCTAAACTCTATGTCTTTCGTTTCCCCCTCTCCCATGGGTAATGAGGGTATACATTCTTCATCTCTAGCTATAATGGATTATATTAGCTTGTCGGATCCTTGACCTCACGCCTTCCGTCTCAAGAGGGTTCACCGAGAGATAAATGATGAGAGCTGTGTTTTACTGTGCATCTCAAGAGGTAGTCTGTGAGAGTATCCTAACCCCCCATCATGGCACACTTGCATACTGATACATACATACATACATATATGTTGTATTCTGAAACCCCATCCCCCAGCCGGTTTCCAATCAAGTCTTGCCATGAGAAAGTCATGACAATGGCTGGAGATCAACATTAACAATGCAGGGCAATGCTGAGTGGTGTGTGGAGGCATGTCCTTTGTGTGTGTGTGTGTGTGTGTGTGTGTGTGTGTGTGTGTGTGTGTGTGTGTGTGTGTATAAATTAAGAGTTTTGGTAAAGTGCATTTTATCAGTGCCATCATTCACACTTATGTGCTGTCTATATAAAGCCTTGAGTAAAATAACAGCTCAGAGCATAAGACAGGAGGAGAAAAACACTTGCTAATGCCATAATCTTCACTTCAAGTTCTCTTGACAAATTACAAACAAACCAGATACATAAAACACACTTCGCGTGTGAAAGAAAACTGCTTCCAGGCGCCAAAGAATTAGAGCAGTGATTCCCAACCAGGGCTACTTGTATCTTAGAAAAATTACAAACGAACAACGTTGGCAGTTGACAAAATATTGTGTTCAAAACACGTCCAATTTAAAATCTATTCAGATGACCATATTTGGGACATGAAGAGTTGTCGATGAAGGGCTACTGGGGCACAAATGGAAAGCTCATATTGATCACTGTTGGGTTGCATATATATATAATTTGTGATCAAGGGAGAACAAAGAGACTGCCCTTATCCTTATCTTTCCCTGATCTCATGTTCAGGAAAATAGTCCTATTTATAATCCTATAATGAAATTAGAGAAGTTCTAGAAAACGCTATTCAGAGCAATATATAGGCATGAGGACTTTATTACAAAGATCAGCCATTCCGGTTTCCATGTTTATGCAAATTGACTAAACCTTTCAGGATCATGAGTAGCAAATATTAACATCACATTGCTTCGGGCAACACGTTTTTTTGTCAACACAAAGACAAGCTTCATGTACCTTTGAATGTCCAAAATGAGAATCAAACCTTTAACTTAGCAGTTTCCTTGTCCAAAAGAAATGTCCATGTGCATATAATCTTCCTGAGGCGGAATGAAACAGCTGAAAGCAAAGTCATCATCCAGCTCTCGACATTTTTACTGTACTATTCCGAGCTTTAAAGCTGCAATATCGGCAAGGTGTTCATGCACAAAACACTCCTGTGGGAGCCTGAGTCATAAAGTGGAGCTCCAACAGACAAGCACATTCAGACAGTGTCTTAATTGACTCCTGACGTGACAGGAAGTCAGCTGTGTGAGGATAAAACCTCCTTTCTGAGGAAGCAGGAAACAGCAATGAGAGATGTGGCTACACAAGCCAGCATATGAGCTCCATATCATGTGTTTGTGATCTGACACAATACAGTGCACAAATAAATGATGATATCCCAGGAAGATGGGGTCCTATCCTTTAACAAAAGCCACTCTCTTACATTTCTGAGACACAAAGATTCTCTCCAAGTGGGAAAAAGATGTAGTAAACTAAGTGTCAGGGATACGTCTTTGCCTACACAGAGCAAGCCCAAACACAAAGCGATGAATCAAAACTTAACAGCCAATTCCACATTGTCTCCTAAACAGCACAGAGTAAGGGCTTCATCTGGGGAAATTTGGACTCACTGACGTTAAATCTGCTGCCTCTCTCATCAACAACACATCACAGGATTTGGGGTTGCAGGATTTGGGAACATACAGTGAAGCAAAGCTGGCCCACAAATTTAGATTTTTCTCATCCTAGTCTGGACAGGCTCAATGGGCATATGCTTGATTCCGTGGTGTCATCAGTGGGCAAGGAATGAATTTACTGTGCAGGTGATAGGTTACACTTTTAACCAGATGCCATTCCAACTGGAAGATAATTTAATTCCAGTAAGATTCTTCATTTTATCTACAAAAGCTTCTTAGAAATTGTTTGATTGTGTCTCTCAATAGTCCAATGTCAGGCCCAGCTGCCAGGATCAATCAATTCTCTGTGGAAGATTTTCAGACCACTTTAGTTACTTCTCACGGCCATCAGGGAACTGCCAACATGCAGTGTTGTGTAGAAAAGCTTTAACATCTTATTCATGTCTTTAAAATGGGATTATCCCACTTGGATCAGTCGCACAAAACCTTCTCTTCACACTTCCTTTGGTACCTTACTGCCAGCCTGCTATTACAGTTTAATTAATATTGGCTGTTGGAGGTGGTTATCACCATGACACATCGCCATGGCAACGTGATCCCACCAGCTGATACGAAATTGATTCAAAATTACAGCAATTGCATTTTGCAAGATTGGAAATGTCTACATCCACACAGAGGGACACAGACAGCAGGGTGGGCGTATCATATAGAATGTTGATGATGCATGCACCTGCTGTAGGCTTTAAGGTGTCAGACTGGCATTGTGCACTGAGAGCAGCTGGGCCCAGGTTTTCCCTTTCCAGATGTGGCGACTGTGTGTGTGTGTGTGTGTGTGTGTGTGTGTGTGTGTGTGTGTGTGTGTAAGGGGGGGGGGGGTATTTGGGAAATTCCTGTGCTGATGCTGTCTCATGTTTAATTCCCTTACACATAAGCTATAGGAAAAGCAGACAGTGAGCGGTGGGATAAAAACAAGTCTTGCAGACCTGCTGTATCCTTCTATATGGCTGACAGCAGTAGGGTACCCATAAAGAAAGCATATTCATCTGCATATTTAAACACAAAAATAATATTATTATTTAATGTTTTTTTTTCTCCTATAGTAGCCTATTGATCCAGAAGCGGCGAAGGTAATGGGATGATAATAATACGCCGGTAATAACAACAATAAAACCCAATCAGTTTCCACAAGCTGCTTCATCCCGACACAGCCGACACGCATCGCTATGCTGATGCATCATGACCAACATACGGTAAATGTTGTGGCTGTGCAGCCTCGCCCCTCCACCCGCCCTACACATCTACACAAACACTCACCACACCGAGCCGTAGGCTCCGGAGCCCACCGGCGTCAGGTTCTGGTACCGCTCCGGAACCTCCCACACAGTCTTGTTCAGCTCCTGCCGGTAAAATCCTGGTCTGGCGGACATTTCTCTAAGCCGGCTAGAGAAAAGAAATAAGTGAAATGAAAAAAAGGGTAAATGGGAAAGAAGGCGCGGGCCGCCGTCTGCTGCCTCAGCCGAGCTGCTGTTGCACACACAGCACCGAACAGTGACAGCCTCTCTCTCTCTCTCTCTCTCTCTCTCTCTCTCTCTCTCTCTCTCTCTCTCTCTCTCTCTCTCTCTCCTACATCCCCCACCCCTCCCTGTGGCTACGTCAAAAAGTAGTCTAAAGTATCATAACAGAGATAACGTGCAATAGCCTATATGTGCAGGTAGCCTAACATGTGGGCTAGACATACTCTTAACCATTAAGCTTAATGTCACAGGCTACATTGTCATGTAATAGGCTATATAAGATTGAAAAGTTGATGAAATAGCCTAGGTCTACTATTTTGAAAATAACAATAATACAAAATACACAAAAGACAGAAAACCAGAGCAACAGAATAAACAAGACGTTATGTTAGATGTTAGGAACTGAGGGACAAACGATGAATACAAAACAAAGCATTACAAATTGTGATAATAACGTAAATCCATTACTGTCATCTGGTGGTTAACATCTGCTAGTGCAAGAGATGTCAAAAGCAGCACCAATGTTATAGCCTAGGCCAGGGGTGGCCAACCAGTTAGGTATAAAGAGCCACAAAAAGAAACGCACCATAGCAAAAAGCCACACAACACATGCACGTCCACACTACAACAGCAACAGTGTCTTCCAGATCTGATGACAGTTATAATACATAGCAGTTTTCATAGTTTTTTTCCTCACTTAGACTGACTCAGTGGGAAACCTGACAGTCTTTGTTATCCACAATCCTTTTCAGGTCTTGCTAGAACTCGGTTGTGGCCACTCAAAGCAACTCTCTCACTCATTTGTCACTAGAAGGTCTTTCAAACAATCTGATTCAGCAGTGAAAGGGTTAATGAGGAAGGTGATCTGTGGCCGCTGTTTTTCCTCAGGTTGCAGAATCTGTCCTCAAAACTCTGCTGCATTATTTTCCATTTTAAAATAATTGGCAAATGTATTGGCAGATGCATTCAAATGTTTGTTTTTTTTACTTATCTGAAATACTGTATGTTTCAGAAAAGTTAAAAACAACAATCAACCAATGACACAGCCCCCAGCTACACAGTAGGAGCCTCACAGGAGCAGGCAAAGAGCCGCATACGGCTCAAGAGCCACAGGTTCGCCACCCCTGGCCTAGGCGCTATGGAAAAGGTGCTGCGGTCAGGTCGCAGTCTCACCTGGAGGCGTGTGTTGGGGAAACTGTGTGACGAGCAAAACGTTTGTCTGTCTCTACAGTCACTACCAGTACAATGTGTTAGTTTACACAAAGAATAGTACCTGCGCAGGATAAACTTGTTTGTAAAAAAAAAAAAAAAAAAAAAAAAATATATATATATATATATATATATATATATATATATATATATATATATATATATATATATATATATTTTTTTTTTTATTTTCAAATTAAAAAATTGAATTTAATTATTTCTCCCACATTCCCTATTGGCTGTGAACGCAGCATTAGCTGTGGCAGTGTGTCCTCACGAGGTGTTCACCTGTGGTCACTCGGTCATGATGTTGTCCAATCCACCTGAAAGACTTGCCAGGCTAAAGGTTAGAAAATATACTGTATTAAGTATGTTGAAATACAAACATTAACGTTTTGTTAGTGTCTTATGTATCATCGGGCCTAATAACTTGGTAACTTGGTCTAAATCATCAAGTGATAAACAATTGCTAGCTTAAGTTAGCGAGGCTAGCTAGTTAACGCTAGCTAGCTAACGTTACATTAGCCAGCTATCGTTAAATCTCGCTTTTTTTAACAACGCAGATAGCATTACTGTCGTTTGCTTTCATTGTGGTGTGCTGTGTTAAATAGTGTTACAATATAAAGTACTTTTGTATGGCATTGTTCCACAACTGTCTTGAAATGACGGGGAAAAGTGCTTGTTTCATAACGGCCAGCAGTCAGTGTATAACGTTACATACATTAACGTCATATGACTTGTAAAGCGCTGAAGCCTTTGTCGTAAGTGGTTTTAACGTCTGCTATTTCTGATTTAATGAAACGATTATATTATCAGTTATAATTAAAAAATCACATACAACACATTGTTCTTTTCTTTTAGGTAACCGTATATGCATGATTTTAAAGGTGAATACCACCTAAATTAAGAATTCCAGTACGTTATTTCTATGGCCTTGGAAAGTCAGTAAATATTTGTGAACACAAGCTACTCTCTCTCTCTCCAAGCCAGAAACCAGAGAAGTAAGTCTCAACTTGTGATGTTACTAAGTATAAAGTATGAAACTGCTCCAGTCAGTCAATAGGAGACTGATTTTGTGGACCCACTTTTTTATACCCCAATTAGCTTCATTCTGTTGTAGTGTTTTCAGTTGTACAAACAGAAAATGTACCCATATACTCAAAACATTCCCCTGGGTGCTCTTAGTGTCATCTATAACATAACATCTCCCAATTCATTGTCTATTGAGCGGTTCCATACTTTATACTTGATAGGGCTGTCAGAATTGGCCAAAAAGGTGTCGAATATTCGTTTTCAAAAACCACAGAGCTTTGAATATATTCAAACATCTATTTTTGCGCATTATGTCCATAACCCACTTATGTCCATAACTATTAGCTATGTCTAATGGGTATCAGCAGTCAGGATGGCCGAGCGGTCTAAGGCGCTGCGTTCAGGTCGCAGTCTCCTCTGGAGGCGTGGGTTCGAGTCCCACTTCTGACAGCCTGTGTTTTTCGCTGCTACTGTTCTTTATAAGACGGGGTAGTACACGGTACTACACTTCATATTAAATTTCAAAACAAATCAGAAACAAACAGCTGTGAGATAACAGCGCTCAGCCCATAGCTTCACTCACTCAAGCAGATAGTATGCGTGAAATAAAAACAGGACACGTCATTTCACTGTGTGTAGTGTTAACTACGCTAAGTAACCGTGTATTGTGAACCGCATGTATTGATTAAAACAAACCGACAACGGCTGTGTCTCAAAGACCGGGCAACAGCCGGGACATTGAGAATCCACCACGAGAGGTGACGGATATTTCCAGTCACTTCGTCATGTATTCACTTTGTTGAAACAAGAGAAGAAAGCCTCACTGATGTGAAGAACAGGACAGAGAAACAGTTAGTAGTCATCAGCAGTCAGGATGGCCGAGCGGTCTAAGGCGCTGCGTTCAGGTCGCAGTCTCCTCTGGAGGCGTGGGTTCGAATCCCACTTCTGACAGACAATGTTTTTCACTGGAACTGTTCCTTGTAACATGACACCAGCAGGGAGCCATGGCATTTGGAAGAATGCCACAAATGTAAATCATAGACTGTTAATATTAATGAGCAACGCATCCTGTTCGGCGAAGTGCTGCAAATGCGGAAGTTCCTTAAACCTGCATTCTTATCTGAAAGTGAGAAAGTGACCCACTTCTCACTTCATTTATTACCTCAGTAAACATTTTCATAATGAGTTTATAGTCTCAATCGCTAAGTCTTCTGCAACACAGAATGATGTTAATTTTTTGAATTATGGTCTTGTTGATTTTAAAATCGGCGATAAAGCAGGGGGTGTTTTAGGGCGTGGCTATGGTGTGATTGCCAGTGAAAGTGTGTAACGTAGCGTAGAATGTAAGGGCTCCTCCCTCACTCCTCCCTCTCGTCTAAAATCGTCACATCCGCAACCAGGATGGCTGCGCCCGTAATGGCAAACTCTATGCAGATAGCAGCTCTCCACAAACCAATGCTCAGTCAGCTACATTTGTTTCTCATCAGCAGTCAGGATGGCCGAGCGGTCTAAGGCGCTGCGTTCAGGTCGCAGTCTCCTCTGGAGGCGTGGGTTCGAATCCCACTTCTGACAGCCTGAGTTTTTCACTGGAACTGTTCCTTGTAACAAGACACCATCAGGAAGCCATGCGTAATGCCACAAATGTGAATCAAAGAATTATTTCTGTCCGTGTCAGATGACATCTCACTTAGTGTATATACTCCGTTTTAGGCCAGTGGTGGCGCCTAGGCAAGGCAAGGCAAGGCAGCTTTATTTGTATAGCACATTTCAGCAACAGGGCAATTCAAAGTGCTTTACATGAAAACAGAATAAAAAATTTAAAACAGTTAAAATACAAGAATAAAAGTTACAGTGCAGTATAAGAAATGAAACATTAAAGAGCAATTAAAACAGTTAAATATATAAAAGCAGATAAAATAGGAATTTCTCTTTATAAGCTTATATAGAAAGAAAGGCAACATCAAATAGATAAGTCTTCAGCCTTGATTTAAAAGAACTGAGAGTTGCGGCAGACCTGCAGTTTTCTGGGAGTTTGTTCCAGATATGTGGAGCATAGAAACTAAACGCTGCTTCCCCCTGTTTAGTTCTGACTCTGGGGACAACAAGCAGACCTGTCCCAGACGACCTGAGAGGTCTGGGTGGGTCATACTGTACTAGCAGATCAGAAATGTATTTAGGCCCTAAACCGTTTAGTGATTTATAAACCAACAAAAGTATTTTGAAATCAATTCTTTGAGGCACTGGAAGCCAGTGTAGAGACTTCAGTACTGGAGTGATGTGATCCACTTTCTTGGTCTTAGTGAGGACTCGAGCAGCAGCGTTCTGAATCAGCTGCAGCTGTCTGATTGATTTTTTAGGGAGACCTGTAAAGACTCCGTTACAGTAGTCTAGTCTACTGAAGATAAAAGCATGGATAAGTTTTTCCAAGTCCTGCTGAGACATAAGTCCTTTAACCCTTGATATATTTTTAAGGTGGTAATAGGCTGACTTTGTAATTGTCTTAATGTGGCTGTTAAAATTCAGGTCTGAGTCCATGACTACACCAAGATTTCTGGCTTTGTCTGTTGTTTTTAACATTATCGTTTGAAGCTGAGTGCTGACTTTCAATCGTTCCTCTTTTGCTCCAAAAACAACCACCTCAGTTTTTTCTTCATTTAATTTAAGAAAGTTCTGGCACATCCAGTCGTTAATTTTCTTAAGGCACTTAGTCAGTTGTTGTATTGGACTATAGTCCCCTGGCGATAAGGTTATATACAGTTGTGTGTCATCCGCATAACTGTGGTAGCTTATTTTGTTGTTTTCCATAATTTGAGCCAGTGGAAGCATGTAGATGTTAAACAGGAGAGGCCCCAGAACGGAGCCTTGGGGAACTCCGCACGTCATATTTGTATGCTCAGATGTATAATTCCCTATCGACACAAAGTAGTCCCTATTCTTTAAATAAGACTCAAACCACTTTAGTACTGAGCCCGAAATGCCAACCCAATTTTCCAATCGGTCTAGTAATATGTCATGGTCGACCGTATCAAATGCAGCACTGAGATCAAGTAATACTAAGACTGAAATTTTGCCACTATCTGTGTTTAAGTGGATGTCATTAAAGACTTTAACAAGAGCTGTCTCAGTGCTGTGGTGTGGTCGAAAACCCGAGTGGAAGGTATCAAAACTGTTGTTTAGTGACAAGAAAAGGGTCAATTGTTGAGAAACCGTTTTTTCAATGATTTTACTTAAAAATGGAAGGTTTGATATCGGCCTATAGTTGGTCATTAGTGACGTGTCTAGATTGTTCTTCTTTAAGAGTGGCTTAATGACTGCAGTTTTCAGGGCCTGTGGGAAGATACCTGAGAGAAGAGACGTGTTTACAATCTGTAGAAGATCTGGAGCCAAACAATTTGCAACATTTTTGAAAAGGCCCGTTGGTAGAATATCAAGGCAACATGAGGAGGTTTTCAGATGTTGTATAATGTCCTCCAGGTTTTTATAGTTAATCATACGAAATTGGGTCAAGTTGGAATCTGTTTTGCTTGGACACTGTGACAACACATACGCTGTACTCGATATGGAAGCACTGACTGTTTGTCTAATTTTCTGAATTTTGTCATTGAAGAAGGTGGCAAAATCATTGCAGGCCTTTGTGGATAAAAGTTCAGATGCTACTGGTACTGGAGGGTTTGTTAACCTATCGACAGTAGCAAACAAAGCACGTGAATTATTATTGTTTTTGGCAATAATGTCCGAGAAGAAGGACCGCCTTGCATTCCTCAGTTCCAAATTATAAATGCGAAGTCTCTCTTTAAAAGTGTTGTAGTGGACCTGGAGATTAGTTTTTCGCCACCTGCGTTGTGCTTTTCGACACTTTCTTTTTTCTGTTCTTACCAGTATGGCATTTCTCCATGGAGATCTTTTCTTATCAGAGACACCTTAATTGGAGCAATGGTATCAATAACATTTGTAATTTTACAATTGAAATTGTCTACAAGCTCAGTGACTGAGACCCCTGAGAGGGCGGGTGTGGACGAGAAAAGCTGACTGAATGTTTCACTGGTGTTGTCAGTGATATACCGTTTTCGTATTAACTTTGTTTGGACACTTTTTTGCACAGAGATAGTGCCATTAAAGAAAACACAGGAATGATCAGAGAGAGCAGCATCAGTCACCACAACCTTGGAAATGTTCAGACCCTTCGAGATAATCAAGTCCAGAGTGTACAGTGAGGAAAATAAGTATTTGAACACCCTGCTATTTTGCAAGTTCTCCCACTTAGAAATCATGGAGGGGTCTGAAATTGTCATCGTAGGTGCATGTCCACTGTGAGAGACATAATCTAAAAAAAAAAATCCAGAAATCACAATGTATGATTTTTTAACTATTTATTTGTATGATACAGCTGCAAATAAGTATTTGAACACCTGAGAAAATCAATGTTAATATTTGGTACAGTAGCCTTTGTTTGCAATTACAGCGGTCAAACGTTTCCTGTAGTTTTTCACCAGGTTTGCACACACTGCAGGAGGGATTTTGGCCCACTCCTCCTCACAGATCTTCTAGATCAGTCAGGTTTCTGGGCTGTCGCTGAGAAACACGGAGTTTGAGCTCCCTCCAAAGATTCTCTATTGAGTTTAGGTCTGGAGACTGGCTAGGCCACGCCAGAACCTTGATATGCTTCTTACAGAGCCACTCCTTGGTTATCCTGGCTGTGTGCTTCGGGTCATTGTCATGTTGGAAGACCCAGCCTCGACCCATCTTCAATGCTCTAACTGAGGGAAGGAGGTTGTTCCCCAAAATCTCGCAATACATGGCCCCGGTCATCCTCTCCTTAATACAGTGCAGTCGCCCTGTCCCATGTGCAGAAAAACACCCATGATGCTACCACCCCCATGCTTCACAGTAGGGATGGTGTTCTTGGGATGGTACTCATCATTCTTCTTCCTCCAAACACGGTTAGTGGAATTATGACCAAAAAGTTCTATTTTGGTCTCATCTGACCACATGACTTTCTCCCATGACTCCTCTGGATCATCCAAATGGTCATTGGCAAACTTAAGACGGGCCTTGACATGTGCTGGTTTAAGCAGGAGAACCTTCCGTGCCATGCATGATTTCAAACCATGACGTCTTAGTGTATTACCAACAGTAACCTTGGAAACGGTGGTCCCAGCTCTTTTCAGGTCATTGACCAGCTCCTCCCGTGTAGTTCTGGGCTGATTTCTCACCTTTCTTAGGATCATTGAGACCCCCACGAGGTGAGATCTTGCATGGAGCCCCAGTCCGAGGGAGATTGACAGTCATGTTTAGCTTCTTCCATTTTCTAATGATTGCTCCAACAGTGGACCTTTTTTCACCAAGCTGCTTGGCAATTTCCCTGTAGCCCTTTCCAGCCTTGTGGAGGTGTACAATTTTGTCTCTAGTGTCTTTGGACAGCTCTTTGGTCTTGGCCATGTTAGTAGTTGGATTCTTACTGATTGTATGGGGTGGACAGGTGTCTTTATGCAGCTAACGACCTCAAACAGGTGCATCTAATTTAGGATAATAAATGGAGTGGAGGTGGACATTTTAAAGGCAGACTAACAGGTCTTTGAGGGTCAGAATTCTAGCTGATAGACAGGTGTTCAAATACTTATTTGCAGCTGTATCATACAAATAAATAGTTAAAAAATCATATATTGTGATTTCTGGATTTTTTTTTTTAGATTATGTCTCTCACAGTGGACATGCACCTACGATGACAATTTCAGACCCCTCCATGATTTCTAAGTGGGAGAACTTGCAAAATAGCAGGGTGTTCAAATACTTATTTTCCTCACTGTATATAGAGCTGCATGAGGCAGGACATGACACAATGTACTGTATCATAGCCCCTTCATAATTTGGTCATAAACAACCTAGTCTCTTGCCGTTTCTTGAATTTGTTAGCTAAGGGCTATTTCACAAAACCAGTTATCCTGGATGACTTAAGCCTTGACTCAGTTTCACGAAAGCAGAAGCGCCTATGTTTCCATGGAGATTTATTCTGTGCAGTTAGCCTGCTCCTGGCCAGGCTAACAGCCAGGATTTATTAATCCTGGAGCCTTTTTCTGTTCACTCAGCAGTGGTTTTACCCTATTATTATCAGTAGGGCTGAAACGATTCCTCGAGTAACTCGAATAATTCGATTACTAAAAATCCTCGATGCAAAATGATTTGCCTCAAAGCTTCGTTTCATCAATGTTATCAACGTTGTATTGCTCACGGTGTTTCTGCACGGATGATTATTACTGTCGCACACTGGGCTGACGCTGCTGTCGACACATGCAATAGCGTAAATAGTGAGGGGCTAAGAGAAGAGACAGGCTTGAGAAAAAGACAGAAAGTGTCCAAAGTTTGGAATCAGTTCAAAACGAAAACTCTGTACAGTGTGTCTACTGCAAAATCGAACTAGCTTACCACAATAATAGCACAACGTCAATGCTTCAGCATCTCAACAGAAAACATTGAGTCTAATCATCCATTCCACGAAGCGGAACCGACAAAAGTAAATCACAGAGTCGTATGGACGGTGAAACTACACCAAACACAACAACTACCAAAATCAAAGACAAGAAAATACGTAGTGGTGATCACAATTTGATCTAAAGAGCCAACTATTTCAATTAAAATACGTTGAGTATAACTAATATTTACATATAGGCATATATACAGATCAGTCTCAGGTTGAAACTTGTAGTTCTGAAAGTTAAGTTGCACAACTTAAGGTAATGTTTATGTATGTTTAATGTATCCCTTAGTTTGAGGTTGTTATTGCATTTCAGAAAATGTTTTCTTTAAAAACAATGTAATATGGCACTTAAATGCACTTAATGTTTAGTTTTTTGAGAGTTCATATTGTAAGCAATGTAGGCAATACAAATGTAGCTTTTTCCGAAAATTAAACCAAACTATTGTCTATTATTGCTCTTTAATAAAACAAAAGTATTTTGTAGAATCGGTAGAATACTCGATTACTAAAATAATCGATAGCTGCAGCACTAATTATCAGCCTGCATTAAAATACCACAGGTAGATATTGCTGTTTAGTTAAATACTGTTATTATTTTAACATTGTGACCATTGCTGTATAAGGACTGCTGTTTATATTGTTAGAAGTTTGATGAATATATTCTGGCAGTTGTTGAGATAATTATAAAAGGCTGATAAAGTTTCAAATGTGTTTTAAATGACGTCAGTAATGGCAGTATATAAAGTGCTATATGTGTGTTTCTATAGTGGTTCTAACAATGACTGACTGGTCAGAGACCAATACATCGTCTTAGATGATTTTTTTTATTTTTTGTTCTTTAACAATTAAGGATCATGTATGTTACTCTTCCAAGTGCTTTTTATTTGCCATTCTTAGCACACAATTTATGTTCTTTATGTCCACTGAACTGGGACTATTATTTGAGAGGATTGTACAATTATAAAAACCTATCCTTACTGTACAATCCTCCCAAATTATATTCTGTAGTTCAGTAACTATATAGTGCAGGCTACTGTACATTCATGTAACAACTGGGAGAGGACACCTCAATGTTTTTTGACTTACTAGGGCTGTCAAAATTGCTCAAAAATGACGTTCGAATATTCCCTCTAAAAAAACACATAATATTCGAACTATTCGAACATCTGGTTGCGCATGCGCATTTTGTCAATGACGCGCATTACGTCAATAACAGGACAAATTAATACAAAGAGACATAACTACTTGTATAGGTAGTCTATTTAAGTTTAAACATATTTGACAACATATTACTACGTTATGTAACATTATACTACACAAAAACAAGTAAATCAAATGATGGCCAAGACCACAGACCTCACGCTCGCTCACTCGAGCACTTTCTCTCTCTCGCCCTCACGCTCTGCGCAATGTGCAGCTGTGCGCATAATGGTTTAAAATGAACAACAATAAACACATTTTGAGTGCTGAACAAGAGTTTTGTGCAAGCAATTTAAGGTCGCGACTATTGTCCCAAATATAGCAGGCTTCATTCAGTGATTGAAACAAATATTATTAACGTTAATTGAAGTTTCACAGTAGCCTATATAGAACCGACATTGAACGCTCCGAGCGAGCTGTGCTGTGGTAAACATGGAGCTTTTCCTTGACATGAAACGGTAAATAATCAAACCAGTGGAAGCAGTGCATTTAACCTTTATTCATGCATATCGCTTGCATACAACTTTATCTCGCGGCTCAACTATTTTACCTCCTACCGACCAAAATCCAAAGTACTTCCAGACATGGCTTTTTAGATTTTGTGGAGTTAAAATCGCTTTCTCTGATGCGGTCGAGTTGGGCTCTGCACTTTCTGCCATCTTCCATGCAAGACAAGTCAACTTTCAGCATTGACGCTGTGCCGGACAGTGTGACTCCTGTGACCTGTCCCTGAACCCTCAGGCGCGCTAGCGCGCCCACTCGCAAAGCAGACAGCCAGATAGCCTCTGCTACCGCGAGCGTTTTTTTCCACTTTTTTTTTTTTTTTTAATTTGAATATTAATTTTCACCTTCGAAATTCGTTTTTTAAAAACTATTCGAATATATATTTGAATTTAGAATATTCGTTGACAGCCCTACTACTTACACATTCAGTCTGTCCGCGATTGTTTGCAGCGTTTTCTCTCGCTGTTTCATCATAGTGGCCGTGTTTCTTACAAATAAAGTGTTTCACTTCATTAAACTTCCTTGATCAAATTAAACTGCCCTTTAAGAACTCAGATCATGCCTTTGGTCTGCCAAAGGTGGGAAGCAGGACTGAAAACATTCCCCGAAAAATCGTTGCTGACCAACTTCCTGCACTATAATTCTAACCACTAAATGATGCAAATTTGATTTATAATATTATCATTGAAACTCTTTTTATTCAGAAAGGGCCTAAGATTGTATCCTTACAAAATATATTGATTTTAGTGAACTGTTATTTAAAAAGACTGGACAACAAAATGGCACAGACAAACTCCAAAGTTTCATAATTTGGTTATATCAATTTTGTGTATTTTGTAAATTTCCCCATACGTTTTATTTGAGCTTTTCTATTTGTCTTTTTGTTATTATACTTACTATCATGTAAATATATATATATATATACATGCAAACGTATTGTTCATCTTTCTTAGTTATTTATTTTATTACACATTCATTACTAAGGCTACTTTAAACAGTTTAAAGATCATCTTTCAAAACAATGTAATAATTGTGGAATTTCCCACTCTCCACAAGTCTGTGAACGCAGCATGACAAGGTTCCCGGTTGTGATCATATTGGCCAACCTACTCAAATTTCAACAGGCTTGTGCTTTAATACTGCCATCTAGTGGGCACTTAGTGGAAACACCACATTAAATTAATGTGTGAAGTACGAAAAGGTCTACAAGCTACATTTTATTAAATCCCAAATAGCTCAAGAGAAAATGGATGTAACAATGAGGTACATAATGGGTATATTGTCTGTCTTTACATAAGCAGTCAGGATGGCCGAGCGGTCTAAGGCGCTGCGTTCAGGTCGCAGTCTCCTCTGGAGGCGTGGGTTCGAATCCCACTTCTGACATGACTTTTCTTTTTTTCTTCATGTAAACCCGCAATGAAACTACATATACTGTACATGATCATACGTACAAGCTGGTAAAACACACGTAAAAAACTCTGTATTTAATACATTTTTATTTAAATAACATTTTTCAGTAAGTCTGGCTTGGTTTTGAAAATCCACTAGAGGGCAGGAAAGACCAGTTAACGTGTAAAAGTCTACTGTGATTGCTGCTTAGTTAATGACATACCAAACAGACCACACAGCCCCATCGTTTTGAGGAATCACATATAGTTTTGCAGGTAGTCCACATTTTAAATTATTATTAACTTGTCAATTAAAGAATAACCAACATGTTTGAATGCTATCACTAGAATTATGTGGTATGTATTCAGATTAGGTAAAAAAAAAAAAAGTACAATACAAAAAATGTGTTGTGTCATTAACATTTTTATTTGTAATATGCAGTTACTATGGATATCCTGACTACTGGTTTTACATAACAGATGTTAACAAATACCCAGGTTGAAATGTACAGTATGTAACCACTTTTATTTGTGAACACCTCTGACTATCAATGCAAAGACACACTGTAACCTGTGAATACTAGTTTATTAGAGATAAAAAAAAAAGTGGGTGTAACACAAAACTTGACATTCGAAGGATGCATTAATAATCATATATTAACATGTAGATATCAGTTATTACATGAAGTCTTCTGCATTCTCAGTCAGATATAGTAGCCATGTTCATCATGTAGCTGCACAGACAATACCAAAGGATTGATTTTTTTTGTTGGTTAAGTCTTTTCATGGGATTTCTTGATAATATTAAAAAGGATGAAACTGTTATTTTTGTCCCTTAAGGGGTTGAACAAAAAATGTAAATTGACCCAAAGGGGCTTAAATAACTCATTGAAAATTACACCTCCTGCTACAATGTAACTACCAAACATGACACATGTTGTCGTGTGAAGTGAGGATGGTGGACCCAAATGCAGAGAGCAGGCGAAGGAGTATGAGCACGAGGATTTATTAAACACAAAAAACAGGAGCAAACCAAAGGCGGTCCAAAAATGGAGCAGGCAGAAAACAACAGAACAGGCTAAACGACGAGCTGACAGGAACAAAACCAGACACAAACACTAACATACATACAAACTGACGGCACCAGGACACAAAATGATCTGACAAAAGACAAGGGGAAGACAAAGACTAAATACACAGGGTAACGAGGAAACAAGAGGCAGGTGACACAAGGGCTGGGAAACAGGTGGAAAACATCAGGTAATCACACAGGCGGGAAAACACAAAGTAAAGCTAAACAAGACAAGACAGAACAGATTATCAAAGTAAAACAGGAAACAAGCAAAATACAGAACAGACACGGACTACAAAAATAAAATACACACCACCCATAACAGGACCCCCCCCCAAGGGACAGCTCCCAGATGTCCAACAAAAAAAAGAAAACCAACAGGCAGAACCCATCCAGGGAGGGCGGAGGGGGCCCGGAGGAGGGACGACCCCAGAATGAATAAAAAAAAAATCAACCCCGGAGGGGCGAAAGAAAGTCTGGGGGAGGCAGAAAGCCACTGGGGAACCTGGGGACAGAAAGTCACTGGGGCAAAACGCCCTGGGTCTCAGGGAACAGAGAATCACTGGGGCACAGCGCCCTGGGGCACAGGGAACAGAAAGTCACTGGGGCAAAACACCCTGGGTCTCAGGGAACAGAGAATCACTGGGGCACAGCGCCCTGGGGCACAGGGAACAGAAAGTCACTGGGGCACAGAGAGAGCTCGGCAACAGGGGCAGAGAGGCCTCGGCAACAGGGGGCAGAGAGGCCTCGGCAACAGGGGGCAGAGAGCAGAAACGAAGGCAGAAACCTTCAGGCGGTCTGCGACGAAGGCAGAACCCTTCTGGCCACTGGCGACGGAGGCAGAATCTCTCTGGTGGCCGTACTGGATGTCGAGGGCACCGAGATGACTGGCGGCGAAGGCGAATCCCCTCTGAAGGCCGGCAGCGAAGGCGAATCCCCTCTGAAGGCCGGCGGCGAAGGCGAATCCCCTCTGAAGGCCGGCGGCGAAGGCGAATCCCTTCTGAAGGCCGGCGGCGAAGGCGAATCCCTTCTGAAGGCCGGCGGCGAAGGCGAATCCCTTCTGAGGGCCGGCGGTGGAGGCGAATCCCTTCTGGGGGCCAGCGGTGGAGGCGAATCCCTTCTGGGGGCCAGCGGCGGAGGCGAATCCCTTCTGACGGCCAGCGTCGAAGGCGAAACCCCTCCGGATGACAGGCGGACCGAGCAGGAGAAGGGACAGCTGGGGAGAAGACTGGCGACCGGTCAGCTGGGTTGGGGTCCGCCAAACAGGCAACAGGAACTGAGGTCGACAGGGATGCCGACAGGGCACGAGAGGCAGGAGTGGGGTTGACCGAAAACCAGGGCAAAGTCACTAGGGAAGTCTCTGGGGCTCCGGAGACCAACAAAGCCTCAGGGGCAGTCACTGGGGAGGTCTCTGGGACGCCGGAGACCGGCAAAGCCTCAGGGGCAGTCTCTGGGGCGCCGGAGACCGGCAAGGCCTCTGGCTTGCCCGTAGACGTAGACTCTGGGAGAGCTGTCGACGACGTAGACTCTGGGAGGTCTGTCGACGACGTAGACTCTGGGAGGTCTGTCGACGACGTAGACTCTGGGAGGTCTGTCGACGACGTAGACTCTGGGAGGTCTGTCGACGACGTAGACTCTGGGAGGTCTGTCGACGACGTAGACTCTGGGCGACTGCACGTCAGCGGCGGTTCTGGGCGGCTGCACGTCAGCGGAGGTTCTAGAAGGCTGCACGTCAGCGGAGATTCTGAGAGGCTGCACGTCAGCGGAGATTCTGAGAGGCTGCACGTCAGCGGAGATTCTGAGAGGCTGCACGTCAGCGGAGATTCTGGGAGGCTGCACGTCAGCGGAGATTCTGGGAGGCTGCACGTCAGCGGAGATTCTGGGAGGCTGCACGTCAGCGGAGATTCTGGGAGGCTGCTAACCAGCAGGGGATCTATGAGGCTGCTAGCCAGCCGGGAATTAGGGATGCTGCGAACCAGCTGGGGATCTAAGAGGCTGCTAGCCAGCCGGAGTTCAGAGATGCTGCTAGCCAGCCGAAGCTCAGGGCGGCTGCTAGCCAGCCGGGACTCAGGGAAGCTGCTAGCCAGCCGGGAATCAGGGGTGCTGCTAACCAGCTGGGGATCAAAAAGGCTGCTAGCCAGTCGGGGTTCAGGGAAGCTGCTAGCCAGCCGGGGATCAAGGGAGCTGCTAGCCAGCCGGGGATCAGGGATGCTGCTAACCAGCTGGGGATCTAAGAGGATGCTAGCCAGCCGAAGCTTGGGGCGGCTGCTAGCCAGCCGGGATTCTGGGAAGCTGCTAGCCAGCCGGGAATCAGGGATGCTGCTAGTCAGCCGGGAATCAGGAAAGCTGCTAGTCAGCCAGGGATCAAGGATAACGGACCGCCTAGGGACACTAGGAAACTCGGGAACTCTAGGAAACTCGGGGACACTAGGAAACTCGGGGACACTAGGAAACTCGGGGAAGCTGGGCAGTGCTGGGACACTGGGCCGCTTGGGGACACTAGGAAACTCGGGGACGCTGGGCAGTGCTGGGACAATAGGAAGGCTGCTAGCAAGCCTGGAGTCAGGGGGGTTACTAGGTGGCCTGGATTCAGGGGGGTTGCTAGCTAGCTGGGGCTCAGAGAGGTTGCTAGCTAGCCTGGATTCAGGGGGGCTGCTAGCTAGCTTGGGATCTGGGAGAGTGCTAGCTAGCCTGGACTCAGGGAGGTTGCTAACTAGCCTGGGCTCAGGAATGCTGCTAGCTAGCTTGAATTGAGGAGGGCTGCTAGCTAGCTGGGGTTCAAGGGGGCTGCTAGCCAGCCGGGGCTCAAGAAGGCTGCTAGCTAGCCTGGATACAGAGGGGCTGCTAACTAGCCTGGGCTCAGGAAGGCTGCTAGCTATCTTGAGCTCAGAGAGGCTGTTAGCTAGCCGGGGGTCAAGAAAGCTGCTAGCTAGCCTGGACTCAGGGGAGTAGCCAGCTAGCTGGGGCTCAGGGAGCTTGCTAACTAGCCGGGGCTCGGGAAGGCTGTTAGCTAGCCTGGATTCAGGGGGTTTGCTAGCTAGCCTGGATTTAGGGAGGTTGCTAGCTAACCGAGGCTCAGGGAGGTTGCTAGCTAGCCTGGATTTAGGGAGGTTGCTAGCTAACCGAGGCTCAGGGAGGTTGCTAGCTAGCCCGGATTCAAGGAGGTTGCTAGCTAGCGGGGAAGTTGAGAGGCTGCTAGCTAGCCGGGAATCAGGAAGACTGCTAGCTAGCCTGGATTCTGGGGAAATGCTAGCTAGCATGGGCTCAAGGGGATCGCTAGCTAGCATGGGCTCAAGGGGATCGCTAGCTAGCAGGGGCTCAGGGGGATCGCTAGCTAGCCTGGATTCAAGAGGGCTGCTAGCTAGCCGGGGCTCGGGAAGGCTACTAGCTAGCTCGGATTCAGGTGGGCTGCTAACTAGCTCGGGGTCAGGAGAGCTGCACGCCAGCTCGGAGTCAGGGGAGCTGCACGCCAGCTCGGAGTCAGGGGAGCTGCACGCCAGCTCGGAGTCAGGGGAGCTGCACGCCAGCTCGGAGTCAGGGGAGCTGCACGCCAGCTCGGAGTCAGGGGAGCTGCACGCCAGCTCGGAGTCAGGGGAGCTGCACGCCAGCTCGGAGTCAGGGGAGCTGCACGCCAGCTCGGGGTCAGAGGAGCTGCACGCCAGCTCGGGGTCAGAGGAGCTGCACGCCAGCTCGGGGTCAGGAGAGCTGCACGCCAGCTCGGAGTCAGGAGAGCTGCACGTCGGCCCGGAGTCAGGAGAGCCGCACGTCAACCCAGGGTCAGCAGAGCAGCACGCCAGCCCGGGAACAGAAGGGTTGCACGTCAGCTCGGGAACAGAAGGGTTGCACGTCAGCTCGGGAACAGAAGGGTTGCACGTCAGCTCGGGAACATTGGT
This sequence comes from Sander lucioperca, assembly GCF_008315115.2. NCBI lineage: Eukaryota > Metazoa > Chordata > Actinopteri > Perciformes > Percidae > Sander > Sander lucioperca. Next base: position 24,188,422 of record NC_050192.1, on the reverse strand, counting down.
CTGCTCAGGAGAACTCACTGACCAAGTAGCAGGCTGGGTACCAACTGGCAGCTGGGGTAGCTGACTGCTAGCAGGCTTGGGAGATGATGGCCTGGTAGCATGTTGGGGTGTTGGCTCCCGGCTAGGAGTTTCCAAGAAGTCTTGAAGCCACTCCGGCAGGAAGCTCCTAAGCCAGGGTTGAGAGGAAACTCTCCAGCGAGCAGAGCGAAGAACTGCCTCCTTAGCCTCCCAACCTTGGGCAATTCTCCACTCCCCAACAGCACAGATAAGCCTGCAGGTGAGGTCACAAAGTTCGTCCTCGAATGACTCTGCTGGGTCCATGATGGTCAGATCATTCTGTCGTGTGAAGTGAGGATGGTGGACCCAAATGCAGAGAGCAGGCGAAGGAGTATGAGCACGAGGATTTATTAAACACAAAAAACAGGAGCAAACCAAAGGCGGTCCAAAAATGGAGCAGGCAGAAAACAACAGAACAGGCTAAACGACGAGCTGACAGGAACAAAACCAGACACAAACACTAACATACATACAAACTGACGGCACCAGGACACAAAATGATCTGACAAAAGACAAGGGGAAGACAAAGACTAAATACACAGGGTAACGAGGAAACAAGAGGCAGGTGACACAAGGGCTGGGAAACAGGTGGAAAACATCAGGTAATCACACAGGCGGGAAAACACAAAGTAAAGCTAAACAAGACAAGACAGAACAGATTATCAAAGTAAAACAGGAAACAAGCAAAATACAGAACAGACACGGACTACAAAAATAAAATACACACCACCCATAACACATGTAGCTGTAACATCTTCAGGTCAGTAATGTCTTTGATGGTCCTGCTGCAGCAGCTTCACAGTGCGTGCTTTGTCCTCTCTTCGCTGCTTTTCACGTCTGGTCTTTGTCTTGTCTCCTCGTGTCGTTTCCTCTCCTCTCTCTACAAGACAAATGTTTTCAGAAAGCATGTTGGCTTCTTGTCTTGTTTGAAATATGAATACTAAAAAATCTATGTGAGAGAGTTTTTAGTTAATGCTGTTTCTTCTCTCTGTCAAAGCAAAGCAAACAACAGATATAGGGATAACATAACTGTTAATAATTTTAACAATCACATAAAAATAAGAACTATTGATCACAACAAAAATTCTGATAATATTGTGTATAATATGTATACTTATCTTTTTAAAGAAGACGGGTCCCAGTGCATGGTTTCTCCTCTCCCTGTGAAAGACAAATGGCAGATACTGGTATATATACAGGTAATAACTTCATCAACGAGGTAAACAGAAGAACTCATGTTCAGTACAGAGATTTGAATACAAACATAGGGTAATTGTGTATTTATCTTTAAGTAGAGGGTTCATAATTGCACGCTGTCCTGCCTCCTCTCGTCTCATCAGGTCTTTTCCTTGTTTCTTCCTCGTGTCGTTTTCTTCCCTCTCTCTAAAAGACAAATGGCAGTCTAGGATGGTATTAGTTAAAAAAAAAAAAAACTTCAAAAGCCAGAGGAACTATCCATTTGTACTTGATAAAACAGATAAAAATGTATACTTATATTTTTTTAGGAGAGGGTTCACAATGTACGCTGTCTCTTTTCCTTGTCTCGTCCGGACTTCTCTCTTCTTTCTCTGAAAGACAAACTGCAGATATGGGTGATTACAGGTACTGCAGATACTGTTGTATTTATAGGGTTCTACTACACCATAAACACTATTAAAGATTAAGATGATCTGTTAAGGACTACTTAGCCATTTGTTAACTCTTCCTGTGTTTTCTTCTCTGCAGGCAGACTGGCAGGTCTGAGAGAGCTAAGCGCAGGTGGGCTTAATAATGTATTCACTGGCCTCTATCTTGATTGGTCCCATCTGTTCCTGCTTCTTCTATCAGCCTGTTCTTCCTCATCCACCTGCCTGTCTTTGGTGGACCAGTAGTGTGGTTGGCTCTGACACTGATCCTGCAGCTGTTGCACTAGACCTTCTCATTCCTAGCTCAAACTGAAGTCTTTAGCTTGTGATGCTAATGATGAGTCCAATTCATTAAATAATGTTGCATGTACTCAAGAAAATACATTCAACGGTATTTAAAGAAATCCATTTGAAGTGCTAGTGCTGTGCAAGGCTGCAGGGGGGGCTGTGTCTGTCCCAACACACTCTGAGCAGATGATGGAGTAAACCACAATTTAGAGTTCTTAATTCCTCCTGGATGGAAAAAAATGGATTGTCTTTCGAGAGAGCTCCTATCTCAAGTGATGTTCATAGCTCCCTCGTAATTCCCACCAGATCAGACACACAGGCCAGCACCAAGAAATAAAGAAAGGTGCAATACACACCGGTGCAAGACGCACCAAAAAACACTGACCTGTGTACCACAACCATGGTGAGACAAACTATATACAAATGTACAATAATAACCCCTCAGTCGGCCCCAGTGCATGACGCTACCGTGGAAGCCCTCAGGGGTAAAAAAAAAAGAATCCAGCTTCTTAATCTGCCAGATGTTTAAAAGACCAAAAGGTGCAGCAGAGCAAATGTCCATCACAGTCTCAAGCGTTTCTTTGGTGGAGACTGGCTGCTGCTGCTCTCCTCTGTGTTCTTTCTCTTCTCCGGTCTCGGAGGCCTTGCAAACTGTGCAACTTTTTTGGTGAACTGACAGAGGACCGACATGAGAAGGTGGCCATCTGCACTATAGTCGGTCACCCTCCAGCGGTTGGTCAGCTCAGTGCACTCAGAGCTGTACACAGGGGAGATGACTCTGGTGACAGTCGCGCCGTCCAACTCCAAGATGCAGAAATAGTTTCTGCGGTCGGCCCTCAGGGCTCTGAGCTCCGTCCTCTCGGGAAGAACTGGGGTCAGCACGTTTGGAGGAGAGGAGCTCGAGCCCGCAGTAGGCACCATCACACCGGCTGGGGCCTCCATCAGAGGAGATGGTGGGTCGTTCTCACTCTGGCTGGTAGGAAAGGGTGTGGCCATCTGGAGCGAGCGGAAGTATCCCTTAAAACGAATGAAAGGGTAGTCCTTGGAACCTACGAGGAGGCTGTGGTACAGGCTGAGGACGAAGGTGGACATGGAGGGGATGTCGCTTTTACTCAGTGGACGGTTCCTCAAGTTTGTCACAATCAGTTGAAGGACTTTTCCTGGCATTGGCAGGCATCCTAAATTGAAAGATGACAAAAAGGAAAACATTAGTCATGTCATGATGGGACCAATTAAAGCCTATGGCTTTAAAACACAGTCCACTTCACAGCAGGGCTTGTGTACATGTGTTTTAAGCCCAGAAAAAAAAACTGCAGTATTATGTAATGTATTATTTCAAATCATAATATTGTTTTTATTTTTCTCTGAATAATGGACAAAACAATATGTTACGTTAAAACAATAAAAATGGTGCAAATTCACATCATTTTGGACAATTATTATTACTACCATATCTGTGTCTAAAACGTTTGAAAAGCTAGAGCAGATCATTAAAGACAAAACTTGCAAAAGAAGTCCACCAACTGCAATCATTAGATCTGAGCAATCTAACGTTAATCAAGTCATTTAGTTAGTTTTACATTCATTTTTACATTCAATTGGCTAGGTGTTGCCCATAACTGCTTGATTTAGTGACCAACAAGGTCACATTTAGTCACATGTATTGCAATTACTCAAACGTATAGCCTATGCATTGGCATTCAGCACTTGTGTCACTAAACCGTCCAGTTAGGGAAGATCAACTCGGTGAAGGTTGACCACCCTGACGTCAGAAAAAAAGAATATTCTGACGTCGTTTCCATAGCGCGTGCAATATACACAACTTTTAGCATTTTTCAAAAAAAATGGCCTAGTCGCATGATCTCTATACTTTTTATGTTAACTCGACGACCCTGGTGCATTAACTCACAACTCAATGTTTAATAATCGCTACATTAATAATCACATTTGCCACCGGTCACCTGTATAGTTATAAAAAGTAATCATTTGACATCAAAATAACAGCGTAACTCAGCTGTGATGGTTTCACGGTGGCCTGGGGAAAGGTTTTCACCCTTGGAACAAAATGAAATAACTCATATTTAATTTTCAAATTGTATTATATTCTATTGTATTATACTATATAATATTATTATATAACTATATTATCATTTATTTAATAACTTTAGGCTGTATTTTACCAAATGGTTCTTGCAGCCGGACGATGCCGATGGACAGCAGGTGTTTCTCCCGGCGTAAATCAGCGAAGGCCATTTTTTGGACACTTGAACCGCTTGTTGCTCGTTCCTGATGATTTCCACAGTTCAGAGGCTGTTTTTAGTTCAGTTTTTTTTCGGCAATTCAGCACTTGAGTTCTCAGTTGAAGAGTCACGTATACAGTTCAGTTTCTCAGGTGCAGAAAGAAATTAGAACTGTGGCCTCTGCGGCTCAACACGTCATTTCTCGTTACCATGACTGTCACTAACAAGTTAATATTAAACATAAACATTTTTTAAAATCTATTTATTTACGGCGAAGAGTTGCTCATTTATATTGTATAAACCTTTTCAGTGGAATTCAGGCAACAGCCTGGCCCCTTGTTAACTGTCCATTTCACCACTGCAACGGGGAATTGACTTGCGGCCATGTAGAATGTTTATGTTTACAACTGTGAACATTACTATATAATACTAGGCTATATTGTATTTGTGGATTAACAACATTAAGATAAACGTAAAATATGTTGATAAGAGATTTTTTTAGATTTGCTTTACAAATGCGTGAATGTTCTGCTCTTCTCTGTTTTATAATAGGCTATATAAACACGAATAGATTTGGGAGGGTTGCTCGGACAAAAACATTAGGCCATTATACAAAAATTTAAAAAAAACTCACCTTGGGTCTCAAAGAATTTTTTACTATTCTTTGAGTAAATAGACTAGGCTACATTTGATTGACTAATCAAACATATTTTTGCAGATGAATTGATGATGAAAATAATAGTTATTTGCAGCCCTAGACTTGACCTTTTCTTGTCCGTTGTTTTTCACTGTTTTTGAAATATCCTTTTTTATTGAAATTATTTTTTACACGTAAAAGTTGCTCATTTATATTTAAAGTCTAGCTAGTAGGCTATTTATTTATAGGCTATTTATTAGGGCTGCAACGAACGATTGTGTTTCATTACTGATTAATCTGCCGGTTTTCCTTACAATTAATCACTTAGTTGTCTGGTCTATAAAATGTCAGAAAACGACAAGAAAAAATACTCTATTATCCAGATCATGGTGACTCTTCAAATGTTTTGTGATGTCCAATTAAAAGACCAAACTAAAAAAACACTCCGTTTGCAAATATGAAACAGAGTAGGCCCTGGCCTATATCCTGACTTTGGAGGAGCGCATTTTTTTTTCTTAAAAGAATACGAAAACATGACTAAACGTTGATCAACTAATCGACTTGTATTACAATGGGTTAGAAATATAGAAATAGAAATAAATAGGCTAAAAATTATTTGAAGTCATTCATTTATTTATTTTGGTAGCCTATAGCCTACCAATGTTTGTAGGCTACATTTGGTCATGTATGCATTTATTTAGGCTTTTTATTCATTTTTTATTATATTTATTAGTATAATTATTCATAGGCTATTATAGGCCACAGTTTAACTGAGTTTTGAGTTCTTAAATATCTGGTAAAAATCAACAAGTTCAAGTAAGAAACTGATTAAGTTTAGTCTCAGATAGGCTACCTGGTAAAACATTAAACTGACCGGGTGTGAAGTTCTGTTAGGGGGGTTTGCGGGGAGATTACAGTATTTGTTCTCAATCAGGTTAAAAGTGAGCTCGTCTCATTTATTTTACAGATTGCCTTTATAGTGTGAAAACTGACTGTGTGCCATCTGATTGGTCAGTGTCTCCAGTGGGCTTTCCAGGGGGCGCGTGGGGATTTAAGTGAGAGGCGGGGCTTGTCAAACAGCTCGAGAGACAGCCGGTTAGTGGCGGTGATTGAGCACGTAAACTCTTGCGCATCGCTCTTACACTCTCTTTACAATTTGTCATCTTTTGGAGAAACCGCGGGCTGAATTAAGAACCGAGGCTACTTTGAAACCATGTTTGACTTAAAGAGGAGTAATAGTTTGACTTTGAACAGCCGTCAGACGGAGTTCAGTCGAGTGGCGGTCAGACGGAAAGTCAGTGCTGCTGCGGACTGCCTCGCCTCACACACAGGTGACGCACCTTTTAAGAGTAGCTAGTTAACTAAGGCGTTAATTCAAATCAAAATTATCATACCAAAACAGAATAATCGAGCAGCAGGCCTATAATTGCTCTGAAATTGTCTACATCCAATGTAAGCTACATAGCAAATGCAAAACTGCAATTGTTATACTTGTTATAGTGCATAAAAAGTGGCCAGTGAGCTAGTAGTCGCTATTGCTATTGTGTATGGTGTATAGTCACCATAGATAGGCTGTTGCGTTTTAGTTGTTTGTGTAAAAAAAAGAATGGATATGAGTGGTTATTTTTGGGAAACTGTCAAAAATCTGAATATTTTTTTCCAATATGTCAGTAGCCCAAGTGGTCAGAAGACAAGTTCACAACAACCAGATTAGCAAGGCTCAAACTGTCCTGTAGGGTTAGCAGAGCATCTGGTGAGGGCATTAACTCTTGTTGTTGTGCCGGGTTTACATCAGTAGGCCTATATTAGATTAGATTTAGATTAGATTGAACTTTATTGGCATTGCACAAGTAAGGACAGCCAGTACAACGAAATGCAGTTTGACATCTAACCAGTAGTGCAATCATTAAATAATAGTAGAGACAGAATGCAGTATGATATATAAATATATAAAGTGCATTGTTGAGGTGCATTAATAAAGTGCATAGTGATCAGAGGTAGTCAGACAGTCCATAGTCCATGTGCAAAAGAAGAGGGGGCGGGGCGGCGCAGGGGCAGGGGGCTAGTGTTGGGTCTTGGTGTTGAGCAGCGTTATGCTGTTGTGAAAAAAGCTTTTTCTGAGCCTGCTGGTGCGACTCGTACGGCTCCTGTAACGTCTCCCAGACGGGAGGATGGAGAACAGTCCATGACTGGGGTGTGTGTGGTCCTCGATGATATTGTGTGCACGTCGCAGACACCGTGAGTGATGAAGGTTAGTGATGGCCGGGAGTGATGTGCCAATGATTTTTTTGAGCAGTTTTCACCATTTGCTGTAGGGCTTTCCTGTCAGCCATTGTGCAGTTCCCATACCACACCGTGAAGCAGTTCGTGAGGATTCTCTCCACTATGCAGCGGTAGAAGTTACGGAGGATCTGAGGGGAGAGTCCAGCTTTTTTCAGTTTTCTGAGGAAGAAGAGGCTTTGTTGAGCGTTCTTGATCAGAGTGGAGGTATTGAGTGACCAGGAGAGGTCTTGTGAAATGTGGACACCCAGGAGCTCGAAGCTGGTGACCCGCTCTACTTCATATATATGCTATTTTAGTTAAGTTCACTTGTCAGTTTGTGGATGAGATGCTACTGTATGTACTACACTTGGTGTGTATGCAGGTTTTTGAATGTTATTGAGCACATTTGGCCTGTTAGCCTCCTAACTTATTGGATTACTGCAATGAAATCTCTTCCCCTGATTCAGCATGGACTTTGCCTGCATGTCTTGAGACCGGCGTTTGTCAATCCACAATCACACAAAGCCATTCTGTTCTGTGTCCATTGAGGCAGAGCTATCTGTTTAGATTAGAGAAGAATGTTTGCTCCAATGGTACTGTCAGATGCAGGATTCAACAGTGCCATTCATCTCTTAGTTATTATTAAACTAAATAATTTGTTACCTTGGCGTGAGGCTGGTTAAAACAAGCACCCTTACAACATTTTCAAAGTATGGCCATTGATACATTTTTAAGATGAAAATAACATTGCCATTTATTTTATTTTTGCGACGACAAAGATGTCTCAAAACTTCACTCTGCCTTTGGCTAGAAATTGATACACACAGTAATGCTTATGCATTCAGTTTAAAGAAAGTTAAAAACATTTAAGGAATAGTTCACATTTGGGGAAAGACACTTATTATTTTTTAGCTGAGAGCCAAATGAGAAGATTGATACCACTTTCGAAAGGCAATGTGGTGAACTTCTCCCTATTAAGAATTATGTATTTTAGTCATCTGGCTACCTATTTCAACTTTCAACCTGACTTAGTTATTTTAAAAATAACAAACTCAAATGCTAGACACTTTTGAAGATTTGAAAAGCAGCTATGTATAGCCTTTAACATGCCTCTTTCTCCTTGTCTCTCAAGGTTTTGTGTTCAGTTTAGATATCAGTGGCTGTCTTAACAACTACACATTTCTGGTGGAGTGATAGTATTCCATTTATTTAGAAAAGGGCTGAATGTTGCCTCTGATACCCTAAAATAACTTGTAAAACTGGTTAAGGCTAGACGCTATCAAGAAAAAAGAGAAGTGGGAAAGTGGAAGTACTACAGTGTTGAGAAAGTAGGTTTTTAGCCGTCTCCACATGACCATCAAATCTGTTACACTTCAGCAGAGCCAGGGGCGAACAGCACAGCTTTACTTTGTTATACACAGGGATACTCTTGCATACATTTGGACATAAACTGCAGGTAAGAAAAAAAGAAAACAGTCACAATTTGAAAGTAGTAAATTGTTGTTGTGAAGTAAGGATGTCAGTCAAACAGTGAGATTTCAAGGAGTTGTGAAACCCCAGTGAATACTATGATGTGGTTAACATGCATACTGCTTGCTTTTTTGTGAGGATCCTTGTTGGATCAAATACAAAACCAGTGTATACCAGGAATAATCTGTTTCATCCTATATGAACACACTACTGTGCAAAAGTCTTAGGCAGGTATGAAAAAATGCTGTAAACTAAGAATGCTTTCAAAAATGGAAGTGTTAATAGTTTTTCATCAATTAACAAAATGCAGTGAATGGACAGAAGAGGAATCTAAATCCAATCAATATTTGGTGTGACCACCCTTTGCCTTCAAGACAGCATCAATTCTTCTAGGTACACTTGCACAAAGTCTTTGAAGGAACTCGGCTGGTAGGTTGTTCCAAACATCTTGTAGAACTAACCACAGATCTTCTGTGGATGTAGGCTTCGTCAAATCCTTTTGTCTCTTCATGTTATCCCAGACAGACTCGATGATGCTGAGATCAGGGCTCTGTGGGTCCAAACTTTTGCACAGTACTGTATATAATTGTCTCTTTCAGTCAAATTTCAGAATATTTATTTATTTATCACGTTTTCAAACAAATCTTTTGGTTATATCACTGTTATGTGACCCAGATAATGTAGTAACACAAGTACACAGCCTATGAAGTATACCACGCCTCTTTATTATCATAAAAAAATCGCAAAAAAAGGCATGGGGTGGTGATGGTGGCCAAAAAAGAAGTTATTTTAATCAGCAGGTTTGTCAGGCAGATTTCGGGCCAGAAACGCAAGCATGTTCAATTTCTATGGCTTGAGTCAGCTACAGCCCAGGATGTTTGGAGAACAAGTGACAGCTGCCGTTAGCATAGCTTCCGCTCAATATGCCGACCAATAATCACTTGTATAATCACAATTTGGCATTTCTAAGCAAAATCAACATTTACCATCAACAGTCATACCCCTTAGGACCTTAGCTAATGCTAGCAATTAATTGCGGTTAAACAAAGAAAGAAGAATTATGTAATAATTGTTACAGACCTAGTCTTAACTCAATCTTTTGTGGACTATTAGCCAACTGTGCTGTTGTTTTATCTCTTTGCAGTGCCTCCTAAACCAGCTGACCTCCAGAGTCCTCTGAGGGCAGGACAAGCTCAAGCCCTCAGTCCCTCTACAGGGAAATTACTACCTCAGCAAGTTAGTGGCACAGAGCAAGACCAGAGTCCTAACAGAAGTTGTGGAGTTTCTGTTTCCTGTATCAGCCCAGCACAGAGTTGTCTAGACTCCCTTAGTCCTATCAGAGGAGGAGGGAACAGTTTTTTGAATGTAGTGTCTGAAGTACGTATCAGCCCTGCCAGACAATCGCCGGGGATTCCACATTTTACAAGCAGTCCACTTTTAGGATCTCCAAGTCCAGGCAAAAGAAGTATTCAGAGACATAGCCCATTGAGGGAAGGAGGCCACAGCCCTGCTAAACTGTCCCCAAGGAACCGTAGCCCTCTTGCACGATTACTGCGGACCCCCAGCCCTGTGCAGGGGAGGATGGGGAGCTACAGTCCCATCAATAACTCTAAATCCTGGATAGGACTGCACAGAATCCCAAGCAGTAAGGTGGAAGGACAAGAGAAGAGAGTGTGGAAATCTTTGAGCGTGCCTGACTTGATTGTTCTCTTGAATGCGAGCAGGTTGGATTTTTAATTTGGTCCATTATTTCTGAAACTTGGTTAGCGGAATACCTTCCCGTAGAATCTCATCATTTCTGAATATTACTGACAATTTCAATGATGTATTTTATTTCTGCAGGATTCCCACTGAAAAAGTTGAACGCTCTCCACTGAAACCGCTGCAATCACCCAACTGCAGTGGGCCAGCCATCACCATCCAATCACCGGTTAACCATAGACTCAATCATGCCACAAGTGAAGCCCATCTATTAAGCAATGGTAAAGAGCAGTCCCCAGGACAAATGAAGGGCATAGTGCATGGGAGAGATTGCACAGTAGTAAATGTGACGGGGGAAAATGACAAAATAGAAGAAGGCAAGATACCCGTTGTATATGGCTCTAAGGCTTCCTGCCAGTGGAATGAGGCAACTATAGAAGATGGCAGGATTCACAAGGAGTCTAAAGGTGAACAAAAGGATGAGGAGATGAGGAAGGAGAGAGGAGTAGGCGAGCCAAAAGATGAAGAGAACATCGAGCAGAAATTGTACAAGATAGCCAATGAACTCCTGCAGACAGAGAGAGCCTACGTGGCTCGTCTACACCTGCTAGACCAGGTCAGTGTGGTAATCTATTTGTGGCTTCCTCCACGAAAATGCAATGCACTTGATGCAACAACAAAAAAACTCGGATTAATTTAATTGTTGGAAACACCATGCTCCTTTAGGTTAGCATAGTTTATCCTTTATTGCCACATTCTCATCAAACCTGTTACTTTATTTGCATTTCTTGTGTTGGGTTAAGCCTCTCTAACTCCCACTGCAGGTGTTCTGCTCACGCCTAACGGAAGAGGCAGGTCGAGGCTCATTTCCTCCTGACGTGATAAGAAATATCTTCTCCAACATTTCCTCTCTCTACTCCTTCCACAACCTGTTCCTGCTACCTGACCTGGAGAGCTGCATCAGCCACTGGTGGGTGTTCACGTCAGAAACACAGTGAAACATTGAGACCCGTCCTGTTCATTACAGTGGTGTAAATAATAACCCCCCCCCCCCCCCCAAAAAAAAATCCCAAATCTAGGTGTGAGAGCCCAGGCCTGGGTACTGTTCTGCTGCAACACGCACCCTTCCTGAGGATGTATGCTGACTACGTCACGAACTTTGACCAGGCCATGGAGCTGGTGAGGACCTGGACTGAACGCTCCTCTGCTTTCAGAAACATCATCCAGGACATACAGGTAGGACATTCTCTGTAGAGTATGTGTCAGCATATATCCCAATGCACTTAAAGGTCCGGAGGTATGAGCAGGATTTTATGTATGCGTTGTCCTCTTTTAGAGTCAGGAGGTGTGTGGCAGCCTGACCCTGCAGCACCACATGTTGGAACCAGTCCAGCGGGTTCCACGTTATGAGATGCTGCTCAGGGATTACTTGAAGAACCTGCCCAAAAACCACCCAGATTATGATATTGCTTACAGTAAGTATGCTGTACCAGTATAACTAGTTTAGCTGGTCAGTTTACCAATATCCTTGCTCTGGAGTGTGCTTGTGTAAGATTTATATGGTACTTCTTTTCCCTCATAAAGTGCCCGTTTGTCTCTGACGGGTCGTTTTGTCTGTAATGAGCAGAATGAACCTCTTGCTTTGTCTCCTCCTGCAGAATCCTTGCAGACTATTTCCATGGCAGCCATCCACTCAAACAGCGCCATCCACAAAGCTGTACGTTACCATTACACACCCCAACATTTACCATTGTGATATTATCACAGTCACACAACACATTATTTGTATTATATTGTCCAAAGTGATACTTATATTGTGGTTTTGATCCCTCTATTATTTAGTTTTATCTATGGATTATATCATTTGGAACGCTACAGCTGTATAGCTGGGACTTACATTTAGTTTTTTTGACACATTTTTGCAAATGCATCTGTTGTATGTCTTTGTAATGATATTTTGACAAAAGATATATAACATAATTTTCAGATTTCATCAATTGTGGAGACAAAACTTGGCATTAACAGCCAGGACTGTGTCCATACAGATGTGTTTTAATGTCTCTCTTCCTCTTTCCCTGCAGGAGAGCCTAAAGCGGCTGGTGGAGATCTATGAGATGGTTGGAGAGAAGGAGGTGGTCAACCCGACGAACGAGTTCCTCAGGGAAGGTCGTCTGCTCAAGCTTGCTGCCAGGAACACGTCGGCCATGGAGAGGCACCTCTTCATGGTTAGAAACACATGCAGAAACACTACACCTTTGTACAGACATCTAACATGTATTACAGTTAATCCAAGGAACTTTGTAGAAAATGGTGTATAACTTTCTCCCCAGTTCAACAACTTTCTGATGTGCTGCACTCCTAAGTTCAGCCTAGTCGGGCAGCGTTTTACTGTCCGCTGCAGGATCGGAGTGGATGGCATGCAGGTGCAGCAGACCACCAATGAAGACCACCCATACACCTTCCAGGTCTCTGGAAAAGAGAGGACCCTTGAGCTGCAGGCCAGGTGTGTGTGTGGGGGTGGGGGTGGATGTGTTGGTGTGTGTGTGTGTGTGTTCATATTAAATAACTCAACATATTAAAGTCTGTGAACATAATCTTGTGTTATCAAACTTCAGTAAGTTCATTAAATGTATAATTCATTGTTTTTTGTGTTGTTTTTTTCAAGCTCTAAACAAGACAGAGATCAATGGATAAAGGTACTGGGGTATTTTTATTTAGTATTTGGTGCAACACAGTGAATGTTACATGGATTTGTACAATATTAAATAGTTTTCTAAAACCTGTTTTTTTTTTATTTCATTTCAAGGTAATTCAGGAAGCCATTGACATGTTTCAGAAGAATAATGAAACCTTCAAATTGGCTTCCAAGGAGCTAAATGTACCAGAACCAGTGAGTTTAATAATATTTCAGAAATGGGGTTGCAAGTACTTAAAATCAATACAGAGAATTACGCAAATCTGTGAAACATCCCAGCTTGTGTGTGTGTGTGTGTGTGTGTGTGTGTGTGTGTGTGTGTGTGTGTGTGTGTGTGTCAGACTGAGGAACTCGGCCGACGTGCCCCTCGCTGGATCAGGGACAACGAGGTGACCGTGTGTATGAAATGCCAGGACGCTTTCAACGCTCTCACCAGGAGAAGACATCACTGCAGAGCCTGTGGCTGTGTGAGTGACAGGATGGGACAGCTTTGTAGTGAATACACAGTACAGAAAAGCTAATTTTTTTTCAGATAGATTTTCAGAAGATAGCAATAATGGTTTCTCGCTCCCCAGGTGGTGTGCTGGAAGTGTTTAGACAGTAAAGTGGCTTTAGAGTATGACGGCAACAAGCTGAACAAAGTGTGTAAAGCCTGCTACTCCACCCTGACCGGTCAGAGGGAGGAGAGGGTGGAGGAAAATAAGAGAAGGATACTGGAGGTGAGCCTTAAGTGTTTTCTAAAAGTTAAAGCAAGGCTGTCTTTTTTTTTTTTTTTAAGAGATTTAAATACTACATACCATGGATGTACGTCTTTACCAGCATTGTGTTTTCTTGTATGTGTGTTCTCCCAGTCGGAGGCATCTCCAGTGTCCAGTGACTGCGTAATGAGTGGCTTCCTGCTGTATGGTGACAACCCCAAGACCTGGCAACAGGTGTGGACTGTTATCAGCCGGACTGAACCTCCGGCCCTCCACCTGTATACTGCTCCGCAGGTAGGGATCTCTGTAATAAAGAATAATGTTAATGCAGCAGTGTGATGTGCTGTTTGATCGTTGAGTTTATTATGTAAGAGACTATTGCATTTTATTTTCAAACGTTGAGTAAAGGTGCCACTTACTTGTTTCTGTTTGTGTTTCACTGTTATTTCAGTCTCTATAGGATATGCATGGGATGTTGCAATACACAGATGTCACCACAGTCACTCTCCGTCAAACACACAACACAAGTCACAACAGTCACCATCTGCAATCATGCACCCACATGGAAAATAGGGAAACACTGGTAAAATTGTGAAGAGTTATTGTGCAATCAACTGCACGAACTGATTTTTTTCAGACAGCTAAAGGTTAGAGTAATGCCACTCCTGCTTATTTTATGAATGAAACCTAATATAACAAAAACGTTTTACATATCCACAGAAACCCACAATATTCTTTGAAGTCCCCATGATTTTAATCCATCACCAACAAGAAATGCTGCATTAATTCCTAAAACCTACAGCAAATGCCCTTAGGCTTTATTTTTCCAAGGCTACATACACAGATACTGTAGGTAAGAACAACCCAATATAAAGTGTCCAATGATGATGGTGGTCTACTGAAGATGTAATTCACTTGGGTTAAAATCTGGTGACTGAGGACCAAAATGAACAATTCACATCATTTTCATTATTAAACCATTCAGTAACTTATTGTGCTCTGCATTCTGTTAGGTTTCTTAACTCCTTTATTCAGGATTTTCCCATATGTCTAAATCCTCTTCTTGCTACTTTTTGAACATCCATATACCAAGGCTGGTTTGTTTGCCATCATGTGGAAAAAGTGACATCACTGCATATTCTCTATTAGAACGAACAGCACGCTATTCTGTTGCAACCCCTTCATGGTTTCATACAAAATGTTGCCATGCACAGCCTAACCTTAACCTCCTCTTCCAACATCTCCAGGACGTGAAGCCCCTATCCAGTATACCTCTACTGGGCAGCAGTGTGGAGGATTCCCCTCAGGAGCTCCAGGGTCAGCCTGGTTTCTGTTTAAGCCAATCCAAAACCACCCACACTTTCTTCTGTGATAGATTGGACGTCAAACAGAGCTGGCTGACGGTTCTGAAAGTTGCAGTGATAGGCAGGCAGTGCACGCTTAATGGCTACGACATCACCACCAATAGCTCCACATGTGGCATTAGTGGCACTGTCAATGATGAAAGCGTGTGTACTGGTGAGGAATGTATCATCAATGGCGAAGAGGTAATCCACTCCTGAATGTTTGAGATCAAGTACTATGGAAAGTACTCTTACAAGCATGTACACTCGCACAACACCAAAGGAAAGTCCATTGATGTCAAAGACAGTAACTTTGAACTAAACATTTGATAAAATGAATGAAATCTAGGAATGTAAAGGTTGTTAATAATATTCAGACTGAGAACAGTGTTGTCCTTACAAGTGGCGATGCACTTTATTTCTAAAATGGTTTACAGTAAAATAAATAAAGTGAAGGTGTTTTAACATGAGTCGGACTATTCCTTCAACTACAAACATGGTTGCTTCAGCTCTGTACACGTGGTCTAAGGTGCCATGCAATGTGGCGTAAAAATGTGCTCCGAGGTTATTTTCTTACAGCAAACAGTTGAACACTTTTGCATGAGGGTTTCAGTGAAACACAGAGGCTCTGTGGGATCATAATTGCCTTATAAAACACATTCAACTGATCCCATTTCTTCACAGATAATGTTACAACAATGAAATATTTACACCCAAAACAAATACCAGCTAAAGAAACAAAATACATAAGACAAAAAAAAAATAAGTGGTCAAAATGATCACTGTAAAACATCAAATGACCATTAGTCTGTTGTAGTAGTACATTAGATTTAGTTTGTGTGGCGTCACTAAAGCACCAGGTTAGCTTAGTGTGCGACATGGTTCAATCAGAAAGGAAAAAAAAACCATCCTTTTCAGAAGCAAATTAACAATATGATTGACTTTAAGTGATGTTATTTCAACAGAATGCATGTATTTTCACATTGCAGTTACTGTATGTGCCACAAACTAAACAATACCTGATCTATGGAGGTATACAGGCTGACGTTTAAATGTCCCATCAAAGGGGAAAATTGCTTAAAGCTGCATTAATTAGTCATGTTTTACATTAACAGAGACTCAAATGGATACATGGAATGTGAAAGAGGTCGCTGACAATCTTGCAGAGAATTATTGCTAATCTCTGGAGCTTTTTTAAGTCTCTTAGCTAGTGACGGACACTAGTTATGGTTTTATGAAACATTTACTCTATGGTTCAATATCACTACTCTTATTAACCGTGTTACCAGCATCAACAGACTGTTATTTTTGGCAAAAAGTTCCAATAAAGCAACTGTATGCTACCTATCCAGCGCTAAACAGACACAATGTTAGCTGCTAGCTCGTGAAGAAAGTCGAAAAGCTAGCAGCTAAAAGCTATTTTACTCAGTTGGTGAAGTCCACAGTAGAGCTAAAGAAACAGACAAAAAAAAACACACGACTCCACATGAATGCGGTTTCTTCGTGTTTGCTGGATAAGCCATTGTTTAGCTTACATGTTAAGAACTATTAAAATCTAGTAGCTGTGTAATTGCTATTGTTTAGTTCTTCTGTCCTCTAGTGGCCAACAATTGAGAAATGCAGCTAGAAGGTTCTTACCTCCTTTCCGAACAAGCAAGAATCATGTTGTTTTTTTTTATCTCACTGCTGCACTACCTCGCACCAACAGCAATACACAACATAAGATACCAACAAGTGCGACCTCTCTGTTAACGAAGTTGAAAGCATACGTGGCTATAGTGTGCTTCAAAATGTACAGAGCTTAAACGTTCTAGTATTGGGTCTCACGCAATTATCTATTCTGCAGATGGTAGCTGTTAAATCAAGTCAGTGTCTCTGAATCGAGAGAATCGCCTGAAGTTGTGAACTCGCCCCCTGAAGTCTTGATACTATAGCTGCAAGAAAGACTAAACATGGCTCTTTGTGTAACAGCTTATGCCTCTGAACTGCAGGCCCAGCTGACTGTGCCGGTGCAAATAAGCCATATGAAATAGCCTCAATGTCCACGTGGACGTCACCCTTGCCTGTTGGACAATGACATCATTAGAAAATCTGATTTGGTCTTCGCTCAGGCCAAAAATAATTGGTAACATTAAATGACAACTTGGTCATTTTGTCGCATTCAGTGCGAGTTAAACAGCAGTGCTTACAGACGTGGCTCTTGAAGACAAAAGTGGTTTGACCTACTTGTAGTGACATAAGTTAGATTTCAAGAAAGGAGGCCCTGATTTGGACATTGATGCTTAGAAATGACATGTTTGAATCCAGCACTTGATACAAGGAAAGCAACACTGGCAGAGAGGCGCACCCTATACCACACATACGCTGACACACTTTACATTTAGAAAGAAAAAAGAAAATGGGATTATTTACAGGACGGCTACCTCTCTTTTTTTCTTTCACACATCAATCCTCAGTACACATTTTGTTCACTGAAAATCTCCAAAGTCTCATTCAACTTGATGTCCAAGTACATTTCAAGCCATCTTAGTATTTATTTGATCTTATCATCATCTTGGGGTTTGGACCTGCCATCCATATCGTTCAAACACGTCTCAGTGTTGGAATACTGCAGCTGTATGCGATCCAGAGAATCACTTTTAGTCAGCCATGGGTGAGTAATCCATCTTAAGCCTCCACGAGGCTATATCAAGTAGAAGGGACCACATGACTCTTGGTTATAATACATGAGAGTTGACTGATGTTGTTGCTCTTGCCATCAGGTTGTGAGGGAGCAAAACCACGGCGAACAAAAGAAGCACACGGGGGGATATACAAAAGAAAAAAAAGTTCCAAAGACTCCAAGAAGCCAGTAGTGCAGCACTCAAAGTTTGCTCGAGGCAAATCAACCCCCCCTTTAAAACCAGCAGTGATGAAAGGCGTAAATCCACATCTGTCGTCTCTCAACTGCAGCACAGCTGCTCCGACACCAGGAGGGTGTCATAGCCATAGATCTCCAGCAGGTGGAGCAGGAAGAGCCTGTCTCCGTGGGGATCCAGACCCATGGCCCTCACACTCTCCTGGGTCAGCGTGGGATCGGGGCTCCCTGCCACCTCACTGAGGGTCTGGAAAATCCTGTTGTTCTGCTCCAGGAAAAACCTGGATCAATCAAGGTTTAGAAGTAAGTTGGTATTTTGAGATTTTGTTACGCGGTTCTTTACCCAGCTCCACAACCAAAATGTACTCAATTTTTTTTTTTTTAAACCATTTTAAACAATATCTACACAGTTGACTTTTTCCTTTTGTTTTATCCCCCTTGTCCCGTATGCTTTCCTTCAACGTCCCTATGGTTTTCATTTCATGTCACTATGCTGAACAGTAGCAGTGATAACAAGATGGGGGGAAAAAGCACAAAGAAAATCAGCACAAATCTGCCCTTGAGTGTGAGATTTAATAATTACAGTTGCTGTGAGAGGAGAAGAAAGGTCAGGCGATTCTGTCAGGCTCATTACTTCTTTGATTCCGTTTTTCTAAGCTGCCACTGTGCTGACTGTTCTCATAAAAAGATCAACTTGTGTCTGCTCTGCATACAGTGGTTAATCAGTAGTTATCACTCCACTGGCTGCTTAAATGAATCATGTTGTACTTACAAAATAAAGAGATCCTCTTCGCTGGACACACAGTCTCCATTCTCCTCCTGGGAGTATAGCAACATCTGCCTGCGCGCGTGCGCACACACACACACACACACACAGATAAACTCTTTTTCTAGCTGTTTTTTTGAAAACCTACAGGACAGAGTGTACTCAGCTCCTAAAACAGCTGGGCACTGTAGTTTTTGTCAAATGTTACTCAAACAGGAGGAAAAAGTGGATTTGTTGGGGACTTTTCAGCTGTGCATTATACACCTTTTAAGTATTTACGGTAGCAGTACGGTGTATGTGTGGTTGACTCAAAATAAACTACAGTATGTTTTCATGGTGATGAAAGAACATGTCACTAAGTACAACAGTGTGGCTCTACTGATGTGTTTTCAATAGTTTATTCACAACACTGGAGCTCTATGGCCCAGAGGAAATAGGTTTATCAAACTTTGGCTGCATAGGAATACGTTTTAGTAGACTAAATGATTTGATAGTTTTGGCCTTTTTGTGGGATTTGTTAAAAATATAGAACAACACAAGCCTTAGCCTTTAATTCACACTCTGGTAATTATCATGCAGTGTAAGCAGTAGTCCTGTCGTTAGCAGTGTTTTCCTACCTCTGTTCCGTGAGTTTGCGATATTTCTCCCTGTCTGCGGTGCTGAGGCGGAGCAGAGGCTTCAGGCCGTCCCTGCAGGTCTTTACATTCTGATTGTCTACATACGCATCATACAGATCCTTCTTCTCCTCAAAGATCTTCTCAGTAGTACCTAAGCATACAAACACAAACAGGATCTCTAGGATTTAAGATACAGGAGATGCTAATCATATTGAATATTAGACCATCTAGTCCTTTTTCAGTGTGGCTTTTCACAAATGTGAACATGTTTTCGAGCATCCACTTACATGCCACGTAGGAGAGCTCGTTCTCCAGGGCGCTGATATCGGCCACGTTAACATAGAAGAAAGGGCGGAACTCAGGCACAGCCACGCCGATCCCGGGGATGGAGATGTTTGCCAGGCAACAGCAGCAGTACACTGAGAGGGAAAAGGGGGTGGAGGGTGAAATCAGAAAAATGATGCATGAGTGTGGGAGGGAAAGAGTGTGACACAGGATGTGAATATGTGCATAACATGTGGGCTGTCCAACAGTGATACAGCTGGAGAGCAACAGCATGTACTCTGGTGTGAAATCCCCAGACTCATACAATAAATAAATTGGTAAAAGACAGTTTACTGTAGCGTAAGTGTAATGGGGTTCAGAGCTGTAAAGTATTGTGTACACTCTTAGCCAAGTAAAAACATGAAAATAATTACTTTTTTCTAAATGAAAGGAATATTTTGACATGTTGTGAAATACCTTATTTTGTTATCTTCTCTTTGTTAATCTTCTCATCTGACTCTAGGCAAGAACTCCCAAAAAAGTAAAACCTTTAAACTTCTGATAAGTCTCACCTCTGTAGCAGACCACACCCACAGGTGGAGGGGAGAAGATGAGGATGCGTCTGCGGAGGAGAGCCAGTTTCCACAGCACCATGATCTGCTCCCCAAAGAAGCGGATGAACTGGGACATGCAGCCTGCAGGGTGGGTGATCTGGTCCAGAGGTATTCAAACACAAAGGCACACAAGGTTACTGCGTCATAAAGTGTAAAAAAACAACAACAACACCAACACCAGCTGACGTAGGTGTAGATGTGGAAATGTCCTTCCTACCTTCATTTCAGGGTGCATGCTGTGGTTGATTGCAGCTCCCCAGGCATTGGCTGGACATGCAATAACAACACCATCACCACCGGGGGGCAGAAGTGCTCTCTTGTCCTCATAGAAGGCCTCCAGGGGAGAGTAGTGGCCTGGGGACTGAAGCTGGAGCCTGCAGCAGGGGACAAAAAAAAAGAAGAAATTTTTAGAATCTTTAGAAAAGTCTAAACCTTAAAATGTACATTCTTACACAAATATACAAGCAGCATTTTCTTTGCTAACTTCAGTTGACTTTTTACTTTCAGGAAAAAAATACAGTTTCAGTTACATTGATATGTCTATGTATGTCTTACAATTTTCAACAGCTTAGAGGAGCACTGTGGTGCATGAGGCCACTTATTGCTTTTTGGTATACACACCTCCATATTTCCTCCAAATATATATATATATATATATATATATATATATATATATATATATATATATATATATATTTATTTTATTTTTTTTCAAAATGACGGACAATTGTTCAGCACAGAGAGTCATTTTGATTTAAAAATGGTGATACGGTATTGTGAAACAAATGATCCATGTAATACACATTCATTTGGCCTGGAACCCCTCATTTAGAAACACTAGTCTGGACTATTTTGAAGTGCAGTGGGCTGGGTGTCAGTCTGGGAAAAATGTGCTACCAAAGTAGAGAGGAAAACCAGCTGCTCAGCATAGCTAGACCCTGAGTATGGCTGTAGAATGTAATATTTTTTTCTATTAGGCTTTGTTAATCATTCTCTAAAATAAATAATCAACACTGCATGGGTAAGTGGGTTTCTTGGCACCTGAAGCTGGTCCTCTTGCTGTTAGAGCCTCCTTAAAGTAAAGTATAGTAAATGGTATCTGATCAGGAAGGCCTCTAACTATTATGTTAATCTGTGATACATCTGTCATTATTATAGAATGAATTATTTGTTTAGCCTAAATCCCATCAAAAATTTCAAAGAGCCTACGGGGCCATCCAAATCACTTTTTAATTATATTTGATTTATAATTTTTCAATCATATCACAAACTGTTCAGTTGTTTGTTTTGTCTGACAAACAGTCAAAAACCCAGAGATAATCAATTAACAATGATATAAAACATAAAAAAATCAACTAATCCTCACATTTGAGAAACCAGCAAATGTTTGACATGTTTGCTTGATAATATCAGAAATACTGTTGAGTAAATGTCTGCCAGTCAACTAATTGAACAATTAAGTGATTATTTCAACAAAATCTGATCATTGGCCTTAAAGAGTGAATCCACCAACTAACAACACACAGTTTGTTTATGTGTCACCTACTGTACCAAGGGTTACATACACATTTTAGGTTGGATTATTATTTGCCAAGACACTTCTGCATTTATTATTCCTAGCCTTGTTAGCATCATTAGCATTTCCCTGTAAAGCTAATGAGTTCCGCTAGCTGCAAGTGCCAAGAGAGGACACATTACAGACTCAAAATCAGAAATAGAGGGAAGGCGGGAGAGAGAGAAATGGGAAAGTATCCAGAAATTCCTAAATGTCTTAACCACCTCCTGACTAACAGTGAGCCCTTTCTTTCTATAACTGCCATGGCAGTCAGCAGATGGGGAATCTGGAGCGAGCTACGTGGGGAATGATGAGTAAGGAGCATGACCGCTGCATGACTGGAGGCCAGAAGAGGCCAGGAGTGTGGAAATTGTGGAGAGGGAAGAGAGGGAGGATCAGGGAAAGCAGAGAGAAAGGGGGGGGGGGCTGGATATAGAGAGAGCAGTGTTCAAAGCGAAAGTGTGACAAAATTGTGAAAATAGGGTTTAAAGATAATGGAAGTGTACCACTGTTGAGAGGAGAGAAAACAGGAGTCGAGGAAAGTGTGAGAGTGGTCTATTTTAGATGAGGGAAAGTTGAAGAAGGGGAACTAGGCTAGGGAGAATCATAAAGCCCCACTAGCTGCCCCTGGTGGCCATATGTGAACTTACCTGTGAACTAATATTGCCATACAAAAAGCCTCTTACTAGTGGTGGTAGTAGTAGTAGTAGTAGTAGTAGTAGTAGTAGTAATGGTTGTAGTACCACGGGACAAACTCTTAGAGTGAAAAAGTGAATTACTTGAAAGAGATTTTGATAATCAATGAATCGTTTTTAAGTAATTTATCAAGCACTATATTTAGTTTTTGACTTTCAATCTCACACGTAAGGTCCTTAAAGTACTCAGAAAAAAAAGGAAATTGAAACCTCTACAATTCCATAATCTCCTGAGGAAGATCGTGTGATTTTGTCTAAAATATCAGTAAATGTTGAAAAATGTGGATCCGTCTTTCCCAAAGCCCAAGATGACGTCCTCAAATGTCTTGTTTCGTCAACAACTCAAAGATATTCAGTTTACTGTCATAATGTAGAAGATAACCTAAAACATACTCACATTTAGCAAGCTGGAATTACAGAATATTTTTCTTGATTAATCGGTTTGAGTCATTTATTGATTATCAAAATAGTTGACAACTAATGGATTCATCTTTGCAGCTATAGTTCTAAGCCTGTTGTTCAGTGAAAGTAAAAGCTCCTGCCATGTGCATAAGCAGACCACTCTGTTGAACAAACTAGCTCCTCTTACCTGACCTGGTGCTCCAGGAAGCTCATGTAGCGGTAGAGCAAGGTGTAGGAAGGAGACAGGATCCCTACCGACTTCATCCTCGCGCCCCTCTCCACTGTGCTCTCCACCGCCATGTTGGCAAAGCAGGCCAGGCCAAAGTAGCAGCCCTTCCGGAAGTAGCTGTGGATGGACGGGATGGAGGGGAGAGGGAGAGAGGGAGACAGACGAAGCCATGAGTCACGAAAAGCAAAGGCAATGCCAGATGGCTGGGCTTCTTTATTCTTTTCTTTTTCTGCCAGGCAACACTTTGTGTCATTCTGTCCTGCCAGGAGGAAGACATGGGGCTGCATCCTAATACTGAAAATGAGCTCCCTCCACTTGGTTATGTTCTTCAGGGTGTGGAAAGGTAAACAACTTCCTGTACTGTGCAAATGCTTACATGAAGTCTGTGGTGACTCGGTGGGAGCCGCTGGCGATGGCTTTGAACTCCACTCCCTCCAGGTCCATGTCTTTGGGCAGACACCACTCCAGCATGTTTCCTATTAAAGCCACATAACAGACAGAGATAACATTAAAACACACATGCAAGCAGACAAGCACTGATACAACACCAGACGGTAAATATTATCACCATTTCATTTCATGTGCACGAAACAACAGTTACACAGCCCAACTGGATTCTTTGGAATTCATTGTGTCGGCTGAGCGCTGACGCTCGAGCGCCAGCTGAGCAAATACGGTCTGATAGCAGCCGGGAGACAGAGAAGGTGACTCAGGCAGTGTGGTTTTCAATCTAATCATTAGCTCCACAGATAAGTCAGTGGAGTTTCTGCAGAAATATGAGTTCAGTCAGTCAAATTAAGCCTACAGGTCCGTATCATTAACCTGTGGCTGGACACAAAAGATGCTCTATAGTATATGACCACTGACAGCTGTTACTACCTTTAAGTATTTCACTTTAGGTATCATGCAGTGCAAAGTGCCTATCAAAACTATTTCAAAGCTATATATGTAGAGCATTAAAAGGCCACTAGAGACACAAGATGTTTTCATTATATATTTTACGACCAATTTGTGAACAAAAGCACAAAATTGGAATGCTTTGCTTTTATTTTTGATGTATCACATGGCTCTTGATGCTTGACTAAATTCTGTAAGAAATCATTAGAAATGATTTTATACTAAAATTAATCTTCTCTAATCAATCCTCTACTTGCTCAGACACTAGTTCTCTCATTTGTTTGCTTAAAAAAAAGGAACCTGTGGTGTGTCTTGATGACATTGTTGCATGTCTTTACCCCTCCTTCACTTCCCTCATTTCCTGTCACTTCTCTGCTACACTCTCTTATAAAAATAAAAAGGTACATTAATGTAAATACCACCAAAAACATTTTAAAAATGGGGAAAAACTCCACTTTTTCTGCCAGAATAACACCCTCGAAAAACAGCATGTAACAGGTAAAAACATAAGCTACACCTCCTTTTTTGTGTTTTCTGGTGGATTGCTCATTTTTAAGTAAGCAGAAGTGGAGCTTGTAAGTTGGAAAGGGGCAATGTTTCAGTGATGTCTTGCCAAAACATTGACACAACTGTCTCAAGTCTCAAATGTATCTTTCACATTTGACATGACATGACATTTGAGTGCACAAACTACTAGATATTTTAGTGTGAGCGCTGAAAATACTATGGTTGTGCAACATGTTTCACACTGTGTGATCTTTGTTGTAAACGTCTGCAAGTATGAAAACATGTAATAGTATACTGAATAAAAAGGTATGTTTTCTTCTATAGGTACACGTACTGTATAATGATGCACCACAGCCAACTGTCTTGTAATATTTCATATTTATAGATGTACCTGCTGTACATTCTGTTAACATCCTGATGTATTGCAAAACAACAATGTGTTGTGTCTTATCCTATGTGTTACCATGTGAATCCTGGCTCAGATTTCAAAGGAAATACGTGGCATCAGCTCATTGGTGGACTGAAAGACGAGGGTAACAGTATTGACTGTACAGACCAGGAATTGATCCAGCTAATCTACCTGGAGTCTTATTTTATTGGCATCAGATTGAGGCCTTTCCTGCAAAGCCACTATCAGATGGTGGTAAAGGTGGAGTAGCCTACTAATATCAGTGACCCTTTCACTGAGCAAATATTAAAACAAGCTTTGTTATTACCTGTTATAACCTCACCCTATTCTCCTGGTCTCCTGTCAACCTGACATGCTGCAACATCATAAAGCACCCAGCTCCACCCTTTCTGGGGAATCTCCTCTGTCGCAATCCAGGCAGGTTGTCTCCATCATTTTGAAACGTTACATTTTATGATTCTTAGATGAATTAGCCCTCTAGGTTAGTAACCTGATTGGTTACTTTTTCACAGGGGCTCATCCTGTCTTTAACATGCCCCTTATTAAAAATGTATAGGCCTGCTCTGCAGAAAGGACCAGCTAATTGATTTTTCTCACAGAACTCATCCTGACATCTTGACATGTCTATTATGTAGTTAGGCTAACAGATGGCTTTTAATCATGTCTCTAAACTTATGGCCAGGTCAAAAAAAGCCACACCTGTAGGAGAAGGGCGTCAGACACAGGAATGGCTTGCATTAGACGAAGAAGGCTTCATCTATTTTCTATATTCCTGTCTATAAACATGATGCTTTCCCTTCATTTGGTCTGTTGTTTAATATAGCAATGATAATTCCATGTAGAATATTTGATGTCCCACCTGATCTGGTATTAAATGTAACCACAAAGACCGACACAATCTGGTCCTTTTCCTCCCATTTCACCATCCTGTCCTCTAGCGACACCTCCCCCGATCCTGAATCCGAGAGATGCTCCTCGTAGTCGGGATGCAGGGCTTCATTCTTGCCCAGCGGGGTGTTGGAGGTCGCGGGTGGGGCGCTGCAGCCGTCGGCGTTGGAGACGGACCTGCTGGGAGTGGGACCCCCTGGACCGCTGCTCCACCCAAGCCCCGGCGCGGAGCATCCTGACGAGGCACGGCTGTTGCAGGGGCTCGCCACTCGGTCCTTGGAGTGTGCTGCAGCCGGTGCCGCTCCACCAGGCTTCTCCGCGGACGGAACCTCCTCCCAGTCCAGCAGAGGTGCTCGGTCCGACCGCTCCACCATCCTGTCGGCGGTCCCGCCTCGTCAGTCTCACAGCGGATTGTAAATGATGTTTCAGCCGACAAGCACCAAGGTCCATCCGTTGATAATTACAGCTCAGAGCAATTCCCGCATTGCAAAGTTATTCTGAACTGTTCAGCACGGTCGCATTTTGCATCAAATTAATGTTACGTGTAACAGCTTTCACATCTATCCTTATAATCTTTCTTGTCTGAGGTGATCATAAATGTGATGCTGTTGGGAGAGGGCAACTCCTTCGTCTAATGTGAGTTGCATTCAAAACAATCCACCAGAAGTGTCACATTGCCTTGACTAACAACAGCTATTGAACATCTGGGAACACGACACCGTTGTGGCTTCTTGAATGCACCCTGTACTACAGCGTCGGGATGAATCTTCTGTTCACAAGCAGCACTTTCAATGAAAAGATTTATGTTTATTACTTGTATATAAAATCTAAAAGACTATTAATGTGTCAACTATATTGTTGACACTTTTAAACTTGCACTATTAATTGCTTTTAGTCAATTTTACAGTTAAGCATGGCATTTTGAATGTAGCGAAAGTTGCGAATCAAAATCGAAGCGAGAGTTGGTGATAGTTCAGCGACACGTCAACCACACGGAAGAAGGTGTCTGCCTCAGCTGCCACTGTATTGCTGATTAGCACCGTCGTCTTATCGAAATGGGTGAGTATTTTAAATATTGGTCGATAAAAGATGTGTTTGTCCTGAGTGCCTAACCTATATGCGTATCAATAATTAGATACCCTGTTATGTATCTGCCTGCCTCATTTAACGCGCAGTGCGACTGTTGCTAGCTAGCTAGCTAGCGTTAGTTTGCTGTTGACTGTGAATAACGTATGTTTTTCACCCATGGTGTTTTGGTGTGGAAAGCTCCTAAACGTCTTGTTTCTAAGCTATTTAGGCTAGCTGTTTTATAATATCTACATATTGGCTTCAAGTACATAAGAGAAAAAGCACGACAACCTGCAGTCTTCAATTAATTCAGTCAAGCTGAAGCTAAGCTAACCTCAGCTAACTTGCTCAACCACCTGAGTGACAGAGAAAGGCCACTGTCATGCAAATCAGGGAAAGAACTAGGGTAGGTTTGAAATGGTTCCACGTGTAGAAAAGCTCACTCGTTTATGTTTAACTTTCATGTCTTTTACATTTCATTCAGTTTCTGTAATAGTTTCTGATTTACTATTGATTAACTATTTTATTTTATATAATTAGTGGTAAGTTTAGTGGTAAGCAAAGTCAAAACTATGAAAAATGCCCATCATTATTTAGCAGTGATGTGTTAACACCCAACAAATTCAAAGTATTGAATTCATAATGAGGACGAGGCAAGCAAATGTTTTCTGTTTTTCTACTTATTCAGCACTAATGTTCCCCCCGTGTGTCCATTCTTCAGGTGGTTTCTTCTCTAGTCTCTTCTCGGGCCTGTTCGGCACCAGGGAGATGAGGATTCTGATCCTGGGTTTGGACGGTGCAGGAAAAACCACTATTCTATACCGGCTGCAGGTTGGAGAGGTGGTCACCACAATCCCCAGTATGTACTGGTTTGCTCTATTTCCATACATATTTATTGTCTGGTCCTCCTTACAACAACATCCTAAGAGATTCATATCAGTTAAACTCTGTTCATCAGATGCACTATTTTTTAGCAAAATGGTATGAGAACAGCCTGTTTATGTACAGTAATAAGATTATGACTGGCATTGACCAGTAATCCTGCAGGCAAATGCTTCTGCATGCAGAGGCTTGGTAAACAAAGGCAACCCGTCTAGTCAACATTCTTCTTTGACACACGAGTGCTTTGACTAGAGAGCAAATAAAAAAACAAAACAAGTTTCACTGGTTTCAATTACATTAATTACAGCTGATAGAGTATGTACTGATGTTAGGGGGGGACAGCTGTGATACCAGGAGAAAAAACAGTTTGATTAAAAGGCCATCAGAATAAAACCTCCATAAAATGAATCAAAGGGGATAGGATAGGGGGAAGCAGCACCCGCGAACCAGTAGGGCTGGGTGCAGAATTCAATACTTTTTTAGGCACCGACCGAATTGTCTCTAAAGTATCGAAAAATGCCTCGTCATTCAATACCACATTTTAATACCTCAGCGTCAGTGAGCCAGTAAGCATGCAGCATGCTCCTACCAAGATCTAGGGTGTAGACGTAGTAGGAGCTGAGAAATAAATACTAAGATTTGTGCTGTAATGTGTAATGTTGTAATTCATTTTTATTTTATAAAATTGTTATCGAAAAAAGTATTGTTTAGGAACCGGTATTGAAGTAACGGTATTGGTATCGAACATTTTTTAACGATACCCAGCCCTATGAACCGGGCTGCAATGTAATCCTAAAGGGCAAATATGCATCGTCCATTTTTTCAACTAAAAGGGCTGTTTTTTCCATTGACAGGCTCAGGTTGTTATTCTAAGTGCCTGACAACATAATGGAAAGGATCCCTACAGAGAGACCTTTTTTAAAGAGTAAAATCCTCTTTGTTTAACCAGAAATGGCTCTGAAATCGCTATTGCTAAACCCACCAGACTCCATTTAACAACAATACCGACTGTCGGCGTGTGTTAGGATAATTATTTATCAAAGAATGGACAAAATCACTGGAGTTCTCTCAAAGTTCGTTTTTACTTGCAAGTAGAGTCAGTTTTACAGCACCTTAGCGCAAGTACAGAAAAATGACTGAAGAGTGTTCACAACAGTGTCTTTTTAAAGGAGTTGGGAGTCAAGTTAGTTATTCGGTTCATGCATTCAGTAGCTTTTCTTCTGTCAGGCCCGGCATCTCCTCCACATTATGCGCTCTGCCCTCAGGGATGCATCCTGTGCTCCTTTCAAGGTCACTCAGCTTTCATGATTAACACATGAAAGACAGAAATACTAAAACAGCAGTTTGAATGCAAATGGTTTAACAAAGAAACTGAAGCAAAACCATTCTAAGCAACAACGTGTATAGAGACAACATATTTTCACACATTAATCGGTAAACTGTGTTTATTTAAACCAAAACTAGAGTTGTGATTGTTGGAAAAGTGGAAAGATGACCATAAATGGCTTTTTATTGTTTGTTTTTTTTGTGTCCGTCAACTTTGAAAGAAGTGTATTTTACGATGTTGAGTCTGGTGGCTTTAGCAATAGCAATTTCACGGATCTTTTTATGTTTATAAAAAAGGATCTTACTCTTAAACAGAAAAGTTGACCTCCTTAGAAATCTTTTCCATAATGTTGTCAGACACTAATCTGAGCCTGACTGCCGACTGCAGTGATCTTGCTTAATTACTGGACCAATGTAGGTTGAAAAATCCCCAAAGCTACCCGTTAAGGTATTCTATTCATCTATGGACAGGTTTGCAAACAAAACTCAGGGTGGAGTAACTATGATTAGTACTTCTACCATGACAGCACAAACTCTGCTTACACACGTCACGTCACTGTGGTTTGTTGATTTGAGGATCTTTGTGGAGCACCACATATTTAGAATAAAGACAGAATACTATAGATAGTAGGTTTTATAATTAAAGGAACCCTGACCATTTAGTTGTAGTGGTCTAACTAATTTGAATCAAATATGCTACAATCTCATGTCAGAGGGATATGGTGCGTTCCATTTACCTCGGAAGCCGGAGCTGGGTATGACATCACACCAGAGTTGACTGCGTTCCATTTAACAAGTGGGAATTCACAGAGGGGTTAGCCATTGTTAGCATACCAGTCGATAGCAGCGCATTACGCTATTTTTGTGCGTACAGAACAGCGTAACAGCATGTTCACAGATAGAAGTTTGACCATACCGTGTGTAAGACTATATTAGGGAGACACAAATAGGACAGAAGTGCTAATAACTGTATGCTACTAACAGTTCTCACTACTGTTGATGTACAGAGAAGCCATGTTGGATTTTGAGCTTGGGGTACTGTGAGGTTGTCCAACTTTGAACTCTGAAATTCCAACTTCCGATTACAAATGGAACGCACTAAAAGATTTCATAAGACTTACCAAGTACAAAACAGCATCATTATTATCCTGCTCCTGCCCTTCCCTCACGTTAGTGTTTACTGCAGTGCATATCATAATCACAATTTTCAGCAAAACATTCACACTGCACATCCAGATAAGACGGTGGTAATAATAATCAGGCTCACATTCTCTGCCCTGACTGTACCTAATTGGGTTTCTCTCCACACAGCAATCGGCTTCAACGTCGAGACAGTCACATACAGAAATCTGAAGTTCCAGGTGTGGGATCTGGGAGGACAGACGAGTATCAGGTAGTTTTTTTTTTTTTTTTTTTTTTTTTAAATACATTTTATTTCTCATTTCAATTATCAATTACAATCACTTACAATAAAAGCCAGATAGGTTACATACAATACAATGTCCGAGAGCAAAAACAAACGCATTACATAAAATATATACACTTAAAGAATCTATATACACAAAAAAGTTTCTGATATCTAATCGGATGATAAATAAATAAATATAGAACAGAAAGGTTGTTAGGCATACATTAAATTGTAAACAGAAATAATCGATTATGGCCCGGCCGATTATCGATGCAGCATCGTCCATGTCCACGATTCGATGCATCAATTATTTGATTAATTTCAACACCTCTAATTATAACAGGATACACAATCACTCTATTAGTGTATAACTTCATTTCACAACAATATTAAATAAAAGATAAATAACTGATATAGTGTTAAGGAAGCTCATCAAATACATTCTTATAACAATTTATAAATGTATTGCTTTTTTATTATTTATCAAAAGAAGTGACTTAAATTCCACTAAAAGAGGGAATGGGGGTTGAGAACCTAAGAATCTTTTCTTCTGGATGAAAAATTCTCCTAGTAAAATAAAGTTAACCACATGAATTAGAGATGTATCCTTACTATTGTCAGAGTAACATTACATCCTTTAAAGTGAAACAATTTAAATCAGACCAAAATTCTTTTACTTTGTTAAAAATACAAAATGTACGAGGTAAAAGCCGTGTTTGTTTCCAGTTTATATCTTCCAAATGTGAATTCCAGTAAGACTTACCTCTTGGAATAATTTAGTTTTTACAATTATCATGTAATTCAGTACCATTCAAAGATGATGTAGGTTAATACTATGATGTAGTTACTTCATTAAAACAAACATGACTCTTAACCAGATGGATCAAACCTGAAGGAATGGCTTTAGTTAAGACTGCTGATGAAACTTTTGATAAAACAGGAAGTCTGTTTGGTAGGTAATTACATATCAAACCAAAAGAGAAACCACCACTTTAATCAAAAATGTGGTTAGGGATGAAGAATCCTATAGAATTGGGGTTTGCCAGGCATCTTTTAAGCCAGTTAATTTAAAAAGCATTAACCGTATCAATACAATTTAAAGCTTCAAGACCACCTTCCTTTCTGCTGTTTAGATAGTACATTTCTTTTAAGTTTGTGAGTTTTACTTTCCCAAATAAAATCAAGGTATAACTTATTAATATCATTGGTGGTGGAATCCTTAACAAAAAGAGAAAGTGAAGGGTAAACAAAACGAGACAGGCCTTCAGTTTTTGATAAAAGTACTCTCCCATGCAATGTTAAGTCCTTAGGTTGTACGGTGGCTGTGCTGTGCTGCGGAGCTTCCTGTAGGCCTAACATTGTTTTACTGGTAAACAAAGAGAAACAATAAGGATAAATAAGGATGTTTCAGTGTATAATTTAATTTAATTTGCTTAAACCTACAAAGTTTTCATATTAAGTTGATATGGCAAACAGTTGTCTATACATTCAGCAGTTTTATTTTGAAGTTGTGTTTCAACCTGATGAATGGAAGTCCAATATTTACTCTGTTTTTGCCTTTTTGTCTTCATTCTTGCATCTTGTTTAGTCGCTCTTTGATGTAGGGCTGCTCGATTATGGACATAACATAATCATAAGTATTTTGGTCAATATTGAAATCATGATTATTTAACACGATTACTCGTTGACTTTTGGAAAGATGTTGCATTTATTGAACCTAAAAAACAGTGAAACAATTACACAAATCAACAGTGAAAACACCTTAAACTGTGAAATTTCCCTTAATACTTTTCCCGTTTCAACTTTTTTTTTCTCCATTTAGAACAAAAGACAAAATAAGAGTTTACATGCAAAACGTAATGTGCAAAATTATTGAGCGCTTACATTGTTTTTGTGATCACTAGGAGCTGAAATGACATTGCGATCAAAATGTGATTAATTGCATGGACCTCCTCTTCTAACTCTCCATCCTCCTCTCTGTCTCTGCTTCCATCTGCCCACCGTGCTCTTCCCTCTGCTCGACAGGCCCTACTGGCGGTGTTACTACTCCAACACAGATGCGGTCATCTACGTGGTTGACAGCAGCGACCGCGACAGGATGGGCATCTCAAAGTCTGAGTTGGTGGCCATGTTGGAGGTAAGCGGGCTCATCCTCAACTACTGGATAGATTTTTATGACATTGAATGTCTGCAGAGGATCAATCCTAGTCATTTTCCCTCTACTGCCACCATGAGGTCACACTATACATTTGTCCAACACTGCTTCTTGACATATTGTGGAAAGTAATTGTTAAATTTCCATAAGAATTGGTGTGGGTTGCTGTAAACAAGTCATTTTAATCCTATAAAAAACTTTGTTGAAATTGAAATACTACTGAATTTAAGAAGATTTTTTTTTCATTCAGGTTAACCAACCAGGTTGTCCAATATAAAAAATAAAAAAAAAGTGATGTTCAAATTTAATTAGTCAAATTCTGAACTAAACCTTAAATTGGGTAAAAAAAATCTGGTTGCTCTAATTGGTCAAATCCAGATTACAACATTGACAATGAAAAATAAAAATTGAGCTTCTGGGACACCATGGTTTTGAAGTGCACCTGTTAAAATGACCTTGTGGAAATTTCATCACGTATTTAGACGGATGTTTTTTTGTAGTGAAATATTTCAAAGCTATAAATTCAGTAGTTTCAGTAAGAGTGGTTACATTTCAAGTATTTAGTTGCTGGTTTCGACTTCCACTACACAGGCTCATCTCTGGCTCCCTCTGCTTTTTTTTTTTACCTTGTGTTTTATTCAGGAGGAAGAGCTGAAGAAGGCTATCCTGGTGGTATTTGCAAACAAACAGGACATGGACCAGGCAATGACTCCCACTGAGGTGGCCAACTCTCTGGGCCTTCCTGCCCTCAAAGACAGAAAATGGCAGATCTTCAAGACCTCGGCCACAAAGGGCACAGGCCTGGATGAGGCAATGGAATGGTAGGCTTTCACCATACTTAACTATATATAGAAATGTAAATAAATAATTTTAAAACGCATACTATGTAACCTTTCCCTCTTCGGTCCCCCTACAGGTTGTCTCATTGGAATTACAGCTTGCGCGGCTGTAGTTACAATGAGAACATGTAGGGGGACCGAAGAGGGAAAAGTTACATAGTATACCTTTTTAAAATAGGTGTACAGTAGGAAAAACTGAACATCCTCTTTGATAGCTGAAATAAAGTGTGATGATTTTATCCAGAACTACATTTGTACTTGTCAAAAGCTCCCAGTCAGAGGTGAGCACGGCAGCCATTTTAAAGCAATAGACTACATTACTCGTTCTCTTCAGTATTGGTTCATATTGCACAACATGTTTTCTGTTCATTGTTTGCCATGGCTGAATTATATTTGCTCTGTCTTCGTAGGCTGGTGGATTCCCTGAAGAGTCGGCAGTAAAGGCTCCCACCCATTCTGTATATACTCCTGACCTTTGACCCCTCTGTATGAAGCCTTGTGACCCTTCTCCACAACCCACTGGACCAGTGATTGCACTCCTCCCCACCTCCAACCCAACAGAAGCCTTGGCCAAGCCCTCCCAATGCCTTTCACGCCTGGGACTTACAAGAGAAGGCTGCAGTAACATCTGGTGGCCCGAGGAAGTGAAGGTTTTAGAGAGCATGTATGACTGAGCGATGGACAAGTTAGTAACTACATTTTTGTGTTTTGGAAATGCAAAAAAAAAGACATCTGTGAACTGACGTGCTAAATGTTGCTAATTTTACGATTCCATTTGTTAAGTGTCGACACTAAAACAAGTTATCATGAGCTAAGAGTAATCTATAAATAAGGCTCTGTGAAAATGCTGTCCACTCTAACATCTCTTCGCTGAACAATGCATGTTAGCTTTCTCTTCTCAGAGGGGTTAAGTAGTTTGCATGTAGTAAAGTCAGCAGGATGCAGTGTTTTCCCTTATAGGCAAACACATTAAAAATTCCAGTCCTGCTCCTAAACTAAGCAAACAGACGGGGACACATTATCACTGAGAAGCAGCTACCTGATTGCACGAAATGTTCAGATTTATTTTTGAAAATTCAGCCTCAATTAGTGAAAAAAAAAGTACTAAACCTCCTCTGGCCAAGTGTTACTGCAGCCTGGGCTGTTTTTGTACTATATAGTTAGGTAGATACAATGTCATGGATTTATATTGTTATTTTCCTCCTGTTATTTAAAAGATAATTTAGTAGTTGAAGCCTTTTTCCATCGAAACCCTTGAGTGCAGCTTTGGCATATTAGTCATTTAGTTACTGAACACTAACTGTATGCTCAAAGTTTTATGGTTGCATATTTATATCTGCTTGTACAGTGAAAATGATTCTCAGTAAAGATTGATATCAATGATTGTACCATTTTGTGTTAAGGCCATTTGATTTTCAAAATTGTGATACCAGAAGATAGATTGGTAAAAATGTTTCTTTTTTACTTACAAAAAGTTGTACATTTAATTTCACAGGATATACATCTGAGGACAATTCAATACATTCACAGCAGGAAAATAAAAAATAGAGTTCATAGGAATTGATGTCATTAGCGAAGTTATACAGAGAAATCCTGCTGTTACATGATTTCTAATTCCTTTTACAGGCTGTTGGATACCTAACAGAAGAGATGGATTAGATTATCCTTTTGCATGGTTAGTTGGGGTTTTCACAACATATTGAGTAGAGTCATTGTGCAACAGCATGAAGTGAGACTGGAATCTGCAGCTAGTTAGCCCACAAGATGTCTAGCTAATGACTCACTGCACCATGGCCAGGTCTTTGAGCGCGTGGCTCCGGTGCTTCTTGGCTTTATATCCGGGCCGAAGGAACTCTATCTTCCTCTTCTTTGCTTCGATTTTGTTCTTGTGCTTCTTGAGTTTCTTCTTGGCTGCGATCTCTGGGTTAGCCACCGCCTGGGAAAACAGGAGACGTGAATTGATTGCTAGGAATTAAGTTCTTGCTTTTGTGTGTTTGTGAATGGGCTTTGGCGTCCATCATACATACCTGCATGGCTCTGTGTCGTTTGCGTGTCGCTCGTCTCTGTGAAAACTCCTTCTGGACAGCAGAGAAGGCCAGAGAGAATCTCTCCAGCCCCACGTGTCTCTTCAGCAGCTCTATCAGCTCCTGTGCCAGGTTCTTCAGGGTGGGATCTGGACATAGACAGAGGGAGGGGTTCAGAGGAATCGCTAGCAATTTTTGTAGGAAGTCTGAGGTTTATTTTACTTGACAAATTAGACCAAGTTTTTTTTACATTAAACATTAAAAGCGGTTACCTTGGTCAGCATAGGTGCTGTCCAGCTCCCTGTATAGAGGAGTGATGATAGTGGCCAGATAGGGGCCGAGCCGCTCCTTCCCCAGGTCCATGGCTATCGCGCCCAGGAACTTAAACACACACGTTCTCTGTGGGAGAGAGTAGAGGCAAAGAAAATTCAGTTATATTACAGTACGGTTTATGGCGCCCTGAAATTCGATAAAGACTACTAAGTTTAGTAAGTCAAGGCTCTTTGGTTTCTGGTCATTGGAGGAAATGTGTGAAGTTAACCAGAGACGGAGACATTATAAACTCCCAGCTTCTATGTGTACCTTCAGGGGAACTTTGGGAGTGTATGCTGCCTCTCTCTTGGCCATCAGCGACAGCTTCTTCATCAACCACAGCAGGGAGGGAGGCCGATCATCCTTGTCATCCTCCTCTTCTTCTTCCTCCTCCTCCTCTCCGTTCTCCCTCTCCTCCTTCACTTCTTCCTGAGGAGGCGTGATGTCAGACTCGGGGGAAACGAGGTATATCACCTTGCCGACGAACAGCAGGTTCTTGATCACCTGTGGGCGGAGCGGAACATTCCGGTCAATTACATTTAATGTGTGATTTGAATTTAGCTTAGACAGAAATGTGTTTTAGATGGTGTTTAGGCACCTGCTCTCCTGACGCCGTGTCTAGGAACTTGGACTGTAGCTGATGGCAGAAAGATAACGCCAACTCTCTCATCTAAATGTCAAAGAAGGCAGAAATAAATTAAAAAATTTGTTCAAACAATTAAAGTCAAATGCAGAAAATAGATCACAGCTGGAAAAGCGAGTCCTAACCCTCTTGTCCAGTCTGCTGGTGATGAAGGCTGTGGCTGGTGACAGTGGGGAAGCATCCACTTCCTCTCCTCTCCAGAGAGCAACCAGCTGCTCTGCCTGATGGGCTGCAAACAGCTGACCAAAAAGCTGTGAGGCAGTCAGCCACACCCAGCAGTGAGGGTACCGCAGGTGGGCTTCGATGTGACCTGTAGGAGAACAAAAACCTGAGTGTGTTTGGAAATGTGCACGTGTAAGCAATAGCGAGGTGGTGTGTGTCGGTTCTTTACCCCAGATACGACTGAGTGTGTCGCGAGGCTTGCTGAGCTCCAGCAGGCCGCAGTGTTGGCTCAGTTTGGTGAGGAGAGTCAGAAAACTGAACAACAGCCTGTCTGCTCCTCTCTCATCCTGCTCCTGCTCGATCTGAAAGACACACAAGAGTTAGGATGCTTCCTTTTCCGCGGGTTTTAAACTTCTAGGCCAAAGGTGGTGTGAATGTGTCGCCTCACATCTTCGTAGTTGTCAGGGTTTATCTCTTTCTCCAGCAGAGGCAGCAGGTCGTCCATGCGACGGGCAAACCTCTCCTCCTCCACCTCCACGAACAGACCGCAAACCTGAGCCCCGAGACGCCGCAGGCTGGCCTGGGAGGGCAGGTTAGAGGTTTAGATTAGATCCTATTCAGAATGATTAGTGGCCACAAGAACTGTAAAGCACACGAACATGTTACAAATATAAAAAAAAAATACTATAAACTTTCTTGTTAAAATTACAAAAGAGTGTATGTGTACCTTCTCTGCATTCAGCCAAGTGTTGACAAGGGAGAACAGGGTGTTCTGGTTATTTAAGTCCAGCTGGGTCAGCAGGGTCTTGATGGCCATGGCGGCCATCTTCTTACAGCGCACTGAGTCATCGTTGACCACGACCAGGGCCAGCGGGGCGAAGAACAGGCCGCTGTGCTGCAGCAGCAGTTTCTGAGCGGAGAATGATAAAGTTATCAGTGATGGGTTAACTTTTAATGTTGAAGCTAGTGATCTGGGTTTATCAATCATATTAATATTGAAATATTTTAATGTTGGATTGATGATCCTGGGTGATGATGCGGTCATATACGTTCAGAATTAACCAAACTTTCTGTTTTTTGGTCCACGGGTAGACTTGAGAGGAAATGTACTCACCTGTGGGAAAGTCTGGAAGATGTAGGCCAGCATCTCCAGCACAGACTCCCTGCCTGTGTCGTGCTCGTAGGGCAGCTGGGCCACCACAAAGTCCAGGTGCTCTCTCAGCTTCTTCCCCAGTGGGTAGTCCAGCAGGTATTTCAGATAGATCTACAAAAACATCAAAACTGGCTGAACACAAGCTTTTCAAAACATGTTTGTCATTCATTGTTCAGCAGAGAGGAAAAATGTGCCGTGTTTTTTTTTTTTAAATGTGTGAGTACCTGTCGACAGTGGATTCTGATCATAGCGTTGCTGCCGGTGACAGAAAGCTTGGCCACTTTTTTCATCACCTGCTCCATCTCTGGAACAATGAGCTTCCTGGACAGAATCGCCTGGACGAGACAGATACACATGTAAACACACACAGCTCAGGGGGAAGGTTTTGTTTCTGGAATCTTTTTTCCACACTCAGGTCAACATCTGACCGGCTACCTTCAGCAGGCCGAAGGCGGTGGCCTGGCGAGACTGGTCGTAGATGTCCTCCTCGGCGTATCCCAGCAGCACCTGCAGCTGTGTCTCTGAGATCTGGTTGCTTTTGACATTCTTCACCAGTATGGTGATGGCCTGAGAGACAAATGGACAGAATAAACATCATAAATCAAAGCAGCAGTTGTGTCTTTATTTTTCTCCAACGCATTTGCATGATTGCATTCATAATTGTGTTTAAAAAAAAAAAAGGTAATTTCTTTAATGATTTAATTACTCTTCCTTCCCTTAAAAAGTCTTATAATATTCCAGAAAGTTGCAGTTATCTTACAGGAACATAAACACTTCCTGTCCTCAGCTAGCACCTGTTTATCTTCAGATGTGTACATGAGGGTGTATTTATTATTACTATTAGCGGTACCTTGAAGCAGTTCTGGACCAGGTTGTAGTTCTCCCCGCGGGCGGCTCCGGCCTTGGAGTAATCCTTCAGCAGGACAAAGAGGTGCTTAGTCAGCTGGTCGGCGTTCTGCTCCACTGCTGGCAGAGGGAACTTTAACAGCCAAGTGAACGCCACCAGAGCCTCTGTGATCACCTGGGATGGGGGGGAGACGAAGGAAGAGGGAGTACATGTTATAATCTCAATTTGAGGCTGATAAAAAAGGTACCCGTGTAAACATTAAATGATTGTACCTTGACATGCATGGAGTTGAGGCAGTCGAGCAGCAGCAGTACGAAAGGATCCAGCATCTCCAGCGCCGAGGCCTCGGACGACGACACCTTAGATTTCTTCAGACTCAGGTGGAGCAGCTGAAGATAGGACACAGATGATGGCAAACATTTCAGAAAACAAAAACTAATCTACACATTACATTACAGAATCCTAGCTCGGGTAGTGTTTTTAATGTGCACCTTGAGGCCAGCGTCCACCAGGATGTGCATGTTGGTCCGGCTGCTGACGGGAGCTTTCTGACCCCCTCTCTTTGGAGTTGGAGGCAGGAGCAGACAGCTGGGAGGAGGCAGTCGGGGGTCTGGGGGAGGCTTAGCTGAGGCTTTCTCTCTACAAAATACACACACAGTGTTGTCGGTGGTAAATAAGCACCAAAGTCATTGCCTGTGTATTGGTGTGAGTGTGTCTTCATTCATACCGGTCTCTCTTGGTGAGCAGCGGCAGACTCTGGCTGACCAGGCTATGGCACAGCAGTAAGATATCATGAGAAGTCATGCCCTCGTTGACGAGCAGACCCAGGACCAGCCGCCGCAGCACGGCACTCACCCGGTTACACACCTTCAGACTGCAGGAATTCTCCAGAATCTGAAAGTCAAAGTTTGATGTTTGTGTATATGTATAACTGCTTTTGTTTGGACTTCGGGTCACATTGACCCGTTTTCAATTTTTATTTTATATCAGAAAATATGGGACGTAGAAATAAGCGCTGAAAACGTGTAGAAGAAAAATGTAGCAAAAACAAACGTCAGGAAAAATTGTTTTTTTCAAGGTTGACGGGAAGACAACACAAGGGTTAAGGGGAAAAAAACAAATCATCTGATTTCCTGAATCATCTGAGTTTAAATATATTGATCCCCTCACCTCCTTAAGTGGCAAAATGAACTTGGTGACGCTCTCCTTGCTGCAAAACTGGGCCAGCAGCTCGTAGGAGTCCATGCTCTTGCTGTGTCGAGCCTCCATCAGCTTGGAGACGATCCCCTTCACCTCCTTCTCCTCGGCCACAGGCCCGAACAGCTCGTTGTTGAAGATCTGCCCAAAGGGGAGGAGAAGAAGAAATGCTAAGCCCCCTTTATTATTAGACGTAGTGGAGTCTAGGCGGGTTTGTGGTGTGAAGCGTTCTTACATCGATGAGCATGTTCATGCATGGGTCCAGGTCTCCACTCTTCAGGGTCGGACTGAGGACGGACAGCAGCTGGTATACTGTGAATGTTAGCACGTGGACCTGGAGATGGGGGGGGGGCATAAACAGAGAAACAGACATTAGGAATTTTTAAAGACAATGCTGACATGCTTGCGTGGTTGCGTGCATGTGCGTGTGTGTTCCTACCTGGTAGCCCTTGGCCAGGAGCCCCTGCATCTCTTTGAGCAGGTACTGCAGGTACTTGCAGCCTAAAGTCTCGATGATCTTCACCAGAGTTCCCCTCGCCACGTCGCGGATCTCCTGGAAGCGGTTCCTCAGCACCACACACACCTTGATCAGGATCCTGGATGACACACAAAAATATTTACCACACAGACAGACAAAATATGCAATTTTACCCCCATAACGCTCATTTTCAAACTATCTTGTTGCAGCGATAGAGGCTTACTGTTTTTTACTGTTGCCTGTAGTGTGTAAAGCGCTTTGAGTAGTTGTTAAGACTAGAAAAGCGCTATATAAATGCAGTCCATTTACACACACATACACACACAAACATACCCAGGCAGGTTGGCCTCCATGATGTGTATAGGCAGAGACTGCATCAGCTTGATCATGGCGAAGGCTATCGGTATCCTCGCCACCTCCTCATCCTTCACATCCTTCGACTTCACTGCCTTGTGCTCATCGTCGCGCTTTATCTAGACAACACACACATACTTCCAATATTACACTGCTGTTCAGAGCGTTTCCTGAACAGATTACGACTGTATGTGTGTGTGAACAATGGTACCTTTGCAGTGAGACACTTGTGCAGGCGAGGCAGCACGCTGTT
Source organism: Sander lucioperca (assembly GCF_008315115.2). Classification (NCBI taxonomy): domain Eukaryota; kingdom Metazoa; phylum Chordata; class Actinopteri; order Perciformes; family Percidae; genus Sander; species Sander lucioperca. The sequence goes on along the minus strand of NC_050192.1, from coordinate 24,147,605 downwards.
ACTAACAGTGGTGTGGATGCCGCTGATCAGAGACTCCAGCTCCTCTTTGCTCTGCGGCAGCCCGCTGGCCACTGCACTGGGCTTAGAAGGAGCTGCTGGCCCCTTGGCTCCAGGGGTGGCTGCTTCCTTAGAGAGGACATCTTTTCCTCCACTGGTGGGGCCCGTTTCCATGGGGACATCCGATGGAGCGGTCTTACCGTCCACCTCCATCGCCTCCTCGTCGTCGCTTGCGTCCGATTCGTCGGCTGCAGCTTGCTCCTCATCATCATCATCTGCGTCCACTGCAACACTCCCGGCTTGATAAAGATACGTAGATTGATTTAGGATGTTTTGTTTTATCAATCTGAAATTGGACGCATTATGGCATCTAAATTTATCAGACTTTGTGTTTCTTTAAAGTAGTCTGAGCTCTTTCAAACAAGCAGGATTTAAAAAAAAAGAGAAGAAAATAAAAAGGGATCAGTCACTCACCCTCTCTGGCCTTGGCAGCCTCCATTTCTCTGTTGAGGGTCTCGTGGTCAAAATGGAAAGCCTCCAGCACTGTGACCAGCAAACTGGAGTTATAGCGGTACAACACGAGGGAGAAAAGGAAAGTAGGAGGAGAGGGAGTCTCTTAATACAAAGCTAACGAAATGCTTCAACAAATCAAAAGGTCAGTGGAAACAATGCAAAACGGTAACAGAGGAACCCACCTGGCAGCCAGTTTCTGCTCAGCCTGCCCTGTCTGCAGGATGTGGACAAAGTGTTTGAGGTAGTACAGGTACTTGGACCATGTCAGCCTCCGACACACAGCGCCCACTACCTCCACCGACGCCGATATCATGCTCTCATGCTGCAGTGTGTGGGAGGACGGGAGGGGTCAGACACACACACACAAACCACAGGTATTTTTATCTCAAAGTTCTGAATGCACGTCTGAGTCACCTTGAGCATCTTCTCATCTAGCAGGGCGGTCATGGCGTACGGCATGATGTAATTCTGGAGGGAACGCGGTGTCATCACCACCTGGCCCTCGGTCAGCTGCTTGGCTAACTTCCTGAGGGCACGGCCCCGACGGTGGATCTAAACAGGAAGAAAACACACACACACACACACACGTATGACTAGGGCTGGGTATCACCACTGATTTCCTGAATCGGTTTGATTCCAATTCACAAGGTAATGATTGGATTTGATTTCTAATTAGATTTAATTTGATTTAATATTAATTGGATTACAATATAAGTTTTGCTTGGATATGAAAGAGATTCTCAGAGAACTAATGCTGTAAATTGTTAACACTATAAACTGGGGCATTGTTAAAAATATTAATGTTGTTAAGAATTGAGCCCAAAGTTACAAAAGATAGTAGTATAAAGTGTTTTTTTAAGTGCATAGGGTGTGATGCAGAGACGGTAAACCTAAAGCCATACATCTGTAAAAATGGCCATTTGGCAGTTTATCACTCGCCAAACGTTAGCCTTCATATGATACCAATATCTTCACTCAAAAGAGCCTCCTAAAAGATCGATCTCAAATGAAGATTGATTCTCTCTTACCTGGATGTGCTTCATGTGCTCAAAGAAGTCAGACTCGAGATCACTGTAGTTGGTGAGCTGCACCAGGTCTCTGAACTCCTTCCTGGTAGGAAAGGTCTTCACCAGGCAGGCCAGCACCGACGTGTATTCATGCTGCACACTCTGGGGGAGGGGAGAGGCCACACTTTTAAACATGGTGGGTATTTACAAAGAGCTGCAAAGATTCTTCCAGCTTCCTGAATGTGATTATTTTCTTGTTGCTTCTCTCCTCTGTGACAGTAAACTGAATATCTTTGAGTTGTGGACAACACAAGACATTTGAGGACGTCATCTTGGGCTTTTGGGAAACACTGATCAACATTTTTCATCATTTTCTGACATTTTATAGACCAAACAACTAATTGATTAATCAAGAAAATAATCAACAGATTAATCAACTGTGAAAATAATCAGCAGCCAGGGCTTTAAATTAACACCTGCCAACACGCCACATGCGGGTAAAAATTTACTTGACAGGTAACATTGTAAAGCCAAGGAATTTGGGCAGTGTTGTGTGCGTTTGGGTTAGAAACGTCATCTTTATCTGGCAACACTGTGTCGTGACGTGTCATACAACCTTTGGCTACGTGTGTGTGGTAGCGATTACGAGTTACACTGAAACAGAGAAGATGAACGGAATGGCGCGAAATAAACCAGAGGAGCTGAAATTAAGTAGTCAAGTTAGTTAGGAAAAAACACAACATAAGTGGAGATATTTTACGGGAGTTAAAAAACCAAAAGAGGAAGGCTGCAGACACACGGGACGATAAAGAGTTTGTACGCAAAGAGCGAGCAGCAGGAACTGAGTATATCCAGAGGGGCACAGACTCAGAGGGGGACTGATATATGATCTTCATCTTCTGTTCACCGTTAAGCTATTATGTTATAACATGGTTGTTTTGAAAGTAAATGTTTATATTTTTTATTTTAACCCAAATAAAAACAATTTAAAGAAACATGGATGTTTAAATGTATTCAGTGGCACTCATATTCTGGTTTATTTTCCCTGGAAAATAATTTAGCTAGTGGAAAATCTGATTGGCTGGTAACTTTGAAAATCTACCAGCCATGTTGGTTGCAGCCCTATATTTAGAGAATAGAATAGAATACACTTGATTGTCCCAGAGGGGGAATTTGTCTTGGGCATATCGCTACAATCTGTTGCTTCACAACACCAACATGCAACCAATCGAAAATCAATATAAAAACATAAACATAAGATCAACGAAGCATCTTAGGACATAAAGAAGGGCACATATGACTGTACAGACAATACGACAAAAAGTAACTGTAATAATTAAAGTGCGTAGTTCAAAAAGTGCTGGTGCTGGTGTCCATGATACAGCTGCTGTGTTTAGAAATGGGGAGGAAAGGTGTGTGTTCCCACCTCTGTCTTGCTGCGAAGCCCCTTGTGTACGGCGTCCAGGATGGTGTGTTGAACGATGTCCTTGTAGAGCTGCTCTCCAGCCCCGACCGCCGCCAGCTGGGTGATCACTGCTGACAGACACAAGGTGGCGTTGTCTCCCAGCGACATGTCGCCAATCTGTAAGGGAAGAAATCAATCAAAGTTATCAAAGTAGCCAAGTAGTGTTACTTTAGACAGTATATCTGTGTCATATCTGCTTACCTCAAAGGTGTGGAAGCAGTTGTGCATGATGGTGCTGATGTAGTCCAGGTCCAGAGTCGTCATGTCTTTGACTCGCCTGGTGGCGTCTTGGAACGCCGCCAGACGCACGTCAAAGTAGATCTCATCCAAGTGTCGACTGTCGAACGCGTTTAACTGCAGAGGGAGGGGTGATTAGAGATTACAATCGGCAGGTCTGGAGGAGTTAGATTAATAATTCAAGAAAACATCTCTGAACTTCCTGGTTAATGTATAACTAATAATAACATAACATTTAATGTGATGTAATAAATTTACCTTTGTTGCTAAATCAGTGATGTACGTGAGTGAAGGCTCCAGATCTGACAGAGTCTGAAAGCAGAGCAGCACAGATACATTAGAGATTAATAATATAAGTATTAATAAAAAAAATAATTCATCAATGATTTTGAGGCAAATCTGGGCTTTATATCAACAGAAAGTCACAAATCATCTCATTTTTAGTGATATTCAACATATTCAGTTTTTTTTATTATTCATATGTAAACATAATTTACAGCAGCATCGAATTATATCAAGTGTGTGCTGCTTTTGTCCTGGAAACTGGAAATACACACATACAGTCTAGAAGCTACATATATGACTCTGTTGACTGTATGATGAATTCATGCAGTCAGTGATCTCTCACATGGATCAGGCTGCTGCCGTAGGTGAAATTCCAGCAGTTCAGTGCAGTAGTAACTACACATTTAAGTCATAAAAAAACGCGTTAATAACAAGTTAACTCACATTTACATAACGGCACTAATTTTGTTAACGCATGCGCGTTCTGTGATTTTGCTCCGTAGTCTGGGAAATATGGAAGCTGCAGCAGTAACGTTGTGGACAGTGTTGCCAACTTGGCAAATTTCTTGCTAGATTTTGCGACTTTTCAGACTCTCTTAACAACTTATGAGTATGTTCAAATATATTTCCATGTATAATTCATTCCCATGCACGCAGTCCACAGAGCCTCGATTAAACACTAAACAGCGCAGCAGCTCTCTCCACCCCTCTGTCCACTGCACAGGCAGTCAGTAGGTGACGGGGGGTGTCTGCCTGCACCGGAGGTTGAGAAGGCGTTATAGAAGCGGGTCTTATATACATCCAGAGGGAGTAGATGGCTAGCAGGAACAAAGCTCCTTGAGCAGAAAAGTGTTTTTTAATGGCAAGTTGAGTTTCAAAGCCTTCCAGATGATTCTCTCTACAAGTATGTACTGTTGATGTGAATTGAGTTACACCGGAGTACGTCCAGCCTCAAATACCAATTGAGCATAAAAAAAATATCACTTTTAAGGTACATTTAGAACAGATAAAGAAAAAGGTATGATTACTTTGCGATTAATCGCAAGTAAACTATGACACTAACGCGATTAATCGACTGACAGCCCTACTGTAAACATAATATTTGTGTTCGGTGCTCTGCTGTACCTGGAAGACATTAGTGAGGGCCTGCCTGGGCAGCTTGTTGTGGATGATGGAGAAGAGTTTGCTGAGCGGCCGCAGGAAGGCCGAGGGCTGCACACACTGTCGCAGCAGGTTCTGCACTGTGGCCAGGACGTCGATTTCTGTCTCCTGAAATAAAAACACACAGGAAGGTTATTCGTGGGCAGCAAGAAGACCCACACTCTATTACAAAGACCTCCCAACAACATTTCGTTGTTCTGAGTTGAGCACACCAGGCACAGATGCTTTTCATGACACCTGCAAATCCCACCTCTGTCACTATTGTATGACCAAAATCAATAACCATGGTTCTGACCTGAACGTTCATTCATTGTGCTACACACAGCCCTGGTGGCTCTGTTCTAAGGTAGAAACCGTTTGATTTTTTTCAGAAAATATTTGACTACTACATAATCAAGTTTTGAATCAGTCTCTTTTAAGCAACAAACACATAATAAGCTGTTAGTCTTACTTCAGGATTGTGGCATTTCTGGAGGTAGGGCAGCAACAGGCTGATGAGCACCGAGCTCTGCTCCTTGTCACTCACAAATCGACTGACCCTGGCAGAGAAAAAGTCACGCATAAAAAAATTAAGTTTGATGAGACGACTGCATATACACTACCGGTCAAAAGTTTGGGGTCAGCTGGTATTCTGTCTGTAATGGAGTGGAATGGAAATTTCGAAGTGACCCCAAACTTTTGACCGGTAGTGTAGGTCTGAGTCAAATCTTACATACAGTAATACAGAAAAACTATAGTGTGTTCTCATCCAAATAACACACTAACTTGGAGAGGATGTTGAGCTCTTTGGCCACGTGTGCCCTGAACTTCTTCTTCCTGAGTCTGTCGGTGTTGCGTACGACTCCGCTGAGGTACTGCAGCAGCGTGGATACGTGAGGCAGCAGCACTCTGGAGCCCTTACTTAATGAGTCTGGAGGAGGTACAACATGCACATTTAACTTTGGCCAGTAGCAACAATTAGCCTGACACGGAGTTACAAGATATAAAACAACTTCTGCTGACCTGCAGTGACGAGAGCGCCCTCTTTAGGCTCCGGGAACACACAGCCGTTGACGCTCAGCTCTGTCTCGGCCTCTGAGGCAACAAAGTCTTCAGCGGTCGCTAGGGACTCAGCTATGTCCATTACCATGGCGATGGTCACTGGGGAAGCGTTTTTGGCTGAGAGGAGGCTGAAGACGTTAAGGAGAACATCGCACTCCGGCTGGTTTGGCCTCTGTTTGGCCAAGAGGGGGAAGTACCTGAGACAGACAGACAAAGAAAATTGTTGGACTTCCTTAAACTCACTCTGAATGACATCTACTATTAACTAGTGACGATCATTTTTGTTAGATAGATCAGATAGAAGAGAGGAAGACTCTAACCTGGCATTTTTGCACCACACATGGATGAGTTTCAGTAGAGGAGTGGGGGAGTAAGGGCTCTCTGTGGGGAGGCGACACACCTGGAAAGAAAGAAAGAAATGTAAACCAGAAATGTATGGACAAAAAACCCAAATAAAAACATAATAAAAACCCACGTAAAAACACAAAAGCTTTTTGCAACACGCACCTGAGGCCAGATCACAGCCTGGAAGACAGCATCCAGCTCGTCTTCACTGAAGCTGTAGGAGTCAAAGCCGTCAAAAAAGTCCTGGATCCTCAGGATACCGAGTCGCCTCAGGTTCTTCAGGGGACTGATGCAACCCGCGCGCAGCTGCAGACAAAAGAATAACAACTCACCACTGAGACACCAGGACACAGAGGTTCTTTGGAATCTCTAAATGCAGGGCATTTTGTTATATACTGTTGTAACAGTGACTACGTTTACATGCACACAATATTCCGGTTTTTGCCCTTATGCTGAAAAGGACAATTTTCTGACTATGATAATGTGATAATGTTTAAAAGTAGCTGCGTTTCTCCTTCTTATCAGGTCTGCAGCCTTGCAAACTGTTGGCTGGTTGGTGTGTGTACAGCAACCATAACGCACAGAGCTGACCGTAAGCCGTAAACAGACAAGAGGCCGTAAACTGGGCGTAAACTACGGTAAAAACCCCAATTGAGACGCATATTCCGAATGCGCTGTATACATGTCCAAAGAATGCATTTAAAACCCGAATAATACCGGAATATCCCACGTCTTAATCGGAAAATGCTTTATTTATGGGAAAAGGCCTTATTCGGAATATCCAACCGTAATATGCCGTTTACATGACCTGTATCAAATTTGGAATACTGTCATATTCGGAATAATAGTTGAATATTGGTGTGCATGTAAACGTAGTCAGTGTTGTACTTTTTGAGGTAAGAATACTTTAAATGACAGTAATACAGCAGCGGTATCTGAACCACTTCAACCAATTTCATTTGGTACTTTTGAGATGCTCTCACCTGGTCCCTGTTGTTGTCCAGGAGGGTGGACACCGAGGCGGTGACACACAGCAGGATCTGCAGCACCTTGGGCAGGTAGATGTGGATGAGGTGGCCCAGTTTCTGGATCAGCACATTGATGATGTTCAGCAGGCTGTGCTGACGGCCCAGCGGCAGGACGGCAGCCACGTCTGTCTCCGCTACGGCTTTGTCCACTGCTGCCAGGCACGAACCTGAGGACACAAAGGTTGGCAAGGGACTGGTAAAAGGCTGTTTACACCTCAGTCTCAGGGGAGCATCAGGTCAAGAGAGACTTGTGTACTGGGCTGCATATGTATCAACTACACATGTAAGCAGTAATGGGCCCAGAGTACCTCCACCAGTTAGAAGAACTTGGAAATACACTTCTCAAACATAATTTTAGTTATCACAGAGAATTTTCAATCCTAATGAGAAACTAAAATGTATGTTGATTAGGGTTAAAATTCAACTAGAACACTAAAAATGTAGCCTTGTGCCATGGAGACGTATACAGTGGCTTCACAAAGCTTTTAGACCCCTTCACATTTGCACACTTTGCTGCGTAGATGTAATTTTAAATGGATAAAATTCCTATTTCTACCCATCAATTTACACTCCAGCGCCATTCAACACAACTTTGTTGTCAGCTCTGTGGTATTACAGAGCATAAAAGAGAGATCTTGTGTATGTCCTCATTATAATACGGGTTTGTGTTAATCTGGGCATACATGAGGTTTAACTTTATATTGTTATTTGGCAAGTAAGTTAATGGTGCATCTCAAGTGATCTTATGGAGTAATCCAAAAGTAATGCTACTAGTAGTGTAACTAGTTACTTTCAGCAGTGAGTAATATAAGTAAAGCATTACTTTTTTACCCTAACCCTTGATTCAGTACTTTGTAGAAGCCTCTTTGGCAGCAATCTTGACTGAGTTCTAGCTTTTCAATATGAGAATTTGCTATGTTTTATATCAATTTATCGACAAATCGAACATCTTTCAGTTTTGGACTCATGGTTGCACAAAACAAGACATGAAGATGTCTTCTTGGACTTTAGAAAATGGTTGTGGCCAATTACTGCTATTTTTTGGACAATTTCAACAATTGATTGTTGAAATTAACAAGATTCAGGCCCCGATTCGGAAATGGTCTTGGCAATCTACATTATCCAACACGATGGACCAGAGCCCAGAGATTACCTTGAGGATGCCAAAATGCTGCAAGATCTGAGAAAGTCATTTTTCAACCAACAAAAAAACAACTTTGGATTTTGCTCGTCATCTCTCAAATGAAAATTGTTCATTGTCTACCGCAGACATGTCCTCCTACCTTGGCTGTGATGGCAGACGGGCTCCAGCAGCAGGTCGATGAATATTCCCAGCTCCTCAGCTTGGCAACCTGCCAGGAAACGCAGGATAATGGAGGACCGGGTGGCGGCGCTCGCCTTCCCCTGAAACTTACTGCCTGCTTTACTGCGCAGACGGCCGAACAGGATCCTGAACCATAAACGGCAAACACAGGGCTGGTGATGTTAGATAAAGTGAAGTGTAAGTTACTTCTGGAAAAGCTGTGATCAATTATTAACTGAGAAAATAGACAAATAATAAAAAATGGTATGCTGGAGTTTTTAGTGGGCAACGTAATAAAAAACCAGGAAGTAAAAAATGACTCCTGTAATTAGAAGCATCCTTTTATTGTTTCAATCATATATGTATGAATATGTCTACTGTTCCCACAGTACATCTCAGGCTTAGAAGCTTCCGAAATAAAGAGATAATGTTGGCATCAAGCAGCCAGCAAGGCTGATTCCATGCAAATCACCAGATGAATGAAACACAGAACCAATATTATTAATAAAAACGTCAACAATGGAAGTGTGGGAGACAGACAGACTGGCTGCAGAAAGAGAATCTATAAAAGCACATTCCTCGTTTAAAAGCCTGCTACTTTCCGGCAGATAAAAATCAGTTTAACTTTGAAATGTTTTATTAGCTAATATGTAAACCACAATGTTGTTTTATAGTTCCAATAAAAAAAATACTCCCATTTAAGCAGTGAGTGATTCTTAGTAAGTTCAAGGAATTGTTTGACATTTGGGGAAAAACCCTTTACTTTCTTGTCACGGACTAAATTAGAAAAAAGATTCCACTCTCCTGTCTGTTAAATATGAAGCTACAGCGAGGAGACGTTAGCTTAGCTTAGCATAAAGATGAAAACAGATGCTGTCTAGGAGGTAAAAAATCCTTACAAGGTGCTGGTAGGTGAATTTATTCTAAACTTCGGACAGAGTAAGGCTACCTGTTAGCCCTACCAGTGGTAGTCTGGCCCATAACCCCTCATATTGACGTTTTTACACTTTGTTTTTTTGTACAGATTTACAAAGAGTTATAATATGTTAATTACAGTAGGATAATGGACTTTGTTTCCAGTGTTAGATGTCAACATTCTTTGACACACACACACACACACACCTCATGAGCAGTGGGATGAGTTTGGCTCTGTGTGAAGCATTAACCACTCCTGTTTCCTCGGTAATGTTGAAATGAACAATCTCCTCTTTGAAGTGTTTGTCGTCCAGTAGCCTCTCAAGATTCTCCCTGCACAAACACATACACACAAAACAAAGGTCAAACACATCCCCCCTGCAGCTTCTAGTAGTTTAATGTCTTGTACTAAGCCTTTATTCGCAAGGCAGACACTCAGAACTTTGGTTTAAAAAACTCCTAATTGCCCATAATTTAGCATCATAATGATACTATATGTGCATTTAACATAGAAATAAAATAAATCTTTTCATTCTATGGTATTCAAAAAACACTTAATGAGATATAGATTGATGAACAGCACACTAAATGAATCTGAATCCCAGGGTCTGTTCACTGCTGTCTGTCAAACTGTCCTGGAACCAGGTCAGTGTTGACTGGTCCTGAACAAAGAGTCGTACACAATCATCTGTAATGCTAAACTACCTCAGACATACACATCTGTCTGCAGGCTTGCTGGAGGTACAGTAAACGGATAGCTTGATAACAGACAGAATTGAGGGCATGATGTCAGGCGGAGTCAGCACTGAGGAGGAAGTTAACATGCATCCGCCTGTAACCATAGAGGCTGGAGGACGAGAGCTCTGATTCCTATCCAAGACACACACAATCACCTCATTGAGGAAAGAAAAGAATGGGAGATTGTTGTTTCGAGAGACGCATTACTGTATATTTGCTTTTCTGTCCATCTCTTCAGGTGGTTAAGGTGGTTTTCTTACTTGTATGGCACTATGTTGGAGTCTTTGTATGTGAGAACACATTCCAGTGCCACTCGCTGGATCTGCTGGTCCTGATGGCAGAGCAACTGAAAACAGAGAGAAACGTGTCATGTTGGTTCGATGCCTTAGAAAATACTTAACCTTAATATATTAAAACAGAAAATATAGAACAGAAATACATAGAGGGGTGCCAGTATCAGGCAGCTCTGACGTTACTATTGTTTGAAGACAAGGTGTGTGTAATGTTTTAGGATTACCTGGTTATAGAGCTCACTGAGGCTGCTCTCCATGTAGAGGGAGCGAGGGTTGGTGAATTTGGCGAACACCTTTAGATGGACAATCAGCTGTCTGAAAGAAAAAAAGACAATTCCCAATCAGGGTTAAATTATGCTTCCAGACAATATACCCCCAGTACAGTTGTACTGGTCATAAAGAAACAACCAAAACTTTTGTATATCCCTGCATCGTAGTTGTAAAGCTTATCATGATTAGGGCTAGGTATGAGTTAGGTAAGTTCTTTTAGGTTCTGTATCGATACCATCAAAAACTGTCAAAGCTGGTATCAAAAATCTGGTCAGATTTAGGGGGCTTTCCCACCTGAAAGTCCAAATCGAGGTTCATGTTTTTGCATAGGATCCGGTAAGTTTTAGTTTCACACTGTAGTTATGCAAGCGCACTAAAGACCTATACGTGACAAAACTACGTCCTGTTGTCATCACATACATGAGCTGCGTCTCCCGGCAGTTGTAATTGATGGGTCTGTAGACGGGCTTCCCCTTCCTCGCGTATCCTCTCTCTGTGTCGGAGTTTTTCCAACTGGCCACTGCACTCCCCGCGCTGTCGCGGCTCTTTTTGTTTTGTTGCGTTGTTGAGAAGCACGGCACGGGAACTTTAGGCTACTTGGGGTTTGAGGGGCTGCAGCATTTATCCAGAGACAAACTGAAACCTACATTGTACATTTACTACCACTTAACAAGTAAACTGCTGATACATTCTCTGCTCCGATAGCCGACAGCTGTCTGCTCTGACCCCGTTACCCTCTCTCACCTACACACTAAGCACTGAGGTATTCCTTAAAGGAGCTTCCCCGGTCTTATAACACCAAGATAGCCTGCCAGAGCTTCCAGTATTTGGCCCGAAAGTCTGAACCATCCAAAAAATGCTTTCACACTAGAAACAAACCGGACCATGGTTCAGTTTGATCCGGAACGAGACCACCTCTTTTGGTTGGACCAAATTTTGGCCGTTCTTCTTTCTTTTCTTTGATCAGATCCTGATTTGTTTTGATTTAAATCAAAATGTTGGCAATTCCAGACTATTTATGCAGCAAAGCTTTTGAACAACTGAGGGCTATTTCACAAAACCTAGATAACGGATTAAGCTGGGATTTCCCCATTATCCTGGATGACTTAAGCCTTGACTCTGTTTCATAAAAGCACCTAACTTTCCATGGAGATTTATTCTGTGCAGCTAGCCTGCTCCTGGCCAGGCTAACAGCCAGGATTTATTAATCCTGGAGCCTTAATTATTCATGTGACAGTCGTTGGTACTGTTATATTGTTGTTTGAAGACTGCTGTTTAAATTGTTATATTGTAAGTTTGATGAATATATTATGGCAATTGTTTGAAATAATTAGAAAAGGCTGATGTGTTTTAAATGAAGTCAGTAATGAAGGGCAGTATATAAAGTGCTATATGTGTGTTTCTATAGTGGTTCTAACAATGACTGACTGGTCAGAGACCAATACATCTTTTTAGATGATTTTTTTTAATTTTTTTTATTCTTTAACAATTAAGGATCATGTAGGTTACTCTTCCATGTGCATTTTATTTGCCATTCTTAGCACACAATTTGTGTTCTCTCCAGTGAACTGGGACTATTATTTGAGAGGATTGTACAATTATAAAAACCTATCCTTACTGTACAATCCTCCCAAATTATAGTCTTAGTTCATTGGACCAGTAACAATATAGTGCAGGCTACTGTACATTCATGTAACAACAGGGAGAGGACACCTCAATGGTTTTCGACCTAATATTTTGCTGGGGGGAAATAACTGTTGAATACTCTGTTACAGTCATGTTTACAGTGCGCATTGAGTTTATCACTTAATTATCTTCATAGTTTATACATTTTGGAGTCCAATTTATCAGCGTCTTTCTTTTCTATGTCCATATATACGATATATATATATATTCTCCATTTTAGCATCATTAAATCTGTGATCTGTGAAACGCACCAAGCCAGAATGCTCTGATTAGACTAGTCAAGCCTCGCTTCATCAGTTATCCTGGATTTATAAATTCTGCTTTTGTGAAACAGCCCTCTGCTTAGGTTTAGACAACATCTTCCATTTTAGAAATGTGGCTTCTTTTATTAAATAAAAGGGGTTTTGTTTACAGTAGGTATCAACACATATTTATATGGTAAGGGCCCTGAAACCCAGATATTGTATAACAGTATTATCAAAGGTATTATTAAACATCTCAAGTAAACACAAGATTTGAAGGGGTGCTTTTGTTTTACAGATCTGTCGATTAAATCAACTACCAAGAATTTCTTTAATCAAGGACAGCCCTAAAAATATCATTACCTTAACAAGTAGGAAACCAGACTTGTGTAATAGTAAGGACTTTCACAAGGCAGGTGGAAACAACATTCAGTGTGATCCTGATGTCTTACTTTGCGGCAGCTCTCCTTGGAAGAGCCTTCCTCTGTTGTCTGCCTCCCTCCTGCGCCTCCTGCTCCTCTTCCTCTCTCTCCTCCTCTTCCTCCACAGCCATCCCAGACTCCTCCAGGGCAGCGTCACTCACCTTCCTCAAGTCCTGAGTGGGTGCCACCAACAGGTCGGCGGGGTAAAACTCATTCCTGAAAACAAAAATAACATCAGGCTAGATACTTCCAGACTTAAAGCATATTTGGAAAAAGATCAATCGGGCAATTTTTTGCTAAAAACCTTTTTCCTAAATACATCTCCTTAACACTCTGACCACTAACCTGATGAACCTGAGCAGCAGCGGGCTCAGCTCCCGGCTACGTGGCTCCACTCTGTCGGGAAACTCCGTCATGCAGCGCCACAGCAGGCTGCGGAAGTTAGGGAAGTCCGTCCTCTCGTTGGGGTTGGATGTCAACTTCAGCTGCTCTAGGAACAGCACCCCCATGTCTCCGCTTTCGATGACGTCGCAGCCCGGCTCGCCCTGAAGACCACACTCTTCTTCTTCATCATCCTCGGCGCTCTCCTGCAATTCTTTTTCTGTGACATACAGAATCAGAATCAGCTTTATTGCCAAAAAGTAAGTTACATTTACAAGGAGTTTGCCATAAACAAACAAACATATAAGACATTAATATGAAATACACAAATCTATACAAAATAGCTGTTTAACAAAACAAAAAAAAGGAGGCTGAATGGTTTGAGTTCCGAATGTGCAGAAATAGTATATAGTATGTGCAATGGGCTGGTGTGTAGTCCAGATATAAACAGGGTTTCTGCAGGTTTCAACACGTCATATTTAAGACTTTTCAAGAACTTTTTAAGACCTTTGTGAATGAAATTTAAGACCTTTTTTACGACAGAAAAGTACACAGAAAAGTCACAAAAGTACTTGCAAAGTATATACAATTATTAAAACTGAATAAAGCGACAGTGTAATAATGATCTGTACATATATAGCAAATATATATTTGGACTATCGAAAGAAAGAACTACAAAAGAATAAAAGAAAAAACATTTGAATGAGAATTAGAGGTAGCATTACATGGACCTAGGGGAATTTAAATTATTAAATTATTTAAAATTATTTAAGACATAGAACAAAATTCTTTTGCGAATTAAAGACTTTCTAAGGCCTAAAATTTAGATTTTGAAATTTTAGACTATTTTAGACTTTTAAGACCCTGCGGAAACCCTGTGTATATATATAGTACAGAGTGGAAGATCTACTTTAGTCAAGTTGCCCTATTTCCCCTAGCAGTTCCATACACCAACGCTGGGAGTCCCAGCATGTAGACTTTCCATGGAACTCGTGACAATATGAAGCACCAGGGTCCTGCAACACAGCAGGCAGCCTTACCAGCCAGCCCTGCCACCATCTCCAGTTGTTCATGGTAGACCCTCCAGAAGTCCTTGTTGTCCATCCCTCTGGCATGGCTCCTGAGAGGAGGAAAGAGACTAATTTAATTCCAGACTCAAAGTTATTTATTTATTTATTTTTTTAAACAGCAAAGCATGTTAGCATTGTTTAGCATTCCTCATTTAAAATAGATGGGTTCAAAGGGACAATAAAATGTTGACCTTATTTGAAAAGTGCGCGACCGACAAAAAGTAAATAACTCAATGAATCCAAACAGTGTACGTTTGTTTATGTCAGCTGAATTTAATTTGGCGGGATCCTTTTATACTCACACGAGAAGTTCAATGACCGCGTCCCACAGTGGCCTGAAGTTGACAAACAGCATTGCGATGAGGTAACGCAGAGGCACCTGAAGGAAAAATGAGCATGTCTTACATTTACACACAGAAGAATAGATGAACACTATCATGGCGTTGCTATTTTCCATGAAAAGAAGAAGAAAGAACAGTCAGGAAGTGCTTGTGTCTGTACCTGCTGGAAGGTGCCGGGCGGCCCCTGAGGCAGACTGCGCTGCACCAGGTCGTGTCTCAGCTTCCGGAGGTGAAGCAGCTTGTCCCTGTAGTCCTGCACCGAAGCCGGCACCAGCTCCGCCTGCAGGCAAACTGCAAACACCGGCTGCACCTCCACATTCTCCTCACCCTGCACAGAGCGGCAGCCACTCACGCAAATAAGTAAATGAGCTCATTGTTTTTCTATATATGAGTTTTATAAGAATGTGGTCGTACCTCAGTCTGTGGGGGGAGCTCTGCCTCAAACTGAGAGAGAATCCTTAGAGTCAGCAGGCGGATCTGAGAGAGAAAACAATTCAATCATTGGTGGCAAAAATATCAACATATTTATGTTATTCCTGGATATTCTCTCGACGGCTCACAGGTACTAATGCTGCTTTAATGACAAACGCAAACTCTTGCGTTTAAATGATCTTCCAGCCTGCTGCCGTGCCTGCAAAACGTACCGTGGAGATGTTGGAGGAGAGGTTGGCGTGCAGTATCTGGTGGAGCTCCAGCAGTGCACTGTGGGATAGGTGCTCTGAAACACCGCTGAGCGACAGGCGGGTGTAGTACAGGTCTCCTAGCAGCAGGGCCGACAGGTCGGTGGGAAACCTCCTGTAACCGCAATGAACACGCCGGTTATGAGTGTAACCCTTCATTGGAAGTAAGAAAGGTGTTTACTACCTGGTGGGTGGGGGGGGGGTTCCGACGAGTTTTAGGATTGATTCTATTCCCTAGAATCGATATTTAATTTTTTCTACCAATGGTTCACCTAAACATATTCTGTTTATCATATCATTTTCCAGCAAGAATGACAGAAATCAGAAAAAGTACTTCTTTACAAATGAAATAAATTAATGACTGACTGACATGTGATATGCATTCTTTTTAGAAAAATGTCTCATGATTTGTTGTCTCTAGAAGTGTGTTACTCAACTTTTGTTTTTGTTAACGTGTGACAAAGTAGGTGAGATTCCACGCACTCACCACGTGTCCCTTGGTGCTTGTGTACATTTGTCCACATTTATTTCATACATTGCTCTAGTTATTTACACATGGTATTTGATTTCAGTTTGCTTTGATGTTATCATTGCTTCTGTGTAACATTTCAGGACTTACTACCACGGGTTGGTTTGTGTTAAAATTATTACATTCTTACATCAAGCACTGGTTTAAAGCAAACACACATTTACAGTTTAGATTTATTAAGGTGTAGGTTTGAACCGTTAATTGTTTGTTTCTGCATACTCACACTTTTCTTTGTTCCTTTGTCTGGTCACCATGCAGTAAAATGTTTGGGGAGGAGCCGCCGATCATTTCTGGTGTGTTTGATGATGTCATTACTGACATCACGGGTCAGAACCAAGGGATGGGGGTTTCCTGTGTCTAGTGATTTGTCACGCATTTGAGGGGTGATTGGAGGAAGTTACATACCTCAGAAAAGTGTTCATTATCTGTGTTACATAAGTACAAACTGTCTAGCTTTGTTCAGAGTGTGGTAATGTGCAAAATGGGTGCACTCAGGGTGATAGTGGTGCGGTCCAGGGCTGATTGAGAGCCCTGTAAAAGCAGGAGGCATTTTTTGCTGCGAGAGAGAGGGGGACGAGCCGTGCTGCCATCAAAACGTGCGTTGTTTCATTTGGTTGAGTATTTTTGTTATTTTGCGCGATGGATAATCCTTGATTATGCGGCACGTTTTCTTAAAAAATGCGATGGAATATGCGGGATATTTATGCAATTTTATGCGATGAAATTGCGGGAACTTGCAAAAACTGCGGTTTCATCATGGCTTCATTGCGGGGTTTGCAGCTTTTCGATGATGTTCACGTCGCATAATTACGTCACTTCATAACGTTCCCATGGCAACAGGGGAAAATGGCTGCTCTTGTGTGAAGTAAACGCAACATTTTTCAACTTTCTGCTAAGATATATAGGACTTTTTTTGCAACGAAAATGCGGGGATTATGAAATCATGCAAGCCCCGCATATTTTGCGCGGAAATCTGCAATTTATGCGGCGAAAGTGCGGCGTATTAGAACAAATGCGGCAACCGCATAAATATGCGGCCTTTGGCTGATTATGCATTGAATTATGCGATCGCATAATCGCGTTTTTCTGGAGGGACTGATAAAGAAGGAAAAGAAAATCGCAAATATCAATACTATCGAATCGCAATACTTCTACAATCATAGTAAATGAAAATTGCAATACAAATCGAATCGGCACCTATGTATCGTGAAACAATCAAATCGGGACAAAAGCATATGGCCCCAGCCCTACTCCCCGTCGTGATAAATAGTGACATTCAGCAACAGAAAGACGTTTTTCACATAAGACATAGAGGTATGGATGTGTTTTATATCAGTAAGTTGTAGCTTCCTTTCTATTTATCCAGTCATTACCAACCTGACGCATACATTATTAAGCCACACTTGCAGTAGTTACCGTAGTATAGAGTTGATCTTGTCCACAGTGACCAGTGAGAGAAGCTGGGCAGAGCCGTCCAGAGTGAGGAGGCAGCTCAGGGCCTGTCTGGCTACAAACAGACCAGCTGGAGGGGGACAGAAGGGCTTCAGTCAGTCTCGAGAACAGCAAAACGTACGTACATACTAAATGGACCACTCAAAATCTTGGCTCCGTTTTCACACTCATTGGGTCAATCTGTCACTCCGAAGAGAAACAGATTTGAGGGGACCTTTTTTTTTTATAAGGAATTCAATCACTTAATTCACTTAAATACATGTTTGTGGTTGAAGTTTTTGGCACTTTTAAAGTGGAATTGTTTTTTCTGCAGTCCAAATGTCTGACTTACTAACTTGGAAAACTTAAAACATTCAATTTACAATATGAAGTGAAGAAAAGCAAAGAAAATCGTCGAGTTTGAAAAGCCGTTACCTATATGATTATTTAATAATCAAAATCCTCATATATATATATATATATATATATATATATATATATATACACTTTTGATTTACTAATCGATAAACCAACCACTCATTTTAACCCCTAATAAATCACAGCCATTTTAGTTGCTATGAACATTTTTGCCATTTAGGCTTCTAACTCTTTTCATTCACTGTGAACAAAAAAAATAAAAATAAAACAATAAACCACAAACCTTTTCCCAGTTTCTCTGTCTCAATCTCACACAGGAGGTGGTTTAAGTAAGCCGTCACAGCGGGAACAACACTAGCTGGAGCAATGGGCCTGAAAAATAAAAAATAAATAATATATACAGTAGATCCTTATAATAAAAAGAATATATCAGCAATGCATGGAGGAAGCAAGGGTCACCTGTTCACAGCAACAGACCAGGCTCCTGTCGTAATATAAGATTGTTTTGACTTTCCATATCAACATCCAAATACATTTTATTATTTCCTATTTTGTTATTGTTTTTTTAATGAGGCAAAGATTTTTAGGTTACAGTTGATGAGGAGAGGAAACACGCTAAACCACCAACGAATGCAACGACTATGAGACCCAAGCTGTAGAACAGATTTTGCTATCTTTTTACAATGTGATCCATTATTAAATATTAGATACATTTTATTTTTTCCAAAGAATGCATCAACTTCCCTAACTGTCCCTGTCTGCAAAAACATCTTTAAAAAAAGAAACTGTGACTGAGCTGTGTGTGTGTGTGTGTGTGTGTGTGTGTGTGTGTGTGTGTGTGTGTGTGTGTGTGTGTGTGTGTGTGTGTGTGTGTGTTACCTGAGGTGTGGCAGAAGCACCAGGGCGGCCCAAGGCAATGACAGATCCGAGATGGACTGGTTCTGCTCCTCAGGAAATTGGATCAGCGACAGCACCAGCTCTGGCACTGCAGGCTGCTCTGATGTTGCATTGCTGGCCTCACCTGCCTCCTTACTGCTGAACACTCTGCTGGAGGAGGAAAACATATTTACATCCTGGAAAATAATACATTCAAATATACATCGAGAGGGGATTCAGGATAACTGCAGAAATCAGACAACCAAATACCTATTCGGGCTGTTTTTTAATGTTAATCTGTGTATGCTACAGTATCTCACCCTGTGGTCTGTCCGGTGAAGAGCAGTGGGTAGGTTTCAAAGGCCATGGAGCCGTCTGTGGGGGGCGGGGCTTTGGCGAGGATCAGACTGACCAGTGCATCCAGGCCACAATGGCGAGACAGGGGATCGCTGCAGCCAAACAACCCAGCGGTGAAGCGCAACAGGCTGGGGAGGAAGAGCTGGAGGAGAGGGAGGGAGAGAAAATTAAGTGTCAAGAGAGTCCTAGGGAACCAGAAACACGCTGCATAAAATACCGCATATATCACTCTAGTGACGACTCACCTGTTCAAACTGTTTCATGGTGAACATCTCCTTGGTGAACTCCAGTATCACATCTTGCCCCATTGTGCTGCCAAACACCTTGTAAAGATGACAGATGTCACATGAAGGCACAAGTATACACACACAAACCTCTCCTCACACATTAATATCCTTACCGACATCCTGCACTTGTAAGATAAAATCTCAAAACATACAGACAAATCTCATTCTTTTGTTTCCCGTTTAGCTCAAACACACACCTTCTGGACCGTCTCCTGGATGAGTGCTTTGGGCAGGGTGACGTTCTCCCCGAGGAGCAGAGAGGAGGTGATCTGGAGGAGCAGACGGGAACAAGAAGCCGACAGAGACGAGCTCTGAATCAGCCGCAACACCGTCTGTAGGCGCGAGAAAATAAGACGTTGAAAACATACAGCAAAAAGACGCCATTTAGACTTTGAAGGGGACATGTATGTATGTACCGAAATCTCAGTAACTTACCTGGCAGACAGCCTCCGGCTTGGTGATCTTTACTCCGTCCTTGTGGGACACCAGGGTGTGGAGAATGAACAGCAGCCTCTCCAGCTGCTCGGCCGCCTCTTGTCCTTTCTCCTCCATAACACCCAGAACCTCCACCACACTGACCTGTACATGGGGACACACCACCATCAGACACAAGTAACAAAGAAGTCCTTGAAGGGTGGAGAAACTTTATGATTTGATTTGATTTATTTTGGATTTGACAAACAACATAATCCAAAGGATAGCATGTTAAAGTGTAAACACTTATTTCCAACATGGTCCTTGGTGTTAAAACATGCAACACATCACGAAGACCTATTTCAGGTGAAAGACAACAACATATAATACAGATCATACAAGATTTAAAAGCATTCCAAAATCAGAGAATCATAAATCACATAAAATAATCAGTCTACTCTAATTAAACAATATTGGCTACTCTATTCCATAAAAAAGCCTTAACCTTGTGTCTAAAAGCCCCTCTGGTATTTACACTTTTGAGGGAAAGCGGCAGATTATTCCACAATGTTATACCTGTATAAAAAAGAACTTCTAGCTGCATTGTTGACTCTGGGCACTTTACAAGACTGATGATGATTAGTCTATGCCATGCCTTTTAGATCTAAGTGTCTGGGGAAGGGGGTTCTGAATGCTCTGATGGAAAGTAAAACATCTCGCCCACCTGTAAGGACTCCCACAAAACCAGGAAGTGTTCTCTGTCAATGTGATTGGCTGCAGCCTGGGCCATGTGATCCAAAGCGTCCCTAACGGTGTCCCACGGCAGAGAGGCTCCTGGGTTGGTTGAGGGTCCGAGCTTACGCAAAGCTACAGGGAGAGCCTGGCGGGATGGGTAAACAGAAAAAAGAACATTCAGGATCACTGTGTCTATTATTATACAGCTTTGTTCAGTCCTCAATTCAATGACATTTACACATTACAAGGTTGTATTGCTTAGCAACAGACTTCAATTTTATTGATTTTAACTCTACCTAAGTGGCAACACATAACTTTGTGCTAGACAACTTTAAAAGGAAAACTCTGTCCATAATGGAGTGGGGATTCTGCGTGCAACATCACCCACTCCTTGGGAAAAGAAACTCACATTTGCAGCGCAGGAGTGAAACATGTTTCGGACTCCTTTGCACATTTCGAACAGCAGTTGACCTGCTCCCTCCGCCTTGTCGGGGTGCTGCTGCAGGTCTGAGAACACATGACTCAGCAGGGCATCAAGATTTGGAACCTGTGTGACAAAATGAGACAGCATTGAAAACAAAAGTTACCGTGTAACACAAAAATGTACTATAATACAAAATTGAACTTTAAAGCACAAGAAAAGAAAAACACAGCTCTTCAGATTAGCTTTCCACATACAATATGTATACTAATAGGCTTGTTTTATGTGTTGGTTTTATTGCTTATCTGTTTTTAATGTGATATATGTGCTGTTTTTTACTGTAAAGTGTCTTTGAGTACAATGAAAAGCGCTATATAAGTAAAATCCATTATTATTATTATTATTAAATGCACTAGTTCATGTTTGACATCTGCTCACATGCAAAGAACTCACCTTTCTCATCAGAAAAGAGAAGCTCTCTGCTGCAAACTTGCGGATGTGCTCTTTCTTGTGCTCCAACAGTGTGCTGTATAAACTGCGGGGTGAAAAGAAGTAATAATAGGTGAGTGCTACAACAATCCATCACGTTATAAACAGATCCACTTGCAAAGCATCCACAGAGTCTGACTCCATCTTATTTTCTCACCTGTAGATGCCGGTCATGTCCTTCACCATGAGCCTCCACAGGTACTTGTAGAGGTAGGAGAGACAGGTGAAAGCCCACTCCAGGACCTCTGTGTCCTTGGTGTCCAGCAGTGAGGTGATCAGAATGAAGAAGTCGGGGAAGTGGGGGTAGAAGTCAGTCTGCAGGTCTCTGGCCAGCTGCACCACCAGACTGGAGAGAGGAGGAGAGGAGAGACGCCGCTAGTACATCACCTTCTAATTCAACAACAATTCCGTCCCTCTAGTAAACACAAGACAACTTACTCCAGCAGTGGCTGGTAGGCCAGACTGTTCTTGACAGCCAGGTGCGTTTTCAGACTCTCCACTATCGACTTCTGATGGAAAACCAGCATGTTGAAAGACTGGCTCTGGTTTGAAACCTCTTTCAAAAATGTAGCTGTGAAGGAAAGGCATTTATTTTTTTTACGTTGGCTACAAAACACAGCATCTTTCCTCAGGTTTAGTAGTAGATACGTTAAGCTGTCTTTGTTCCTACAAGTGATAATATAACAAATGATGTGGTATTGATTATATTTTATACATACTGAAATGCTCGGTCAAGTTGAGGTCTCTCCATTTTGTCAGTCCTTCAGAAAAGTATGTTTCTACTTCCTGCGTAAGGTGCAAACAAGTCATTACTAATCACATGCAAACCATATAAACACTGAGAAGCTCACTATATCAATTGGAGGAACCATTATGTTGCCAAAACTACCGACTGTACAAACCTCTGCATAAGACCCAGTCCTGTCAATGCGATGGATGACATCAATGTTAACATTGGCAAGTCTTTCGGCAAAAGTGAGAAACTGAAAGAGACACGTCAGAAGGTGTTATTAGCTGCTAGAGCTAGGAGATAACCAACCCAACAATAATGTCGTAGTAATGGGACTCTAGGGATTTTAGGTCAAATAGCATATTTTTCATAAGTTATTTAACTGTGCTGTCTAAGTGAATTTAACAATGACCCCCTTTGACTTGCTTGGTCATAATTAGAAAATAAAATATGTGTTTAACAAACTGTTAATACACTACTACGGTTGTATTTTATCTCCACTACAGCCCTGCGCCTCATTAACGTTAGCATCATGCTGCAGTACGTGTCTGGACTCTCACCCTGTAGGTGTTCTCAGATTTGTGATACGAAGACTTGGATTTAATCTTCATATTTGCCTTGTTCCTTGATACGTGACGTTAATTAATTGTATTCCAAAGGTCGTCGTGAGATTTAAATGACTCATTAAAACTACAATTGGTTTCTTCTTTTGGCTACAACTGTTTACACACACGCCGACACCAGGGAGCAGCCATGCTGAACAATGCATTGTGGGAAATTTTTACTCCGCGTGGTGGACGAAGAGAAGAGAGAGAGAGAGAGAGAGAGAGAGAGAGAGAGAGCTATCCTGCCCTCACTTCCGTCTTCGTTTGAGGCTTCGCACCTCCCAGCTTGTTCTCTTAATACATCCATGCTTCCAACCCGCTTCCAACTTGTGTACTTCTCTTCAATACATGACAAAGGAAAACGCCAAGAGACTTTTTTATTTGTTGGACTTACATTCCCTACTTGACAAAAAAGTATTTCTTCTTTATTTGTTATGTTTTGCTGTATATTGTCTCAAAGCTGTCAACACTTTTTTTGACAAATGTACAAACGCATTGTGCCTTGATTGTTTGTATCACTATTATACAATAAAGAATAAAAAAAAAAGAAAAAAAAAAAAGCTTCCAACTTGTGTGCCTGATCGCATTGGGGCGATTGGACAGATGTCTGTCTGGATTTACCCTGCAGAGATCTGAGGAGCAGTCAACTATGGTCCCCGTAAATCCACCAGAGTTTCAAATTCCAACACAAAGAAAGCGGAAGGAAACAGACATCGTCGAAAATACATGCATCCGGCGGAATTTCCTGCTGCACCAGAGCAATCCCGGAAGTGAAACGTCAAGGATATAGACCATGGATGTATTAAGAGAACAGACTAGAAACTTTTAATCTGTTCACTCAACAGAGTTGACTGAAAATGCATACACAGTACCCTATCTGGTCTAATGTATTGTAGTGGGTATAATGTAGGCCTACTGTATATACATATTGGCCAGAATCTGCATTTGGGGGAGGGGGGGGCATATCATAGTGGGGGGTCAGGATGTCCTCCCCCAGGGAAGTTTTGAGCATCAACGACTTCATTTCCTGTATTCTTATACACTTTTATTCACCAATGTACGGTGGAAATACCTTTATTTAGCCTATGTGAAGAAGAAAAACACAGATGACCATTCAAAATATATCAAAAATATAATGGAAAGTATGTTGTTGCATGTCATTGGGCATTTTAAAGTGGGTATATGGAAATCCTAGAGGTTTCTTAGTGGGTATACTGCGTAGGCCGATACCTGCGTATCACGTAGACTACACCACTGTGTATTATTCAGGCATGGCCTTCCTTTGAATACAAAAATCTGTATTACGTCACAAAGACATAAAAAAAATCTAGAACCTGAAGTCACACATCAAAGGCCCTTGGCTGTCAATAAATTATCTCTGACTGGCGCAGCAAATGAAGACGTCCCTGTGCTCGGACTTTTAAAAGCGGTAGTTACATGTGGCTCAAAATAAATGGTAAAATGGGCTGTTCTCTGGATGCTCCGAGTGTTTCTCCCACATTCAGTGAATACAAACGCTGATTCAACAACATGAAAAAGAAAAGATTACATTAAAGAGCTCCAGTCCTGCGGCTGCCTCACATCCTACCTACCATCTCCTCTACTGGTCTCTGCCCTTCATTACAGAGGGACAGGGAACCAATGGAGCAGGAGGTAAGGCACCTCAGTTATCCTGTATGTAGGCCTATTGTATGTACTCCGAGTGCTCTCTCCCACATTCAATGCATGTATTCAATAAAATGAAATAATAAACAAATCTGATTATCACTCATCATTTGTAAGAGCTATACATATTCAACCCAGACTGAAATTCTGTTTATTCAGTTTAATTCATCAATTCCACATTTGCATAAAGTACAACACAGTGGATTTTTCCACCTAGTCATGTTTTAAAGATGGATCATATGTTGACTCTTTTATCGTGAATAAAAATGCAGACATGAAGCGACTAAATGCAGCATAAAGAAAAGGTTTTACATTTTCAGTTACTACAAATTTTCATTGTAAAACATAATGGAACTGTGCGCTGGCAGGTTTCTAAGTCATAGTTCCGCCAGGCCCACGTCCGGGGAGCGAAAGAGAAAGAGAGATTGATTCATGTTTTTTGCGTTAACGATACTGATAGGATTAGCCTACCATACACATTTCAAATGGCCAACAGGCAGGGTTTACACAATCATCAATGCAGCTCTCATACAGTAGCTCATATTTGCAGAAGAGTCATGCAGAAGGCCAAATTCACCACACACAAAACACTCACATCATACACCCACTCCGAGCAATGGTGTAACTCGATCACTCAGGGACTCCAGTGAATCCAGTTTTGCATTTATAATGCTGGCTCTTACCCTGGGGGACCCCGGGTCGGGTCCAGCCAAACAAGGCTACTGCTTGTCCCAGGTCAGTGTGACCCAGCAAAACTGATTAATTGGATAAAAATTGAATATTACACAAGGGCTTAAACACCTGTAGAAAAGACCAAATGTTCTGACAAGAAAATAGGATTCTGATTAAACCCCCCCCCCCCCACCCCCCTCAAAAGAATGTCTAAAATCTTTTTAGGTTTAACCTGTGGTCAAGTGAACAATTCATTCTCCTCACCTGTTGACTGTACCTGCCTAGAATGCTCTCTCTCTCTCTCTCTCTCTCTCTCTCTCTCTCTCTCTCTCTCTCTTTCACACACACACACACACAAAAGGTTTCGGTCTGTGGTCCTGCTCTCAGCTCAGTGTTGAGTGAGACGGTGATGTCTCAGGACTTCCATTCATCCATAGATGATATGGTTTTCCACTTCGAGTGCAAAACACATGGAGCAGTTTGAACAACTTTCTGAAAAGTTTTACTAGTTTGGGTCTGTCTTCCACCAAAATGTCAGGGCACTCCTTGGTCGCCGGCTCCTTTGTGGTAGCAGACTATGTGGTGTTTGCTGTCATGCTCCTGGTGTCGGCTGCCGTCGGGGTCTACTACGCCTGGGCGGACAGGGGCCAGCGAAGCTCAGGGGACTTCCTAATGGGGGGTCGAAGACTGACTGCCCTGCCTGTCTCCCTGTCCCTGACCGCCAGCTTCATGTCAGCCATCACAGTGCTGTCCAACCCAGCCGAGGTAAGATACAGCATATTCCCAAGGGACAAATTAAAAAAAGTGACAGCATGTATTTTTTTGTGCAAGAAAACTTTTTTAGTGGGTTTAGATGCATCACTTTCCCATTGCAGTTTCCCTGATTTTCCTAGTGAATCAGATGCATAATTGTCGAGACAATGAGACATACATTTATGAGCTATTATGAGGGTTGTTCATCATCACACTAATGCAGTTATAAAGGGGAACTCATGGATACAGAATTGCAAATTGTTCTTAGAACAAAATGGGAAAACTTGAAGTCTTTCAAGTATTCTTAGATAACTTTTTAAAAATCATAGAAAACATACAAATTGATATTATTATTATCTGTAGGTATACCGCTACGGAGCCAATATAGGATTTTATGGTCTGGCCTATGTCATGACAATGGTGGTCACATCTGAGATCTTTCTCCCAGTCTTTTACAGGCTGGCCATCACCAGCACGTATGAGGTGAGTGTGCTTTGGTTTTTAGATAAGCGCTTGTGTGGCTATTCTCTTCTGTTTTATTCTGTTCTATTCACAAAGTCATGATGAAATATGTCAAATTATTTGTTTAAATGTGAAAGACATAAGAAACTGATCCAGATATTGGACAGGTAGTGATAAAGCACAATTACACAATTTTACCAGTGAAAGTACAAAGTGTGTTTTTGTTCGGATTCTTTGTCAATTTTCTAGTTTCTGTATTACAGTATTGTAATATTTGGGCAGCAATTTAAGGTGATATAGAAGCGGTCCAGGAGTGGACATGAACAATGGTGGACATGGATAGTAAAAGTCAAATCAAGCATTGCTCGAAAGATCTAAAGTAAGGGAGAGTAAAATGGGTCATTACTTTTGTGTAAATCAGGGCCAGTGGTCAATTTGTGATAGTAGAGTATGATAACGTCTTGAATTCTCGTGTCAAAAATGTCCAATTTTTTTTTACCGATACTGACCTTATGTATTGTCTGCCCTTTTCTGTGTTTGCTAAGTATTTGGAGCTGCGTTTCAGCAGAGCGACCCGTCTGCTGGGAACTGTGCTCTTTATTGTTCAGACAGTGAGTAAGAAGCCAGTCAACACATAATGACAGGGCTTTGACCTCCGAGCTTTAGTCATTTGGGTCTGTATTATTTCTCTCACAGATCCTCTACACTGGAATAGTCATTTATGCCCCAGCTCTTGCTTTAAACCAAGGTATGCTGTTTTGAATCCGCTCAGAGTCATGAAACATTCCTGCATGAGGGCACTTAAAGCTGCTTGGTTTGGCTCCGTTGAGTATGTCTGAAACCCCCCCCCCCTTTCTCTGCAGTCACTGGGATGGATCTGTGGGGTGCAGTTATTTCCACAGGCGTGGTCTGTACCTTTTACTGCACAATGGTATGTAACTCAAAACGTTCTGTTGTGCACAAAATTAAATTGTAATAAATTTCTCAGATTTTATGGCAGATTTTTTCCCTTATTCTTTGAATTCCAGGATTATAATATACAGTAAACAGAACCTGTTTTTGGTCTGCATTGTTACAGGGTGGTCTGAAGGCGGTGGTGTGGACAGATGTGTTTCAGGTAGGGCTCTGGATTGAAAAAACAACCACTAATGTAATCTGTCAGATCTGACTGAGTCAGGGATTACTGTGCATGTGTCATACCTTTTTGTGGTTGCTGGTGACAACCATGTTTACCAGCAGCTGTAGGCCAGCACAGCAAGAACGTGATCTCCGCTTAAACAAAAAAATGAAAAAGTCATTACCACATTTCATTCTAAACACCTTGGCTCATCTTTTGGATTAATGCATTACAGTTAATATTTTATCCGTGAACAATATTTGAAGTACTAGGATGAAAAAAATAAGGCAGAAGCGACCTAAAATGATGAAAATGTTCCCCACCAGCTTGGCGTCATGCTTGCAGGCTTCCTGTCTGTCATCATCAGGTCCGTGGTCGTTCAAGGTGGAGTCCTCCCCATCATTTCGGATTCAAAACAGGGAGGGAGACTCAACTTTTGGGAGTGAGTATGTTTTAGAATATTTAGTACGACGGCTCTATTTAAAGGAGGGAAGAGATTAAACATTTAACAGAAGAGGTACAGGAAGTACAGTCATTTTGAGACTGAGAAACACGTATGAGTAACAATCTGCTGTGTTCATGGAGCTGAAACATCCATTGCCTTTGTTCTGTCTGTCTCTCTCCATGGTCCTGAAACGTTTAATCCCAAACTGTGTCATCTGAAATCTGCATTTCTGCACAAAATACACCATAACAGGCTGCATGAATGAATTTAGATGAGACAAAATGTGTTCAAGGAGCCTTAGCAGCTCTCAGTGTCCCATAAACTACGGGTGTTCAGGCGATTTTTAGCAACCTCCAAAGTCCGTAAATGTCATGTAACCTGGAAAATTGATCTGTCTAAAGAACAAGCCTCTGAATTTAGGGGACTGATGAACTGCCTTCTTTTTCTGTTTCACCTAGCTTTGACACAAACCCTCTGAGGAGACACACTTTTTGGACCATAACCATTGGAGGGACATTTGTCTGGGTCAGTATCTATGGGATCAACCAGGCCCAGGTTCAGAGATACATCTCCTGCAAGAGCATCACTCATGCCAGACTGTGAGTTCTGATTTACACATAGAGACATTTACAGAGACACGCGATAGGGTATAAATCTTGGCCATATTGGCTCCTTTCATTGTCTGTTGGTATATTTTTTTATATATCTGTGGGAAACAATCTCGATTAACCTCCAGTGTATCACTGCTCATTCATCAACCATACAGGGATTAGTGCACCGTAGAAGAGATAAAGAAAGTTTTTACATGTTTTTGTGTGTTTTACTACCCAATGTGTGATTCTTCCTTTTTCCAGATCTCTGTACATCAATCTGCTCGGCTTGTGGTCCATCTTGCTGTGCTCAGTGTTTGCAGGAATGGGCCTTTTCTCAGTCTATAAGAACTGCGACCCATGGACAGCTGGATGGGTTACTGCTCCTGACCAGGTACGATGTAGAGTAACTACGATTGTACTGGGATTTAAACATATAAACATTGTTTTTGTTTGTTGAGATCCATTTTCTGTTCCTCACTCACCTAGATGTACAGTATATATACTGTATATATATATATATATATATATATATATATATATATATATATATATATATATATATATGTATATATATGTATGTATGTATGCATTGTGAGACTCCAACTCTCCTGATCACGTTTATCCAGTGTCACCCTTCCTTTGTAGTTGATGCCCTATTTGGTGATGGACATCCTGGGAGACTATCCTGGCCTTCCTGGACTGTTTGTTGCTGCTGCATATAGTGGATCTCTCAGGTTAATGCAGTTCTTCACGTTATTTCACCCAACAGATACAAATCACACATGGAGAATTTGTCTGATTCACCCTATAATTAATTGAATTTCTCTGATATCAACTCATGTATTGTACTAAAATGTCAGATTTACCTGTCAAAAGGTGAATTTTTTGGATCCGTATATGTAAGGTATTTGTGCGATTGTTCTTCTTTGACTGAAGTGTGTGTGATTTTGATGCTATATTAACCCCAGCACAGTGTCATCCAGCATCAATGCACTGGCCGCAGTGACAGTGGAGGACCTGATCAAACCGTACACTAACATATCTGAGAAACATCTGTCCTGGATCGCAAAAGGACTGAGTGAGTGGATTGTCCTCATGTATTGTATTTGAGTTGAATGAGTCGTCTGTTAGGTGGTTATTGAGGATTACATCTCCTATCTTCCCTCATGTTATTTGCAGGTCTCATATATGGGGTTTTATGCATTGGAATGGCTGGACTGGCTTCACTCATGGGAGGCATCTTGCAGGTAGAGTGGATCTGTTTGGTAGGTCTTATAAAAGTCAGACTCCGTCTGGGGTTTTTATAATTTGTTATAGGAATGAAACCTGCAACTTAATGTGCTTCTTTATACAGGCAGCCATCAGTATATTTGGCATCATTGGAGGTCCTTTACTTGGTGTGTTTACGTTGGGTATCCTCTGTCCATTTGCCAACTCCAAAGTAAGCCGGTCCTCATTTAACTGTAGTTTTTTTGTTGTTATTGTGATTCCAGTTATGCAAGCTACTATTAAAAAGGAACTTTAATCCAGAGATAATAATTTACCTTATAAATTGCCATTTATACCTGCTTCTTCGAAAAGGACATTTGACTATTTCCTGTGAATAAAATGTCTTCTAGGGAGCATTGTCAGGTCTCGTGTCGGGGTTGGTGTTGGCTCTGTGGGTGGGCATCGGAGCCCAGATATACCCCCCATCCCCTGAGATGAGCCGACCTCTGTCACTGACCACTGAGGGCTGTAACTTCACTACAACAGACAGCCTCAACTGGACCTCCACTGCTTTACCAACACAGCCAGCCTCCATCAGCACAGCCCCGGTACACAGCATTGATGGCAAGTAAGTGTGTAACTGGCTGTGATTGATTATTGGTTGGATATTATTTGCCATATTTAGCGTCCGCAGTTGAACTAAGGGCAATGCCTGCCTAAGAACATTGTGATAGTAAGATGTAAGTGCAAGATATCACTCCTTCTGCACTATTTTCTCCCACCTCCAGGCCTCTGCTGGCAGATAACTGGTACTCTCTGTCCTACCTTTACTTCAGTCCTATTGGAACCATCATAGCTATCAGTGTGGGACTGTTAGTCAGCCTGTTTACAGGTAAATAACATATTTTGTTGCATAATTTACATAATAAAGTAGTTTTTGATGTGCTCTTGTGTGTTCTTAATGTGCATTTCAGGAGGCTGGAAGCTGAAAGTGGAATCAAAGCTTACATTAATGAAAGAAGACACAACACTTTATCACCTGTTCCAGTTTTGTAAAGACAGAGTAAGTGCTGCAGCGGTGAAAAATATCACATGCTATCAACTGTTAACAGCTGCTGACTTTCTGCTCTGTGCTCTTTTCTTTTTTCGAGGTCATGAGACGAACAGGAAAGCTTGACCTGACAAGAGAAAGAGAGGAGCGAACTGGCAGCACTAATCCTGCTTTCTGTGACGTAGAGCTGGATCCAACAAAAAGCAGCATTACCTCATGAAATGCAACTGTTTGTTACATAATTACTGGTATAATACAAGAAATGTCAATAAAGGAGTAGAATTACAGAAAAAAATCTCTGTGTGGAGTTTCCCTGTGTTTGCGTACGTTTCCAAAGGCATGAGGTTCATCTTAATTGTACGTATGTATAAATATGAGTGTAAGATTCTGTCAATGTGTGGTAGCACTGTGTGAAGAACTGTCTACCTCTTACAGTCACTGCACATTTGAAATATAAATAGTAGATGAATGGATATTTATTTTTGTTCTACATCACTTCATAGGCCATTCAATATATTTGAACCAATGTTTACAAATGCATACAGAAATACAGTATAATTTACTGTATTAGACAACAGTCACATTTAGAAAATAAATGCTGTGAAGGCTGCTTCACTGCTCTTTATTATTATTTCGCAGCAGGCATAAAGCATAGATACATATATAAAAAGCACACAAAATACACAGCAAATTACAGCATGGCATACAGCAGATAAATTATCATCAAGAAAGACATATCACCGTATCGTCAACAACAAGAAGCTACGATTACAGTGTGTACTGTTACTGTCACCCTTCCATCGTCATCATCATCATCACAAATGTGAATATAATCTCTTCCTGACAGGTCCCTTTGTTTCTGGTCCAGCCTGCGGAATGATGTTTTCTTTAAACAATAACCTTTCTAAACGTGTTCAAACATGTTTCACCAGCTGAATGCTTTCAGTTACAAATTAGTTTTTATTCGAACCTTAATTGTTTAGTGTTGTAATCATTACTTGTTAACTGAAACATCCCAGGACTGTAGGCCAATCTTCATGGACTGACTCACATGATTTGATGTACAATAACACCCTAACAGCCTTTTATATTGTATATTTTACTGTCTATTTTATGTCCCTGCCAAGTCTCTGGAGCAGAGCAACTGTGCTCCTTATTATCCTGACAGTGAGTACATGTAAGAAGCCAGTCCACGCATGACAGTGCTCTTTGAGCTGTGGATCAAATCCACAGAAATCTGACCTGAGTTTTTTACTTTTTTATGTCTGTATTATTTCTCTCTCTCTGTCACAGATCCTCTACACTGAAATCATCATTTTTTTCCCCAGCCCTAGTTTAAAACCAGGGTATGCTGGTTTCAGTCAAGTAAACATCACTACATGAGGACGCTTGCTTGGTTTTCTCAGGTAAGTGACTATTGTCTGATGTACTCCACTGTTGCTTTCAACAGTAACTGGTATAGATCTGAGAGGTGCAGTCATTTTAATGTATTTTTTGTACATTTTACTGCACTGTGTTAAGTTGAAGATAAAGCTGCCATATACACATACATTATTTCACAAGGGTTTGACTTACAGTATATGGGATTTTAAAATCAAATACCCAAACTGGTGCAGCTATATACTGTACACACAGCAGCTGTAGGCCAACACAGAAAGAACAGTATCACTACTGACAGGAAGTGCGAGAAATCATTACATTTTAACCCACAGTTGCTAATGTTTTAGAATAATACATCCATCCATCCATCTTCGTCCGCTTATCCGGTATTGGGTCGCGAGGGGATACATCTATATACAGTCTCCCTTAAATAATCCATATGATGATTGTGTAGGTGCAACACATTGGTCAAATTTAAACCAAACTTAACACCAAAATGATGGCAAATGTGGTAACCAAATCCAAATGACGTGTCTATGTGTCTGTTGGTAACCCTAACCTCTGTCACTGACCACGGGCTCTAAGTGGTCACTACAGAAAGCCTCGGCCGAACCACAGCCCCAGGACAGAAAAGCGATGGCAAGTAAGTGTATGACTGTTTGTGATGAATGATTGACTCATACATTATTATTGTGAGAGCAAGTGTGTGTGTGAAGTGTAAAATCAATTGGAACAAAAAAGGCTACTGGTTTGACATTACTTGCAATAGTTGGCATAAACAAATTAAATTAAACAAATTAAGATGCAAAACAACAGATTGTGACATCAAGTCAGCATTGAACATCATTTCTATCCAGGGTTTAATATTACACTTCAAATGTTGCCTTGGCTCATCGAAACTGTAAAATATAATCCAGGCACTCTCAGTAATTCAGTTTGATTATTATCAGACACTTCATGATTGCTGTTCGGTTTTGTCATTTGCCATAAATAAGACTTATCAGTTTTTAAAAAAAGTCAAAATGACAACATACAGGAAATTTGGGGTTTGCATCTGAACAGATTTTCTAATTTTCTAAATTTTCTAAAAATAAATTTCTACCACTTTTGAAATTTCATTTTCCCCTCATGCAATTCTCAAAGTAGTCAGAGTTCCAGGGGGATTTTTAACAATATTATATATCAATATGTTTGACAAATTTTGTCACAAGTTCTTGATACAAAAGATCAAATATATTTAGGGTACAATCTCATAAAAGCAATGACAGCAAAAGAAGTTAAACTGCGGAAGAACACTGCTGTGACTTATTTATTACACAAGGCATCACTGTTTGTTTTCTATCTAACAGTACATTCATACATAGTCATGCACATTCTTAAAGTATGACAATGTATTTACAAATATATACACTGAAAATACATTGTAAAATATGATACAGATAGTCTAACACCTAGGCTTCCTGAGTTTAGAACTGTTTTAGAGGAAAACCTATGATATTTACATGTACACAGTGTTGATTTAAAACACAGGCCTTTAAAAAGGTACAACTTGGGTATAAAAACATAGAGAACATTCTGTTACAGCTGCATTATTATCACTTTCTGGCACTTCCTACAGATGGATTGTCTATTTCCCTTGTGACACAAGCATACTGTAGTTCATTTTTATATAAGGGCAATTGTTGGGTCATTTCTGCAGAGTAATGTGTACTGAATCTCATTAATAGAGGTATGTATGTGAAAATAACACTGCTACAAAATATGATACATTAAATAGTAACACATTGACTGTACTCTCCTCCCACCCTGAAGGATAATTTGTCTGTGTTTACATTTTTTTTGGTTCGCTATACTTCTTCTTCATGACTTGATATTTCCTGAGGAAACACATAGCTTCCAGTTCCTCGATGAGACTGTTGCCACGGGCTACCAGCTTTTGGATCTTATCAGGGTCTGTCACGTCTTTATTCTTCATGAAAGCTGACTTCAGGCGCTCTTTGAAATAAGCTGATCCCTGGGGGTAGTCACGGCCAAGATACAGCAGCTTTTGGACGAGGATTGGAAACACATTTAAGTCACAGGACACAACCGAACCCTGTGTGTATATGCATGTGCCATAGACAGATACATTCACTTACAGTTCTGTAAAGTTTGATAACCTGACCCCTGAAAGGGTTGGCCATGTCAGAAACCAGGTGGCCTTTCACACTCCTGAAACGAAAAGAACATCAAAGAGAAACTGTCTGAGATGACAATGACAGCAGAGACGGAAACATTTGATGGGCGTGACTGAGTGAAAGAAAACAGAAGCCACTCAAACAATAAAATTAGCCAGAGCCCTAAAGACAAAATAGTTGCGACGTCTAATCATGCCACTCTACTCTGAAATAAGATAGCTAACGTTACAGTTAAACCCATGGAGGTATTAAGAGAACAGCTAGCTAGCTTGTTAGTTAGCACGTCACCAGTTCTTTGCACGTAGCTAACACATAAGTTAACGTTAGCCTATAACGTACTACATTTATCACACTCTACGACCAACCATTTAAAACAGTGCTATCATATTTACTCGTGTTCTTCTGTTGGGTGGAGTTACTCAAATGGTACAATAATGAGGACACGAATCCTTTTCTTTGTCTTACCTGTGACAACACAATGTACGAATAATAAGAGTACACTGTTCTTCATCGACGCACCGAACAGAGATGGACACACACACAGCCGTATGTCGTTTCGTTATGTCGCAAATTAAAACGGATAACCACGCATGCGCATTTGTTTCTATGGTTACCTGGACGCTGTAGAGCTTTTTTGTTTCAGCATGGTGAGTTTTTACAATGTTTTTCGACTAAATTACCCCTGTTTGGCCTTAGATCTTGTCATATTCAAATGGCTTAAACCGCATGGGTTAACACTAACTATAGTATTGTTACAAAACCTAGAAAGTAAGGCTAAAAAGACAACCTAATAACTTATAGGATATACACACCTCAGTAACTAGCTAAGTTACAGTGCGTAGCTTTCAAGTTAGCAGGAAGAACCCTTAATTTCCATGCTCTTTTTTTCATTTTCCTTACGATTTTTCCCCCCTGTGCCATGTTTTAAACCTTTAACTTTCTCTCTATGTTTTCTCCTGTGAATGATAGCCACCCAAGAAAGGAAAGGTATGAGCAAAAGTCAGTCAGCACATTTAAAATTGTACATTAATCTGATTACCATAGGTAATAGTTGAATATGTCTGCAGCCAGGCATAGAGTACACCATCCTAGTCCTACAGTAATTGTCACCATCACACTTGTTCCGTCACTGTGTGTATACCCCCACTTCCACCCAGTACTGTGCCCTTGTAGCCTTGTAATGTAGAAGCGAGCTATCCATCCCTGTTTAACACTGATTTGCTTTTGTGCTGGTTTCAAGTCATCAAAGGGAGGTAAGCTGAACAAGGCCCAGAAGGCGAAGCAGCAGCAAGAGGAGGAGGAAAGAAGGCTGCAAGAGGAAGGTAAGCCTAATATATGTCTCTATTCATCTAGAGTGGGCACAATTAGGATATCATCTGTTTTGAGCTTCTACCAATCACTGTTTATGAATAAAAGAGAGATCCCTGCAGTTGTGTTGAGATATGTGTTGAGGTACTGTACATACACATTATATTGTGCTTTTGCTTTATAGAGGAAGCACGGCTGCAAGCGGAAAAAGAAGAGAGGGAAAGATTGGAAAGAGAGAGAAAGGAGAAGGAGCAAGAAAGGCTTGAGTTAAAGGTAAGACGCCCCTATGAAATATAATTAACATGTCATTAGTGTCCAATGGCTGTAATATACATTATTACGTCATTCTTTTCCCTTCTTAAACAAACTCTTCTGATTGAAGAAAAGAACTGTAAACACTAAAAATTAGACAACTCTATGGAAATGCACATTAGATGTTCACTGTTTTCTTGAGTATGTGCATGCTGCTGCTTTGCTGTGATCATGGGTGTTTTTTGCTGACAGGACCAGGAGCGCCGAGAAGATGAGTTGAACGAACTCCGCCATCTACTGGAGGAGAATCATACTGCGGTAACCACATGGAAAACTGATGCCGTGGAGAAAGCCAAGGTCTGTCAGAGAAAGACTTAACATAACAAATACAAATGAATTGCGATGTCTGACACATATATTGTTATCAATGGTCATTTCCCCCTGAGCAAACAATGCAACACTATGTTTTGTTTCACACACAAGCAGACACCAGCATGGAAAAACAAAGCTATAATGTTGATACACAAATGACAATCTTTTTTTCCCCTATCCAGACTAAATAAATACAATATAATATACTCAATACAAAAAAATCTTATGACTGATATTAACATACATGATGTTGTTTGGGTCCAGTGGGAGAGATACATGCATTGTGATGGCATCCCAGACCCAGCAGTACAGCAGGATCTTAACACATATATCAGCTTATGGAGAGATGACCCAGAGGTCAACATCACACTCGTGCTCAAACAATGTCACCTCACTCTACAGGTCTGTATGTACATGTGCACATGTCTTGCACTTAGTTGATTAATCAGTGAGGAGTAAATCGATTCCAGTTTTAATGATCAGTTATTTTTTATTAGCTATAAACACCAAATATTTGCTGGTTACAGCTTCCCAAGGGGAAACATGCTTGCTATTATGTATTTCATATATTAGAAATATGAATTGTATGGGTTTTCAGCTCTTTATCAGACCATCCATCCATCAGGATATTACTTTGGGCTAATTATTGTGTGAAAACGAGAGGCAAAGAATTAAAGAAAGGAAAAACACATTCAGTAATCAGAATTTTATAATAGCCCCACTAGCACAATAGAAAATAGAGAAATAGAAGATGCAGACTTTGTTTGTGCTCATTGACATGTGAGTGTTTGTCGATAAAATGTAAGTGTCTTTTATTTTGTTGTCATTAAGATTGAATTTTTCAATCTTAATCCTGAGAGTATGCATTTTTTCACATGGATGGCCTATAATCGTCACAACATTAATGATATGTTCTATCTACTGAGCAACTGTATCCAGAGCCACTGGTTGAAAAACTGTGGCTGATTGAAATTAACACCATTACTATTGTGCCTTGTGCCTTATGCCTGACACAAGGCATTAAATAATTATTAATAAATAAATTAATGTTGTCCCTTATAGCTGATGGAGGAGCTGGAGGCTCTGCTCAGAGATGTTACAGATCCACAAGAGTGCTACAAGTACCAGGAGGGCCTCATAAACTTGCAGGAGCTAATCCACTCTAAACACCTCCTCACCACTGAGGAGATCCTTAAGGTACACGGATCCTAGTTTTACCTGTGCTAACACATTGTGATGCACTTTGTTACTATACGAAAGCAGCTATATAATACAAGTGATTTATTATTGTGTGCATGGGTTAGTTTTTAGTATTTTCTAAAAAGGTTCAAGGCATGATGTGCAAACGCTGTGTGTAATGGCCCCTTTGGAAGCATTGTTTTTTGTTTGTGTCTCCCTTGTCATAGATGGCCAGTATGAACATCGACACTGAGACAGGCAACATGCAGACTGTGGTCAAAGATGTCAACATTACACTGTGTCTCTGGGCTAACCTCAAGAAGAATCCAAGGTCTGTAGAGGGTCCTGCCACAAATAGATTATCTGAGATAAATGGGATCATAATAGAAAGTGTGGTTTGTAAATGGTATTGCCTTAAATGTTAAACTCTTGCCAGGTGGCCCTCACAGTTCACAACACTATATTTGGAACATTCAAATTCTGCGCATGTGTTTAAAATTTCTCTTTCTTTCTAACGGGTCCATTCAGGTTTAGAGATTTAAACTTTGAGGAGGCTGGCCTGGGCTTTGAGCTTCCCAAACAGCTAGCTGTGAGCCATATCGCTGTACGGTTGCTCCACACACATTATGACCACCTGTCCTTGCTGGCCAGGATGGCTCACCCGAGAATGCACACACCCAGCCTCAGGTACTTATCTGATAGTGCTCTCAACACTGCTAATACAGAGATTCCTAGTATGAGTCACAGTTATAATAAGTCTTGACTTTTCTTATCTGTTTGGTCCCAGGTCTCTTGCAGGTGGTGAGGAGGTTCCAGCAGACATAGATGTACCTGAGCAGGGGGAGACAAAAAGAACGGGGGAGGTGAAGGAAGACATTGAGACCCAGCAGCAGCGAGTGGACGAGGAGGTGCAGTCCATCCAAGGCTTTGAAGGGAGGAAGGTAAGACTGAGTTCCTGGTCTGGGTTACTACATTCAATGTGATGTTTTCATTATTATTGTATGTATCTCACAGAGTGCAGCCAGCCTACAGTCCAGTAGAAACGGTGCCCAGCCTGCAGAAGGCAGAGTGAGCCAGATACAGACACAGATGGAGGCACTCAGCGGTAAGATGCCCAGCCCGACACTTCCCGACACTCCTAAAAGACAGCCCCATCACACAGGATGTAAATCTGCTGTCACTCAAAATGACTGACAGATCTTTTCATACATGGACGAGCACCATACACCACCTACATCTTAAGTTTCTGATGTTTTTTAATGTAGATTAAGATGTGTCTACAGCAATAATTGTTTTGTTTTTTCTTTTCAGCTGTGGGGGACTTGACTGAGACTCCCATAGTGCAGCCGACAATGATGGACCGCAGTGAGTGTATCCAGGTTGTGGACTTAATGCAGTACACACCTCTGGGTGGGGTCTTCTACTGTGACGTGTTTCACCTCCCGCCACAAGCCCACCAGGTCAATGGCTGGGAAATTAGACAGGTAAATAGAAAAGGGTTTCAGTGTTTGCTGCTTCCACCAGGCCCCGCAGCTAAAGTTGATCTCGCCTTCATATACGCCAATTTTTTCTAGCTGTTGGACGAAGGGCTTCAGGTGTTCCCGTACCCTATGGAAAAGTCTAACTTAGATGACAACGAAGCTCTCACCTGCCCTCCTGTCGGTGTGTCTGTGACGCTGCCCGACTCTGTCGTCTTCCTGGAAGCTCCCCAAGTGGCTCGCTGGGATGCTGCAGGTAGGACAGGCAGCTATACAGTATAATGCTCTCTGAAGCAGTGTTTTTATCAAATGGGGGTACGCATACCCCTAGGGGTACTTTGGAGTACTGCAGGGGGCACGTGAGATTTCTTTTTAAAATGTTAATTTAAAAAATGTGCGTAATATGCATAATTCCCTGAAATAATTATACTATAATAATAAATTAATTTAGTTATGGATTCTAAAATCCATGTAGTAGCATTTAAGGTTACAAGGTTGTTGTTTAGTAGATCAGACACTGATGGTGCAGCGCTGTAATGTACCTCTTTTTATAGCCTTTTTTTCTACCTAAAATGCTTTACGCTGGTCAAGGGGGTACTTGGCTGAAAAAATATTTCAAAGGGGGTACATTATTGACAAAACGTTTGAAAACCATTGCTCTACAGCAGAGAAAGGTGGACAAAATGTCATGGACTTTTTTTTTTTATCCAGTGAAGCAGTGGAGGATGGACAGTATCACTGACTTGTCTTATGAGGAAGAAGAGGCCAAAATCTCCTTCAAGATGGACTTCTTCCAGCCCTTTGTGCTGATGCAGGAAACTTATGCCAACCTTCCCTTCCTGAGTTGGGAGCTCAGGCCATTGGACCAAGACGCAGCTCTTTTCACCGTCAACGGGGCACTCATTGACCTCAGTATCACGATCCAGGTAAGAGACTGGAAAGTACTGTACGCACATGGCAGAAGAATAAATCGGGAGGTGACGCTTGACTGTTTTCATTTTTGTTTGTGCCTATTTGACTAACAGGGTAATCAGTGTATGTTGCAGTTGGAGCAAGAGAGAGGTCTCTCTCACCTCATAGGGAAGTGGATGAGTGGCCCCATCCTGCAGAGAGCCATGCTCAACGCAGGGATCAACATCTTTGTTAATGAGTACACCGACAAATACGTCATCACCTGCGGCAAGGTCTGCATCCCTAACTTGATGGCTTTGAGAATGGTAGAACAAGATACTAGATTTAAACCAGGTATAGCTTTGTTAACAATTCTGTGTTGAATACACAACCGGTGTTGCAGCATAGTGTCCAGCATGCCACATATCAGTGCAAAAGTAACAGGAAGTGGGAGATGACATGTTATCTGTGCTAAAGGTTATGTTTACCATGTTCATTATTTTAGTGATTTAACATGCTAACATATGCTAGGCTGTGGTTGATTGGAATGTTATGCAAGTATTTGTTCATAAAACACGTTTTGGAGAAATTATAATTCTGGCCTAATGGTGGTGCTAAATGAAAAGCTAAGGGATCACCAAAGTGAATAACAGTCATACTGATGTGAATGCCTGTAGCAAATTTCACTTTAAACCAAAAAAAAAGTCATCTAGTGCCTCACGGTGGCTGTAGATGAGGGCATCACCAAATTCAGTAGGATTCATCCTCTGGGGATGACGACTGTCTGTACAAAATATCATG
Source organism: Sander lucioperca (assembly GCF_008315115.2). Taxonomy (NCBI): domain Eukaryota; kingdom Metazoa; phylum Chordata; class Actinopteri; order Perciformes; family Percidae; genus Sander; species Sander lucioperca. The sequence goes on along the minus strand of NC_050192.1, from coordinate 24,107,128 downwards.
GCAATCCATCTAACAGTTGTTGAGGTATTTCAGTCCAACCAATCGGTATTGCTGTCTCCACACTGCTAGCCTGGCTCTTAAAAAGAATTTAACTAATCAGATTTGTGACAAAAAGGTGTTCTCTAGCAGAGGAGGATAGTATAATTTCTGGATGGTTGTACAGATTTAAAGATGATAGGAACATAAAAAATGTAAAGTGTCTATAGTTCAAGCTAATCAACACTATGAGGTAGATGGACATAATTACTCACTTTGTAAACAACCTACTCACTATAAATTATTTAAAACTGAGGGGGGCCATTCTACAGAATGAGTAACTAACGTGGATTTACCTTTACTGCTAGTACTAGGTTTCACCCGATTACAGTCCAACATTTTCCAGTGTTATAAATGTGATGTGTGGTTTCTCACCTCTTCAGGACCCACTTACAGAACATGCTGCCTACGAACAGATGGCCCTCTTCGCCTCTGCCTGCGCTTTCACGTGGAGCAAGTGGAATGCCAAATGTGGAGCTGAGCATTTAGTCACGCAGGTATTCTCGCTCACACATCGATACAGCTATTTAATTTAGCATTCTACCCCTTTCCCCCCACCCCCAACGTTTGTACTTCTTCCCTGTCCTCTGCCAGGCGTGTGAGCACCATGGCCCTGTCCCGGTGCCTAAGGATTCGTGGAGTCTCTACCTGCTGGGTGCTCAGAGGAGTCAGAAGCTGGAAATCACAGAGAACAGTGAGGAATTCTCCCCAGATTATTATCCCGGAAGTGAGTTTCACTCCACCTTCATCCACATGCTCCAGGACAACATGAGCACTGACGGCATAGCCAGGACCAGAGAATCCAATTATCGGTTTGTTGATACAGTACAGAGCCTTCTTTGTGCCACCAGACCACTGATGTATTCATAACCGGTGTGAAATTAACTTGAAGTTTTTTAAAACAACAAATTAAAGACATTTGAAACACCTGAAGTTGAAATGTACATTTGGATGAACATAAGAACACACGTCTATGTAGAATTGGCTACTTTATTTGTGCAAAGTTTCACGCATCTTCTTTGGAACATACAAAAGAGTATGAAGTTGAAAACGGTGACAACCACAGCAAGAACTTAAAAAAGAAAATAAAAAAAACTTTGGTGTTAAAACTGTCACACTGTAGAATTATAACTTAACAAAAATAAACAGATATTCACATATCCCCACTCTAAACTAACAAACTCATATAGATTTCAACAATTTTTTTAAAATTTAAAATGAAAGATTTATTACCAGTGTTTATAGACTTAAGTTATAAAATGTCCTCTGCAAAATTCCATTAAAAAGGTTGGCAGTCCCCAGTTTCCTCAAGTGCATGAAATGTGTTTAAAAAGCCATGTGGCACAATTGGAGCCATCGTCCATGATGTTTGTCAATGGAAAACTGCACAGCGGCCCACTGTATGACTTGCTGGATCAGTGTTGTCATTCTGATGAAGTTGTGACATGATTGGTCAACGTTGTACCAGCTCTGTTGACGAATCAAGTCTGATTTGACGCATTGTGTTGTTGTCCGGGTAGACAGTTGCCAGCAGCACTGACTGGAAAACTGCGTCATAATGTGGTAAGGATGTTGAGCAGCCCATCTTAAAAAGGGCTTTGGTTTCACCACCTGAACAACTGCTTCTTCTCTTAAAACATAGACACACACACACACAAGACTAACTAATTTAGCAAACGTGATGTGATGCATAAACTCCTCCATGGGGTTAACTATCCTCTGAGGCCTGGTCCGTGCTGTCAATGCAAGTCTTGTTTTAGGAATATTCAGGCACCAGTTACTTCAGGCACCAGTAAACATCCCATCAGCCTCTGCTCAGGAGTGGTACACTGTACTTTCCTCATCACCACACCAGTGCACAGACCATTTCTTCAGAGAGTTGATGGGTGGTGACACCATCCACCCCCGGGTGTCAGGGGCTAGACCGGGGGCTGTCCGTTATGCCGGAGCCCTGTATAGGGCCACAGCAGCTGCTGGATGGTCATCCAGGAGTCCCCGGTCCCCACAGGAGCTGCATCTACCGCTGGCTGCATCACCAGGCTGGCCAGCAGTGCCAGGAGACCTGCAGGTGAACCATTAACATTTACCAAAACAACTATCCCTCGTGCTGTATTGGGAAAATGTCTATAGACAGCTGCTCTTACATTAAAGGAGGAAGAGCAGTTACTGTAAGTCATTGTGGTTGGAACATGGGACTGAAATGTATAAACCTATGAACAGAATGTGTTTACCCAAACAAAGGGGAAACTCAAACCTTTAAAACAGTAAACTCCCATATTGGAAGCAATGCAGATGGAAACCATAGTAACTCAGTATAGAGTGGGTCATTTATTTTTTTCGGTTGTCATTTCCAAGTACAAAATTATCTTTATGGTCTAAGATTGAAAACAAGTATCTTATAATAAGTACTACAAACAAACAGACAAACGTGTACCTGCTAGCACCACCACCATCGCCAACCAAAGCCAGAGACCCCTGCCACCTCTGGCTACTGCTGCTGCTGCGGCCGCCCGGGAAGAGGTCAGGCTGTCGGACAGAGACAGGCCCATTCCTCGGTCTGTGGACATAGGGCTGGAGGAAGGGCTCGGACTGGAGGTGGGCAACGAAAGAATATTAAAAGTTAGCACATGGATAGAAAATAAGACATGAGAATAACAAAAAATGGTCCAAAATAAAGCGAAAGAGTATAAAAAGTTAGCACATGGATAGAAAATAAGGCATGAGAGAATAAAAAAATGGTCCAAGATAAAGCAAGATATTGAATAAGTTACCAATAATGACTCAAAAGGGAAGGGAGTAGGTCACTTTTTTTTTTTTTAGTAAAAACTGTGGGTCATTTGTGGTAACTAATGCAATGGATGGCAGGCGGTGAATTAGCTCCAGCTTGGTGCGATTTAAAGTTGGCTTCAATGAAGCGCATTTTGCCACCCATCTCCAACAGTGTCAAAGATGCAGAACCATTAACATCATCAGCATAATGAAAAAGCTGTCAGCAGCACAGTTAATAGCGGTTGGCATGAATATGGATTTGAGCATTTAAGGGTAAGGCAAAGGCAGCTGACAATTTTGGCCTGGAATCTGTCAACAGAAGTGCTGCTTCAAATCACTTTACAGTCATTAAGAGAGTCAGTGCGAGGTTGCAAGTTTGCTTACTTGATAATACAGGCCTTTTGCATGCTTTTTTTTGGACATATAATCCACAAGCACCTCCATTTTGGACTCTCCTCCCTACACACTTACAGCATTACAAACAGCTCATCCTGACTCCTGAGCAATGTGGAGGGAGGAAAAGAGGAAAGGACAGTTCAGAACAACACATGATCCGCTTGCACAAAACACTTAGTTGCCCCACAAAAATAGAGAAAATAGTCCAGGTGTAGTAGTTTGCACATAAAATTGTTAAAGCGGCTGAACATGTTAGTAAATGACAGAAGACTATGCCGGGTAAAGATGAATTAGTTATCAGTTAGACGCTTTGTTAGCTGCACACTGCAAATCAGAAGTTGAGATCCATGCATAAAACGCAAATCATGGCGCTTCTGAAATCCCTCGCCACACTGACGTACACTGATCTCAAGACAGTGGAGTACCCTGGAGCAAAGAAGAAGCTAGTCCAGCACAGACCCATATAATGAAAGAGTTTCATCACTTAGCAGGTTCCATATACTCACACAACCTTTTGTAACTTTGTTCCTGTTTGTAACACGTAAGTGATAATGAAAGATGCATGATGCATAATTTGCTGCTTGCTTCTTAGCATGAGCAGCGATAGCCACAATGGCGGAAAAGCTACGGGGCGCCACCATCAGAGACCAACTTTGACAGAAAAATTTAAGTCACTGATGTCATAATACTGGACACATTGATGGCTGTGTGATCTGTGCAAAAACACCACAGGAATGATGTTTAACATCAAGGACAGACAGATAACAATATTTAATACAGCGTGTCACGGATGATCTCTGATACCAGACAACATTCAGTTTGCAGCTACTGGAATGTACAGCTAAATGATGAACTCTTCCACGTATGCAGCTAGCCTCTAGAACTCAGAAAGTGGTGCTGCAGTAGGCTAGTGGTGGGTATTTGGTTGGACTAACGTCTTGTGGGACAGAATGAGGGAGGTGAGTTTGCTGCCCAGCTCACTGAGACTGGACCTCCTCCTCTCTGCCACCGGCTGCTCCTTCTGCTCGTCCTCCGACGGGCAGTCGGTGTTGACGTAGGCCGTCCTGTGGGCATGCGTGGGTCAGGCATTCACAAACACACTATTCAGTTGCACATTCACATACAAGCATGGCCACATTACCACCGCGATACTGTATGTGCACATGCACATTTCATGCATAATGCAGCCAACACATATTCAGTGATTTACATTGTCCTGCGGTACACCGAGAGATCCCTGCAATATAACAATACATTCCCAGCAATCCACTGACATGCTCCAATATTATATCACGAACCCACAAAGCAATTTAATGTTTCATATATTTGGAGAGCATTGAAAGGCCTTCATTCGCATCATCCAAGCTTCAATTTTGGCTTAGCTGCTCAAATAGAGCAAATTCTACTCTCCTCTTCCAAACATTTGAAAGCTACATGATGCAGATAAAAAAAAGTCAACACAGTCTCTTACTTTACATTTTACGAAGACACAAAAGCAAAAATGTGCTAGATTTGGAAAATGACACAAAAGGATGTTGGCCTTTGATGAACACTTCCCCATGCGAGGAGGGACTAGATGCATGAAAGATGGCTGCTGTGTGGTTTGATGTCATCATCACGGATTCTTTCTGGTCTCAAAGCAGTCTAAGCTTCACTCTTTCCTTTACATTATCACTGTAGTTACAGATATTTGCAATTAAAAATGTTTTCTGTTTCTGGTTTGTTATTTAATTGCACTTATTTTTTCGTATTAGTGCTTCGTACACTGCTTTCTGCCAACCATTGAAACGTTTCATGCATTTTTCCTTTGTGGAAACAGAATTGTTAGGAAGGACAAGGTTTGATCAGAACCTCGGTTTTACTCTGTAATGTTTGCAATTAAAAATTATTTTGATAACATCCACTACAATTGATTACGAGAAACCACAACTTGACCACAACTAAAGTACAGGGACTGAAACATCCAAATATTCTTCATTGTCGATGGTAATGATGTCACACCAGAAAGCTGCCATCTTTATGCTTCTGGGGCCACAGTAAAAAAAATAAAATAAAAATAAACTTAAACAGCCAGCGTGGTTCCCTTCTTCTTGACATGTCTTACCCCTTCATCATGAGAGAGGGCTCTTCAGTGTCAACCCAGGCCGCAGAGCTAACAAAGCGCTTTAGTGGGGGGCGCGCATTGCTCTTTCCTGGCACATTCCTGGAAACCATCATTATCACATACAATAGGGGCATAACAACAACAACAACAACAAGCTTCATGTCATGGTATAGCAAGCTTCCCGTGGCTTGAAAACAAAAGCCACAGCCAGTAGCTTCCTGCACTTCAGAAACATAGGGCTGACCCGAATGCTTCGAAGCTTTGATCGTTGCCATAGTAATCAACTTGTAAATCAGTATTCAAATGCTTTGTTTTTTTATTTTAAAATTTGTATTATATATGCATTACCCAAAAATCCAGAATAGCCCATATTCTCAGACAGAGCAGTGTGTGTGTGTGTGTGTGTGTGTAGGGGCGGGGGTGCTTGTGTGTAGGCCTGGTTGCGGCCTGCCTCACTTCATCCTGGCACCTGGCCAGCACCCAAAACTGAAAGTTTGACCACGTAGGGGCTAGCAACTTGGCTGCCACTATTGGCATGCAAGGTGTCGAAAAAGTCAAGCGTCTGGAATAATTTCAAAATTTGCAAAGATGACCCCCAAATATTTGAGTGGCAGATATGGCCAAAAAAAACTGCTATATCACAAATCTAGTTTGGCAGATCACCTGAAAACTGTAAGTAACATCTTAACCTTGATAAAGTATGATTGTCAGGCCTTTTTAAATTATATGTGTATACTTTGTATATGTACAATTTATTTAATGTAAATGTGTGTCAGCAGCAGCAGAGTGCACAGCGGCTGGCTAACTGCCTGCCAGGCTGACTGACAGACAGCAGTTAAGGTAAAGTAACTGAACTAAATCCTAGCTCACCCGCTAGCAAAAGTCCATAGATGGATTGATGGATTCTCCAGTCTCCCATCTACCCCTACCTCGCCCCCACCCAATGTATTCGAATACTTCCCACCGAAGATTCAAAGCCCGAAAAGAGATATTCGGGACAGTCTTAGTTTTAAAAAGGTAGAGTATTTTGCACAGTCCTCCTACTTTTAACTTAAGCACACTCTCCCATACACATACAGTATTTTGTTTAACATCACTCTACATATAAAAGTTCAGGCAAATTCAACCTACACATTAACACACATACAAATTACCTACCATGGGGATCGCCTGGTCAGTCTCTCCGTTTCAGCCTCTGAGCAGTCTTGTGTTTTGGACTGTGGTGGGAAAAATCAAACAAACAATCTCAATTCATTTTTCTAAAACCTATGAAAATCTTACTGTACATTTTACATGCAGTTGGGCTCACTGTCGATTCAGACTTTACATTTATATATATTTAACTATGATCTGACAATTGTCATGCTTTAACCTGCACTGCATGTAGGTGGCATTAAAAGCAATCCTAAGAAAATGAAAATTGTATTGTTCTCACCATGTCAAAGTGCACGTTGCCTCCACCAGAGCGTGGGATTGTTGCTATGCTGACCCGCCGAGTTGACGACTGTTGAGGGAAAAAACAAACTTCATAAACAGATATGAACATTAAGAACATCATCAGTCCTGAGTAAAGGTGAATGATAAAATCATATGTAACTCAGGTGCAGCTGACCTTGTAGTACTGTGTTGTCGGCTTCTTGCCACGAAAGTCATCTGGAAAGAGGAACAGTTTAGTTGCCGTATGTATGTATGTATGTATGTATGTGTGTGTGTGTGTATATATATATATATATATATAGTCTGTGTGTATAGTCTGTGCATACATATTTACACATATGCCCCAATTGTATGTACACACATGCATACCATACAGTTAGGTGATATGGGTTTGTCACTATATTAAGCCAGTGTTATATGGAGGATAATGAAAATGTGACAAAAAATGACCCCAAAACGTACAAATTTCCTTTTGTTTTTTTGTTCAGGTTTATCTTGTTCTTTGTCAGCTGAATCAAATGCACATTTGTTTGCGATGTTGCCCGCTTAGTCGAACTTTTCACCCCACAGTCAAATCCATTGTTTCGCCATTGTTGCTAAAACAAATGCCTGTACACATGCGAATAAACACAGCAACGCATGTGCAGCGTTTTCTGGTTCCGGTTCTGACTTAACAGCAATATTTAAATAGGACTAATGCAACATATATTAGCAATTTATTTATTTTTATTCACATTTTGCTGTCCCTATTTTTTATGTTCAAAAGTGGCCAAGTGGCCAATTGGTTGCCAATTTCTGAAAAAGGTTGCCAGTGGCAACCTAGCAACTATTACTGTCGAGCCCTGGTATCTCAAGAGTCTTTCTGCCATTTCCACCACCATAACATTTCATTTGTCTGGTTCTAGAAGAACATTGTGCTAGTGGATGTGCTAATAATTGCCAACTATTAAGTATGTTCTGTCAAAATTAAGATACTGAATGTCAACAGAAAAGAAAGTAACATTGGTCTAAAAAATGTATTGCACCTTGATAGTATGTAACCATTAGGTAACCATTCCCTACCTCGTTCAGTTTGTGATCCAAACGACCTCTCGTTCTGCATGATGGCCTCTCTCAGCTCCAGCAGCTCAGCGTGCTCCTTGGTGTACATCCTCCTCAGGTTCTCCACATGCTGGATCATCACCTCCACAGCCTTACCAATACGGCTCTCCTGACATTCACACACACAAGGCTCCATTAAATCACCACAAGTTGTTTTTGTTGTTGGCGCAGGAATTAAAATTGAGTTCAGCCCATATTTTTGATCACACCACAAAACAGTAGAAACAAATGTTGACAACACAAACACACATTATCCCACCTGGTGAATAGCTCCTAGCATCTCAGAGCGACTGGACACCCTGGTCATGGACTGGATGAGGATGTCCAGGTTCTTCTGGAGCCTGTTGATGATCTCGATGGACTGGTTGTCGTCCTCACACAGAGGAGCCAGTGCCTGGGAGGAGAGAACCGAAGAGAGAAAAAGGATTAGGAGAGTTGAAGAGAAAACACAAAGGAAGAGAAAGACCAAGAGAAAAAAAAAAACCCTCACTGCACCTGACAGGAGAAATACGTTTACAGAGGATTTTCCACTCATACTCACTAACCCACACCTCATTCAGTTTCATTTACAGGTTTATTCATTCATTGTTATTGATGGAGGGTAATTATCAAACAGGAAAGCTGCAGGAACAAGATAGAACAGTCTTTCCTACACCTACAGGGTAAGTAGCCACCCATCGTTTGCTTTTGTTTACTCCTAAAAAGGTGTGCAGGACCAATTTTAGTATTATTAAAAAAGGGGCTGCACAAAGGCACTACAAATATTCTGTGGGTAATCATCACAAAGTGAAGAGTCCACTCTCCTAAGACTGAGAATGTAAATACACCCAAGTATAATTCTTTTGTGGAGAAAAAGCTGGAAAGTGACACACACATATGCACACTGACCTGCAGTAAGCCTTGGCAGCTGGACACCTCCCTGCGGACGTTCTCCTCAGCCAGGTCACGTGACCTCTCCTCCAGCCGGAGTCTCTTCTCCAGGGTGAACATGTCACACTTGAAGCCCAATGCCAGACGCTGGAACTCCGCCTGAAAACATGAACAAGACACTTCACTCTTTTCTAACATTTCCTTGTTTTGATTGAGATAAGAGTTTTCCCCTATCAAAGACAGCCTTATTGTGCTGGCTAAAAGTCACACCGTGAAACTCCCACACTTCCGTGTAGAAAACCCTCACATTTCAAGAGGATCCCATCAGTGCATTAACATAGGGATACAACTTTGTATTTGGATGGTTATTGTATGGGATTCAAAGAGAATCACAAACTCACTAAACACATTAACTTTGTATGTCTTTGTATGTGTTTTTTATTATTTCTGATGTATGCACATTTAAGACATTAGACTTTAAGAAAAGAATTAGCAAACTTTGCAACTTGTCCTCTAGTAGTCTGAATATATGAATTCTCATTTTGAATACAGAGAGGCAGAAGATGAAACAGACTCATATGGGGCTTCTAAAATCTACTTTTAAAACACACATAATCCTAAAAAGAGTGTCTGGTTTCTACTACAAAAATGATCAAAACATGTCCTTAACAAAGCAGTTGCTTGCATTACTTATTATAGAAGGCAGCTCCAAGATCTAATGGTATACATACCTCAACCTCCTTGTCATTAGGTGACAGGCTGCAAATAAAGAGACAACAATGAGGACTCTGTGACTTAAGTCTTATTACATGTACACATGGATGATAATGGATTTGTGTGTTGTGTTACTATGAACATTTGCCGTCTTACCTGTTCTTGTCCTCTTTGGAGGTGCCACTGGTGTCTGAGATCATTGACGTCTCAGCTAGGAATGGAAATGATAAGCAGGTGAGTCATGGTTCGACAAATACCTGATCAAATGGTGCAATCACTATTTAGAATGTTAAAGAGTAAATGTACAAGCACTCATTTACAAATGGAATAAAATTTGCTATCAAAAGACAGGTGATACATAATATATATACACACTATCTAGTATATAACAGTGGACAATGAATATATTACACATACATTCCTTCTCATTGGCCAAGCTGGTCTCACTTTGGTCCTCCTGAACCCTGTGCTCCTCGATGGCCTCCATGCTGTGGGACAGCTCCTGCAGGGTCCGGACAAACATTACTGCCTCTCTCTGCTCATTCTCCCCCTCCTGATCAGCTTTTAACTGGGATCCCTTCATGCTCACATTCCCCTCAACATCCATATTGCCCCCTTTACTTGCCCCTTCCCTTCTCCTTCAATAGTTTTTAGATAATAAAAAGGTAAAATGTGAAAATTCAAAGCACCCGGCAGGGTAGTTGGCTGGAGTGGAGCTAAAATGAAACTATGTACTTTCCTATTCATAAACACACACACCCTTCTGCACACACGAAAGACAGCATTTCTCCTTATGACACACACACATACACTATCTCATGCTGAATGACATAACCTCATCACTGACAAGGAAATTGATTCTTAATAACACCAGCTCCATTCAACAGATCCTGGTGTTTCATCTACTTGTTTTATGCGAAGCTTAAACTAGTGTATAAAAAAAACATAGAAAAACAAATCATAAATACTAATGATGCATTATAAAGAAAATCTAAAACTGAACCATAACTAACTTGTACATTTGTACATCTTATTGTTATGATGACTACTTTTACTCAGTAACAACTGACTTATTATTTATTATTATTATTATTATTTTTATTACAATTTATTGTGTGCATTACACACCACAAACTACTACAAACTCTGTTCTGAACTTTATTTAGGGTCTGGTAGTAAATATAACACCTTTTGTGGTGAAAACAAAAAATACATTTGCTATAAAATGTTACTGCTACCTTATTTAAAAATAAAATAATCTACAGTAAAAGAATCTACAGTATAATGATCCTGATTTACAAAAGAGCAGCATTAAACTCCAACAATAAATTAAATTACTTGAAATCCTTGTCACCATCAATATGTAGAATTACTAATCCGACAGTCAGTTGACAAGAAAGTGGGAGTAGAGCAGATCTTACCAGTTGCCTTTTATTTTTGCCACAGAGGGGGAGGGAGTCCTTTTTGGCAGCACTATCTTCCGATTGGCTGGGGTCAGAGGTCACGCTGCCCATGCCGCTCCCCAATTGGCTGGCATGTGTGGAGGACGATCCTGACTGAGGAGAGCCGCTTTCAGAGAAGGTGGTCGCTCTGCTGCTGGTGAGCCGCTCTGTCCCTGAAAGAAAGAGTTGGTTGTGTGGGTGATCAAAGTTACACATAGATGCAAAAAGGAGTAAACAAACAGTCAGCTTAAAAATAGTTCTCTCTTCCTCACCTTCATAAACCAAGATTTGAGTTTTTCTTCCTACCTTCCATGCTGGCGGCTACTGTTGGCACCTCGGCTGTAGTGTCCTGCACACTCTCCTCCTCTTCAACCAACACAGGTAGCAGGCACGTGCTGGAACCCACATACAGTGCACCTTTACACAATACTATAGCATTTGCAAAAAAAAACCTAATTTAAACAATGTCTCTAAAAAGGCAGAGTGACAATTCTCCCTTAGCAGAAGACCGTTAAAATCTCCAAGTGGATAATTGCCGGTGTTGGATAGTAAAGCAGTGTGAAAACCCTGAGTTGACCATGAGTTGACAGTGAATCACTCACCTGTCCTCCGCTACTGATCTGTCTACCGACTGGTCCCGGTTCAGGCTCTTAGATGGACAAATGTAAAGAACAAGAAGGAGGGAGGTGGTGAGAAAGAGACAGGTGGCCTTGCGACGCATTTTTTGCCCCACAGTACAAGAAATGGTCAATGATTAAAAGACACACATTCATTCACATACATGTAGCATACCTGTCCCATGGCAGTGAAATGCTATCTAAGCTCTACAGTGTGTCGAAGAGAAAGATTGGACTGATTACTTATATAATGTGTTGCTGCATGGAGAGCCCTGCTGCTCTGTGAGTGTGTGTGTTGCTGAGAAGGGTGCTCAGAGAACACGTTAACACTGGAACAGCACTAAGTAGTGGAGGCGGACTGCGTGCACACAGTCGTGTGAACACACACAGGCACAATGAAGCAAGGTGAGCGCTCAGAGCAATGCAATGGGATATTGTGTAATGAGTATACATATTTTGACACAGCTCAAAATAGGAACGAGCTGCCTTACCATTTCGCCGAATGTCATTTTAGAAACTGTGAAGCAAAATAAAACTGGCTGCTGCTCTTTTACCTGTTCGCAGCACTTTCAACTTGCATCAGATTCAAATCCAACACAGTTTATTTATTTAATTATAGCTATATTCCAAAAGTTGAAATCATCCAAGTTTTTTCTTTGCTAAATAATCCACTGATAATTCATAACAACTTTGGTTTGTATGCCTGCACAATCATGTCCTAGGTTGTGTGTTATGTCTTGATTGAAACTGATTAAACAATACTGAATTTAAGGTGCCATAATGTTATCATTTATCATCTCTTTGTAAAAAAATATCAGTAGAGATACCGGTAGTAAATTTGTCACTGAGTGAAATCATAACAAAACAAATATTAACATTTTTAAATGGTTAATTTTACTCCATTTCTTTCCCTGGGACAAATTTATAGTTTATGCCATCTTATGTTAAATAATTATATATATATATATATATATATATATATATATATATATATATATATATATATATATATATATATATATATATATATATATATTTTTTTTTTTTAATAGACAGATATGGATATGACATATATATGGGGAGATCCATCCATCCATCCATCTTCTTCCGCTTATCCGGTAACGGGTCGCGGGGGTAGCAGCTCCAGCAGGGGACCCCAAACTTCCCTTTCCCGAGCCACATTAACCAGCTCCGACTGGGGGATCCTGAGGCATTCCCAGGCCAGGTTGGAGATATAATCCCTCCACCTAGTCCTGGGTCTTCCCCGAGGCCTCCTCCCAGCTGGACGTGCCTGGAACACCTCCCTAGGGAGGCGCCCAGGGGGGCATCCTTACCAGATGCCCGAACCACCTCAACTGGCTCCTTTCGACGCGAAGGAGCAGCGGCTCTAGGAGTAGAGCCGCTGCTATATGGGGAGATGTTCTATGAAAATATCTTCTATTTACAAGTAAAACTACTACTTGATTATATCCAACTGATTATGTTCACCAGATTGTGGTGAAACAGCATCAAAACAATAGTCAGCCTTGGCTCTAACATGAAAACACTGCAAACCCATCTGATGCTGGCCATAATTACCATGAAGCAATCTTATTGTATTGACCAAACATCAAAGCAACTCATTGTAAAGACTAATTGGTCCAGACAGACAAAGGTTACAATGATGATCCACTGTGCCCAAGCGTTTGCTAATGGGCTTTGGAGCATCATGGTTATCTTTGAGAAATTCTTCAGCTTTTATATAACTGGTTGTAATCTCATTTGGTTAGTCACTAGATATTTATGATATTTAAAAATCAACAACATGTAATTGCAGTTGATTAAAAAATAAAATACATTTTTTTACTTCCTCTTAATTGACGGTCTGCTCAGAATTGATGTGTTCCTTTTTTGAAGCGCTGTCTAACTTGATAATAATACTTTAAAATTACATTTATAATTAAAAGCACTTTAACATTGACACCTTAATAAGTCATATTAAGTATTCGGTATTGGTCTGTTTTGGCAACAGAGTTCAGGGAAGCCAATAGCCCATCTTACCTGATTGTCTGATCTTTCCCTAAATATCTCTGCCCTCTCCTCCTTGCGCTCCTCTCCGCATTTCTGAAGGAGGACCAGCCCCAGCCCTGCCAACTGAACCCCTCCCCTCACTTCAAAACACACACTTACTCTTACTCAGCCAGGAAACGCATGAAGTGACAGACAGAAACAGAGAGAAAAAGAGGAAGCCAATGCTAAAGAGAATAGAGGAAGTTGTATTCCCTTATGCATTAACACACTTCTCCTCTGCTACTAACCTTAGTATGACTCATGGCTCCTGTGCTCGAGTCCGCTTCACCTTCTTTCTCTTCTTCTCCCCTGTGGTCCTCACTGGTCGGCTGGGTGCTGACCACAGGTGAAAGGTCAAAGGTCAACTGTCAAGCGCTATCCATTTTCTCATTCTCGATTTCGTGCATTAGATATGCTTTTAATTTAACGAGACACAACTGGTACAGTATGAAGCGGTAAGAGAGATGAGGAAGAGCCTTTGTCTCTTTGTAGATGGACTGTGCCTATGCAAAGCATGGCTGCATAGTTACTAATTAGCCTACACACTCCTCCCACAGGGAGGAAACACCCATTTGACTAGCAAATGTGCACCATATCATAGGAAAATGATTCAATATACCTAAAATGTTGTCTTCAACTGTGACTACAGTCGCTAACACCTATCAACTTTAAATCTAGAAGGGATGGTTTTTACTGCTATGAAAATGAGTCAGGATGCGGGGTGAGGCTGTGTGGTAATCAGTCAGTCAGTTTCCTGACTACGAAAGCTTCTATTTCGTGACCTTTAAGTGGGATTTGCCAATCCAAACACCAACTGAACAGGCAGTTCTATGGATAACGTCAGTCTCTCTCTCTCTCTCTCGAAATAGAGATAACATATTTGTTTCACAGCTCAATCGCCAAAATTTTACATTTTTCTGAAGTGAATGGAACAAACTAGGTTTGCAATATGCTATACTTTATGTAATTTGGAATTTCCATCAAGGAGAAGGCAGTCTGATACTCTGATTATGTGCCCAGTCTATCAAATACAATATTTATTCATCCATTCACCTCTCAGTCTGGGTAATGTTCTCATCTGGTCCAGGTGATGTGCTGTCGGGAGGATCCATCTGGGCTGCTGTGGGAGGGGTGTTACTAAGTGTCACCATTTGGTCCTGTTCAGGTGAGTTGCTCAAATTCTTGGTTGGACCACAGGTGGAAGACTCTGCAGTCTCAAGAGCCTCTGCATCTGTGGAGACAGAGAAATTAGATCAGTGTGAAGTGTTATCAATTTGCGAATTTTGTTTCCTACATTTCCCAGGGTTCATTTTGACAGCACCTGAAACATTAGGCGTGTTTGAGATGAGCCAGGCCTGTGTAGAATTGATCACCGACTTGCTCTGACGTCGACTTCAAGAACCAGGGCATGATGGGACTTTTCATTGTTGTTGAATTGGAGAGATTCCGATTGATATTTGTCTGATTTGAAGGTTTATTATGTTACCACAATATGTGTTGTTTGGCTGATGTTGGCATTTAGTAGTCAGAGAGATTAAATACATTCAGATTTGGGATCATCTACAGTCTATGTATATTAACATCAGCAACAGATTGCCTGTATAGCATTTAACAGGCTACTCTGTCATAATCAAAACAATTGGAGGCTGCGTATAAAACCAAAGAGTTTTTTTTAAATGGGGGTTTCGTAACCCTAGGGGTACTTTGGAGTACTGCAGGGAGTGATGACACAGGGCTGTATTGTGCATCTTTATACAGTATAGGCATCTTTCTTCTACCACATGGTAGAAAAATATATATGGGTCTAATAACATTTTAATAAATCGGATCTACAGACGGTGAAGGTGGCATGAAAAGGCTGAAAACTGTCTGACTTGACTGCTCGTATCCAATTTACAGGCAAGGCTCATCTGCAACGAGCCTAATAGCTCAGTGTGAATACATTAGTTTTGAGGTTTTATTTATATTTTTAACATCTGAGAACATTTCTTTCTCCATGTAGTTCAAATGAAAAGTGAAATAAGCAATACTCACTAAACACAAAGGATATCAATAATTTACTTATCTAGATAACATTTGTGTTGCAGTAATGCAGTCACTACGTACTGTACATGGTTTTACAAAGACATCATGTAGTACTGGATTACCAACAAAACAATAAAAATGTGGTATTTGGTAGAATTAGCAAGTTTTAGTAAAGTCTTCTCTCCTCTAAACAAACCAAAGAGTGAGTCATTATCTAAATCACTTGGTATGTTTGCTAAGTTGTAAATGCACACAATAGAGCAATGAGACAGAAAAAGAGAGAGCGAGAGAGATAGAGAGCGAGAGACAGAAAGTGAGAGAGAGAGCAAGAGAGGGCGAGCGCGCGAGAGAGAGAGAGTACTTACTGTTCTCTGGGTGGGACAGATCAGGGAGAGCATCCGCCTCTGGGTGTCGAATGCTGACAGCTTGTGAGTGGGCGCTCAATGGCACTGCTGCCTCCTCCTGAAAACACACGCACATAAAATGATAAATGTTAAAAAAAAAAAATGAAAGGGGTGAAAAGATCAAATAAGCAATACACATTAACTATGTACCAAACAGCAGGCCCACAATCAGTCAATAGAAACAAATCTTTGTCAGATGGGAAGACATTGCATAAGGAGTCAACAAAATCTAACAGCTGACAGACAACACAAAGCTTCTTTTCTATCAGTGATGGATTGTTGGAAAGAGCACCAATTACTGTCATCGTCATAGGAATTCAAAAAGCTAACATCACTTTCAAACTGACTACAGCAATGATGGAGCATTTAAATTAGTTTTAAAAACCTTGAAGGCATGATATTAATTAAACATCAAGGACTGCAAGTGAGTAGAATGCATAACATCCAAGAACAGAAAATGTTAAAAGACATTGAGATCATAGCTACTTAATGTGTAGTTTAGTGTACAGCATGTATCATTATTTGGTGCAGAATAAATTTGGAATATATTTTTCTTCAAATGCCGGTGCATAATCCCTTCTTTTGCCAACAACAACAAGTTATTCTCCCTTTTACCCCAGTGTGACCTGAACGTTTTATTACGGTCATTCTATATAAGGAAGCAGACAGCTTTAGCACAAGCATACAGACTGCTGCCTGTGAGCAGCAGCTGTGAATAATGATGTGTGAGGAGCGATTTGGTAGGCAAATGGCAGAAAGAGGAAAAAGAAGGAGAGAGTGCAGACACTTGTGAGAATAAGAGAGAGAGAAAATAACACATACAGGGGTTTCCCTACCATTATAAGGCTTAGGCGCCGCACCCAAGCAGTTTTGGGCCGCACCACCTAAGCCGAATAAATGTAAAGTCAATGTCTACACAGATATGGTAATAATGGTTCAAAATTATGTGAAATTGGATTTTTTTTTCTTCTTTTTTTTACCAAAAACTTTCCTGAGGTAGGACCCCCAAACCCACCACCAAATACGTGCACTTAAGTCTTCCTTTGCGGTAACACGCTGCCCATGTATAATTTAATAAATGACACTTACAGTATAACCTATAGCGACCTTAGATTCAGATATGTCTATCACAGGGACATGATGGTGCATTCAAGGGTATTCCCATATCTGACTTTTGAAATTAGTTTTTATTATCCAGTAGTGAAATAAAAATCAGCAGCAGCCTAAAATGTCTGCCCGTTATATTAAAGTATAAAGATCGCTCTAAAAGCTCTTGAGGCTGTAAATCAAAACTTCCTACTTCCTTCCCACTACTGCAATCATAACTTCAAAAACATCCTACTTCCTTCCCAACATTTCGAAGGAAGTATATAATTATTTTTCTCACATAGTTCCACACCTGTCACACATGGCAACAACAGTTGTCTATTGTGGTCCTCTGAGTGGGCTGAGATTCAGTGTCTTGCTGGAGAGCACCTTAGCAGTAGTTGTTCGGGTTCGAGATAGAAACAACAAATATTCTGAGCAGGTTTAAAACTGTCAGTCCCTGGTCCTCATCTGTAACCTTCGACAGTGCTGTGGTTCGGTGGACGTCTCACATCCTCTGCAATGTATTTTACACTCTTTACAGTGCAGCTGAACTTAATCCAAGTCTTTTGAAGCTGTGTATTGTGATAACTTGTGTCACACTCTATTAGTTGAAATCCTTAATTCTGAACATTGATTTTAGATGTTCAAACTAGTTTTCCCCAAAGGCCATGACATTATTATTTAAGCCCATGTAAGATAATGGACAAAGCTTAAAAATCCCTGTGATATATAATGAGGTATAATTGGTTTCAATGAAGGGGTATTTCTATTGATGCTGTTCTTCATTTTTAATATCAAGGAGATACCAACCCATTTGTTGAAATGAAAGGCATCCTAATCCCTAACCAGGACATTTTACACATTCCTGAAATCACAAGCCACAGGCACATGGGTTTCCACAAAGTCAAAACTAGTGGTATCCTCTGATAATCACATGTGAGCCATCCCAAATTAATTTGGGCATGTGGTTTCCAAAGATTAAAAGACGCTTGGAAGTTACACTCAGTTTTGCTATATTATTAAAATGTCAATGCCAGGCTAAAGACTCTATGATGTTCTGAACTTTGAATTTACTCTGAAATGCTACATGCAGCAGTTGAAAGAAATTAGGTTTTCAAGCAAAATAAATATTAAGGAAAATACAGAGTTAAAGGATATGTCTACAAAAGGTTAAATCCAGGCACATCCCAAACATAGTGAGCACCTTGTACAATACATACAGCTAATACCATGACAATGTCACAACTCAATTTACCTGCAAAGATTGACAGTTCATGTCTGGCTCTGACTCAGTGCAGGCTGCAGAGTCTGTAACAGATGCAGAGGAAGATGAAAAAATAAAATATAAATCAGGAAAAAATGAAAGGAGGAAAGAAGAGGCTGACCCCCCCCAAGAACAAACAAAGAAGCTGTTCATTATAACACAAATGCTTGTCCAATTCATCTACAGGGGTTAATAGCCATCTAAAAGAAACCCCACCTTTTACCATAAAAAGTCAGACTGTCTATTATGCAAGGCATTGAGTTGAGGGAGGGGCAGAGAGGTTAAAATACCATGCATGGCTTAGGTGGCATTAATGACCACATTCACACACTCATTTTCTTTCTCTCTGCCTGCCAGCCGCTCATGCAGGCAAAGGAATGGGGGATTACTGAGCTCACTTCGTGGCCTCAGACCGGTCGTACACCTGGCCATACAAGGACCTTGAGGAAGAGAGGATTTCACATACTGTGTAGACACACACAACCTTCATAAGACTAGGGCCACAACAACCATAGAAGGCAGGGGTCTACTGCCAAGGGCCTCCGAGTGTGTGTATCCTTACAGTGAGTAAGTGCGTGTACTGTACTGGTGTTTCAAGGGTGGCTGAGTGCCCTGTGACTACCATGGATTACAGGGGGGTTACACACACACACACACACACTGAGTCTGTAAGCTGTTTTCACCTTACACCTAGAGTTTTTCCTGTGAAGCATTTTGTGAGACACAGTGAAACCTGCAAACCAGCTGCACATGTGAGCGAACTTAAAGTCACGACATAATGTTTAACTAGTTGTTCTGTGCTTTTAATCCTCACAATAGGGATTTAAGAGGGTAAGAAAGACTTTAATAACTAAAATATTGCTGCTGACACTCAACTCCAACGAGAGCTGTGGGTTAGCAAGAGACAGGCATGTTCAATTTATTCATACCTAATCTAGAGCTAGGAATGTTGATGCAATCACAGTACTTCAAAGTATGTTCTCAATATTTCAGCAGGATGTATTAGTTCACATTCTTGTTGGTGATGTATGAGGTTAACTCAAGGCTTATTTTTTTTTTTACCAAGATTGGATCCAGAAGTAGGAACAGGGTGAGTGGGGGTCAGAATGGGGTTACAAAAATATTAAAACTATATTTAGCCCTATTTGGCTTGGCTTTATGAGGTTCCAGTTAGCTCTGGGCTAATTTTGGTGTATACTGGATTTTAAAAGGCTGAAGAAAGACTCCTCAGTTCCCAAGTTTTCCTGAGATACATTTTGAAGATTCAATCTGTTGAAAGCCATTTACAAACAAATTGCTACAGTATAGCAGTATTAGTCCATGTAGTGGCACTCTTTGAATAAAGTTAAAATTGTCACTTAGCAGTTGAACTGTTGGCTGGTGGTTGTTCTGTCCACCTTCATGTCCCCACTCACCTTGACCCCCGCCTGCTGCACCATGCCCAGGCTGGGCCTCCCCAGAGAGGGCCGACAGAGGAGTGGAAGTGTCCCTCGCTTCTCCCTCTCCAGCTGTGTCGACCACGGTCCACTTCTCCTCCCCGTCTTCCTCCTCACCTCTGTCCGTTCGCCTGCCCTGTTCTCTGCAATTCCTCTCTGCTAACTCGTTCTTCAGGAAGTCTTGAAGGGCGAACTCCTCATCCCAGTCCAAGTCATCTCCAGGCTAAAAAAAAAAGAAGGGAAAGACAAAGTCTCAATAAAAGGTGTGCAAAGGTGACATGAATGTAACAAATGCCACTGTGGCAAAATCCAACTGAAGGACTGGAGGTGATGAGGCTGAAGTTCAGCAGTAACAGCCTCCATAATTGAAAAGAGCACCACCACTGCTTACTTTCCAACAGACATCCCTGAGAAAAAAAGTACTGGACAAACAAGTGTTTTCTGACAAAATCACAGCAATGATTACTTATTAACAAAGCTGTCAGCGAAATAAAAATGTAACTAAACAGATCTCATAGTTTTTCTTTTTATTACGGTTCTTTTTGTTGATTAACAAATCCCAGGGAATCAGTTAATTTTAGTGGTTCTTCCCTGCTTCAGAGCTATATTGAATAAATGACTTCAAAGTAAGAACTGCATTATTTGTCAATGCACCAAAGTCATTGTATTTTGCAGTAAAAATGGTGCTGTAATGGAAATGTTCAAGCATGTATCAGTGAATTTTGTGCAAGGAGCAGTGTGTAGGTGTGTGCTTGCATCTAATTCTGCGAGTGTGTGGGTGCACGTCCACTTCAGCCGCCAACTCGCACTCAACTCTCCTCTACCAGATACTCCATCTGTCTGAATACAGCATGAGGTCTGTCACGGCTCTCCAAGCAAACCTTCCAATATCCAATGTTAATCCACGCAACATGCAAAACACACATAAATGATCAAAGTTGAATGTATTCCAAACCCAATATGACTTTTATGCCAGTGAGCATTTAAACAGTGTCCCAGACCATGTGTACATTTCATTAAAAATTCTAAAAACAATGTATAGTGAGTACAGATTAAAAGGCAGGGTTGGTAACTATTTCTAATGTACACTTATTTTTTTAAATATATTGTTTGAAACGGTCTTTACACCCTAACAGCAATAATAACGTGTTGCCTCTGAAAAAGGACCGAAAAAGATCCGTCATCTGTAGCTGCTGTAATCCTGTCAAAACGTCCACCAATCACTGCCTCACGATCCTCTGGGAAAGAACCAATGAAACGCCTCCTTGCCCTGCTGCACGTACTCTACCCCTCCTGTGTAAGCCTGAGCTCAATGCGCGTCGTCGCCACACTGCTAACAGTAGTCACGTTTGTTTTAAACATTCAGTATGATAATATTAGCCGTTTGCTTAAACTTAAATAAATGAGACATGAAGTAAAATTGCGGTTCTTTCTTCGCTCTGAAGACGTGCACGTCTGTGTGTGGGTCGGAGCCCTAAGGGCAGGGTATAGACGGAACCCCGAGGAGATGGTATTTTAAATCTTGCTAGCTTTTTGACATTACAAACCCTGCCTTTAACATTACATTATTTATGAGAATAGTGAAAGCAAGTAGCTGCTGCTGTTGTTTATTAGATATAGGCCCATGATCTAGCCTGCACATCCTGCCTTCCTCTCTGACCTCTTCCTCTGGTGCAGGTGTCTGGCATGAGGCCTCTCTGCTGTCCTGAGGTGTCTTTAGCTGCTCCAGCTCCTCACAGAGCTGCCGCTTCTGGTTCTCCTGCTCCTGCACCCTGCATGCAACAATATAAAATCTCATTAATTGAAAAACACCCAGATTATGAAAGCACTCGTCACTGTCCAGACAGCTAGAAAAACGCATGCACAGAGATACTAGAAGACAGTACAGTAGACATACTGTACCCAATCCGCAGGCCCATGCAGTGTCCCATTTTGTTGCCCAGGGTGACCAGCGCCAGTTCTCTGACTGGCCCAGTAACGGTTTCTTCACTTCACGGTTTGTAGATCCAGTCCCAGCCCGACCCTCTAATCTAATCTCAGACTACACAGAACCTAAAATGTGTCCTAGCACTGACTTGTAGTCCAGTCTTACTCTAAACATTCTGTATTATCCCAAACACTCCAGAGCAGGAGGTAGAACTATACCTACAACGAGCCCTCTTCAGTTTTCTAAAGTTCACCCTGGTAAGTAAGGACCAGTAAATGTGAGATGGACAGCCTGACCAGTTCTCTCTCTCTGGTCTCATACTGTTCCACTCTAGCTCCGTTATATATCTGAAGGGGATGGCCGTCTCCATGAACACACATACAAACAGGCGCACACACACACACACACACACACACACACACACACACACACACACACACACACACACACACACACACACACACCAAGGCAAACCCATCACAGAGTCAGAGTGAAGTCCAGAGTTGGCACAAACCCAGACCTAGTGAGGCGGGCCCTTTGGGGTCATTGAGGTCAGCATGATTGACAGGTCTTTCCCCCACTCAGCACAACTGGCTGGCCAACTGAGACAGAGCACTGGAGAGCAGATACCCACACATGCAGGGGTCTGACATGAAGTAGCGTGTGGTGTTGTTAATGCTGCGATTAAGTTTCACAGATATGGACTTGTGACAGGCAGATCTACTCTAATGGCAGAAATAACTTAATTGGTTGAATAAAATCCTCTTTAGCTCTGCTCAGTTACTTATTTTATCAACTTATTTAGGAGCTCCACAGGCACCCTAACCAGCTTATAGAGACAGCTATAGACTTGTATAAACATGGAAGGTCAGCTAGGCTAACCAGCTAACCTAGATAGCCTTATTATGACTAGACAGTTTTTTCCAGTTAGTAATTACACTGCTAGATTTAATCAGCTTCTAGCGTTCTTGCTAATGCTTCAGTCTATTTCAGGGGCGTCAGTTTTACCTTACTTAGCCAGAAAATGAATTCTTTAGCCCTGCCTACTAGGGTTTAATGTAACCAATGAGATCACTACTGCACAAAAGCAACTCCTCCTCAAAGAAAGGTTTTCCTACCTTATAGTCAAGTTGTCATTAATGAGCCAGCATAAGATTCACTGCCAATGGTTCTCTTCCATCTTCCTCTGGTACATCCCTTTCACATTCATTTGCTCTCACACCAATTCTCAAACACCATCACTCACTTCAGCATTCAGCAGCTCATACATTTCTGACTGCCTACTGATTTTAATGGAGCGCAGACAACAAAGCTTTGCTCACCTGACTGAAAGGTGCAGGATCTCAGTGCGGGACCTCCTCAAGTTACTGGCCATTTTGATCAGCTCCTTCTCCAGTGAGTCTGTGTACTGGGCCAGCTGGTCCAGGCTGAGGGCCCAGTCCGCCCTCCTCGCGTCCAGCTCGGCCTGCACCTTCTGTGGGAAGACAGGGCCCAGGGTCAACCGGTTGGCCTGAAGAGCTAGGTGTCTTTTACGCCTCCAAAAAGTTCTGACACCTAACTAAAAACAAAATCTTTCCACGTCAGCCGGAACACCGACGAACCAACGGAAGACAGATTTGTACTGGTAAAGCTCTGCTCCACTAATGATTTCTGTCTCATTTGCTATGTTTACTGCTGTATGGCAGTACGTGGCTAATGAATGCAGAGTGGCAACAATGCACGAGGAGGGGGGAGAGAGAGAAAGAGAGACCGAGAGATACAGAAAGCTGGAGTGAGGGAGGAGGGGAGTGGGTTGTGTTCATGGTACAACACACTGACTAAACAGCACTGCTTGGATGGGGCCTGTTGGAGAGTTATATAAGTGAGAGATCTCCAGAGAGGAGAGATAGTGGGTGGGAAGGAGCGAAAGAGCAGATAGGCAGTGATAGATAGAAAAGGAGTTCAACAGGTGGAAGGACAGGAAAGAGATCACACTACATCAATTCATGATTCATATATCTAATATCAACCCCTATGCATATGCAAAAATATAGGAACGCACATAGGCACTAACACTGCAATACACTGAACCTGCAACTTGCCTCAAGCTTACATCAAGTGCCATAGGTAGGCGGACACTGATGACAACATTTAAACATGTCTGTGAAAGTATCTGACCTGGAGACTGGTGTCGTCGTTGCCCGCTGGCTGTGCGCGGTCGTCCAGCAAGCCTCTAGCTGTAGACAAGACAGAGTCGCTTTCTTCTCTGAAATCACTTTTCTGAGGGACATAAAATGAAAGCATGTCATGAGAGAAAAATACTTTAAGAAGAGAATTGAAAATGTCTTATGCACAACATTAGACACAAGTGCTTAAGACAGACAAGAGGTTTAAATTCATTCATTAAACTGTTACATCACACTATTCTAATTGTTCTGAGCTCATATGACAGAGCCTAAGCACTCTTAACCTGGCAGTAATTGCATTAGACTAAAACTTCAAGATGACGGTCACCTTTTAGGAAATGTCAACAGTTACTCTCAATAGTCCTGAGTTTCATCTGGAAAGGGAAGACTATCCAAATAGACTCACAAATGCTAAAAACTCACGTAATGGGATTCCGAGCAAAATTCTTAAAGTTAAGTCAAGTCTCAAAACTTCCACATTATGGTACAACAATAAAATGCCTTGCAAAGGGTTGATAATTGATCATTTAAGCTGCATCTTTTAAAAACGTTTTTCTTTGTACCAAAATGTTTTTACATAATGCTACAGCTTATGCCATGCTAATTTTGTGTTGATTGACATTTACAGTCAGTTGCAAGTCAAACAGAACAAGGGGATGGTTTTACAGATGCCAGTTGTCCACTAGAGTCCCTACGGGGAATTTTAGTGCAAGTGCAAGTCAGGGCTTCACACTTGGTTACCAGTTTATTTAGGAGGCTCTTGAACTCCAGAGCCATGTGTTCAGGGTTGGGTCCCTGCAGCATCAGCAACACTTCCCTGTCCAGCGTCTCATCCATCGGGGAGGCAAAGCTCATAGTGGTGGACAAAAGGTCAACTCCGTGGGGGGGCTGCAAGAGACAGCAATATATTTACCCAAACGAGCAAAAGAGACTTAAAACACTTTCCACCAGTCTAATTCTAAATAAGAGGCTGGACTGTGCAAAGTACACAGCATGTTAAGAAGTGCACACAGTGCTTTGCATTGTGTGTGAAATTTGTGAGACGCCCAACAGTCTGTGGAAGAAAAGTCTATAGAGAATAATCACTTGCCTGTAGCTATAAAACTTCTCAGAACTGCAGCTGGGATCAGGGGCACGATAAACTGAGACTGCATAACATTGTAAAACTAGCTATGCCCGTTGAAGTGGTTGGTCGGTGTGAATGCTGTATCTATGTAGAGCGCTTTCAAGTTATATTTGTATCAGTGTGGTTGCAATAGAAAGATGAATTCTCTTTCAGAAATAAAAGGCCGCAGACTGAAACAGTGTGTTCAGAGAAATGGGAATACATGTCAGACAGTGTGCAAGAGAAAATGAGAGAAAACGAAAGAGGCGAATAAGAGATATGACATTGAGAACAGGAGAAAGAAGAAAAACGGAGTTCATGAAAAGAAAAGGTGTGCAAATGAAGGGAGTACTGACCTCCAGTGGTGACTGTGCCAAAGCCAGTTCTGTCTGTAGGGATCCTGAGCTGCTCTGGTTCAACCTGTAGGCCGCAGACAGGGACAGACCAGCCCTGGAACAGACAGGACGAACGGGTTGGAGAGGTCGGGTGCAAACAAAGGCTTTCATTAGAGAAGCTAGTAACGGACAAATCCTTTCCAAAGTTACAGACGAGAACACACAATTTTTTTTTTTTTTTTTTAAATAAGACACCGTTTGAGGCTTAGAGGATTTCTCTTCCATAAATTCATAGTGTGAAAAAATGAAAGATGGCTAATGTCTATTTCGTTAGTAGTCCCTCAACCCCTAATACCCCAGACCCCTTCACTCCCAGGTTATTCTTGGTTCACTTACCCAGCCAGGTCTGGGTGCATCATCTGCATCTGGTTCTCCAGCTTGCTCTTGTCTGCCCTCAGCAGCTGGAATCAACAACAGAGAAATAAACATGACTTTAGAGGTCAACTATGGTTCCTACCCTTTCCCCACTAGAACAAATCTGTCGAGTACAAGACCTGTGTGTGGAAAGACTGCAGGTGTTTTATTTCCCACAGTCGGTCTCCACAACCAAAATACAAATGACACACATGCTGATGATTGTACCAGCACACTGGACACAGCACAGGGTTGCCTGTAAAGTGAAAAAGCTGACATGACAAAATTGATGTTTTTGCCTGTGTTAACTTAGAATATCACATTTAGCTTTAAACATTTGGTTATTTTCCCCAAATAGCTCCAAAACATTTTGAAAAATAAAATGAATACCTGAAGTTCATAGCCAGTATTTCTAATCCTATTCAAGTGTAACTGATCCGTAATTAAGACATCTGATATGCTTTCTTCTGGGACTTTTTCAAAATCTCATTTACCATGAGGATTTTCCATTGCTTCCATTGATTTTCTGCAAACTCATTTCAGCTAAGAAGCAGTGGAAGTAGAGCAAATGGTTCATACGGAGCATATAAAATGGCTGCGTTGGCATTAGGCAAAGCGAGCAAAGAGATCAGAAACAAGTGAAAGCAATGCACGAGCATCTGGGAAAAACTAGCGGGGGTTGTTGATGCGTAGAAACTGAAATAACAAGATGACACACTGACCTCTGTGATAGAGGAGTATTCCTCCACTGCCGACTTAAGCTCACTTATCTGTCTGCTCTTCTGTAAAAGGAGGTAAATGACACAAGAGCAGTTTGAGTTTTGTAGAGAACAGAGGAAAAGAATATAAGTTCCTTTCACCCAGATTTTATGATAATATATATAATTTTTTTTTTTTTTTTTTTTTTTAAACAAAATTGGTAGCTGAAGTGAATTTTTATTTATTTATTTATTTTACAAGGTTTGGCACTGAACCAGTGTTATCTAAATGGATTCAAGGAATAATATGTATAGAAAGATCAGAACTGCTACGAGCTTTACAGCAACAGCAAAATGGATAATAGAACACAAGGCACTGACCTCTAGTATCACAGCTTCCTTTTCACTAAGGACAGAATCAACAGATTGAATTTGCACCTGAGGACAGGGCAAGGGAAATTACATAACATAAAGAAAACGGTAGCATGGTTGACAGTATTACTAATGTGCCTAAGACAGATTTACAATTTAAAAAGGTCATTTTGTGAGGAAGGAAAGCGGATATACACAAAAAATGCCAGAGGGCAAGAAAGAAAGAAAGAAGAAGAGAAGGACACATGTAATAACACAGAGCAAAATCTATAAATGATATGGACAGATAGTAAAAAGGTACCTGAAGCTCAGTGTTAATGTCACACAGCTGTGTAATTCTCCTCTGAAGCTCGTCCATCTCCACGGTAACCTTAAAGTTCTGGGGAGCCATCAGAGAGGAGTTAGGGCAGCCGGTCACATGATTTTATGAACAGACTCCCAGTATAGCAATATACTCTGTGTAAGCTATCTATGAATGGGTGAGCACTACTGATTCCCTGTGAGGTCAGGTCATTGATTTTACAGTCAACTCCTCAAAGTTATCTTCGGACAGTGAAGTACCTCTTCCTGAAGAAAAGCAATCTTGGCAATGAGACTCTGGTTCTCCCTTTCCTGAAAAGAAGAAAACAAAAAAAATCAATCAATAGCAACTACGCAAACGCCTGCTCATTCCTACATTTTCTATTCCATTATATTCTGACAGCTTGACTTGAACGTTAGAAAAAAAGTCTATCTAAAATGATATTGTAAAATATGTGAAAGACTATGTTGTTGAATCATTTTGCCATTTTATTAAATTAAATGTAATCTGGGATGTGGACTTGTTCAAAGCTGGCATCATTTTTTAAATCTGTCTAAACATTTTCTAAATTGAATGGTATGTTACGTTTATGATCATACATTCTATGGCTGGCATGGCTCTATTTTCCAGCTTTGCAAGACTATGTTGAATTTCAGGCATGTTCTTTTTTTGATGCTTTGACTTTTTTTTGCAATGCAGTACAGTACACTTCAGCTGCAACTGTCTAAACATAGTGTAGGGGAAGAAACCCTTGTAACAAAGAAACTTCTATAGCACTTTTATGGATCCTCTTTGTACTGCCTGATTGTTGACTGACCACATGTTTGCTGTGTGCGGAGGCACGAGCTCTGCCTTCCTCTGTGCAGCTCAGAGTTGCCTTCATCTCCTCCACCTCCTCGTTCAGCATCTTCTCTTTCTGGGCCAGCTGCTGGTTACTGTGCAAGAGGACAAACGAATGAAGTCAACAAACCACAGCGTGCCAAAATAAATCTGTTCCGTGCATTTGCATGAAAGTACATCTTACACCCTGGCCTGATTGCGGAGGTCCTCATTCTCCTCTGCTAGCTTCTGGTTGCTGTCCTCCATGGCCTCCACCACCTGCTTCAGCTTCTTCACCTCCTCCTGGAACTTTTGGTTGCTCATCTGGAGGTCGGCAACACAACACACCAGCTCAGATGTCTCACTGAGGAGACAAACACACACACACAAACTGATTTCACAACAAATAAAGTAATTATTCTACTGAGGAAATAGTCCCTATGAAAACTGTTAACAGTGTGGCCGCCCATACCCAACCCCCAACCTCATTTGACCACGGCTCCCCCTCCTCACAAATCACAATTTAACCCCTGCGCATGGGTCAATGCAACTTAGGTTTATACATCAAGGAGTCAAACATTCAAATAAAAAGGTATAGTATTGCTTTTTTACACAAACATGTACGTTCTCTTACAAATTCACACACATCACTTACAATTCTGCTCTGGATGCCTCGCCTCCAAAGGCCTCCAAGCTTCCTGAGGTCATATTGAGCAACACGGACCTCTTGGCTAAAACACACACAGATCCAATACACACAAAAATTAAGAAAGCTTGAGGCGTCATCAAAATCAGATGTGTGACACAATGCAAGGAAATGAAAAGCAAACATACGAGTGACTAAAACGCACACTCACCAGACAGGCTGTCTCGGAGTTTGACTGAGTCCTGAGTGGCGTCATCTGTCGGCTCTTGCCTGAGATACAACAGAGGAAATCCAATATTAAAATGTGCAAGATCGATTATTTTCTGGTATGTATGTCAAAATATGACCACTTGCATAAGAGATAAATGAATATAGTATAATAGCAAATATTTTGACTTTCAGTTTCAATCCACCATCTGAGTCATAGCACACTAGACCAGAGATGTCAAATGCACATTTCATATAGACCTGATAGAGTCCATTATGACGCAGACCTGCCTGTGAGACAAAAGACACCCTGGTAAATGTAATGTAGATGCACACACCTCAAACTATGGGGGGGAACATTCTCACCAGTAATCTCTCATCTGACGCATAAGCCACCTACACAATATCTACTTGCATAACTCAAACAATATATGAGTGGGTCTTCCCTGAAAGGCTAAAAAGAAACCACAGTAGGCTACTGGTAGAGATGGTGCAAGCCGTCTTCGCCTTTTTCAAGCCACGTTAAAGAGGTTGGAAACTCTGCAACTTCAAATGTGTCGAAGGAAAGAGCAAACGTGGAGCAAATTGAGCAAATAATCAGTCACAGTGCAGATCTTCATCAGAAAATTAGCCAACACAAAAAAAGAAAATGTGTCAAAAATTAGGGCTGAACGATTTTGGAAAATAATTTAATTGCAAATTATTTTTAACCAATAATTATTTTGCAATTTTTTTTTTTTTTTAAAAGCTCTTTATCTTCTGTATTATTCAACAAAGACAAGCAATAAATAATTGTATAGTCTGACAAACAAAATATTACATAGATCAGAAAAAAATCTCGTTTTTATAGCACGATCAAAAACTCAAAATAAAAAAGGCATCTCACCTTTAGTTCCCCGTTCACGTTCACAAAATATGAAACCAATTACTGCACAAACTGTTTATTGTCCATGGCTATGAACACCACCTCTGAAACTGGGCCAGGACTCACACTTTTAAGTTCCATTTAAGTTTCTAAAAAGGTAATCTTCCAACGGTCACACCTACAATTTAAAATAGGTACTCTAGCAAGCCAAAACCCTGAACAGAAGATAGTGTGCCAGCAATAAGCTGATATTTTATCCAACAATTAATCCACTATTGACTTATGATTGTCTTTTGACAGCCTAAAACGGCTCTTCCAAACTGCAATTACAGAACAGAACTGCTGGACATGGATTCAGCATTCCACTTACAGCCACTTCAGCTGCATGAATACTTGCAAAAGCTTGACTTCAGACCTTCCAGGACATTCACTTACTAAACGTTCCCCCCCCTAAAAAAAAAAAAATCCCATTTTTAATGAAATAATCATATGCATACGGTATCAAGCCCTTCATTTATAATGTCTGCTTTTCAGTACCCGTTGTTGCGGCAGTCATCAATCCACTCCTTCATGACGGCGTGGTAAGTATCCAGGTCAATGGAGACGTCTTTGTGTTCTGGATCGAGCATGTTGCAAAGGTCCTCTAGTCCGCTGTCTTGGGAGCTGCGACTGGTTGTGTGCCGCAGGTAGTCCACAATGTGAGACACGTACACTTTACCTGGGAGATGACAGTAACACAGAAATATTCTCTTATCGTTGGATACGTTGACCTCGTTAGAACCGATGGTTAATATATTACTCCCTTCTCCTAAATCTTTTTGTCTTTGTTCGGTTAGAGGTAAAGGCAGCAAAAGCAGCAACCATTAACTTTTTCTTTTTTTTGCAGTTGGTTTCACACATTTGTCAATGCTGACTTGACTGCTTAAAAAAGGTCTTCAGCCTTTACATAGTCATCACAACAGTAGTCTGAACTGTGGACTAGTTTTCTTTCCTTTGACAAATGCTTTTAATGACCACGTCTTCCAAAATTCATACCCTCCTCACTAAAAACTCAACCACTGGCAAAGCTCCATGTACTGTATCTTCTACTATCTTCACATCTTTACATATGGTACTATTTCCCAAGACTGTTAAGTTTAATATACAACATAACACAAAGCTGAATTAGACAGAAATCTGATATACTTACACAGCAAGTGTGCTTAGCCACAAATAAAATCTAACAGAGGTAAATCCGACCAATCATGGCTGATTCCCATTTTAACTGAAGACCTACACAATTATTTGTATTTTCTTTTTCATGTATGAAAAAAGCAATATTGTTTTGAAATCATTTTTTACATTAAAATAGACCCGAAGAGGATTGAGGCAGATAGAAACCAAAATAAAACATTTATCACCTGAACAGCACAAACAACAGAAGAGACTGAAACTTGCAGAGGTGAAAGAAAACAAAAAGAAAAAAATGGTAAATCTACCTCTTCAAAAATAGTTAGAAAATCCTGAAAATCAGGCACTAAAAATTACAAACAAATAAAATACCATGTCCTCTGTACTTCTTTAAATAAAACATTATACCATACCTCTGCTGCGCAAGATGGTTCACTCCAGAAAAATGTTTAAAATGTTTAGAAAACATTCTGAACTGATAAGAAAACTTGAAGGATACGGAAATAAATGCAAGAGATTGTGTTGCCAATGCTAGGAGGCACAAGAGGAAGACACAATGCTGATACTGTGTGACTGTTGAGATCAGAGGGAATTACTTCTGCCTTCTACATGGAAAAAC
Organism: Sander lucioperca; assembly: GCF_008315115.2. Lineage (NCBI taxonomy): Eukaryota > Metazoa > Chordata > Actinopteri > Perciformes > Percidae > Sander > Sander lucioperca. Next base: position 24,075,732 of record NC_050192.1, on the reverse strand, counting down.
ACATTGGAAATACTATACTCAATGAGACAATGACAAGTATTAATTCATCATTAGGCGGCAATATTCAGCTTGCTGGAAGACTGAAATGCGGGACCCAACCATGAATGACCCTGTGCGTACCTCGGCGCTGGGTGTCACAGGCATGGAAGATGGTATCGAGCAGATTCTCCTCACAGATTAGGCTGATTTCTGCCATATTCTCCTTCCTGTTTTCAGAAGCCATGGAGGATCCTGAGCATAAATATGCAACACAAACACACCAAACACAGAGTGTATTGAGGTGCGTACAGTAGTAAAGCAAGCACATGATACAGTTTTCACAAGACACAGCAACCATTGTCACAGTGTGATGGCCAAACACACTATGCGTCACGTTACATAAGGCAAGTTAGTTTGGAGCTACAACTAATAACTAGCCACTGCCCCCCCCCCCCCCCCAATTAACAATTGTTCTTCCCACTCTCTGGGCAATGCAGTTTTTTTTCATGCTGCATTGATTAAATAGGTTTTAATTTAGGAGTATGGAACATTTAAGCGACAAATCTGAAATAGTGTAGGTTTTGAACTAGATATTGACACAAAAAGACTTAAAGAAGTATTTCACCACTGGAAAGAGGGTCTTTTCATACAACTGTATGCTGTAGAAGGCAAACAATTTTTTTAAATTGGTGCCACATTACCAGAGAAAAGAAGCTGGGATATTCCCTTATGCTTCAAAAGGGTAGAAACCCTACAACTACCAGAATGCAATGTGCCAAACTGGACCAATAAACGCTCCCGCTGGTGGGTGACGTACGTATTAACACAGAATGGCGGCTGGCTGGCAACATTCAATGTCGTATAACAGTTAAATCTGAGTTTGGTTTTAAGTTTGAGAAACAGTCCGTAGTTCAAACAACAGGCCTGTGAGTAGGGAGACCTTGGCACAGCAAAGTATCCCTTCAAAGACGGAACCCAACGGCCCTTACCAATTCTGCATAAAAAAAAAAAAAAAGGATAAACACAGATGCCTAGAGCTTTCTCCTGAAGTTCTGAAGCCCATTTGTCCCTATTCTTCTATTTTATAAAAAAGGTAGCTGAATTTTCCTTCTTCTCATTATTTCTATTTTGCAGTTACTACCAGATTATCTGTTTGGTAAATCAAACTTGGAGTAATAAAAACCTTACTTTCCTCCCAAGACACAAAACCTCCAGTCAATAACCTTATACTTATGTCCAGGAATCATCATGTCAAGCATTCCTCGCTGGTGCCATTATTACTAAAGCTTAGATCAAGTAATCCATTTTGTTACACAAATAAATCTTAACCCAAGGTCCACTTATGTACACTTTTTCCAATGCTTTCAACCACATCTCACACTCCTTATCAGTGGATGGATTTTGCTCAGCAAATATAAAAACTCCATCTGTTGATGAAGACCATGATATTTCTCTGAAAGCTCTTTATCAAGCTACGGTTTCCAAGGTCAAGAATGAACTTTCATGCTGAATCTGTTTTGTGTTCACTGCAGGTAACCCGGCTAAAACAAGCTGCACATCCAATCTGGCCAGAAGCCACCACTTCCTACCTCCGTCTCCCATGGACAGTCTTTTCACAACCAGAGCTGGGTAGGGCAGCTCATACTCTGTCGAGTTCCCCGTGTCCCCTGAGCAGAATTTGAGGTTGTAGGAGAGGGTGCTTTGGTTTGGGGTGAAGGTACGACACAGAGGTGGGCTTCTGCTCGCCCTCTCGCTCTCGGGCTGCACCGACTGCGGCCCTCGTGTGAATGTAAAGTAAGGGGAGTCTTTGGACTGGCCCGTGGGAGTCGAACAATACCTCTGCCATGTCTTAACTTGTCTTAAATCACTCCCATCAGCCCCTCTCCTCTCGCCCAGAGTGCTAGTGATAGTGTATGTGACGTTAGTTGGCGTGGTGGGGTTGCATGCTGGGGTGGAAGGGGTGGACATGGGGACAGAGGGACCCAGGCTGCTCCTCTGGGAAGCTGCAGAGCTTGGCATACCCATCCCTCTCCCCTTCTCCTTAACCCCCTCGTCTCTGTGGAGGGTCCCTTTCTTCAGGATGTTTTCCAGGTTGTGCCTGAGGCCACTCTGTGGACTGTCGTAATTGCTGGAGGAGAGTTTGGGAATCTGGAAAGGTGAATTGGGCTCTCGGTCACCACGCCACTGAATGGTCTGCAGTTTGCGGCAGATGCTGTCCACGGGATTGTGGCGACGATTGGCCTGGGGCGTGTAATAGTCCATGCTGCTGATGGCAAGGCTGCAGTGCTGGCTTCCTGGCTAGAGGAGAGGCTGACGACTGAGGAGAGAGAAGCAGAACATATTTAGTTTAATTGCATGTCAAGTTAGTAAAATGGAGGCAAACGGACAGACATACAAAAGACTTGAGACTGCTCGTAGAGGACCTACACTGTGCAGCATAACACTATGATGTACTACTGGATAACTGGCACATTTAGTTTTTAGGACTGGTTTTCTCTGGTTGGACTAACTGTAGGGTTAGAGGCAGAAAATGAGCAGGTAGAAATGCAGCATAGAAACACACATAAATGCCAAGCATACAGAGATAATTGAGATTATTTCAGACCAATATGGAGTAGCCCGACATAAAAAAATGACAGCTATGGGATGATACAAACCACCCAATGTCAAATAGTTTTTAGTTCCAGGATTCTGTGGCAATCATAGACAGTTCTTGTGTTTAACTTTAAAACAAGCAGGAGCCAAGAAAGGACTGAACAAAGGAAGACGATGGAGAAGAAAGAAAAGGAGGGATAGATGGGGAATCAAATTGTAACCTCTCTAAACCACACACAGCTTAATAAAAGAGTCCAAATAATAATAATAATTGATCATGCCAACCAGTCCACAATATTTTTGATTTTCAATCCTACCTTCCTAACGTGAAAAGATTAAAGATAATGTGTTAAATTTTAAAGCACCACCTATAGGCAAGTATCCTTACAGTAGCCTTCAGGTGTGCAAACGAACAAAAATAATTCAAGAGTTTGCTTACGAACTTCAAACGCAATTAGCATTTATTATAGTACATTTATCATTTTCTCTCATACAACTCGAGTTGAAATTTAAAAAAAAAAAAATTTAAACTGGGTATCCAATTAATTTCATTACAGTAAATGTGCAGGATAAGTTGCTCTTTGACGATAAAATAAGCAAAACAAATGCGTCTGGCTTCGACAGCTAGGGTTGGACGAATATGTTTTTTAAAGATTCGTCAGCGACTCGAGCGCAAAATTTATCTCCACGCTAACACATGCACCTGCTCTGACCACCAAGTAAAAAACGAACACCTTTTGTGTTTCTTTGTCAAACAGCCTTTGGTTGTTACCTCGTAAAAGCTTGCAGGAGCAAATATCCACGACGAAATGTTTGGCCAACTGTCCAGACGCACACAGGGAGCACGCGCAAAGGTAGTTTTGAAGCTCAGCGCTCGAGACAGAAAGAGTTTAAAAAAAAAAAAAAAACTAAGTGGGTGTTCACGAATCTAAAAGTAATCCAGCACCCCCTCCCTGCGGCTTGAAGGGGACACAGCACCCAATATAACAAGCTACGGGACAACGTCATATTTATGGTGGGATAGTCTAGTTTTGAAAAAGTGCAATAAATGAAAACTTTTTGTCCCTAAGCAGTTTGTACCCCCTTTTTAGTGTCTCAAATACAACTTTCTAATTCCACAGCCCAACTCACCCAGAAAGTTCCATATTGCATTGAAATAAAATAAACAAAGACAACAAAAAAAAGCAAGAAACTCCCTATTAGACATGGATAATGGCATTGAGCCAAGTTCCGTGTCACTACGTCAGGGCTGTTGCAAAATCAATTGTGTTCATTAGCATATTTGGTGTCATGACAACACAGTAATGGGACTGATTTCAACCTGAGCAAGCATTAAGCGGTTTAACGGTGAAGGTGCACAGACGTCTCTCCTACTCTGAAGGTAACTTATCCTACAATATTGACTCCTATAATTACTAATGTTGGGGATATATATTGGTGACGCAGGTTGTGCTTTAATCTGGCAGCAAGTCTATACACAATATTAATAGCCTTTATTAAAATAGACAAAATTACTAATGTTTTCGGACTACTTGAAGTGCCTATGTTGACGATTGTCATGCACTGTCACCTCTTAGCCTTTATGTAATGCCATGGCCTATGTAGTCTGTGAAAGCCAATCATACAGTCATTCTATAAGGCTGTTTCTGTTTACATTTTCTGTTTTTAAATTGTAACCAAAAATCCTAGAAAAAGAGCTATAATGATATAATTCAAGGACCCCATTGAAAACGAGATTATGCATCTCAAGGGGGTTATACTCTAATGATTTATTTTGTAATAGAATAAATAAAAATTAGAATGTTCGACTTCCACATTGAGCTGAAACTTGATGACTGTTACGCCTTAGATAATTACCAAAATGTACAATACTCACAGAGTACCAAATATCATATAGGATCTCTACAGCAGTTATATTGATTTATGAAGAAGAATAAGTTTGCAATATACTGTGAGGAAATATGTAAACTCAGTAAGTAACTGAATCTTAAGTTTATTGCTCAAACTGATTAAAACTGGCTCTACTATATAAACACAATCCAGTTCATCAGGTTAAACCCTCCTGTAACATTTTCTCTAGGCTTGTATAGTAGTGAATACATATTTTGACTTTGTTTTTGAAGAAAAAAGAAAAGAGTGCACATATGAAGTCTGTTTGTATTGTATATTTTTTTCTTCTTCAGGGAAGCAGCTACATTTCCACCATCTCAATGGCTGACAACATCATACCAAGCTTTAAGGTATTGAAACAAGTTATTGTCATCATTGTAATCATTGTCTCGTGGCTGTTTGGTTTGTGGAACGCATATGCTAAATGTAGGCTGCTGTCTAAATGCCATTATAATTAAAGAACACCTACCCTCAGTAGCTGCTCCAGCTGCAGCATCTTGATGATTCCTTGGCTTCCTGACACTTAAGAATCCCCTCTGGTGCTCCACATAGAAGATATTCCAGCACTGCTTCTTGTCCTCATGTTGCAATGAGCAGCACCGAAAGACCTTAAGAGCCTCAGTCATCCAGCAGTGTTTTACTGTGACAAAAAAAACACATGGAAAAACTAATCCAATGGATATTCCAGCGCATAGAAAAAGTCCCCTTTCTGTCAACCTAAGTGAGCCTTTTCTAAACAGTTTAATTTAGCTGCTTTGATTGTCGTTGTTGTTTTAGGGGAAGGACACGACCAGTGTCCACTCCTGTACCTGTCCTCCTCTTCCTTGCTCAGCAGAATCCACTTTCCCAGCTCACGCTAAGTAGCTGGAGCTTTGCTTGTTTTCTGACCCTGAATGCTTGAGCAGTAGACAGCAGGATCAGGTACAGATTAGGGTGGACATGTGCAGATAGACACACACACACACACACACACACACACACACACACACACACACACACACACACACACACACACACACACGCAGATAAATAGTTACAGAGAAGACACACTTTTAAAAAGGAACATTACATGAATGAAGATGTTATTATGTATATGGGAATTTGATGTAATACTAAAAAGAGAATCAGAGACAATGAGAAAAAATTAAGTACAGTAGAAAACAATGCAGTACTGTGATCCCTTTCACACAGTGTTGTACTGTTGTCGCCCCTGACACTTTCCAGTAATCTGGGATTATTGTGCAAGGTACCTTCTGCACCAGGAAGGAGAGGAAGAAGAGTCAGTGTAATCCCAGACAATTGGAACAGACACGTAACTGAATGGCATACCAGGAAGACATGTCTCTTTACTGTAAAACAATGACAGCCTGTAATAGCAGGAAATATCTTGTAATGTACTTGTTCTATTACACAAACCGGTATTTTCCAACCTGCTTTTCTTGCAACATCATAAAGGTAGTGAGGAGGACATAATGAATGCAGAGACTGGACTCAGATCTAAGCCCTCTCAATGCTAAAATAATGCTATTCTACTCTGTCTAACTATGACCCTTGACCTCTGCATGGGGTAGTTTAGAAAGATATACATATAACACCCTGTTTTTGGTTACAGTTCCTTTCTGTATCACTTTGTCTCATTACTGTCTCACTGGTCTGGTGTCTGGTTTTCCATCACTGAGGTGTGAGGTGTGAGAACAGTGGCTAATGTTGTTATCCCATCACACTGTCAATGTTACAGCAACCTCTGCTGGCCAATTACAGATTAGAGAGAAAAAACATGGAATAACAGAATAACAGGCAACAAGTTGAATGGTTTTTTTGGACTCTAACTCCTTGAGTGAAAACTAAACTTGGCAGTCACAGTACATCAATTCCCATCAAGACGCACATTTTGATGTGATGTTTGTCATCCAATTGTGTGTCGCAATCGAGTGGGAAGAAGGAAGAAGGAAGAAGTCTGATGAGTAACAATTGATGTTTCCTTATGCTTTGTATAGCAGGCACACTGAAGTGTTAAAAAGGATAGATTTTTTAGGTTTGGTTGATAACCATCTGTGGAGATTGTGCCAAAGTAAACATAGTTAGGTGTTCCTGTCTTTTATGGTACATGTACACCGTTTCCTTAAATGTCACTATTTGCTCTGCTGTTCTGTTATATGTAACCAGGCAGCTGACCTGGTTATCGAGCTGTCCTCCACTCCAAAGCCCAAACCGGACGTGATTCCCTTCGGGACCGTCTTCACTGACCACATGCTGACCATAGAGTGGAATGCGAGTGAGGGCTGGCAGGCTCCGCTAATCAAGCCCTTTGGGAACCTGTCTCTCCACCCGGCCACTTCGTCACTACATTACGCCATACAGGTATGCCGACCAGGAAGCATTCAAACTTCTAAAATGGATTTGACGTGTCCTTTCTTGTTACATTATGTCAGGAGACTGGCTTAACCTGATTTGACAGTTTGATTTCCAGGAATTTTAGCAACCTGGTGACACATGGTGGGTATTTTACCAGCAAATTCCAGTGTTGCGACACCGCTTTGACTAAAAAAATAAATCATTTTCTATTCCTTCACCATAATTGTATTCCAGACAGCATGGAGAGGGTTTTGAAACAGCATGTAGACCTGTACTGCTTTATTTTATGGGCCTGTAACTTCCTGATCATTTCCTAATTTCCGTATATGTTTATGAACAGTTGTTGATTTTTTGAGAAATTTCCTTGAAAGAACTTCTCTCCTTAAATAAAATTAGAAGAAGAAAAAATGTGATCATGTGAGGCGGAATTAGAATAGGGTAGGGGTGGTTGATCTCATGACCTCAGTATTTGTAAAACCTTAACTATGGCCCTGATCTCAACCCTCTTCTCTTCTCACCAGCTGTATGAAGGGTTGAAGGCATACCGTGGGGATGACAACAAACTGCGCTTCTTCAGACCCATGCTCAACTTGAAACGCATGTCCAACACTGCTAAGAGAGCGTGTTTACCTGTAAGATGGAGGAATGAGATGGATGGATGAATGGAAGAAATGATTATCTTCCAACCTTCCACTTCTGATATTTCATCTAAGTGTCATAGCTACCCTCTGTTCTGTTCTTTACTTGTGTTTTCTGTTCTCCCACTCCACCTCCACTCTCCTTATCTTTCTCTTTCTCCACCTCTCTCCTTCCTCTAGGCCTTTGATGAGTCCGAGTTTCTGGAGTGTATCAGGCGACTGGTAGAGACTGACCAGGACTGGGTTCCTAACTCAGACTCTGCCAGTCTCTACATCAGACCAACATTTATTGCCACTGAGGTAAGGAGGATAGTGAGGTGCTTCAATAATATGTGAAGGCAGAATGTGTATTCTTTTTAATTAAATGACATATAAAATACATTGCTATGTGTTTATGTGTCCACTGTAGCCCGCTCTGGGTCTAAGGAAGCCTGGCAGTGCCTTGCTCTATGTGATCTTGTGTCAAGTGGGCTCTTACTTCAAGAACAAGGCAGAGCCCCTGTCCATGTGGGCCGACCCAAAGTACACACGGGCCTGGAAAGGAGGAACTGGAGATTGCAAGATGGGAGGGTAAGTAGCCGCAAACAGTATGCATGTTTTAGTTTTTATTCACTGATAACCCATCAATGCACTCAACCATGGTTGTGTAAGGAGCAGAAATATCAAGCTTTTGACAGTTCTGCCCCAATAAAAATACAAAATATTGTTTTGAATTCAAAGATGTAAAACTCTGTCAAACAGTTCTCTCTCTCTCTCTCTCACACACACACACACACACACACACACACACACACACACACACACACACACACAGGCCGACAATAGGTGACTTTTTGAGGGACATGGGGTAAAATAATTCTCTCTCTTTCACTGTACAGTATTAAAGTTGCATGCAGCACTAACTGCAAAAAACACTTGTAATTGCAATTGTTTGTCGCTTTGGATTTCGGCAGGAACTACGGATGTTCCTTGTTCCCCCAGTATGAAGCAGAGGAGCATGGGTGTCAGCAGGCGCTGTGGCTGTACGGAGAGGACCACCAGATCACTGAGGCAGGCACCATGAACCTCTTCCTGCACTGGATCAATGAGGATGGAGGTTAGTGGCACTACTAGAACCCGACTCGACTGATCACATTTTTGTGCTGTAGGTGAAGGGGTCTAAAGGGGTTGTTGGTTCAACTTCCATAATGCACCATAGATGCAAACGATGTTCCCACTCAGGTGTGCTTTGAACACTTAATGTTTCACAGATTTGTCACTACAGCATAATTGTATACAGCATCTTCAGTAATCAAGTTTTTTTTTTTATTCCAGCTTGCCTTAAAAGTTTTTAGTTTTTTGTTGTTCTATTTATTAATTGCAGTAATTGTTTTGTTCAGAGGAGGAACTTGCAACTCCACCTTTGGATGGCATCATACTCCCAGGTGTGACCCGACTGAGTGTCCTGGAACTGACCAGGAAATGGGTGAGAAAAACAAAATTTAAAAAAGTAATTGTGTGCACATCCCACCACTTGAGAAAAACAAAAACCATATAGGTCAACATGAATGGATAAATATTCCAAATTAGTCATCCCATTTCCTGTGGTCCTTCCGCTACCTTCTGTGCTCACAGGGTGAGTTTAAGGTGACAGAGCGCTACCTGACCATGAGCCAGCTGTGCTTGGCTCTGAAGCAGCAGAGGGTCAAAGGGATGTTTGGCTCCGGTACTGCCTCCATGATCTGTCCCATCGGACACATTGTTTACCAGGGAGAGGTAAGAGACAGCAGCAGACCCACTGAAGACACTGCCTGCATTTAATCCTGATTAATTTGATTTCACCATTGCATATTTATAGCCTTCTGAGCGAACCACAATGAGCTCTCCTTGGGTTCTATCACTTGCTGTGTCCTGACAGTAAGAAACAGACCATATAGTACAATTGGAAAAGGTTTTCCTCAAACAATTCATTATTTCCCATGTAATCGTATGAACACAGCCATGGACACTGACTGAAATCAACTACAGAGTGTAGACTTTATAGTTTATCTAATGAGTTTCATCTGATGATGATGTGTATTATGTACGCTTTAAAATGCATAGTTCAACATTTTGAGAAGAGCTTTTATTTGCTTTTTTGTAGAGAGTAAGATTAGAAGATTGATTCCACTCTCCTAGAGAGCAACTCTCCGCTAAATATTAGGCTACAGTCAGCAACCGGTTAGAATAGCTTAGCAAAAAGACTTGGAAACAAGTTAAACAGTTAGCCTAGCTCTATTTCAAAGGTTAAAAAAAAAATAAATCTGTTATATGCCAGCCTATTTCTTGGCCCGGGAGCAGTCACTTCCTGAAGTCTGCTGGATTCCTAGCAACCCCATTGTGATGACCAGACTTCAGGAAGTGCCAAGAAATAATTGAGCACAAAACCACTTGTAAAACCACAACTTGACATTTTTACACTTAGATTTTTGTCGGATTAAAGAAATGAGGTGTAAAATGTTAATTAGTGAGCTTTAGAGGCAGACTTAAATTAAAGGAAGTTGGAGTTTGTGTCTAGAGTCTAAAAAAAGTGATGCTGTCTTTGATTACATGTATCATATTAAGAAGTGCATTATGTGTGAATAGTTTTTACATTTTTAGAATCTTAGTGCTTTGAAGACTGAGGCTCTGGGTCTGTTGTGACCACATGGATAGTTTCATTTTTAGAAAGTTGTCAGAACCCTGCGGCTTCTTATTTTAATATAACATGTTAACTTAATTTCTCTATGTACTCGTGATTTATATTGTGACGAGTCAATTTCCAGAGATTAAATTATCTAAAAAAAGAGTGGTTTTGTGTGTTTTAGAAATTGCACATCCCCTGCCAGGATAACAACTCACTGTTGACTCAACGGTTAACAAAGGAACTCACAGATATACAGGTGGGTGGATGCACACACACACACACACACACACACACACACACACACACACACCACATATGTTTCCCCTAGCTCAGTAACAGCTGGTTGAACATCTGTGTTCTTTACACTCCTGTCACCCTCAGGACTCCATTTCCATGTAGTAATATGTTACTTTGAGTTAAGCATTCAGTGATGTCATTGTAGGAGAAAAATTGGGAAGAACAGCATCCTACAAAATAAAAGGTGGAAGCATGAGGGGCTGCAGTTTTGCTACTAAATGACAATGCTGAGAACATTTATAATTTGTCTAATGTCTGCCTTGTTAGTGCTCACATATTTACTAACCAACAATAAAAAAGACAAATGAATAGAAATGTTGACTCACTAATTTGAAAATATAGTTGAAAGGCAAGACCTAACAAAAACAAATATTCTCTCCAAATATTAACTTATCTTGCATCTCCATAATTGCATTACTGGACTGTTATCTGAGTGATTATTATGTAACATCAACGAGATAAAAGAATTAAGTTGTTTTCTTTAACAAACCCCCATTGGTCCTCATTCATTTAAACCCACTGCATGCATTATCTTGCCTGCAAGTACGTAATAAGTGAAATATTATTAGATAATGAGTAATGACTACTGTACAGGGCCTATAAACATAAGCCACCTCTACAGTTTATGCAGCGCTACAGGTTGAAACAGATTCATAATGTTCTTTGCTGAAGGCTTAATTTGTGTTAATGAGCATGTTCTGTATGGCTGACTTTCAGTTATTGTGTGTGTAATGAGACTAGTATTTGTAGGGGTATGAGCTTGAATGTGATCCTTATTTGCTCACTTGTACTGGGAAAGGCCCACATATGGTTGAGATCACTATCAGACTAAGAAGGTCTCGCTACAGCGTACACCAAAACATTCTGCTCTTTGCAGTCAAGGGTCACAACAAATAGCAACATAAACCAAATTCCTATCTGGCCACACACTCAGTACAAAACCTTTCTGTTCATTTTCCTTTAAGTCCCCTGCACCAGAGCTTAAAAAAACCCCACAAAGTGTTATCTGTCCACCAAACTTCAGCCAAATCGGTTACATTTTAAGACACATTGTTAACAAATAGCCAAGACGTGAAAACCTAATAATCTTCCAGCTTCTGAAACCAGAGAGAGGCCATGTTAATGACTTGTTTGGCTTTTTAAGTCGTCGTATAACTTGTTTAGATGTGAAGCTGAACAAATTTGTAACATGGAATCCTCAAGCTAAACTGAGAGTACTGAATCAACAATATCACTCACCAAATGAGTTGCTTTTTTGCATTATAGCTCCCCTCACTGCTGCCATTATCAGCTCAGTTGTGATATTACTGTAAGTAAGTTACCTCCAGGTTGCAAGATTACTGAAAGACTGCAAACGCCACAGACAGTCATGGTGTAATAACACTGTTGCAGGTGTTAGCTGATAATACTTTGGTACTTTTAGTTCAATGGAACTTTTAATGCAGGACTGGATTTGCACTGGATGCCCCGCAGGCTCACACGTCTACATGATATGAGAAAATAGTGGCCTTTGGGTTCCATTTTTTAATCTCTCCTGATCTCATAAATGTCCTCTCAACCAACACTTTGATCAGTTGATGTGGTTTATCTCTTCAACTAGGGACTTCTGTCCTCTTTTCTTTGCTTTGTCTCTCTCTGTCTTGCTATCTTTACTCTCTTTTTTTTTGTGTTTGTTTTGTCTTTCTGGTCAGGCGATTAGCATATCTGCTCCCTCCATCATCCAGGCCTTGTGTGCATGCGTGATGTGTGTTATAAATGTGTTAACCGCATCTTTATATCCGATAACATCTTCCTTCGTCTTCAGAGAGAGAGCGTGAGTGAGAGAGAGAGAGAAAAAGGGCGGAGGAAAGCGACAGTTGCCGGTCTAATAGTGGAGTGTGGAGAGTTGGAGATAGGAGCAAGACAAACTTCTGAATTCTCTCATTAAGCCCGCTGTAATTGCACAAACCCAATTATTGCCTCAGCCTTTCGTGATCTTCAAAGCCAAGATGCTGCAAATGAAGCCTCGAACAAGTGGGAGAGGAGGAGGATGAGGAAGAAGATTTGGTGTGTGTGTGGGGGGGGAGAACGGGCGTCAGCGAAGCTTAATGAACAATAAAATCGACAAAACGCTGGAAAACGCTGCGCTCCTTTCCGCAGCGCTGTTAAGTCTGTTGACATTTCATTTGGAGGGAAGCAGTACAGTGTTATCCCCCCACACACACTCCTCCTCCCGCCCCCCCTGCAAGACAACATTGTGCAACAAACAAACGAGTGGTCTGAGGCAGCAGATGAAAGATGGGTTTACTAAGTCGCCCTGCTGTTCCTCTTTCAAGTTAATTAGAAATCGCATTCTTTTGTTTCCCCTTCGCAGGCGTTTATTTACTTTCTCACTTCGACCATTAGAACAAATTTGCAACATGAGACACAAATAATTGGATTTGTCTCTGCGGCTGTCACGGCTTGGGGAACATTTTGTTTTGATTTTTTATTATAGTTCCTTTGCTCTGTTGTGTTGTGTTGTGTTCTGTTGGTGGCTGAGTTTGCAGATTTGCTCACGGATATTTGATTTCATTTTTTTTGATTTGTGTTTTGCTCGCAATTAAGCGGCGGCGGGTGAAAGAAGTTTAGTGCTTAGCAACATGAGATTTTTTTTGTTACTGCTCGGGCCCCCGGAAGACTCTCCTGTGACCTTCGTGACCTTTGTTCTCTTACAGTATGGACGCATGCCCAGCGACTGGACTATCCTGGTGTAGCAGCGATGAAGACGCCTGGAACACACACACACATGCACAATGACCAGTGTGTGTACAATAAGGAAGTGCTCTTATGCAATAACAAAATACTACTATACAACAAGAAAACAATGTATAACAATGCATGTGCAATATTTGTGTTCTAACTCGTTTAATACTGTATGCCGGCTCTGCGGCTAGTGTGTCCCAGCGCTTTATCTCCTTTTAAGCTTAAATTAATGACAAACACACAAGTGTCCAGAATAATTAACAAAAGTAGGCTAATGTCTCATGCAATACTGCACAATAACTTACAGTAATCCAGCCACCGTGGCTTATTCTGCTGCTTTCCAACCAAGGATACAGCTGTGGCTGGGATTGAACATAAAAAAAGAGAAAACATATGTGAGATGTTAGAGTTACAGAGAATTTCATATCACTTGGTAAGAGTTGCAAAGCAGCTACAAGAAGACTTTAACTAATTTACCTAATTAACTCATCTTCATATGGGTATGGCATGAAAAACAAAATTATGGTCTCTCAAAGTTTTACAGTGAACCACAGCTTACAATGGTGGTACAAACTGTTTTGGGGGGTGAGATTTTCCTTTTAATTGTCCGTCTATTACATTGTTTCAGAGTTCATGTTAATGTATCAAAGTTTTAAGCAGTTGTATTGTCAACAGAATTATTATTATTTTTTAACATTTAAAATCTACAGACAGGGCTTTGCAAACATTACCTTTTGGAAAGAACATCAAATATATGTACATATGTAACATACAGTGCAGTAGTTGCTTTTCTACCTCATAGAACATGTTATTCAGTCAGTAGTACTGGACAAATGGTATCTATCAGTCATTCATGAAAAAAAACTAATCTGTAAAATGGCCCAAAGTTTGTGTGAATGTGGTCTTGGATTATAGGATAGAGGTGTCTCTTACTATAAATATAGCACAAGAAATGTTCAGCTGACTGTCGCACATTTGCACTCATTTGACAGGGGTCTATATGAATATTGTAATGTTTCATGGTGATTATTATTTAATGTATTTTGCCCTGAATTTAAAGTACTATATTAAAGATTGTCAATAAAATAAAAATTTTACCTGACATAGAGCATTTCTGGAACTTTCCCAGGGAACCAAGAACCTTTTTTTTTTTTTTTGGAACTAAACTTGCATTTGGACCGGAGGTTCAGGAACTTGAGGGGCAAGCCAGGCTCTGCAGAGACGCTTCCACAATCCTTAATGATGCTGAGGAGTGCAAGTGTTTATAGAGATCCTGGAACAGAACCAAGCCATCAGCATAATGGAGTCATAACAGAAAGCCATCAAACCTGAGAGCCCTTGGCTGTTTGGCTCTGCACACACATGCGCACGCACGCCCGCACGCACGCACGCACGCACGCACACACACACACACACACACACACACACACACACACACACACACACACACACTAAGATACTGTGTCCACTACTAAATTAATGTATCGTTAACTGAGGTCTTGTCTGTATGTCTGCCTCTGTGTGTGCTGTGTGCTGTGTGTGTGTGTGTGTGTGTGTGTGTGTGTGTGTGTGTGATGGAGAGGAGGTTAAAGTGGTCAAACGAGCGAACGTCTAAATAGAGTCTGGCATAGTGACCGCATAGGTCAGGTTTGACACACTTTATTATTCATTCACTGTCTGTGTGTGTGTGTGTGTGTGTGTGTGTGTGTGTGTGTGTGTGTGTGTGTGTGTGTGTGTGGGGTGCCCTGTTGCATGCTGGATGATTTTTGGCTCTTTGTGAAGACACCAGCTTGGCACCAGCTTTTTCCTTGTGTGCAGTGGCACAGCTGGTGTAGGGCCACACTGCATACACACACACACACACACACACACACACACACACACACACACACACACACACACACACACACACCAAAATGCCAAACACCATCTAGCCTGCCTAATCCAATTCAAACGGTCACAACAGTTTGTTTAATGATCATTATTATATAAATAAAGCTCTTCGCGCCATTATTCGTCCACAGGGATCATTACAGTAAAATGACATCTAATAATCTAAATGACATCAAGACAGGTGAGGATATGTTGTGTGAACGTTTAAGGACATGTTGGACGTTAGCTTCACTGAAACCATTCCAGGAACACTGAACAGCAGAATATGAGTTGCTATTTCTTTGATATGCACTTTGGTTGACAAGGGTTGATTGGTCAAGTTGCTCATAAAGCACTGAGGCAAAAATGTGTAACCATATAAAAGTTAACTAAAAGTAACTTCTTTGGTGTGAAGTGATGGAGATACTGGCATTGAGAGGTTACATTTGATCTATCTTTGGCCCATTTTCCATAGTAGTAGTGCTGTTATATTGGATTGAATTATTTGGTATTGTTCACCCCAATACATACATGGTATTGGTTTACATTTAACTGTACAAGTGTACCTAATAAACTGGTAACTCACAGTGAGTAGGGCTATAAAGAACCTTTTTACCAACATACAACCGCTCATTACATCTGATTACAAGTAAATTGACACAATTTATGAGAGAGAATAAAATAACAAAAATGATTTGATGACACAGTATTACTGAATTTGCCATTACACAGTGATTTAAAGAATTTCTGATGTGCACCGTATGTTTCATGGTTGTTATCTTTGTTCCATCCCTTATACACATATACATACATCTGAAAATGCATACATTTATCTCAATTCAATTCAATTAGCTTAATTGGCACAATAGGTTAGTAGATATTGCCAATGTATCTCTCTCTCTCTCTCCATTTCTCTCAGCTCATAGCATTTTTCCTTCCAGCTCCTCCATCTCTTTTATTCTCTCTCGCTCTCTCTCTCTCTCTCTCTCTCTCTCTCTCTCTCTCTCTCTCTCCCTCAGAGAAAGCAGGGACCCCGGCAGGCCGCTCCCATTCAGCCTGAGGACGCCGATGATGTTTTAATTGTCACTTCTTGTTAAGGCGGCCGTGACATTCAAGTTGGGACAGAGGGGAGGCGGTCGGCGTAATCAGAGGAAATGGAGAGAAAGAGAGCGAGAGAGAGAGAGAGAGCGAGAGAGAGAGAGAGAGAGAGAGAGAGAGAGAAAGAGAGAGAGAGGGATGGCACCCATTCAGCTGCTGAGAGTGGTATTTGGCTCTGAGCAGTGTGCCTCCTTCCCTCTCTTCCCTCTCTCTCACCCCGCTGGGGCATGATCTGATTTGACAAGCGCAACGCTGTCATCTTGAGTTTGTCCAATTTGAAATTCTAATTAATGTACTCGGCGCCACTTTGTGTTTTTGTCGTTGTTGTTGTTGTTGTTGTGTTCTTCCTCTTCTTCTCCTTCCTTCTCAGGCCAGTTTGTCTTCTATTTGTCTTTTCTTTACCCTTCCTCCACATTCCCTCTCTCCTCCAGTGTTCTTCGGAGGCGGTGTGACTGCAGAGGCCGCTCTGGGTGAGATTGTGGTCTCACACCATAACAGATGATATCAGTGGCTTTGGGTCACCCAATTAGAATCAAACTGTGTGCGTGTGTTCTGTGAGTGTAGTGCATTTTACATATGTGTGTGTACTTGCTGTGTTTCTCTCAGAATGCCTAATGAGGAAGCAGAGAGAGGAGCGAAGGATGCTGATGCTGAAGGGCAGAGGAGTGGTCAGTCTCTCTTTCCAGAACTTCACACATTTACTGTACACTCAGAGGAAAAAGACACCCTAATGTCCTTTAAGCACCTTGCATTTGTACACAACAAATCAACATGTCCAGCACAGCTAGAACCATATGGCCCAATAAACATCAAAATATACCTTTGGATGGTGTTAAAATCAAAGAGCTAAGAGTTCCTTCTTGAGATGCAAACAAATGTTCATCTAAGGAGGTTCATAGATAAGGCACAGAGACAAATGCAATGCACCACGGTATAGATCTTTGCAGATGTAGATCCGCTGCCAGTATAGTGTGTGAAATATAGTGCATTCCCATGCTTTGAGTAGAGAACACACAGGGTGCTGTTGGTGATTGCAGAAAGTTTGCCACTCAACAACTCAAGTCAATAGCTAATTCAGAGTCTAAAATCTGCCTGTATTTAAAAAAACAACAACACACATTACAAATATGCAATCTCCACACATAAGACTGAATATCAAAATTAGATTCTACTCACTGTGAGGCAATACCCAGCTATCCACAATGCCAGCTGTTTATGTGTATATAGTGTAAATGGCTGAATCCACTTGTAGCCAATTTGATTCATGTTTTTTTAAGGTTATGTTTAGGCACTCATGGCCCTTTGGTGTTGGTTAAAGACTGAAAAAGGCCACAGTAAACTGAAGCACAAGACAGGATGTGTTTAGTTTAAGAATATTTAACCAAAAAGCACAATCTTTCACTTAATCAAAGTGGTTTTTGTTACCTAAATAGAACCACGTGCAAGTCTTTAGTGTCTCAGTCTGGCACTTTGTGCATCCATCCAACCCAACCATGTCTCATCAACTTTATGGTACAAGAACAGATCCCTTTCTTGACTGGACATTTTTGCCAGTGAACATACTGTAGTGTAATCCAGGCAGCAATTGGAGAAATAGAGAAACAAATTAGTTGTATACTAATGTATTTTATTGGAGACAGGGTTGCCAGAACAGCTCCAAGTCTCTACTAGAGGAACCTTTCAAAAGATATTCCCTCATTTAGTGTTTTTTTATGACATCATTTTTATACTCATCACACACTTCATTGACTCCCATGTAGCCTGTGTGCCACAGGATGCTTTTTGGTCAAGCTGTCTCCCCCAAACACCATCTCCCTCACCACTGCACAATCCTGTTCAATTAAAATGAAAGTGAAGTTGTGTTTGTCGTTACCAGCAGGTGGTGCTAGCAGCCTACAAACCATAGACCTCAAGACAGCTGTGCTTTAGAGAGGTGGGAGAAAGAACAAGAGAGAAAAGGGAGAGAGAGAGTTTTTGGAGGCCTGCCAATCATGACGAAAAACCACTGCAGAACTAATCTATTTCCATGCCCGTCCTAATCCACCAACACAACGATGGCATCATTTTAATCACAAAATCATCATCACCATCACCTCTATCACAATCATCATCCTCCTCCCCCTCCCTCCCATCCCCCTTCCGCTGCATTAATACAAAAAAATCTTTTTTTGTAAATAAGAGCTTGTGATTAAGAGCAGATTAGCGCGCGCCTTCAGACGGACAGACAGACTGTGATGGGTTTTGTTAACACGAGAGTAACACTGGGTGTCAGTTGTGTGTGTCTGACATTACATCAACGTTATCCTCCTGCCGCTTATGTTATCGCTCTTGGCTTAGAGTTTTAGGGGACTTTTTAACAGCAGCGCTGCTTAAGAGCTTAGAGTAAATGGATGGATGGATAGATGGATGGATGAAGATCAGGCATACACACATGCACAGAGAGATCAGTGTCACTCACACAGATTCAGCGCCAAAGCCTGATTTGCTTTGTGGTAAAAGCTGTTTCATTTCTCATCAGTGTTGTAATGGAGATGCTCCGCTGTCACACGACACTTGAAGTCTCATTTTGTACTGAAAAAGAGAAAAATCTGCCGTTTTGTTGCCCTAGTATTCACCTCATTCTGAACTAACTGCATCTGGTTTCATTAGATATTTCTGATAGTCAGGTTTTGGAGATTGAATGCAGTGTGACTTACAGATGTGACTATGCATATTTTAAAATGTACTTTTTCACTATAAATTGGTTTATGACTTTACAGCTGTTACCTCTATTGAACACCAATGGGGTCAGAACACTTTTCACCTATAAGCTTTTTTTTTTTTTTTTTTTTTTACCTTTCATCCCTTCCAAACTCTAGAAGCTCAGTTAGCTCACTTTAGGGACTGCATGGAAATTATTAGAGGGTTTGGAAAAGGGAGAAAGATATGATATCTTTTTTTTTCTAAAGGAAAGCTAGTGAAATAAAGAATGGTTGGGATATTGCATGATTGCATCATTTTGTTGTTTTTTGACATCATTTGATCATTTGGGGCAATTGCAAATTGCACTTCCGTAAAATTTAGTTGGCTATGTGAAATTATGAATATACAATAAGATAGATAGATAGATAGATAGATAGATAGATAGATAGATATAAAGGTTTAAATTAGACCACAGCATCTTAACTGTATCGTGCACTTTTGTGGGGAGAATAATTCAAATTTTCTCTTAGTCAAG